>NC_069136.1:34402405-35036155 GCF_026914265.1 Mya arenaria
TTCCGGTACGAAGCCAGGATTCAGGCAAAGCAGATCCCTGTTCTTGACATGGTTAGATTTCAAGGTAAAATTGTTCAATGTATGCTCACTTCGCCCATTCTTAATAACTTATAACTTACTTCAGGTCGTCTAACTATTTATTAGTAAAACATTTTTATAGTAAAAGTAACCTAAGCTTAAATCCCAGGTGCATTTCTGTTACGCTTTGTAACTCTGGCTCATATACTTATAAAAAAGTGACAGTTGCACTTTCCTAATCACGACTTTTTAAAGTGACACATGGAAGCCGGGCAAATACCAAATAATTCGTATATTTGTAATGCAGCATTTTTGGCAATATTTTTTTTACATAATTGGACTTCCTGTTGTTGTTCTGTTTATTTAATTAGCGCAACTAGGTATCTTTTCTGAAGTTTTTTAATGTTATATTTGTCTAGTTGTTCTTTAGTCATCACTATTTCAATTTATGTAAATATTTCATGATTTTGAAATGGATCATCTGTAGCGTTTGCTATGAATCCATGTCAAACATCCATTTCTTTGTATTTAGATGTATAAAACTAAAATAATTTCCGTGGTTGAGGATTGTTAAATGGTGTTACAAGGAATGATAATATTTTAGGCACACCTGTGAACAATCTCTTTGCCCAGATTATCACTACGAGTTGCCATACTTTGTTGTATTTCAGGGATGCGAGATGCAACATATACCCCGATATCAATCACCTCGAAAAGAAGTGCATCGCTAAAACGCGGCAAATAAATGAGGTATAGTACCCGAATTGCCAATATAGTAATGTTTTTAATGTTTTTAATTTGCTGGGAAAATCACACACAATAAGTTGTAAATACAAATATAACAAGCAATTTCTTTTCACACGCGTGAAGACTACATGAGATAAATGTGAAATTCCATACATTATTATGTTGTTGAATAGTATAAGGGTTTAATTGTAATTGTTTATTTTTCAGTTACAAGGGGAAATTCAGAATTTGAAAGAAAAACTGGTAAATAAAGACAGGCAGATTGCAGATATGCAGGTAAAATGCCGTTAAATCTTAAATGCTTAAAATGGTAAATGTTTTAAACTATTTTGATTAATTATTGACATGTCTTTTTATTGTATCGTAATATTTCCATTTCAGTTAAGAGACCTTGTCGGTGTTCAACTTTTAAAGTAGTGTAAATAAATAAGCATAGGCCCTCTATTTTGTAACAAGTATTTCATTATATATGAACAACCTTATAAAGAACATAAAAAAGGAAAGCACACATGCTTATCTATAAATATTATTCATAAAATGAACATGAATTCTCTGTGAATATACGCCTATACACATTTTCAGAGAGTATTATGTTTTGTACTATTTAAATGTTTATTCAATATTTCCTATGTCGATTTAGAAAAATATGGCAAATTTTGAGGCCATGAACATATATTTCAGGCAAACCAAAACAGAATGTATGCAGAGAATGATAGTCTAATGCTCAGAGTGAAAATGACAGAACAGACAGCAGCAAGGGCTTCCCTACCAAAGGTACTGTTTTTTACATGGAAACAAATTATATCCAATGAAGCTCGTTATTTCTCATGATTATTATGTATATGTGCATGTTTATAGCTTCAACTTAAATAACAAAGTCCACAGCCTCTAACCACATACATAAATGCCGCATCTTATCAACCTAGAAGTAAATGGGGTACCTATTATGACCATATTCCTTGCATTTGTTTTAGCTCGTCTGTTTAAGAAAGATGAGCTTACATCATAGCTTCATGGGGATATGTTGTTGTCTGTCGTTGAAAACGTGTTAAAGTTGATATATGTGTAGTAATCACACAAGTTACAGCTAAGATGATTGACAAGTATATTATAAATCATAGTAAACCAAAGGGTCAACATTCATAACTCATGTAGTTCTTATTACTAATTTGCATTTTGGTAAAATATTGTCCCTTTTTGTCTTTTTTGCACCCACAAGCGAAGCTATTGTTTAATTAACAAGGATAACAGTTGCAGTCTAATGATCTTTGATATCTTCATGTCGCCTTTTTTTAAAATAATCAGTCCGCCAACCTATAAGACTGTCCATCGTTCATAACAGACTCTTTATGATGGCTATAACTATGTAATTTCATATTTTGACGATCTATTTTAAACAGCCTTTGGTAGATTAACTGAAAAATCTTCATTATATCTTCATTTCTTTCCATCAAACCTTCAGCACATGTGATTAGATGACAACCATATTTACAACATCAAAATGTGAAGGTCAAGTTAACACTTAAGATCTTTGACCGGATTAAGAATTTAGTTGTAATGTAAAAGAAATGTTAAGTATATTGATGAAATATGTCTGCTTGCTGTCTGAGCCTTGTAATTATATTTTCAAATTCCTGCAATGGGTGAAAATCCATATGAATTTCAACATTTGACGAGAAAAAAAAAGTTTGATTTTATATAAAGTTTGATTTTATATTCACATCTTTTATTCAATATTAATTTTGTAAGAGTAACTGAGTTTTGGAGCACTGCTTGTTTTTCATTAAAGAACAGCCAAATTCACCAATGCACATTTATGTTCCCAAAGTTTATTTATGCAGAAGGATCATGTAAACGATATTTTGCTTTGAAATATTGATATAAAGACTATTGTGGATCTCGATTCTAGATTCTGTTCCTATTTTTTTTAACAACATATTACTACAACTGACATAAATTTATGGTAGAATGATACAAATATTACAAAGATAGATCTCTTAGTATGTCTTTTGTGACTATTGTTAGTGAAAAGGAGCTTCAATTTTAAGCTCTGTCTTTTTCCTTGACCCAAATAAATTTGTATATTTGTATTATACCATTTGCAGGAATCTCGGGTTGCTGCAAAGAAACAGCTTTTGCAGGAAACGGTTACACCAGCAAACAATGCCAGATTCGATAAGGTTTGTTTGTCTGAAGAAATACAACTTAAAACTAGGCTGAATTCATTTATTACATATGACTGATAATATTTGATAGACATACTTTTCTCCTACCTCAGATAAGTAGATCCAAAAATTAGGCCATGCAGGAAATTAGAATCTTGCCCTCGGGCAAAGATAAAACAAAGACCCGTATGAAATACAGTTGAACACTGCTATTCCGATCACCGATTATCCGAATTGATCGCTATTTTTTTTTTTTGGTCTCGATTTTACTCCTACTTTGTTTAACTAAATTTTTAATCTTTAATCCGAAATCGCTAGTCCGAATTAATCGCTATTCCCAAGTAATAATTACGGGCCCGATTTGGTATTTCACACCTGTTTATCAATTCTTATTTCGAACCTTATCATGTCATAGTTTTTCACACCATACTTCAATTACACTAGGGCATGGGCTTGGGGTGACAATGGAGCACAATTAGCGCATGTTAAAGAATGAAATTGAGCACGCGTATTTTACAATCATCGATGTCAGAAAATTAGCAATTCATTTAGGTGATGTAGTGTATTGAGTTGTTAATATGTCAAATATTCTGTAATAACAATCAGTACAAAATATCATGCATCACATGTTTCCGTGACTATTATGTTCTTATATTGAACAATATTTAAGACAATAGTATGTTCCAAAATAACTTTGTAACGAAATATGTCATATGTTATGTTAAACAACATTAAAGGTCTAGTTATATTAGTTCATCCATAGCTATCCGTTTATTATGTGTCTGCTTACTACATTGCATAATTGAACATTTCATGTATTTGTATACAATTTATGTATTTGTATGCAATATGTATGTTTATCACGAAAAACTGTATAAGTTTAAGTGAAAATAAAATCTGTTCTGTTCTGTTCTGTATATAATTTCTGGTTAACACAACATAAATATCAATCGAAAATACGCATTGCTCACTTAACCCGCTACCGAATAATCCGTACTATGTTCCGAATGCATACATGTGCTGTCAATTTGTTTTAAACGTTTTATGTTTTAATAAAGAAGTAAAAAAAACGAATTATTTGTCATTTAGTACATAATCAATCAACAAATATTTGTGTATACGAAATATCACTCAAGCCGAATGCATCATATTGGTAACGTGTAACCGAAATTGCAATCTTCACGACTTAGTATTTCACGTCATCTATTATTCGCGAACGTTATCAATTTTATGAAAATTGTTAATCCGAAATATCGTTATCCCGAAATATTTTTTGGGTCCCTACGATTTTCAATTAACGGTGTTCAACTGTACTTTTTTATTGTCATAAAGAGTTCCAGTAAAACATACATTTTTACATCATTTTGTTAAACTGAGATGGGAGAAAAAGCATATACCATAGCCGCCCGTATAAGAAAGGTTCGTCCCAACACTCGCTCAGGGTGTTCTGTGAAGACTCAGTAAACCTCGAGTAAACCTCGTTTCCACAAAACACCCGACGCACAGGTTGGTAATGAACCTATCTTACGCTCTCGGCCATGTAGGATACTAATAATAACGATGATACGTAATCGAATTAGCTAAACACTTCCAACTAAAAAACAGAAATTGCCAACCGCAAAATTAAGTTTAAGTTATAGTTCAGTAGTTGTAAAGATTGTATGAAAATAATAATTGAATTTAAGAAAAACAACTTATACATGCTAAATTATTAATGTTTATTTTCCATGATTTCTTTACCAAAGATAACTGGCCAAATCTTATTTTATGTAACAATTATAACTGAGCATAATAAATGATTTTAGTAATGAACTGAAACTTTCCTACCAGTATTTAAATAAAAAATTGGCAAGTGGCATACATGTATTGCATATCACATTCATGTTGTATGCAAAATAATAACAATATGCAATATAATACTCAGTCATATTCATAAATTTGGCAACCAAAGAAATAGTGCAAAAAAAATTCATACATACTTAAGAGCAAAGTATACTTTTGCAATTGTTTTAGAGCCCCGGTCCTGTGGTTAGACCATATAAAATCACGCTGTTGCGGATTCGAATCCCGCCTCCGCCCAGTATATTTTTATTATGGTTTCCCCACCTCTGTTTGTTATATGCTTTTCATAAAGTTAAGTTAATCGTTATGTTAGTACAGCAGATTTCAAAAATATATTTTCAGACAGCAGAAACTGAAACTTTAGCCGAAATAGCAGAAAATATGACGGTATGTTCAAGTATAAATACAGAAATATAAAGCCATTTGGCTATTAAAGTATGAAACATTATATAACAAAGCCATTTGTCTATTAAAGTATAAGACATTATATAACAAATATACTGAACTTAAAATGATCATTAATTGGATTTTGGCAGTAATGGTAATATGTAGTATATTCTGTAATTTTAAGAATACACCACGTCTATTAAATCTAGGAAATACTTATATGTTTGGTTCGTCTTCAGGTGGCAGTTGTGGAATATACAAACCAGAGTGTGTATATTGGAGAAATGGAGGGAAACATGATGACCTTTGCCCGTCGGCCAGTCGGAAAACTAACAAGTTCTCTCAACGTAAAAAATAAACAGAGCGTGATTTTGAATCCCTTGGACAAAATGAAAATTAATCGTCGATATTTAATTGCAAAATTCGAAGGATGTAAGAAAGACAACGTAATACAATTATCGGAAATTCAGATTCAACTTATAAATCAGTCCGTAGCTTCATATTGTTTCAAACAAGCTTCAGACATCTAAAACCTGATATATTTGGTATGATCATAAATATCGGATAACAGTTTGCCTGTACATATCTTTTAAACCTTGTTTCTGTATTTCAGTAAGCTAACATTGTGTTTTCATTTTGTAAATATTTGTAGATTTTATGATTGAGTTATTTTTATTTACTTTTGCTTTGCCTTAAAGCCTATTTTATTTTAGTAGGTTACTAATTCAAGTTTCATTTTGTGAACACAGAGAATCGGTCAATGGCGAAGTCGGGAATCTAGTCTTGGTCTTTCGAGAGCCATTCCAGTATGCTAAGCTCTTACCATACATAACTCATTATTAAAGTTCTTCCTGTGATTTCTGTGATGAAGTTTTTTATTTATCCACTCCTCTGTGCATAAAGCCTGACATATTTGAGAAAGTGCCGTCTTTGGTATTCATGAAAGTTTGTATGAAATACTCCTTCTTACAACAACATTTGTGTCCAGCATAAGCTGACTCAGAGTCTGATATAGTGACATCCTTGTAGGAAATATAAATCCACTTTTAAATGTTTGCTATAGGTTGTTTAGCATATACTATAAAGTATTCCGATCAAGATAATGTCTTGTAAATGACGAGAACGAATGATAGAAGTATTATTATTTTCTTGAATAGATAACTTTAAGCAGATACTTTAGGTTTATTTTAATGATATGGAAAGAAACATAGAACAATAAAAAAGTATTGAACCTGCTCCATGTTTACTGATGGAACATTCACCAATTATGTTAATCATGTTCTCGATGACTTTTTTTATTTAAGCATACTTTAAATGTACAGTTCATAACAGACACTTAGTTGTTTGTCATTCACGTTGTGAAGAAATTGTTTAAAACTGTATATGTGTTATAACCGAAAAAATGTTCAATACTGCTATTCATTTAAATGCCCCAGTCTGAGAGGCAAATAGATTTCACTTGTCTGTCTGTTCGTCGGTTCATCTAGCTGTCACAAAACATTTTGTCACACGTATCTCCGGCAGTAAATTAGCAAGAGTCGTAAAACCAGCATGTCTAGTTTTGCATCTTAAGTTCTATTTGTCTGTTGGCTGTTTGTATGTTTGTCAAATAATCATATTTGTATTTCATTTCATCTGGTAACATCCCCGAATTGTTTTGGTTATGTTACCAAACCTTTCAAGATTTAGTTGGTAATATTCCCAGAAATATATTTAACTCTGTCAATAAATGTGAGCGGGTTAAGCTCTGCGATTATGTTAAAGAATCAGTATGTATTCGTAATACTATTCCTAATAATGATTATTATTATTACATACATATTTGTGTCTTTAATCATAGCACTAACCATGTACAAGCATTTGATATCAAAAACCTAAGTGTATGTGTTTAGACGATGTTCTGATGTATATGACTTATAAACGTCTGTTCTGTTCTTTTCTGTGTTTTTTTTTAAATCATAATATGCGAAAGTCCACACTTGTATTTAAAATAATTATTGTCAAATTTAAAAATTGCAAGAGACATACCTGTAATACTGAAATAACATTTTAGTAGGTTTAAACAACCAGGACTATGTAATCTATGTCATTCTATCAATCAACACTTATTAGGGTCAAACGTCATGTTCATATCTCATATTCGCCATTAAAATGTTGTCGTATTTACTTATTCCCTTCTAAGAGGACACATTTTATCTGCAAATATCTGTTATCATCTGAACGCGATTGAACACTATGTATACTATCCTCACACTTTGAATGGTCATTATCTTTAAACTGCCTTAAAGTCATCCAATGGCAATGACCAATCAGCTGTCATTTCAGTCCATGCGTATTTCGATTGTTCAAATAATCCTGTCAACATGGCGCTCAGGGGGTGGTGGGGATTAATGTTTGACAAACATCTCTTGTTATAAAATGTTTATATTTTTATTGGAAATATTACCAAACATTTGCGAATATTGCATGTTTTAGAAATGTTTAGAACAATTTTAGTCATACTATAGATTATTCTGGGAATATTACAAACCTGCTGAAAAACCTGCTGTTAATTTCAATACTATGCAATGAAGATTTTGGTAATATTCCCAGAATAATTCATGTCCTACAGCAGCCCACGAGGAGCTTTTTCTTTTGGATTATTTTATTTCAATTCATCTTTTGATATGCCCAAAAAAGTTTTGGTAATGTTACCAAATATTTCAAGATAATATAATTGTATTCAGGATGAATTTGAGAACGATAACGGAAAATGTTCGTAATTCATTTTGGGAATATTACCAAATATTTGTGACTATTCCTAGTTTAAGAATGATATAGAAAATCTCTCGGCATAATATGGATTAATTTGGGAATGTTCTCGAAAATGTTGAAAAGCCCCAGTTTTTAATACTATTCTATGAACTGTTTGGTCCTACAGAAACTATTTGTGGAGTTTTCAAAGGCTTTTTGTTGATTTAGTCTGTTTCAGTTTATCTGGTAATATTCTCAAATAATTTTGGTAATGTTACCAAATATCACGATCAAATTGGTAATATTCCCAGAAAACCTGGACATTTTATTCAGAATCCTAGCAGAAAATGTTCATCATTTATTTTGGGAATATTACCAAATATTTGTGACTTTTCATAGTTGAAGAATATTTTTGAAAATCTCTCGGCATAATATCGATAGTTTTGGGAATGTTCCCAAAAATGTTAAAACCCCAACTATAACTTTAAATACTATACTTTGAAATGTTTGGTAATATTCCCGAAAGGTTTTGGTAATGTTACCAGAAATTTCAAGATTAACTTTGGTAATATTCCCAGAAAACCTGGACATTATTTCCAAGACGAATTTTAAAATGTTAGCCGAAAATGTGCATAATTCAGAAAAAATACCAAATATTTGTGACAAACCCTAGTTTTTATTAATTTTTAGAAAACCTCTCAACATACTATGGATACTTTTGGGAATATTACCAGAAATGTTGAAAACCACACCATAACTCTTCAATACTATGTTACAAAGTGTTTGGAAATACTTTCAAAATGTTTGGTAATGTTACCAACTTTCAAGATCAAATTGGAAATATTCCCAGAAAACCTGAACATTATACTCAGAATCCTAGCAGAAAATGTTCATCACTTATTTTGGGAATATTACCAAATATTTGTGACTTTTCATAGTTGAAGAATATTTTAGAAAATCTCTCGGCATAGTATTGATTATTTTGGGAATGTTCCCACAAATGTTGAAACCCCCACCACAACTTTCAATACTATACTACAAAGTGTTTGGAATTATTTTCAAAATGTTTCGGTAATGTTACCAAATTTTCAAGATCAAATTGGTAATATTCCCAGAAAACCTGGACATAATATTCAGATTCCTAGCAGAAAATGTTCATCATTTTTTTGGGAATATTACCAAATATTTCTGACTTTTCATAGTTGAAGAATATTTTAGAAAATCTCTCGGCATAGTATGGATTATTTTGGGAATGTTCCCACAAATGTTAAAACCCCCACCACAACTTTCAATACTATTCTACAAAGTGTTTGGAAATATTTTCAAAATGTTTTGGTAATGTTACCAAATTTTCAAGATCAAATTGGTAATATTCCCAGAAAACCTGGACATTATATTCAGAATCCTAGCAGAAAATGTTCATCATTTTGTTTTGGGAATATTACCAAATATTTGTGACTTTTCATAGTTGAAGAATATTTTAGAAAATCTCTCGGCATAGTATCGATTATTTTGGGAATGTTCCCACAAATGTTGAAACCCCCACCACAACTTTCAATACTATACTACAAAGTGTTTGGAATTATTTTCAAAATGTTTTGGTAATGTTACCAAATTTTCAAGATCAAATTGGTAATATTCCCAGAAAACCTGGCATACTATGGATACTTTTTGGGAATATTACCAGAAATGTTGAAAAACACACTATAACTCTTCAATACTATACTATGAAGTGTTTGGTAATATTCCCAAAGACATTTCTAATCCTACAGAAATGCTTTGAGGACATTACAAAGGGTTTCTGTTGAATAAAAATGTTACCATGCTGAAAAGGGAAAGTTGCGTTTTCCCTTTTCATTTTGCGGTTTGTTATTTTCTGTAAGGGGATTTGCGACGTGTTTGGCAATAACTTGAAATATCAAGTTGAATCTTTAGATACACCTGCACAATTTAAACCATCACTTTAAAAATATCAAAATTTCAAATACTTAAAGCTAGGGACTATAGTTCAAGCGAACGCTCTCGCTTGTGCCAAGTCCCGGAACGCTCCGACTACTTTGTTTATTAAAACTCAGATCATCAGTTCATCTAATTGTTTTAGATTAAAGTCGTTCCGTACGCGAAGCACAGTTCGCGTAAAGGCGCGAAAGGGACAACACGACTGAGTCAAGTTATAAAAAAACGAAAAGGATACATCAGACTTATCATGTTAGTCAGCATTCACACATTTCAGGCGACAAAAAATCTGATTCTACCCAGAGGAGTCCCCTGTTGCTTGAGTTTGTTTCCCCAGTCGACAAAAGAAGAAGACAAGTCAAACGGAAAACGTAAGAGCTGACAGTGTATTAATAGTAACTTTGTATGCAAATCTAATGAACGCATCAAAAAGCACGTAAATAAAATAATATACTGCAACTGTACTTAAAACTACTATTCTTTTTCTGGCATGAACACGAACATGATTTTTTTACCTGCATCATGAGGAAATATCTTATGTAAGTACACAACACAATTATATGATATATTTATTAGCTTGGTTTGAGTAAACACCAGTATTTATTATTCAAATCATATCATATTTGGTGGTATAAGTATATGCATTTCCCCATTATGACCATTGGATTGTTGGAATACAGTTAATCAGTGGCGTAGCTACATAAAGGCATTGTCGGCCTGGGCCTACAACTTTTTTGGAGAATGACAAAATTAAATAACCCGAAAAAGCAATAAAAACTTATAGCTTCTCAAACACATAGAATAACTCAAAAGTTTGTTTTATTATGATTAATGCAAGTTCGGTGCTTATTTAAGCTATGTGCAAGGTAATTTTATTTTAGTCATTGCATATTTAATAAAATTTGGGTAATTTGCATACAAAATGGATGCACTTGGGCTTTTTCTCCTGAAATGCTTCTTAATTTCACCATTTTGCTTCTTATTTATAAAGAAATGTTGGGGTGAAGAGGGACTTATCCCCGAGCTCACATAGATCAATCGGGCATACACGTTTTTTAAGGCCTAGCTACGCCCCTGGTTATTAATTTGTTATTGATTGGATTTTAGCAGTTCAGTAACCAAGCAAGGCAAAAAGTCTCAACGGAACGGAGGTAAGTACCTTATTTTACTGGTGCAGATTTTGTTGGATATACATGACGTCTAAAAGGTTTAAGTTATAACCAAGAACTAGGCAACCGTTTTTTAAACAAAGTTCTGAAAGGCATGAACGCACAAAAACATTAGAATAACAACACCGTTTAAACAGATTTTCAGAAGTATATTTACATCAACTATCACGACAACACAAATACAAAAAATCAATAAAAAGTAAATTATAACACAACGTGTGCATGAAGTAAAATATACGTTTAAATGGTATTACTTGTATAATGAGAAAGAACTTAATGAACTTGGTTGGAGGCTATGGTTCAAGGGTACTTCATCCCTTACATCAAATATCAGAAGCGCCCCTACCGCCTTGTTCATGTTTACATTTCGCGTTGTTTTTGATTGATTTAGGCCAGTCTCCCTTCTTTACGGCGTTTGCTGAGATGTTCAAATCAGAGCACCAACAGCACAAGAAAAAGAAAGGTAGGAACAGTTAAAACCAGAATTACGTCAAATATATTGTTCAATTGTTAAGTTGTTGTACAATCTAAGCTCCAAAAGGTGATATATTGGTCTTTATAGAGGGTTGAGTCGTACCAGGGAGGTTATCTAGACCTCTACATATGACCACACAGTACCGGTTACTACCAGAAACAAATCCGAGAGTGACGCTTATCAGCCTATAGATGGCACAAAATCGCGTGGAAAGTAATTCAACAATGCACATTGTGTTGAAGAATCCACGTCTTATTGCTATTTGTAGTTAACGATATTTCGAAAATCCAATTGTCATTGTATTTAAAATAATGCAGTTTTGAAAATAATCCATGTTTCTGAATACAGCAAACATTTCATGCTAGTCAACGTTCACATTTTTCAGGGACAAACAATCTGATACGGTCCCGAACAGTTCCCTGTTGCTTGATTTTTTTTCCCCTGTCGACAAAAGAAGAAGAAAAATCAAACAGTATACAAACATTTAAAGCTGACAGTGTTTAAAAGTTATTTAGAATGAAAAACTAATGCACGCTTCATGCAAGAGCACATTAATAAAATATTACACAGATATTTTCCTAAAAACGACATGTTTTTTGCCATGTACAGGAAACATATTTAGTAATTGCCTTAATCATAAAAACAAAAGTTTGATATAGGTGTAGAACACAATAATATCAGATTTTTTTGAGTCAACTCAAGTCTGTGTCGACTACAATCATACTTCTAACATAAACCTTTATAAACGCACATAAATATTATCAACTCATGGTATAGAAAACTCCTTAAAACAAAACGTCAAATTTGCTTTTGGGGAAATCCTTGTTTGTATATATGCAATCGAAAACAATGAATAGATGAATTATAATGTTAAACTTAGTCAGATTGTATTTCCAGCACTTCAGCAACCAATGGAGGCCAAAAGTCTCAACAAGTTTCTTCTGATTGTAAGTATTTAATTTACTGATGCAGATTTAGTTGATATACAAGTATTCTGAACAGTTTCAGTTTTAATCAATAGCTTGACTCATACGGCCATCAGTGACAATGACAAAGTGCAAACATGCACCAATTTAATGGAACCTGATTATTACAAACAGTTTAAAGAATAATATTCGGATACAGCTTGCATCAACTTGATTCGTGAAAAACACCAATTCAGTTAAGGACACCTCGGTACTGGTTACTACCAAGACAATGGTATCCAAGAGTGATTGATTAGCTAATGCATGGCTCAGAATCATCGAGCTTAAGCTGTGTAATGATTAAACTTCTACTTCTATGAACTATTACATATAGCTTGTTCACCTCGGTTACCGTACTGGTCACTACCAAGACAATGGTATCCAAGAGTGATTGATTAGCTTATGCATGGCTCAAAATCAGCGAGCTTAAGCTGTGTAATGATAAAACTTCTACTTCAATGTATGGACTATTAAATAAAACAGGTTCTAAAATAAACCACGTTCGAGAGAACACCACATCTTTCATGTTAGTCAATGTTCACATATTTCAGGGACGCATGTAAACGATGCGGTTCTGAAGATACCTAAATTCAGCTTAGTCCCTCTGGGGAAAGACAAATGGTCACACGGTATGCATTAAAGCTGATTTAATGGTAACTTATTGCGTGAAGTGTCAAATGAAAAACTAATGCACACATTAGGCAAATAATTAATAATAATGAAAAATAAATGGTATTCTTCTAATAACTTCCTTTTCTTTAGGCATGAATAGGAACAAAACATAATTATTTCCTTGGTCTTAATCATAAACGTAAGAACATACTTAAGTTTGATATTAATATAAACAATAGTATCAAGTAGTTATAAACTTTTTGGAACAAACTCATTTCTTTGTAGACGGCAACAATATTTATATAATATATTAAAGCCTTATAAATGCGTATACATCTAATCAACTCCTGATAGAGACGTATTTATATATGTTAATATCTTCACCATCGTGACCATTGGATTGTTGAAATGTAGTGTTTAATTTAATATTAGTCTGTTTGGTGTTTTAACAGTTCAGCAGCCAGGAAAATCAGAACGGGTGGACTAGTTTGCGTTCCTGATGGTAAGTTTTTTATTTTACTGATGCAGATTTTGTTGGATATACATGTATTCTTAACAGTTTCAGTTTTAATGAAGAACTAGTCTTAAATTGGCACAATTTTTAATATCAAAGTACAAAAAGGCATTAACACAAAGGCTCATTAGTATAACAATACCTTAAAAAGAATGGTATTCATTCGGATGCATCTCCGCATCAAAATTATTCATAAAAACCTTAAATATTTTAACTATAACTAGGACTCCAAGAGACGTATTACAAACCCTGAGCAATAAATGAAAACTTACTTTTCATATAAATAAGTCCGGGAGTATATTTTTATAGGTCAAAGGTTATATATTGTATACTAAATTTCTTGTTATGGTCGGTTAGCGCAAAGGTTAGTGCACTCACTTCTCACCTAGGCGACTCGGGTTCGATTCCCGGGCGCATGTGAGTTTGATTTATGGTCACCAAGTCGGACAAGTGGGTTTCCTCCGGGTAGTCAAGACTCCCTTACAACACAAGACCACAATCTCGCGCAACATCGTGCCAACGAGAGTGATTCATAAAATTTGCAAAAGCTTGTTTCACAATCGTTGTAGAATAAAAAAGTTTAAACTAAAAAATAAACTATTGTGTTCAAAGTTTATTCAAGTTTACTTGGCCGTACTTTGATAAGATTCAGTTGGTTTTCTTGATATAACTTAGGATGTTCGTCTTTATAGCATGAAGTTTGAAATCCATATTGATAAAATCGTTTAATAATGTAAATTATTATTTCATACATTTCGCACGCGCACCATGTGAGTATGAATAGGGGACTGGCGCATACATTATATTTGATTGATTATCTAGATATTTCTGGAAAAGTGTGATATTTTAAATTCAAGTTCAAACTATAATTTCGTAGAATATCAAAATTTCAAATTATTCTCACGGTTAAGGGCTACGGTTCAAGGGTACGCCCTCCCCTACGTCGTTTCCCTGAGCCGCTGACTACTTATTCATTTTAAGATTTGTTTATCGAATTGTTTTCGATCCAGATGATTTCTTTATGGTCGGGGCTGGGTGGCAAAAGCCATGGGACGCATAGGACAATAATACAATAATTTTGATATATTGATAGTATACTGAGTCAATTCAAGTTGTAAAATAAACAAACACTTAAGGTGTGGTCTAGTAGTATAAGTGTCCGCTTCTCACTCAGACGGTTCGAACCGTACCAGGGTCGATCTCTTGGTTTCCAGTAAACGGATCTGAGAGTGATTAATATCAGCCTATAGGTACTCTCAATCGAGCTGAAATAAAGAAACTACTATTAAAAGTAATAAAGAAACATTCAACAATGCATATCATGCATTTAATTTTCCAAGAGTTATTGCTATTTGATTTCAACGCTATAATAATAAAAAGGAGCCATATTTCAGGGACCTCTGATGCGCACCCAGACGAACCGAGATCAGCCGTTCAGCCTGTTCCAGCTGACGAAATGCCTGACGGAGTAGATCAGCCGGCAGGCCTTCCAGATCCAAACTACCGTTCACTCGAACAATAACTATCTTGAATACAGCTAATTCAGACTTTTATTAACATTTTTTAAGTTTGTTCAAACACAAACTGAACAATTGAAAAACGGCTCGATCTTACTAACAGCCTGAGAGTAGAGCGTGAATTTAAAGAAAAGGAAGATTTTATCAAGATTGGAAAACGGCCATATTATATTTTCAACAGAAATGGAAATTTTATTCAAATATGTGTTAATGTCGTTATAAATTGGCAATCAATATTATTTTTTGCAAATATGCTTAAAGTTTTTATGATATAAAAATATGATTGTTTTTTCAATTCTTTCTTTCTTTCATTTATTTCATTGATATAGGCCACCGGCCCAAAACAACATTATGTACACAATAATATACATACAAACATAGTGGTGAATGGTGAACATAGGAATTCAAATAAATTGTATAACATACAACAGAGTAAAATGGTAAACATAATGAAATTACTTTTAATATTTCTAATATGTAACAAAAATAATGTCAATATTTTTGGCCACTAACACAGATTATCTCTTTGTGTAGACCCCCAAACAATATTAACTAAAAAAAGAAAACAGAATAATACATGGAGAGGAATGTGCCTATGTAATATTACTGAGCATTTCATCTCTTACTTTGCTTGCATAGAAAACATACTTTGCTACGTTAGTTATGGTATTCTTTGATGCAGAGTTCATTAAAACATAAAATTTATGAATATTTGGGTTTGTGAAAAATTTACTTGGAATATATTTGCTTCTCAAGTCATCATAAAAACTACATTTGATTATGAAATGGAACTCTGTTTCAATATCTAAATTACATAATTTACATAGTCTATTTTGATAAAGAACATTTCGATATCTGCCAGATTCAACTTCTAATTTGTGAGATGAACATCTTATTTTTGCCAATGCACTTCTAAATTTCCTTATCTTCACACAATTCAAATAGTTTGCATGGTTATAATCTGTATTCAGATGCTTATAGAGACTTAACTTATGAGATTCAGATAAAACCCTTGACCATTCCTGTAGATATTGGTCCTTTAATCGTTGTATAATATTCTTCAAAAATAATGATTCATTTTGTACACATTGGTCTCTCCAAATATAACTCTACCCTGTTGAATTCAAAAGATTTTTAACTTTAGTCACCCAATTCTCATGGCCTCTTTCATCCATATATTTCAGCATATCATAGACCAGCCGGACATATCTATCTTTTGTCATATTGAGTATTTTTAGCCAGTACTTCAGAACATATTTGGAAGTTCCAATATAAATCGGATAGCGCCCACAATCACTCAAAACTGCAATGTTTGTTGTTTTCTGTGGAACACACATGTACCTTTTACATGCATATATTTGGACGGCTTCAATAGTCTTATATTTTTCAATACCCCATAATTCCGATCCATATGATAATATTGGTGCAATTTTTGTATCAAATAATTTGAAATATGTGTTTTGGTTCAATTGACCAAACTTATATAATTTTGATAATAATGTCATTAGCACTCTTTTTGCAGTTATTGCTTGTTCACTGGCCATTTTTTGAAAAGAAAGTTGCTGGGAGAGGAATACTCCAACATATTGGAATCCTTTTAGAACATCTAGGCGTTCATTATTATAAAACCACTTTTCACTTTTAGATAATTTGCCTCCATTTTTATATACAACAACCTTTGTTTTCTTTGTATTTACAGTCAGGCTAAATTCATTTGTAAACTCATGTAATTTATTTATTAATCGCTGTAGACCAACCACTGTATCAAATGTTAAAGCCAAATCCAAATCGTCGGCAAAAAACAAGCACAAAATTTCACGTAGGTTTGGAAAAAGCTGTATGCCTTTCAGCACACTGCTTTCAACTTGTTTAATGAACTAATTGACGAAAAATACAAATAATATGGGCGAACATAAACACCCCTGTTTTAAACCAGTTGGACATTCAAATTCATTAGAGAGTGTATTTTTATTAGCTCTAACTCTAGCTCTTACTTTTGAGTACATAGTCAATTACGAAGATAAAGTCCAACTATCTTATACTTTTGCATGTCATTAAAATAAGTCACAACCTTAGGCGCACATTATGCTTAAAAACAAAGGAAAACACAATCAGGCGCACACTATGTTTTATAATAAATCACACACTGAGGTGCTAATAATTATGTTTTCAAATAAAAATCACAACTTGAGGCAAACATTAAGTTTTAAAATGAATCACACCCAGAGTAAAACATTATGTTTTAATATAGATCAAATCTCCAAGACGCATATTATGTAACCTGAGACGCACATTAAAATCGATGTCGGTTCTGATAACACCTCGATCTGTTTTCATCCTTCCAATTGGTATCACCAGGAATTATCTAAAAAAGAGGCCGGCTCATACTCCCGCAAATTTCCATACATGTACATTTTACATTCAATTCACTTAAATAAATCACACCTTAGACACAGGTTATGAATTCAACTCGCTGAGAGAAGGCCAAAATATTTTCATCTGTTTTCAACCCTTCTCCTGCTTTCACCAGGAACCCACAAATGAAGATACGGGATCATACTCACACAAAGCATACATTCAGGTTCAGTTTATCTTTACTTATGAAATCGAACCTTGAGCCGCACATAATGTTTTAAGCCTGTTGTAAAACTAAGTTAGTGTGAACATATGTAAACAAAGTGGCATGCACGGTAATTCAACGACGTCACTGTCTCTTCCGTTTTGGTTGCTATGGTAATTGAAACGCGGTCAACGCCTAACACAATTGGCCTAAGTAGTAACAATACAAACATATAAGTAAAGTCCAATAACATCAAGGACCAGAATTATTTACATGTACCTACATTGTGGAAGTTAACGCCCCTGCAATATCATTTTCGCCAGATTTATAAATATATAAAAAAAAACATGGTCAAAACGATGTACATTCTGGATAAGAGCTCCCTTGATCCACTTAATGCATCCAAATTATAAACCAACAGCCTCGGTTTGATGAAGACTGTTCATTGTCCACAATGATAAGTGCGGTACTGACCACACGTGCTTGTGTATCAAACAACAGCCTTGGTTTAATCGAGACTGTAAATTTAACGCAATGATAAGTGCAGCACTGACCACGCCCGCTAGTGTATAAAACTGTAGCCTTTGTTTAAACGAGACTGTTAATTTACCGCAGTGGTAAGTGCGGTACTGATCTCGCCCGCTAGTGTATAAAACAGCAGCCTCGGTTTGATCGAGACCGTTCATTGACCGCAATGGTTAGTGCAGCACTGACCACGCCCGCTAACAGTAGCCTTGGTTTAAACGAGAATGTTAATTGACCACAATGGTAAGTGCAGTACTGACCACGCCCGCTAGTGTATAAAATAGGAGCCTTGGTTTAAACGAGACTGTTCATTGACCGTAATGGTAAGTGCAGTACTAACCACGCCCGCTAGTGTATAAAACAGCAGCCTTGGTTTAATCGAGACCGTAAATTGACCGCAATGATAAGTACAGCACTGACCACTGCCGCTAGTGTATAAAACTGCAGCGTTGCTATGTTCGAGACGGTTGTATGTCCACAATGGTAAGTGCAGTACTGACTACGCCCGCTAATGTATAAAACAGTAGCCTTGGTTTTAACGAGACTGTTAATTGACCGCAATGATAAGTGCGGTACTGACCACGCCCGCTAGTGTATAAAACAGCAGCCTTGGTTTAATCGAGAATGCAAATTGACCGCAATGATAAGTGCAGGACTGACCATGCCCGCTAGTATATAATATAGCAACGTTGCTATGTTCGAGACTGTTGTATGTCCACAATGGTACGTGCAGTACTGACCACGCCCGCTAGTGTTTAAAACAGTAGCCTTGGTTTAAACGAGAATGTTAATTGACCGCAATGATAAGTGCGGTATTGACCACGCCTGCTAGTGTATTAAACAGCAGCTTCGGTTTGATCAAGACTGTTCATTGACCGCAATGATAAGTGAAGTACTGACCAAGTCTGCTTGTGTATAAAACAGCAGCATCGGTGTGATTGAGACTGTTCATTTTCCACAATGGTTAGTGCCGTAATTACCACGCCCGCTAGTGTATAAAACAGGAGCATCGGTTTGCTCGAGACTGTACATTGTCCATTATGGAAAGTGAAGTACTGACTACGCCTGCTAGTGTATGAAATAACAGCATCGGTTTGATCGAGACTTTTGATTGACCACAATGGTAAGTGCGGTACTGAATACGCCCGCTAGTGTATAAACATCAGCTTCGGTTTGATCGAGACTTTACTATCTCCACAATGGTAAGTGAAGTACTGACCACGCCCGCTAGTTTATGAACTAGCAGCCTCGGTTTGATCGAGACTGTTGATTGACCACAATTGTAAGTGCAGTGCTTACTAAGCCCGCTAGTGTAGTAAACAACAGCCTTTGTTTGACCTAGACTGTTCATTGATCACACCGGTAAGTGCAGCACTGACCACGCCAGCTAATGTATAAAACAGCACCTTTGCTTGACCGGGAATATTGATGGACCGTAATGATAAGTGCAGCACTGACCACGCCCGCTAGTGTATAAAACAGCAGCCCTTGTTTGACCGAGACTGTTCATGGACCGTAATGGTAAGTGCAGTACAGACCACGTCTGCTAGTGTATAAAACAGCAGCTTTGGTGTGATCGCGACTATACTGTTCTATTATGAAACAGACTATAGATTTATTAATACTTGTACCCTTGCTTAACCACTGGACTTCACTTGTAGAATAAACTTAGTAACAGACTCACGTCTTGTGTTTGTCTTCACTACTATAACTTGAATACTTGTCAACCAAAACATACAACATGGTGTCAGAAATTATCGAATTCACGTCAACAAAAATGGATATTATAAAATAAAAGCTCTTAGAAGTGAAAACTTATCAGCAAAATGGCTCTATCTGGAATATCTCCACCTGTGATGAATTGGGACAGTACAAACTTGCCGACCACGTGGAAAAAATTTGAAAGGCACATACAACTGATATTCGCAGGACCTTTAAAAGACAAGACCGAAGAAGAAAAAGTAGCATTCTTACTTATTTGGGTCGGAGAAAAAGGACAAGATGTTTCACAATTATGGACATTAACAAATGAAGAACAGAAACAACTTGATAAATACTTCACAAAATTCAAGAAACATGTTCAGCCGAAACTAAACCCAGTATTCGCCAGATTCCAATTTAACAACGAAAGGCAAGGAGAGGACAGCATTGAACAATTCGTCACCAGACTAAAGTTAAAAATAACGGAATGCAAATATCAAGAAAATACTGTGGACGAAATGATCAGAGATAGAATTGTATTTGGTATTAGTAATCAAAAACTAAGAGAGAAACTAATCAATGAGGGCGAAACACTCACCTTAGAAAGGGCCATTCAACTATCTCAAAATTTTGAATATTGTAAACAACAGATGAATATTCTTAATGCAAGATCACCCCAAGATGTCAACTACGTCAACAGCCGAGGTCGTGGACGTGGACATGGACGCAGACCTGAGATGCCAAGAGCGCAAAATTCGCCGCAGAATAGGAGGAAAGAACCGACTTGTGGAAAATGTGGGACAATACACAACCAATCAGACAGAAGGAAGTGTCCAGCATATGGAAAACAATGCATACGGTGTAAGAAATACAATCACTGGAAAATTGTATGCCGGTCGAAGAAAGATGTGCACCAAGTGACAAATAACGTGTCGCAGATGAGTGTGCATGACAATTCAGAGGAGGAGGATTCGTGGATGGATAATTACTTTTTAGATACGGTAAGTCATACACAATCGTCCGCCCCAGATCGTGCATTTGTAAATTTACGCATTGGTCCACATTTTCAAAACGTTAGTTTCAAAATTGACACAGGAAGCAGCGTAAATACTTTGCCAAAACGCCACTTTGAAAAGCTCAATGTCAAATCGCCATTAGAGGCCTCCGAATCAAACCTAACGTCTTACTCTGGTAACAAAATACAAGTCGACGGTAAAATTACACTCGCGTGCAAATATCGTTCGAAAACCGTGAACACAACGTTCTAAATTGTAAGCAGTGATGCACCGCCGTTAATTGGGCTACAGACATCTGTAGATCTTGGATTAATACAACTGACTTACGCAATTGACCGAGAGCATGGCCAGCCAGTTAACAAAGAATACGTCATGTCAGAATACAGTGACCTATTCAAGGGCGTAGGTATACTACCCGGAAAAAGCAAACTGTATTTACGTGAAGACGCTATACCGGTAATAACGCCACCCAGACGCGTACCGGAAGCTTTAAAGTCGCGTTTAAAAGCCGAACTTGATCAAATGGTCAACGACGCCAGTTACGGAACCTACCGACTGGGTTCATCCAATCGTAGTGGTTGAAAAACCGAACGGAAAGCTACGGATCTGCCTGGATCCAAAACCTCTCAATGACTCGATACGCAGACCGCACTACGCAATGTCAACGCTAGATGATGTGACCATTAAACTCGCCGTCGCGACACAATTTAGCCTATTAGATTTGACACATGCATACTAGAGTGTACAATTAGACGAAGACTCTTCTTACCTAACTACATTCGCAACGCCGTTTCAATGATATCGATTCTTACGTTTGCCGTATGGATGTAAAGCATCGTCTGACATTTTTTGTCAGAAGGTCAACGAAATATTTGAGGGATTATCAGGCATTCACCCGCTGGTAGACGACATTTTGATTTGGGGACGAACCCCTGAGGAACATGACAAAAACCTAAATCAAGTCTTGCTACGCGCACGCGAACGCGGGATAAAATTCAACGCACAGAAATGTTCAATCGGTGTGAAATCAGTTCCATTCTTTGGTCACGTGATCACCGACACTGGACTCATGACCGATCCTAAGAAAATCGAGGCAATTACGCAATTACAAAGGCCGGATTGCCGCGAAAAGGTTGAAACACTATTAGGATTAGTTAATTATCTATCAAAATTCGTCCCGAACCTAGCAGAGGTTACCGCGCCTATCAGAAGCCTCCTGAAAAAGGACGTAGAATTCCTGTGGGACGCCCCACAAGAGCAAGCATTCTCAAAGGTCAAGGAAATAATAACACAGGCCCCAGTGCTAGGTTATTATGACCCTAAAGCCGCTTGTCGTCGAAACGGATGCAAGCAAATATGAACTAGGTTGTTGTCTCATGCAAGACAGAAAACCCATCGCGTACGCAAGTAAGTCATTAACGCAGACTGAAATAGGTTACGCTGTCATAGAAAAGGAACTCTTATTTGTATTAAAAAGATTCCATCAATTAACTTATGGAAGAGAAGTTATTGTGCACTGCGATCATAAACCAATCTCAGCGATAATGAAAAAGCCATTGTCGGCTGCCCCGCCACGCCTTTCTAGAATGTTACTCGCACTGTCAAAATACGAGGTAAATGTTCGCCACGTACCCGGCAAAAACATACCTGTAAGTGACTGTCTCTCGAGACAATCATTACCCGATACATTTCCCGGAATGATCGACGGTTTGGACTATCATGTTCATACAGTGCAAAAACAATTACATGTCACAGACAAACGACTCGAGATCATACGCGCCGAAACTGCTAAAGACCCACAAATGATAAAATTGAAACGGGCAATAAGTCAAGGCTGGTCAGAGAGTAGGTCAAACTGTGATCCAAGTATCGTGGAATTTTTCAATCATCGCGATGAGATAAGCACAGAGGATGGTCTGATATTTCGAGGTCATACGCTTGTTATCCCGAAATCAATGCGAAATGAGCTTGTAGAAAAGGTTCACTCATCCCACCTGGGAATTACAAAAACGCTTGAACGAGCGAAAGACTCATTATTCTGGCCAGGCATGTCAAAAGAAGTTACTGATTATGTAACAAACTGCCCAATCTGCCTTGCCCACAGGGATGCGAATGCTTCGCTACCATTGATCACAACTGAATTCCCGGACAGGCCATTTCAAAAAATCGCGACGGATCTTTTCCATTTTCATGGAAAAGAATACCTATTGACAATAGACTACTACAGTAGATTCTTTGAAGTAGATTACCTACCAAACACAAGGTCACAGACAGTAATTCTAAAATTACAAAAACACATGTCGCGAATGTCAATTCCCGATGTATTGGTATCAGATAATGCTAGCCAGTACACCAGCTCTGAATTTAAAAACTTCGCGAAAGAGTGGGGTTTCGAACACCGAACCTCATCTCCAGGTCACCCGCAAAGTAACGGCCTTGCCGAAAAAGGTGTAGGTATCGCGAAAAAGTTAATGCAAAAAGCCAAGGACACTAAATCTAATCCTTATTTAGCGTTACTAGAATATCGCAATACTCCGTTGAAATGCGGATACACACCAAGTCAATTATTGTTAGGGCGCCGAACAAAATCAATCGTGCCGATAACAAACAAAGCATTAAAACCAACTTTGGTGAATGATCATGAAGTACGAAAAAGAATGATCGAATCGAAACAAAGACAAAAGTCAAATTTTGGTAAGTCAGCACGATCGTTACCACCATTATGTGAAGGTCAATCTGTCCGTGTAAAATTCGGAAAAATCTGGAAATTAGGAAAGGTTGTGAAAGTTCACAGTGACCGATCATATCAGGTTCAAATGCCTGATGGCAGCAGTTATCGAAGAAATCAGTCAGTATTACACAAAACGCGCGAAAACACGAATGACATTGAACCGTTCCAAGCGCAAGTTTTGCAACATGAGCAAATACATGTTACCGCTGTGTCTCCCCTAGAACACTCAAATGTTCCAGATAACAATAATGACCCGCCAGTAAACTCTGGATATTCAACAAGGGCTGGACGATTAGTGCGTGACAACCGAAAATATGTAGGAAGTGAATGGGTGAATTGAGAATGAACAATAACATCAGATAGTGAAGTCAAAATAAAAAGACAATGTTTTACTTAAAAATAAATTTAGATATAACACTTTAATTAAAGACACATATATATGTATGTATCAAATTACAAAGAAGGAAGCTCTTTAAAACACTGTTGAATACTGTTTATTGATAAAACATATAAATAATGATTTGATGAACATTATGTATATCATATATGTTTTCCTTTTAAAACAGGGAGATGTTCTATTATGAAACAGACTATAGATTTATTAATACTTGTACCCTTGCTTAACCACTGGACTTCACTTGTAGAATAAACTTAGTAGCAGACTCACGTCTTGTGTTTGTCTTTCACTACTATAACTTGAATACTTGTCAACCAAAACATACAACATATACATTGTCCACAATGGTAAGTGAAGAACTGAATACGCCAGCTAGTGTATGAAATAACAGCCTCGGTTTGATCGAGACTGTTGATTGACCACAATGTTAAGTGCAGTACTGACCACGCCTGCTAGTGTATAAACAGCAGCCTCGGTTTGATCAACTGTACATTGTCAACAATGGTAAGTGCGGTACTGACCACGCCTGCTAGTGTATGAAATAGCAGCCTCGGTTTGATCGAGACTGTTGATTGACCACATTAGTAAGTGCAGTACTGACTACGCCCGCTAGTGTAGTAAACAGCACCTTTGTTTGATCGAGACTGTTCATTGACCACAATGGTAAGTGCAGTACTGACTACGCCAGCTAGTGTAGTAAAGAGCAGCCTTTGTTTGATTGAGACTGTTGATTGACCACAATGGTAAGTGCAGTACTGACTTCGCCCGCTAGTGTAGTTAACAGCACCTTTGTTTGACCAAGACTGTTCATTGACCATAATGGTAATTGCAGCACTGACCACGCCCTCTAGTGTATAAAACAGCAGCCTCGGTTTGATCGAGACTGTTGATTGACCACAATAGTAAGTGCAGTTCTGACTAGCCCACTAGAGTATAAAACAGCAGCCTTTGTTTGACCGAGACTGTTGATTGACAACAATGGTAGGTGCAGTACTGATCACGCCCGCTAGTGAAGTAAACAGCAGGCTTTGTTTGTTCGAGACTGTTCAATGACCCCAATAGTAAGTGCAGTACTGACTACGCCCGCTAGTGTAGTAAACAGTAGCCTTTGTTTGACCGAGACTGTTCATTGACCACAGTGGTCAGTGCAGTACTGAGCACGCCCGCTAGTGTATAAAAACCAGCTTCGGTTTGATCGTGTTTTGTTGTGTAAAGCTGCTTGTAAATATTGCTTGTTGTTGTTACATACAGAAGGGAACTAAAATAAGAAGTTAATCTACTTGGCAAGTCTCCTTCTTTTTTTTCTGCTAATCATATATATAAATGTATCAAATTATGCCTATAATGAAGGATACATGTTCTTTATGTTCCTACTTTTAATTTCTCTGCTGTATCAATTTTAACAAAATCAAATAACATTTTTATGTATGTACACATTAACCGTAAACATAGCAACATTCTACCATGGGCGCCATACATTGTCTTCGGACACTTGACGGACTGCATCATCGTTACTTCGGTAAAATGAAAAACAACCATCTGACCCCAAATTTTCAAAACGATTTTTAGATTGACTGTCAGTCGAATGTCGAAATTGGGAAAATCAGAATCGCTACTCTCGAAACTCAAACCGGAAGTGATTGAATAATGTATGGTGACGTCGTCGTGGCCTTTTGTCATCCACGAGATCGGCGAACATTCTAGAATACTCATTGAAATATTGTACTTTGACTAGTTAATCCACTCAACCGTTCGTCCGATCTTCTCGGCGTTGACATGAGAGCGGCCTGTGGGTTTTGGCCTTGATGGCTATATGTATAAGGCGCCCGATCCTTTATATGCGGAAAACGATTCTCAACTTCCTCAATCCGTCCTTCAGCAGCCTCACTGCTTATCAGCTTATGTGCATAGACGCTCCTCAAATGTCCACTCACATTGATCGCAACTACCGGATCACAAGCGTCGTCTAAAGCTATGTATGTAACCGCCTCCCGTTTGCGATCCCGAAAATCGCAGTTGTATGACGTTGCGGAGGACGCTGTTTCTGTGGCTTAAGTGGTATCTGCTGATGCTGAAGTGCCTCGTGAGATGGAACGCGGTGAGCTCCAGGATGTCAGTTTTGTCAACAAGCGTCATTGTTGACACCTAAAATAGAATATAATCTTTAATTTTTAAAAACCTCACATTTCCAATCAATTTTGATAAACTTACATGATGAGGTTTTAGACTTATTCCACTTTTCTTATTGTTATATTTAGGTCATCTTAATTAGCAATATAAATAAATAGGACGCATACAATGCATTTTGGCGAACTAAATTGGAATTGAAAGTGCTAGCAGATGTAACAGATGAAACACTAACAGTAAACTACATTAAATAAAATCATTACTATATGGATTTGTAATAGAAACAGTGCAATATCAGATTGGTTAATCGCTTTTAAAACATTTCATATCGAGGCGGTACCTGTTGTCGAATGGTTTCCGTGATAAGGAGCTTGATGCGGTCAATGCTTGCGTTCATCCTCTCACGGCCTTAACGCTCAACTAGGGGCTTGCGTACCTACAAAGGACACAAAATGAAATGAGAAATACATGTAGTTATATAATTTTATATAATGCAAGACATGATATGTTCATTTTCTGAAGGCCTTGTTGGTACATTTAGACGGCTTAGGCTATCGGTGATTATATTCTTCACTTTTAGAAACTTTGAATGTTCTTGAAAGTATTAATGAATATTTTTCTTTAATTTTATCATTCATTTTTATTTGTGTTGATGAAACTTACACATGAGTTTATGTAACTTATTAAAACGTAATTATTTTATTTTGATTACGTTTAAAAGTAAGCTTTGAGATATCTCTTGTTGGGATTAACTTAGAAGAGCATATTTCATCTTCAAGAACATGCTTTAGATAATAAGCTGATATAAACAAATATATGATGCCATTCAGCAAAATTTTGATATGAACGTAATTATGCTTTCTGTTTTATTCATGTAATAAAAATACAAGTCCTAACATTAACTATAGGTAGGATAAAAAGGAAAAAGACACAACAAACTAACCATTCTCAGGTATGAAGCAACGTCCCCTAAAGAATTTTGCACGTCTAGATCTATTGAACAAAATATGTTCTCCGTTCTTGCAAAATGTAAGGGTTTAATGAATCAACTCCTTGTATTTGTGATAGTAATTGTTAAGGGCTTATGTCTGACGGTTGGAGAGTTTTGCGTGTATATAAAGATTGGGTTACCCGTGTCATTCGTCACGAGATCGTAATTATATCTTCACGTGGACATCCTTAATTGACGCGATTTTTTAAGTGAATTGGTGTACAACTTTAAGTAACTGTCAATCTAATTGTTATATTATTATTATTTGATATTTAATTTACCTCATGTGTCCATGCATTAATTGGAATGAGTGAATAAAGGAAATTAGTCTGACACTATTTGTCCATTATGTAATTTACTACCAGAACGCATTGTGTATTATTGGTATATCGCTAAAAAATGATATTTACTAAAACTAAGCTCATATTCATATCAAAACAGAAATATTAAAAAATAATTAGCGGCAAAACAGCGTATCGATGGTCAGTGCCCAAAAGTTAAGTATGTTTATGTAACGAGCGTTTTGATTGGTCGAAGATACTATTAGGAAAATGATCTATTTATAGTTTTGCACTCGATTTTGCAAAGAATGAATCAGAGGTAATATTTAACATTATCAAACCTTTGATTATGAGAATGGACTTCGGCTGCCGTAAAGAAGACGTATAAACATATGGAAGGGCATAGAAGAAAAAATACATCTTGACTTACTGATTATACTTCGTGCATTCTGAGGTGAACATCTTGCATTCTGATTTGTACATCTTGATTCCTTACATGTACATCGTGCTTAACTGCATCCTTGTTGTTTGATAATATATTTATAGCAGTTGATATTTTAAACCTAATATCAAGTTTTTGTGTTAAAATTCGCGTAAAATATGATCAATCGATTAACAATTCCTAGCCCAAACTTCGTTCCGTTTGGGCGAATGTTCGAAACCACGTACCAAAATAAACGGAAGGTTTCGACATAATATGACAATCAGAACTCCTCGGCCAAAATAAATCTATCCCGTTTGCTGGAGATGGCTGAGTTGTTACGATTGTTAAAACCTTTTTTTAGAAACTCACGGAAATGACCGACACTATAAGCTTATTCTAAGCATATGGCTATGTGGAATTCCTCCTGGCTTGCTGACATTTTTTATTCATGCTTAGGTTTGAGAAACTAAGCCAGCATAAAAGATAAGCCAAGAAGTAAGCTACACATGTTTAAAGACAGTAAGACTTAAAGATACCTTAAACACAATTATTATGGAGAGTAACAAGTAAGAAAGCAGGATGTTCAAGTAAAAACGCAAGATTTATTATTTGCTTTAATGTCCTTCAATATAAAATAAACGCACATACATGTTATCAGCTCGTCATACCCTTATCTCATTGCGACTAAAGGTAAACAATGCTTTTTGTAAAATCGTTATTTAAATTCCTGTTGAACATTTTCTCAATCTTGACAACTGCTAGTTAAAATATAATCTTTAATTTATTTAGATTTGAGTCTAGCTGTTTCTAAATTATGGAAGAAACATCCAAAGGAGGTGACCTTTCTAATCATACTAGTAAGTGTTTTATTGTACTGATGCAATATTCCTATATGGATCTGATGTAATAACAACATAAACAAACACAAGAACACAAAGGCATGTAAGTATTACAGCACAGTTTAAAGAACGATATTTGGATACATATTTGCTTTAACTTTATTCATAAAAACCACGAATATTTTTCCAACAACTAGGGATGGTCGTAAAACACACACTGAACATTACACAAAAGTACGTTTTTAAATATTTGACATTACTACTGATCAGAATTTACTTATCAAATAATCATACGCGGGAGTATGTATATTGTTTGTTAAAGATTATTGTATACTTCATTTCTTAACGTAAGTCAAATTTGTTTCATTTTCTAAAACTAATTCCGTTGGGATTTCGTTGGTTTTCTACACACATCTGTTAATTGCACAATCTTTGCAATGATTATTGATGATTAAATAATTAATTTAAAGTCACTCACACACGCTCGTTGTGAGGATGATTTGTTATGGCAAGTTGTAATACCAAGTTAAATATCTAAAATCATTTGTAATAGCTCGATCAGTTTAAATCCCTGTTAAAGCTATAAAGCAAACTATCGACATTTAACATTTAAAATGTTGGGGGCTACGGTCCAAAGGGATGACCCCCTCACGACAAATTCAGGAACCACTCGAGTGCCTTGTTTATTTTTTCATATTTCATTTTATCCGCTCCTACTGCAAATTTTAAAACTTTTTTGATCAAGGTTGTTCCGTAAACGAAGAGAAGTCTGCGTCAGAGCGCGATAGGGGCAAGAAAAGAAAAGGTAGGAACCTTTAAACCCAGAATTTATGTTTAAATAAACAGACCCGAAAGCAATTCTTATCACATTGTTGATGACTTACACTCGAGCTAAGATAAATAAGTATATAAACTTAAACATAATTTTATCATGCACATTGTGCAAAGTTAACCACGTTTTCTTGCTATTTGCATTTAGAGAATAATGGTAACACATCCGATGTTCATGGACTTCAGACGACATCACACTTATCATGTGTGTCAAAGTTTACATATTTCAGGGTCCCACGAATCTGATGAGGTCCCGAAGAGATCTCGGTCGGGTGCTCAGGCCGGTCTTTCTTCAGAGAAAGGAAGAGAAAAGGCCATAAGGTATACATAAAGCTGAATGTGTTTTGATAGTAGCTTATTGCAAAAAGTGTCAAATAAAAAAACGCAAATACACACTTGAAGCACAGGCGCATTAGTATTAATATGGAAACCTAACACTATTCTCCTGAAATTAATAATAATACAGTTTATTAGTTTTATCGGTTCAATAACGGTTTTTTTGTAGACGAAAGTTACTTTTTTATCAAAAACTCATGTAAACGCGTATACATTTTATCAGCTCATGATACAGACATCTCCTTATTTTGATATATATATCATTAAATGTATATTTATTCTCAATCTTCCTCATCATGCAGGTTGGAATGCTGAAATAGATTGTTTAACCTAATGATATCGGACTATTTTCAGTTCAGCTACCACGGAAACCAAATTGACTCAAAGATGTGGCCGCTATGTGCGTAAGTTTTTTAATTTACTGGTTGGATGCTCTTATTCAATGCAAGGTTTCAGTTTTAAAAAGGATAGGGGCACCGGTGCTGATAACAAAGTACAAGAAGGCTTGAACACAAAGGAACATGAAGAGAACAAAACAGTTTAAAGAAATATATTCGGAGACATATTTGCATCAAAATGATTCGTGAAAAAACTAATAGTTGTACAACAATGAGGGATCACGAACTCTGCGCGATGTATAATGTTCACTTTTAAAAAGTATAACATGAATTCCGAGATGAACGTATTTTATTTGATGATGTATTTATAGCACGGACTTGAAAATCAACACTCATTTATCATTCAATAATGGAAATTTATTTTACAGGTTGGAATGGGATTTTGTGTGTGTGTTGGAGGGGGTTTGCGGGTAGTCCCAATCAAAATATCAGATTAAATAGCTAAATACATCTGCAATAGTACGATCTATTTAAGTTCTAGTTAAAACTTTGATTTTGTAAAATATCAGAATTTCAAAATCTAGTCATGGTAAGCGGCTACGGACTCAGGACGTCAAATCCAAGAGCTGCTCTGACTGCCTTGTTTATTTTAATACTTCACTTATTTCAGGTATGTACGCTCCTAGGTTGCCCGAGGATAATAAAAGAAAGGGTAAAAAAGTCACAATTATTATTACATTATTCAATTGTCATATTGATACATTTGATTTAAGCTTTGAAATAATTAAACACAACAAGGTGTTCTAGTGGTATAAGTGTCCGCCTCTCACTCAGGATGTTCGAGCCATACCAGGGACGTTCTTATGCCTCTAAATAAGGACACCCCAGTACTGTTAATTACTCGGGTAATGAACCGGAGAGTGATTCATATCAGCTTAAAGATGGCCAACATCGAGCTGAAATGAATTTGGATATTAAACTAAATAAAGGGCAAAAACAACTTTTCACCATGTATATTGTGTTGAATAATTGGAGTCTTATTGCTTGATTCCGATGATAAGGACTATTTAAACTCGTATAATGTATGTCAATGTTTCAATTTCAATGACATATTTCAGGGACACCTAGTGCGCTTCCAGACGGACCCAGGTCGGGTGTTGAGCCTGTTCCCACTGACGATGTGCCAGACGGAGTAGAAAAACCTTTGTCTGGCCTTCCAGACGCTAACCTACGGAAACCCAAACAATAATCAATCGAACTCGTTTAGTTCCTTTGGTGAAGTATTTGAATAAGGTGAAACCACTTCATATGAATTTGCTGAAAATAATTGTGAATACAGCTGTCAGACATTCGTTAGATGAAATAATTTTGGTGGAAAATACAAACTGAACTAACAAAAAACGGCTAAATCTTGCTGACAGCCTAATGGCAGAGCCTGTATTAAGATATGATTGTTTAATAAAAATAATGAAATAATATCAACAGATCTGAAGAGCTGATCAACTCTTATTCAAATAAGTGTTGATGTCGTTTTGAATGGGAAATAAATAAATTTTCAAATATGTTGTCAGACTATATATTATAAATAGCATTTTTCGAACTTAAACTAATCTTATACTTAACCATGTGATTAAGAAAAATCACACACTAAGACGCAGATCATGATTTAAATAAATCACACCCTAAAACATGATTAATGTTACCTGAGACGCACATTTAGACATCAAGATTTTTTTTGGTGTGGAAGGAAGGATTTATTCTTACTTAACACAATTTTAAACATAGCCGTTTTCCAGCCATTTCCTATAATAATTCAGTATACCAACAGCCCAAAGGTTAATCAACGATGAACTAGAAATGTTGTTTTCAAAGCGCCGCCTTCGAAAACTAATGTCTCTACTTGAACTGGAGCTTATTTGCATAATATAAGTTTTACTGAATTCGAACTCCTTTGAGTAATATTTTAGTGTCTTGAAAAAGGATGAATTATGAGAAACAAACAATGCGAGTTAGTTTTGCAATTAAGTGCCCCCAGAGTTTTTTCTTGCAGGTTGAACAACATCACATAACTATCTGTCTTTGTTCCATATTTCAATAAATTCCTTATTGTATTTTTTTATAAATGAACATATAAGTATAACTCTGAAGGAAATTGCCCCGGAGTTATGATTAGAAGAAGAAGAAGAAGAAGAAGAAGAAGAAGAAGAAGAAGAAGAAGAAGAAGAAGAAGAAGAAGGGAAAAGAAGAAGGGAAAAGAAGAAAGGAAAATAAGAAAGGAGAAAAATAACAAGAATAATGCCATATACAGTGTTTTCCCCTTTTAGTCGAAGTGGAGACATAATTAACATAGCATAAGAAAGTAACTTTGAGCATGTTCTGACCAAACATGTGTTGCAAGTATATTAAAACTTAATGTAGCTTTTAAAATGTTCGACTAATGCTGCCGGTATTGCAAGTATTGTGAAACTTAGTGTATATTTAAACTTGTTCTGACCAATATGCTCATGTTGGAATTATATTAAAGGCTAAGGTAGTTTTGAACATGTTCTGACCAAACATGCCCGTGTTGCAAGTATATCAATACTTAATGTAGCTCATAACACGTTCTGACCGAACTTGTCCGAGTTGCAAGTATATTCCAAGTTAATGTAGCCTTAAACATGTTCTGACCAAACTTGTTCGTGTTGCAAGTATATTGAAGGCTAAGGTAGGTTTGAACATGTTCTGACCAAACATCGTCGTGTTGCAGGTATATTAAAGGCTAATGTAATTTTGAACATGTTTTCACCAAACATGCCCGTGTTGCAAGCATATTAAAGGCTAATGTAGCTTTGAACATGTTCTCATTAATCCTCATCGAAAATATAGGATAGAAGTAGATACTGATGTGCCAAACGACTTCAGTGTACTGTAATAATGAATATAAGATGCCTTTATTATGTCTTTAAGTCCCTTGATTGCTTGTCAGTGCCCGCACATTTCAGTTACACATAGACCCCTGATAGGCCGAAAATCTAAGGCCAAATTCTTGACCATGTCTTTAATTATAATATCATTTGCTAAGAAATTGTGTGGTTGGTCCGTATGCGTATACAAGAATGCAAAAAACAAATGAAACTTGTAAATACATTATTATACTGGTGAAACTTATTATCTTCGGATGTTTAATTTTCCTGCATTACTTTTTAAACGCAATTTCGTAACACTGTTTGTGATTTGATTTTTAAGTGTTTTAATCAAGAAAACTGCATAGTTGTTTCTGTTTATATTGCATTGTATTCATTTCTTGACCGATAAAAGAAAGTATTCTGACCCACATATATTCACGACCCCGGTCATTATTCTTTTGAAAAAGTGACTCCATTTCAGTAAAATATTGACTACATCTAGACAATAATGACTCCTTGCGTGTCTATAGATTAGTGACCCCAACCAAACAGAAACGAGTGTATTATATTGTAGTAAAATATATATTTGAACTACAGTTTTGGGCTTTTAAAGGCTTGTGCTCCTAATTGTTAGTACTACAGCAGGTGCTTCTGCAGCTACTACTTCTTTAGTGCTGCTGCTACTATTTCTGTGGTGCTGCTTCTGCTGCTTATCTTGCGATAGTAGTTCTATATAAAGGGATTTAATTTTCATCAGCGTGATGACCCTTCATTTATTATATTATAATGATGAAGCAACGAAGTAAAATGAACCCTTACGAAGAGTTTTGACATCGAAAGAACAACTGCCCGCAATTAGTTAACTTTGTGTACAGAGGTGGTAATACTATCACCCGGAAAACGATATAGTATGAACCGGGGGTCACCTTCTCTACTAAAGAATAATGACCGGGGGATCGTGATTCTAAGGTGTTAAAATACATCCTTACACCGTCCAAATCCTGATAGCCTCTTATACAACAACACCGTCATCAAATTTTTGTATCAATCAACAAAATCGAAGTTAAACGGGTTATGTCAATATTTAGATGTTGCGGAAAATATAGACAGTTAAATTTGCACTTGATGAATACAAACTTTAAACATAAGTGAGAGGTCTAGAAAGCTAAATAGCTGCACTCTCACAAATTTAACGTTTTTACAACTCTTTTTTTAAGTCTCGGAATAAGCCAATTCTTGCGTAAATATATGCAAACCAGTAATTAAAGACTGCTGATAAAAGATCAGATCGCAGATTTTCATATTTCTGTTCGAAAATTAATGATTTATGGCTAAAAGCGTTACCATCGGTTCAAGAAAAATGCATAAAACATCATTTTTGAGCTTAAATATAAAGATCAGCGATCTATTTTTTTGTCAGCAGTCTTGTTTAACAGGTTTACATGCATTTTCGCACAAATATGGCTTGTTCCAAGACAAAAAAAATGTAATGTTGTCAAAACGTTTAATCTGTGAGAGTGCAGCTTTAAGATATAAGGTTATGATAAGGTGTTTAAGGGGTTCATTTGCCGGCAAACTTGGGTTGGACACGAAACATTGTGTCCCTGTCCGCTAAACATGAAGCTAAAGTTCACAACCACAGGAACACATGATGTGGTATTTCCTTCGATACCATTGATATCTGGAAGTAAAGGCACATACACACGAACTCATGATGTGGTATTTCCTTCGATACAATTGATAGCTGAAGGTTAAAGGCACATACACACGAACTCATGATGTGGTATTTCCATCGATACCATTGATATCTGGAAGTCAAAGGCACATACACACGAACACATGATGTGGTATTTCTTTCGATACAATTGATAGCTGAATTTTAAAGGCACATACACACGAACACATGATATGGTATTTCCTTCGATACAATTGATAGCTGAAAGTTAAAGGCACATACACACAAACTCATGATGTGGTATTTCCTTCGATACAATTGATAGCTGAAGGTTAAAGGCACATACACACGAACTCATGATGTGGTATTTCTTTCGATACCATTGATATCTGGAAGTCAAAGGCACATACACACGAACACATGATGTGGTATTTCCTTCGATAAAATTGATAGCTGAAGGTTAAAGGCACATACACACGAACTCATGATGTGGTATTTCCTTCGATACAATTGATAGTTGAAGGTTAAAGGCACATACACACGAACTCATGATGTGGTATTTCCTTCGATACAATTGATATCTGGAAGTCAAAGGCACATACACACGAACACATGATGTGGTATTTCCTTCGATACAATTGATAGCTGAAGGTTAAAGGCACATACATACGAACACATGAGGTGGTATTTCCTTCGATACAATTGATATCTGAAAGCTAAAGGCACATGCACACGAACTCAGAATGTAGTTTTTCTTTTATACAATTGATATCTGGAAGTCAAAGGCACATACACACGAACTCATGATGTGGTATTTCCTTCGATACAATTGATAGCTGAAGGTTAAAGGCACATACACACGAACTCATGATGTGGTATTTCCTTCGATACCATTGATATCTGGAAGTCAAAGGCACATACATACGAACTAATGATGTGGTATTGCCTTTGATAGAATTGATATCTGAAAGCTAAAGGCACATGCACACGAACTCAGAATGTAGTTTTTCTTTGATACCATTGATATCAGGAAGTTAAAGGCACATACATACGAAGTAATGATGTGGTCTTCCTTCGACACCATTGATATCTGGAAGTTTAAAGCACATACACAGGACCTCATGATATGGTATTTTCTTCGATATCATTAATATATGATGGTAATAGGCACATGCACACAATCTCATGATGATGTATTTTATTCGATACCATTGATATCTGGAGGTTAAAGGGACACGTACACGAAAACAAGCACAAGTAAATATATGGATACACCTTTGTTTCCCATAAGACCCATACACTGGTTAAGAAGAAGAACATATACTTTTGTTATTAAGTCACTGTGTGAGAGGCCAGAGAACCCACGACCACTTGCTCACATAGGATGTGCTCTGATTACTCGGGCCGATTACTCTTGTACTGTTATACAATTAATGGTACATTTGCAGAGATTATGACTTGCCAAACCTTTACCAACGTGTGACGATGATGACAACACTTGGGCAAGAAATATAGCTCTCCTTATTTATCGAATAGTCAAGCAAAAAACGAACACAAAGTGTAACTCATTACAAACGTTTCATACAAAAATGTAAATGTCTTTGGGAAAATACTAAAAGCAACTGGAATATAATTTTTTGTGAAATATATGTTTGGTTTTCTGGTTATACAGCAAGATTCATTCCATTCAAAAACGTTTTGAAAGAGATACTAATTGTGTTTATCTGGAAGCACCCTTTGTGACAAATCGCTGTGCAATATACTGTAGTAGATCAGTCCAAGAGTTATCCCGCATTTTGTCTGATATATGTTGTTACTTTGGCTGCAACAACCGGTTTCTGCTTTCCATCGTTTTCATGGTATTGAATCTTAAATCCAAGTGATCCAGGCTATACTTGTTGGATTGACCGGATGATAATATACCGATTAACAGTTTCCTATTGTATACATACGTGTGTAAAAAGCTTGCCGCATGACCATTTCTAGAGTAAAAATGTATATGTACAACGTTCACCAGTGTTTGAAACATAATACAGAGTCGTGCGTTCACCTGCGAATGTATATGAGTAACTTGAAACAGAGTTGCACGTTCACCAGAGTATGTACAAGAGTAACTTGACACAGATTCGCGCGTTCATCAGAGAATAAATATGAGTAGCTTGACACAGAGTCGCCTGTTCACCAGACTATGTACATGAGTAACTTGACACAGAGTCGCATAAGTAACTTGACACAGAGTCGCACGTTTACCAGTGTATGTACATGACTAACTTGACACAGAGCCGCGCGTTCACCAGAGTATGTACATGACTAACTTGACACAGAGCCGCGCGTTCACCAGAGTATGTACATGAATAATTTGACACAGAGTCGCACGTTCACCAGAGTATGTTCATGACTTACTTGAAACAGTGTCGTGCGTTCACCAGAGTATGTTCATGACTAACTTGACACAGAGTCGCACGTTCACCAGAGTATGAACATGACTAACTTGACACAGAGTCGCACGTTCACCAGATTATGTACATGAGTCACTTGAAACAGAGTCGCGCGTTCACCAGAGTATGTACATGAGTAACTTGACACAGAGTCGAACGTTCACCAGAGTATGTACATGAGTGACTTGTAAGAGAGTCGCGCTTTCACCGGAGTATGTACATGAGTAACTTGACACAGAGTCGCGCGTTTACCAGAGTATGTACATGAGTAAATTTTGACACAGAGTCGCGCGTTTACCAGAGTATGTACATGAGTAAATTTAGACACAGAGTCGAGCGTTTACCAGAGTATGAACATGAGTAACTTAACAAAGCTAACCATACCTTTACATCAGTATTATTATAATGTTTGTACATAAGTTACTTGACACATAGTCACGCGTTCACACTACCTTTCACATGAGTTACCCGACAAAGAGTCGTCGTGCATTTACCAGAGTATGTACTGTTTTATCATTATCTGTGAATATATCTATCAGCCAGCGTCTGGATACATGTCTGTATATCCGGAACACACTATGAACGGATACAATATAATAGAATCTGCTAAATCCTTGAAACGGAGCAATAGGAGACACCAGATATACCAGAAACAGATCCACACCCGGTATAATATTAAGAAGTGCTTAATCAATATGTAACGTTTACTGTCAACTTTAGCTTAGACTGTAGATCATGTAATTAATACCTGGACCTCCAACATACAACCGTATATATTGTAATACCATTAAAGGCAAGCTCCACACAATATGGCTTTGGTTTAAATTGTATTTTTTATATTTGAATATAGAAGGTATCGTTACAAAAACCAAATCAGACCGCCGTATCTATTTTGTATTTCTGAATGGTTCCAGCTGTCAGTATCTTAACACTTCTAATGATTTGTCACACTTCGTAATGAAATTAAGAAAGTGCATTTTACAAACCATGAGCGAGTCCCTTTTATAACCAATCAATCAACCTTTTATAACAAACGTAGTACATTAGATTAATTTGTTATTCGATATCGTGTAAAATTGAATTACTTTATGCATTTAGGACAAAACAGTCTTTAACTACTTTTGAGCGAAAGGATTTATTTGTATATGATGGAGTAATTTGATTATAACATTTTAATAAATGGGAATGCAACTTTTGTGTTAGATTTAATAAACATTTTAACTAACTGATTTCATTAGTGAAATAACTTTTGAAACAGTCTGACATTTGGGAAAAGTTAACATCTCATGCTGGGAGGCGGCTATTTAAACTCGATATGAGTCCTAACCTTTCTAATTGATACGCATAAATTAACTTCCTCTTTATTAGTAACAATGTCAAACATTTTTCCTTTAATTATATCAATTGGTGTCTCATCCCATCAACAGTACAACCGTGTTGGTTTTAGCTCGCGAACAAAGCTTTTTTTTTTTAGTTTAAAGGTTATTAGTAAAAATCATATATCGCAAAGCCACGCCATCTCATTAATATTAATTAGGTATTATGAAAACTAAAAACAACCACAATGTCATTATTTATGGATTTAAAAAATACACCCTATTTAGTTTAGTTTATTTAAACCATATTCAATTATATGGTAAAAACCCATCAGGTCGAAGTTTTCTTTAAAGGCCCAACAATAAGGTTAATACATCGTTTAGTATTATAGCTACGTGGCCACATATTCCATAGTTAAAATAGCGCCAAAATATCTCTTATAGTTTGTATCTTTACCTAAATAATATGCAATTCCTTTGTTTTAATCATTTAATTCAAATCATTTAAATACAATAATGCATTAAAATTAAAAAAGACACCAACCTATATTATACGCCTTTAATATTAAAACATAAACAGTCGAGAATCGCTATCTTGTATTAACTCAGTTATCTCAATGTTCTGGTTATATCGAACTTTTTTTCGAATGCGTTGGGTAAATTGAAACAAGTTCTGAATTCGGTTGTATCGAATGTTCGTTATCTCGAAGTATTTCCCGAGGTCCCAACGTCTTCGACATAGCGAGTTTTTACTGTATATGCTATTGGATGTATGTTTCCCTTACTACAAAATAAGGTTTACATAAAACTTTATATGCTACAATGTAAACTAATCAGATTATTGTGTCATCAAACCTTTCCTTTTACACCCCAACAATACGCTATATATAGGAAAAACAATCTTAAAAATAATAAAATAAACAAGGTATTCTCTTACATCGTTTACATTTAAATTGTTTGAGATAATACTACAGCGATTTTTCTTTAGTTGTTGTTGTTGTTGTTGTTTATCTAGATTATCAGATAATAATACACATGCTATTATAAATAGTAACATTTTTGTTACTATAAATAGTAACATTTTACTATAGAAATTCGTTCCGCGATAATGATTATCGGCTCCTCCCTTGGGATTATAACGGCACGTCAGGGCGATTATGGCATAATTGCCTGTAGACTGGTACCCTACGTTACTTTTTTCTACAAAAATATAACGACAGGTATGCGCCAATCCGGATCGACAGGTGCGCGTTTGTTGTCAGTGTCAACAAGATGGCGGCTCCGCTAAGACCAAAACAACGACAAGCTATAGCATCAGCAGTTGTTCGCGATACACTTTGTGTCTTACCGACAGGGTTTGGCAAAACAAGAATTATTGAGAATGTTCCGAAAGACAACAACTCAGTGGCGATCGTTATAAATCCTTTGAGCTGTATTATAGAGCAACAGCTGCAGTCTTTCTCTCCCAATGCCGTTAAATTGGAAAGTTTAAGCAAAGAGGAAATTTCGGTAAATGTAGTGTTTTATTTTTTTCATGTGTTGCATTTTTATGTTATCAAACAATATCGTATGAGATGTGTTCTTTTTGAAAGCACATTAACTTTTCAGTGCATTTATATAGCATGTAAATCTTACCCTTTAGGTGTAAACTAGGACCTCAAGGTGGTTCAACTTATGTAACCCAACATGAGCAGATACCCATGTATTATTATATATATATATCATATTATCTGGAAAAACTGTGTATATTTAATCCTACACGTAGCTATCTAGCCGTTTTTAGTAATTATTTGTAGATGATGCAGTCATTATTTTTTTCTGAATGGGCATTTTACTCTTAATTACTCTTAAGTGAAAAAAGTGTTTCCGAGTGCTTTGGGTTTTTTAAAATTTCATTTTCAATACATATCCCCAAGTGGTTGAAAGCAAAAATAATTGTTAGCTTTTTAGTCTTTCAATATTTAAATTAAGGCATTAATTCTCAGTCATCGAAATTAGACTTTTGGATGAATTCTTATACTGTTTAGCATCCAATCTTTAAACGAGCCCTGCTAAATAAACTTCTGATAATGAGCAAGCCTGGAATGCATAATATTACTGCATTCTCTGAATGTAGAACAATTGAACTAATGTGCGAAAATGTTTGACTTGTGAAATCTGTGTTGATTATTGTTATTTGTTTCTATCTCTGAAAATATATTGGCCGTTACAGTTATGTACAGTTAACTTGAAATGAAGTGGTGTAATAAATTTCAGCATGCCAGAGATGGACTTGAACATGGTAACATACGATACATCCTTGTTCATCCTGAACAAGCAATCACCTCTGTGTTTAAGAAGTTTCTGATGGATGTCTCAACGGTTGTCAATGTAAACATGTTATAAGTCAGTGTTGACATGCTGTTAATAACTTTCACTTTGACAATCCATTTGTTGTTTGTCTATTCATGCATGCAGTTAGCATTTAGTTTCATTTTCATTGTGTTTTCTTCAAATGAAAGTTCTATTAGTGATTCAAGCAAATGTCTGAAGTGAGATTATTTGACAATCCTTGTAGTACAATGAAATACACTGACTTTCATAGGCAGTCAGAGATACCAGTTCAAGTCTGGTCAGGGATAATAATTAACTTTTCTATTTGCTTGACAATATCTTTATTGACATATACATTATGTTTTTAAAAGAATTTGGACACTTAATTTAGTAATGGTTTATGCCAATTTGAAAAAGATGTTACAGGATTGGGCATCTTAATTGTCAAACACAATAATTAAAAAGGTATCTTAATGAAAGTGAGACAAAAACATAATAACCCCATATTGTATTTTTCATTTATTTCAAAAATTGAAATGAAACAAATGTTTTGACAGTTTTTAGAATGTCTGCATATCATACACAAGTGTGATGATTGCCTTCTTAATGGATACAATTAAAATAATAAAATATTTTATAAGTATGTTCTGTGTTATTATTACAGGTGTCACACATTATTGTCGATGAAGCCCATTGTATATTGTCATGGGGAGCTTCACAGTTTCGTCCAGCATTTCTTAAAATTGGAACTCTTCGTGTGATCCTCCCGGATGCCAAAATCTTAGCTTTAACTGCTACTGCGACGGAGGAAGCCCAAATATTCATAATGTCAAATCTGAGTATGTCAAATGTGAACATCATAACCGAATCGCCAGATAGGTATGTCGATGCTATAGAAATGAATTCAGGATTCATCAAAATCATCATCATCGTCAAAGTTGTCATTATCATCATCATCAAAATCATCATCATAATCATCATCATCATTGACATCATATAAAGTAAAACATTTCCCCGTAACAATAGTGTGATAATCAACCTCTGTTTTAGAGAAGTGAGTGCAAAAAAGCAAAAAAAAATAAGAATTATGCATAGAACCATTTTTTACTTAAATATGAAAATCTGCGATCTGATCGTTTGTTAGAATACTTATATTCCTGGTTACCACTCACTTCATTGCATAAATTGGCTCAGTCCAAAACATGAAATTACAAAAGTTGTCAAAACGTTAAATCTGTGAGTGCTGCTTTAAATTTTCTGTAAAGTTATGTTTATGGTATTCCAATAAAAAATTAAAACAAACCTAAAGTGACACTTATTCAAAATCAATACATACACAGGTATAACATGCATAAATATCGTGATACACCATCAACCACTTACTAAATTATGCATTTATGTAAACTCCTTACTAATTAATGCATTAATTTTATGGAAAATACTAATTTACGATAATAGTGTTACGACCTAGCCCCGTGGTCCGTCGACGCTATCAACTGTCCCTTTTAGGGTGACCAAGTATTTGAAGCAATAAATGTTACGACATAGCCCCGTGGTCCGTCAACGCTATCAACTGTCCCTTTTAGGGTGACCAAGTATTTGAAGCAATAATTGTTACGACCTAGCCAAAATGACGACGCAATGAACGTTTTACGTTTTATTTTTGGAGCAAATAAATATATGCATCAAGACATCAAACATCAGATATAATACACGGTAGTAATCAGCGGCACCGTACACAGCAAAACGCGTTGGCTTATATGAACGTTGGCACAGCACGTCGTAGTAAGACAGTAAAATATTATTATCAGTATAAAGTTGTTTACAAACTCAATATAAAATCAATGCCTGTTATTTTATTACTTGTAAGTAGTTTATATTTACTTATTTATTGTCTATTTAAATATTCAGGTTGATTTTAACCTTTTAAGAATAATATGCAGGCAGCTTGTTCAATGATCCAAATTCGACTGTCCTGAGACTGAAAATTCACGGCCTTATATACTCCTATGGTTAAATGACCCGAAAATCTCGGTCAAAAATGACCTGACCCAAATTGACCCGACCGAAAATGACCCAGAATCGGGTCAAATGACCCGATTGGCTGACAGCCATTGTAAAATATTCAAGATGGCGGACGAACTGTCAAATGACCGTGAAGTTTCCGAAAAAGGATTTAAAGCATCACACTGGATTACAACAATAAATTATCAGTGCATTTCATGTGAATAATGGATTATTAACTAAGAGACATTATCACCTTGTGGAACGACATGATTCAAACGCTCAAGTAAGAATAACTTGTCAAGTTTTGAAATCTTGAAAGGTCAAAAACTATCTCAGGATTACCCAATATTCAAAGGTAAAATGGCGGTGTACACGCTGAATTACAAAGAAAATATGTGAACTTTGTGAAATTCCCGACAAGAGTTATTACGTTTTGCTGTGTTAGTGCCATAAAACAACAGGTTTGAGATCAGTACATGTTATGCAAATAATGTTAAACCTGTACATCAATAATTTACTAAATAACTTGGTACTTATTAAATATTTTGCATGAACAATGCTTGAAAAAATGGACTTTATCCAGGATAATATTACTAACAGCACTTAGTGACTATTAATGATCTTGGCATGATGGACACAGGGCTAGCCCGTCTGTAATATCAGGATGGCGCTAAGCACTGGCCTAAAATGCCAAGGTTTGAAAACTTCAAAATATCTTTCCATGAATAGACAAAGGTAAGTATGAATTACATATATTTTACATTAATAAAGATAAATACAGTATGGAGCGATGCCTGCCGGGGTTTATCAATAGTATTATAATTTTATATTTAATAGCTGAAAAAGCAATCCTATTAAAAAATGGTGAATGTAAAAACATTTACTGCAATCTACTATTGTCTTACATGCCAGCAATACCATGTTTTCTGCAGATTTCTTTTTAATTAAACTAGGTATACTTTATAATAACCATTGTTGTTGACATTTGTTCATCCTTTGTGTTATAATTAAACAATTGTATTACAGTAAATGCAATTACTCAATGTTAAATCTTGTTTAGGAGTAATTGTGCATTTTTAATGAAAAAAAGCCTCAATTTTAATAATAACAATGTTTTTGTCTGTTAAAGTATTTAAGTATGAAGTTATTTATTTTTGAAATTAAGATAACATTTACTACTTTGCATACCCCAGGTTGTCTGCTGTGAACCTGTGAAACATGACAATGTTACTTATTATGCATGGCATTATCCCTAGAACAGATAAACAACATTAACAGGAAATATACATGCATATGTTAGGAATGGATATTTCTTTTCATCTCTTTTCTGATTAAATTATCTTGTTGCAGAAGAAATGTATTCTTGCAAGTTGAGGAGAGGTCTCCTTCAACTGGGGGTCAAAACAGTGCTGAAGATTCTGTGTATGCAGTTCTGGACAAATTTCTGCAGAAACTTAAACTTAAAAAACAGAGTTTTGAGAAAACAATAGTTTACCTCCCATTGAAATGGTGTGGCTTAGTCCATCTTAGAGCCAAAATCGTCTTTGATGTAGGGTGTATGGTGGCTCAATACCATGCTCCTCAGGCACAAAAGGTTAAACTTTAGATTTCAGTTATTTAAATGGTATTGTTAACTTTACTTTGAACCAGTAGAGTCATAGTATTGTAATTCATAAAACTTAACACATACAAATACATTATAAACTGTATGCAATAAATTAATTCAAGGTATTATTCAAATATTCTACTATTGAACAGATGAAAACAAGAATTGTCGATGAACTGAAGAAGCCTGACAGTTCAATTCGACTCCTTCTAGCTACAGAAGCCTGTGGAATGGGAGTTGATATTCCAGATGTAAGATGCATAGTACACCTCACCCCACCTAACAATATTGAAAGTGAGTCAAGTATTTGTATTACAAATAATTAAATGGATAAAATGGGATCGAAATAAGATGCTTGAATCTGAAAGACTGTTACATGACATTGTAAATAAATTTTATCGGAATGCTTAAGAAATTATATTTGTTTAATTAATTCATTCAATTTCTGTTGAAGGATCTGTAGTTTGCATTGTAACACCAATGTACTTCCAATGCAAGTTTACATTGTTTTATTTCGTTTGTGATAGTTGCTTTTTGTGCTAACTGCTCTTTTTATGTATTTAAGCATTCATTCAGCAAATTGGTAGATGTGGCAGGGATGGAAGAAGAAGTGAAAGTTGTGTGTACTTCAACAAAAGTGACATTGCATCAAACAAAGTCAATCTTAGTGACCATGTGAGGAAGTACCTATCCCTGGACAGCTGTAGGAGAAAGTATATTCTCAACTACTTTGGGCACAGTGATGAAGTTATCAGCGAGCAAAATATTGACTGTTGTGATAACTGCAGTAATTGTGCAAAAGTTTACTGAACAAATATGTGCTTGCTACATTTTCTCTAATGTTATGTCATTGCCCTGCCAGTAAAAAAATAATGAGAAATGATAAACTCAAATAACAATTTTGAATGCATTCCGTGAATTTTCCTAGTTCTATATATGCACCGATCAATGCAAATAATGAAATCAATATTAAAAAATCCAATTGTGCAATACCAGTAGTTCAGGTTAAAAATGTTGCTTTGTTACATTTTTTCTTGTTAAAATTTTCATTCTTCCTTTCTGCACATTTACTTTTTCAATTATATCTAAACATCACAGGGTAAACGGAGTCGGTATTCATAAAACGTCTTAAGTCATTTCCCAACTTTATTATCTTTTTGATCATATGAAATAAAAAATAAATAACTTCCAAAATACATTATTTCAATTAACCATATTGAAACTAGAACTCCGCGAGTCGGATGTGTCGCCTGACGAATTATTTACTGTCGACATAATAGCTGTTAGATTGGCATTTTATTCATTTACAGACAATGATGTTGCCATTTAACTTTCAAGTGTAGGTGGCATTTGAACCCTCAATCAGATATACCTACGGAATAAGTTTCAGGTTGAAACCTCCTATAGTTTACGAGATATGCCACGGACAAAACCTAAGCAAGAAAATTAACAAAGGGCAATAACTCTAAAAATATGGCAGCAAGAGTAACAGTTCTTGTGCACTGCACTTGCCCTCAATTAGATCTATGTACATATGAAGTTTCAAGTTGATACCACTAACAGTTTAGGAGATATACCCCGGACAAGCGAAAATGGGACGCGGACGCCGCCGCCGACAAAAGTAACCCCTATATGTCGTCTTTTCAGGCGACACAAAAAACATACTTACACATTTCTTTTCATTTGATTTTGAAAATTTAAGAAATTGACTTAAGATTTTGAATGAATTAAGACATTTTATTTATACCCCCGCTAGGCATGCAAAATATCACATAATTGAGAGTTAGATAAATTGCCTAGATCATCACCCAAATTATTTATGGGATTAGCAAAACTTCACTAGTGAATCTAATGTTTCCCTGTAAAGACTTCAAAAGCAAACCCTCTAGGCATTTGACACATTAATGTCGAAATGACCACTTCTTCAACTTAAACCATTCCTTAAACTTCTCCATGTCAACATCCTCAGTGGGTGACATTTTAATTTTTGAAAAAGCATCATACTTTCTTTGCTCTGTGTGGTTGAATGGTCTGATTCTCCTTAGATCATTCATGACTGTTAAAATGTCTGACTGGTCATTTTTTTGCTTGTGTTTTTTAGCTCTTTTCATAGTTCCTAACTGTAGGTCTAAGTTCTCGCCAATCTGGTTAATGCCTGGCAATGCTGCAGTTCTGTATGTTATATTATTGTCTGTTTTATTTGCAAACATGTGCTTTATGTGTGCTTTGGAAGTTTTAACATTCCACTCTTGCACCAGATCTGCAGGGACATTTTGGTCAGGCAGACCAGAGCTGCTGACAAAACATGCCTGGAAAACTTGAAATGCCTCTCTTATTCCCATCACAGAATACTGCTGTAACGAGCATTCTTGATATTTCTCGGGCATATTTTGACTTTTCGTTTGAACCTCTTAACTGTAGCATAATCATCTTGAGTATAAGTAGAAATTTTTCTCGACTGGGCTGTTTCACAAGTTTTAGAAAGTAGATAAAGGTCATCCCTACTTCCAAAACAAAGTGTCCATAGTCTTTTTTCTTGTCAGGCAGTTTAGGTCTCAACATGGCTGTTTTGGGTTGTATGATGGGGATGTCAATCCTCTTTCCAGATGAAAGTGTAAATTGCACATTCCTGTATGATTGAATTTCTGAAGAAATCAAAGGAGCAAAATAATGATTCATTTATGACATGTAAATAGTTTAAACAGTAGTTTAATGCCTTAGTCTTTGTAATGCAATTCTGATTTTTTTACAATATTTTTATTTTATGCTAAATTTGAATATTTCAATTGCTATTATTTTCAAAGAATTATAAATTGACATCTTGTGAACAGTTCTCCATACCTTCAGATACATACTCCTCTACCCTGCCATGTGTCCAGATTGGGAAAATGAATTCTTCCACGAACTGCATCAATCTTTCTTTGCCCCATTCCTGCTTATCTTCAGAACTCTCAATGCTAACATCCAACGAAGAATCAAGGTTTTCTAAATTGAAGAACTCCATCGCTGCCTCCACAACATAAGCTTCTACAAACCCAACAACAAATCTTTTGTCATCTTCATAGCTATTGCTCACATTGGGATCAATGTTTTTTCTGAATATTCGCTCACACTCTCTTCGCATTGTCCCAACTTCAATCTTACCATTTTCATTCCAAAGGCGATCGAATATGGCTGTTTTCAAATAATTCATTCCCAAGTGAAAAAACTCAAACACACAGCGGCCAATGTTGTTGAACCTGTCTTCAGGATCTTCATTGTTCAACCTCAAAAGAAGAGCCTCTGACAGTCTTTCCCTGGTCAGTTGATCACCCCCAATCACAAATTTGGTGGCTTTGTCCTGGTTTGAGTTATCAAGAATCTTTGTTAGTAACGATTGGTACCATTCAAGAATTTTCACGTCATCTTGATATTTGTTTTCATTGAATGGGAGACATGGGAGGGGTACAATTTCTGTTTGACAATATTCATCAGGTTTTGCAAGTGTTGGAAAAACAGCTTTTAGAAAGGACAATTGTGGCAGGAAGCTGGATAGAATATCTGCAACAATACTGCAAATATCAGTTTTTAATTCTGCGAATTCAATGTCAGTGATAAGTAAATGGTCCATTGAAATGTCCCTTATGTCAATTTGTGGGGTCGTTGGTTTAGACAAATACATGTGTTCAGATATCAGAGCTGTACTTGTGAATCTGTGTTGCATATGTCTGTGGTGGCTTGATGTCTCCTCTTTCACACCGACAGTAAAATTTAGATTGTCACCAATCAGCCGAATTTGTTTGCCTTCCTTTAGTCGCTCTGTGAGAAGTTTTGAATACTGGGAGCCGGCCTCTTTGATCACATTTATGGTCACACAGTATGGTGAACTTACACCAATCCTGTTCAGCCTGTCATACACCTGAAAAAAACACAAGGACGTTCTTCTATAAATGCTGTATTACAAGTATTTGAAGACTTCATTAAAATTATGATAAATGTATGTACAATAAGTTCACTGTAGTAATTGAATGAATGTTGAAGTTTTGAGTTGATCTTTTTCTATTATTTTCCTTATGATTAAATTTAATGATCAGTCATAGAAGTATCAAATAATATGAAGTGAAGAAGAGTCATTATCAAGTGTTAGAACACTTTCTGTCTTGGACGTATAAAATTCTGAATACTTCAAAGGAAATTTAGCCTTATTAGGACACCTCATTTACTGAAAAAAAAAACATGGTAGGGATTTGCAATGCTGGTAAAAACACACTAAATGCCTAAAGTTTTTATACCTAATAGTTTCCAAACAGTTTTTAAAATCACCTTGAAATCCATTTAAATAACATTTTTTTGGATTTGTAACATCACATGATAAATCCAATGATAAAAGTTAAAACACATGCCCATAAAAAATAACAAAGTAACCAACACTATTAGCAGAAATGAGTATTAAAGATCCCTGGCCAGACTTGAACTGACATCTCTCCATTTGACACAGAGTGTACTTCCTTGTACCACAGGGATTGACTTACAACTCTGTTGCCAGTAAGTAATTTGGTCAAAATTCACTGCTTTTTAAGTACAGTATATGGACTATTCAATGGGAGAAATAAATTTATGATTCAAATGTACTTTTTTTTCTAACTTACTTTTTTAGTTATCTTCAAAACCATTCTCTGCCGTCTTTGGTCACAAAAACATGTTGAAACAACTAACATTAAAGTAATTGCACAAGATATAATCAAAGTCCTTTATAATATCATATAACAATCATGATCTAATACTCACCTTCTGGTCACATATGTTATCAGCAAGACACATGGCGACAGCCCTCTGAAGTCTGCTTAGTTGAGGGATTCTCGCTTGTATTATAACACTATACACTAACCCCCACCTTGGAAGAATGTTTGCTAATGCCTTTTCATTATTTCTCTTTGATTTTGGCAACATTATACTCAATATAAGTTGAAGAAGCTCTGGGAAATTTTCATCAAATTCTTCAATAATGTCTTTCATTTCAATAGTTTTTAATGAATCAAAGTCTTTCTTCATCAATACAGACAATTTGCCTATTTTTCTGTTCTTTAATAATTCAGGCCTTGAATTATATTGACTGATCAGTTCACCGACCGTAAAATCCTGATTTTCTTCTGTAGGCAATCCTTTATTGAGTACTTTAACTGTGAGCTTTTGGTTTAACAATATTTTATCAAGAATGCTTTGTCTTTTGCTTTGCTTTATCTTAGCATACAAGTGATCTGCTGGTTGGGGTAGTGAATGATCTGAAGAACCATGATCATCAACCTGTTGCTGCTGACTAATTGAGCTAAGGAATTTTAAAAAAATAATGTCTTTTCATATTGTAACAACTAATTAACATTTATTATAAGCTTTCCTGTATATTACATAGAATTATCAGTTACATGAGCAAAAATTTTCTCTTTCCAAGACAAAAAATAAATTCACACCTCCAATTACTTACTAACTTAAGCAGATGATACTTTAAAGGGAAAATCAATTAAAAAAATGCTAAGCTTTAGTTTCATAAACATCCAAGATATTGTTTACAAAAAGAAAGATGCAAAATTGAAGTATTGAAATAACAATATTGAAATATGCGAGCGATGCGTTTACATCCAGTAGTCGATAGGTTCGGCCAGATGCGTATACATCTGCTAACGGGTTATGTATCTCGTATACATGCGCTAAATGGTTAAATTACTGAGCGGGCAATATACTGAACACTGCACGTCTGCCCACAATTTCACACAGGGCTATTGGGAAACTGTACTATTTAAGAGAGGATTACAACGGTTTAACGGTTGAGGAAGGACCACAAGCTATTTTAATCAATTAGCAATCAATTGTATGTATACCTATATGTATTGCTTTGAAGGACATACTTACCTAGGATCTAGTGGTCTTGCCTGCAAAGTTGCTACTTGTTGGCTGTCTATGGCATTTATCTGTGTGGCAGACATGCTATCTACACCATCACCACTGGTGCATAACGGAAATTCTAAAACACTTCCATCCCTGATAGATAAAAAAATTCACAAATTTATACTTAATAAACGTTTTAACATCTTATGAATTTGATAAAAGAACAGGGCTTTTGACTAGTTTCAATATGCAAGTGAGAAATTCAAAAGCTGAGAAGAACATTAACTACCTTGAAATAATTATTGAACAAGAGTTTGAATCTAACACTAAATTGTGTGCTTACTTATAGCATTGTATAGATGGTAATACACACCCAGGATCTGATGGTCTCGCTTGGCTTTCTACTGGTAGGCTATCTAGAGCATCTATCTGGTCAGCAGACATGCTATCTACACTGGCGAATACACTTCCATCCCTGATACATAAAGTTTTAAAGACATATGTCAGACTGATTCAATATCATATTACATATATATCAGTATCAACCACTGCATGTTTGAACCCTTACAGTGGACAGTAAGTCATGTACCCATTTACTTCCTGCAATTATTCTGCTTTTTAAAACAACTGCTGACTGTGTATATAAAGAACTACATTGTAACAGGGAATAAAAACCAGTTAAAAATGTAGCAATCAGTTGTTGAATTCAGACTTTTAGTTCAGTCTATTTCATAGAATAAATACATACCCATGTTCCAGAGGTTGCTCTTCGGCAATTGTCAGTGTGACAAACTTGGTGTGCACACCACTCATATTTGAGTCATCAATGGTACACCCATCCCTGATATATATAATATTTTCAAAATGACCTTCATCCTCTTAAACAGTTTATCCTATATTCATGCTTCAATGGAGAAAAACGCTTTTTGGTATTACTTATTTTAGTGTAGAAGCTAGATGAAGAACAGAAGGATTGCTTTACTCTAGGCCCTATCTTGTCAACGGATTTTGCCAATCAAACAAAACTGACATTGAAGTGGAACAAGGACAATTATTGAAGTTATTTAAATCTTCCTGACATAAGGAATAGAGTAAAGCCATAAATAAAATGGTAATATCACCTTTCCACGGTTTGCAAACCCTGGCTAGTTATATCACTGCAGGCATCTCTTGACTCTGCATCATCAACTAAAGTAAATAACAACAAAACCAGCATTTGAGATCAACTGTATTTAAAGTTATATTGTGTAGATTAAAAGATAAATAGCATCATATGTTTCATATGCACAAGACAATGAAATTTGTTCAGGGTTTAAAGTTATGTTAAGACAAGACACTCCGCAGTTATACAAAGTCCATAATAATAGAACATTATTGGGCAGTTCAATGACACTTACCATATTTTATGTCTTCTAATGTCTCCTCAGTCACTGGTGTATTCAATGTACAATAGTCCCTGAAGTTTTAAACAAAGATTTAAAAAGATGATGACATGTGTGGTTTAACAACTGTTTAAAGGTGTTGTAATAAAAAAGAATACAAGCAAAGAAATTGTATTGTTTTATTTCTACTATGCCTATTTAAAAAATAAGCAGTTTATTATAAGCAGTTTATGAACATAAATATTTTATACAATATTTACACACATGAAGATGATCATCTGTACAAAATTACAACAATAAAACAAACCTCACTCCGAGGCTCCAGTCCGTCTGCACAGAAGCATCCTTCAATGTTACTGATTTATTTATCCTACTGTAAAGCAGCTTGCATGCCTTCACTGTAAATTAATGTTATGAATATGTACAATATATATTTAATGACAACAGCAACAATAGTAAGTATTGGTTTAAATTGTTATCATATTTATAGCCCACAAATGTAAATAAAAACATGTACACATCAAAACTTGTATATTTCATACCATTTCAAAACTTTGCTGATACTGTATAATGAATCATGCTTAAATTTAAACATGAATGATAATTTGAACACACAACTCTTTATTGAAAAATAGACTATGTTCAATTATGACGATGACATATAATGTCAATGTGAAAAGGACAACCATTAATGAGAGTACAAAAATGTTGAATGTTAAATGAATAACCAAAACCTTACCTGATCTGTTTGACTGATATTGGGTATTCAATTTTCTCACACAGTCTGTCCAAGACGCTCCTTCATTCATTGCATCACACATGAAACCCCGCTCATCATCTGACCACTTCTGAAATGATATTTTAATATTGCTGATTAGTACAAAAAAAGACATAATACTGTTACATTTGCTGAAATTATGCAGACACCAGAATTTACAACTCAAGACCATAAACTTGAATAAGTTATTCATTAATCATTTATATATTGTGTATATAATGATCTTAATAAAAAAAATCATATATGATTTAAAAACTTTTAAGATCCCTTATAATAATAACATATAGCATTCTTCTTCATTTAATGTCAGTTTTCCTTTTCTAGATATGTACAACTAAACCGTAATAATGATACTCATATGTACTTGACCATTAACATTTACTTAAACAAACCTTGATCAGCAGCAATGGAGACAAAGCAGTAAGACTTTTTCGTTTTTTCCTCTTGCCAGGTGACCTGGTCTTTTCCTAGAAACATACCAATGATGAAGTTATTTTAAAATCATTCTGACCAGCTGCTGGGAAATAAAATAATTTTTGCTAATACAAGACAGAAGATCACATGATTTCATGTATTGCTCTTATTCTTATAAAAAATGTGCAATGTTTGAAAGATCTTGTAAGTGAAATCCCATCTACTTTGTGTATACTGACAAAAGATACAAAAAGAACAATTACCACAGAACTCATGCCTGACTTTCAATAAGCTTCCATCATGTCATTCTGTTCTGAAATGTGCAAGAAATGGGGGTTTGGTTTAATTTGTTCAATGTACAGAAAACTGATGTCTTGATGATTATTGATGTAAAATATACAATAACAGTTCTAAAAATGCAAATTAATACAAGATCAAACTGATAAAAATGATTAAATAACTGTTATTACAAATGTATTCATAATCGGATATCATATAAAAAGTACAAAAGCACACAAATAAATAGCTATGACATGTACAACTACATAATCATAATGCTATTATTATTTTATGCAACAGTAGCAATACTGATACAAGGAAAAAAAATGAAATAATAATATTCATCAGAGTTACTGTGTGATTGATAGTCAGACATGGTTTAAAAAGTACATGGAAAAAACAGTAAATCAGCTTTATTTATATAATGGTGGTGAATTACAGAGTGGGCCAATTTGTGATTATACAGATGCAACTTGTCATCTGTATAATGTGCACAGTCTACAAACACAATGACAATTTTCACAGCGTCTCTAGAAAAATGATACCCAATATATAGTCAAAATATTATATACTGTATTGACAAAAACCTAAATCATGTGAACAAATATTAATAATGTCAAATATTTCAAAAATACAGTATTACTATTCTCAGAATGTTTCACATGTTCTGTACATGGCAATTATTTATTCAATTCAGTTTGTATTTTAATGAAGAATAACTACCAACAGCATCAAGTTGTATTGATGTTCAAGTTAAGAGCTAAGTTACTAAAAATACATAAATGTTACACATAACGTTAAACCTAAGTTCTATGTTTAAAGTAAAGGCATATGAATTTTATATAGCAGGGCTTGTTCAAAATTTTGATGCCAAGCTGTAGTATTTAAATTCGGACTTGTTCATCCATAAGTCTCATTTCAATGATTGAGTATCCAAAACAATTTGTACATATGCAGTAAAATGATTTTTGATAATCTTAAAATATTTTAAAAAGGTGATGGCACATATGTCAAAAATAAAGAAAATTCCGAGAATTATAACATATAATCAAAGAAAGAAGTATTATGGATATAAAAAACGCTATGTGCCTTCCAATGCATAGTTATTACTACGAAATTTTAGTAAAAAATGCACTAAGGGGACATGCAAATTTTGTACTCAAAAAAGACAGGTGCCGACTTTAGCAGTAATTATTCAACTTTATTCATCGTTTTGGTAAATAAAGAAATAAAACACCGTGAAAGTTTTATCGTCGGAAATGGAATAATTAACACCAAAATACCAACATACTATAGAAGGTATAACAAAATCGTTTTAATACATCAGTGATTGTTTACTTCTTACTCCGCCATTTTAATTTGGTTCCCGTATTCTTATAACATAACGCACACTTGACGGGCACCTGGTTTAGCTGATACCGGTCTCTTTTTGTAGAAAAGAGAATAAGGGTACCAGTCTAAATTGCCTGACGAAGACAAAAACGTGCACACTGACGTCATTTTCATCAAAATAAAATGGCCGCCGTATAATAATAATAATAATAATAATAATAATAATAATATCTTTATTTAGAGAAGGTATAAACACATTATGATATAATTACAGGTTCAACCATAACAACATCATATTTACAATGTGGCCTTATATGAAGAAAAACAAACAAACAAAAACAAAATGCATTTGGTAAATCATAAAACATCTGCATCGCACTTATACATTCCTATACAAGCACTTTTGATGTTTTGAATATAATTATTCTATACAAATCATGTTTAATTAACATAACAATTATTTCAATATACATCATGTACACGCCGACAGACACTCAATAAAACACAACAATTTATAAAACAACAGTTATTTCAATCTTTAAGATAATGAAAAGATGATATACCTTTTTGAAACTAATGATATGCACATGTCAAGAGGTGCACTTTATAATTATGCTTAAATGTGTTTAACTTTTTTGCATTCGTATTTCATCCGGAATAGTATTCCAAACCTTCATACTGTAGTACGAAAAGGAATCCATGAAATAGTTAGTTCGCGGTGTTTGTATCAAAACTAAATCTTGTTTTGAAGTTGATCTTAGAGAATAGTGTTCATTATTTGCAAAGATTAGCAATTCAGACATATACCTCGGAGCCTTTCCATTAAGGGTATTATAGAAAAGGGTTGCACAGTGATATTTACACTTGTCTGTAAACGTTAGCCACTGAAGTTCTTGTAACAATCCGTTTGAAGATGATCGTTTAGGATTTTTAAGAATGATTTATGCAGCCCTGTTTTGCAAGGATTTAACTTTATGTAAGTATACTCGTTAGGCAAACATTTAAACATTAAAAGCTTTAAAGGGATTAAAATGGAACAATAATGGTGAAATTAGTTTTACCAATAATGACACCTTCCGTGTTTCTGTAACGAGTACTACCCGAAACAGTACCGGATGTTTACATTCGGGTCATTAAGCAGTGAGACAAGGAAATGTTTTGTTGAAACGTTTTGGTTTACTTTATTCGCTGAGAAATGTTAATTATTCCAGCGAAATGGCTAGGGTCATTCAAGTCGAGATTCTTATGAAACTGCTCCTAGGCTTGATCGACCCTAGCTGTGCTCACATATTGAAATGAACATCACCATCAAATGATGTAAAACAGGAAAATATTGAAGAATGGAAAAAATGCAGGCTTATTCTGAATACACGTACGAACAGGTTTGCTATTTAGAATTCCAGTCACTCGTTATTTTTCGCAGCTTATGCCATTCAAAACCATTTTATTATATCTCAGTTGTAAGACTTTCAGTTTCATACTAGATGCTAATTATATGACATATCATTCATTATTCCGCTGAATCATGTTTTTAAATCCATTTAAAATTATTGACAAATGACAAAACATATGTATTATAAATAATAATACATGGTTTGACCATGGCTTTTGGTTGAACATTGTCCCACTGAAGCAATTATCAACCAAAAGCCATGGTCAACCATGTATTATTCTATAACTAATGAACGTCTTACAAGTTTTAAGTAGAAAGGGTACGTAGATAGGCACATCCACCATCATCATCATTATCATTATCATCATCATTTTCAGCTATGACATTTCGACATTGAAACTTTTGCTATAATATTTCGACATTGAAACTTTGGCTATTACATTTCGGCATTGGCACTTTAGCTATGACATTTGGACATTAAAAACTTTGGCCAAGACATTCCGCATTGAAACTTTGACTATGACTTTTCGACATCAAGACTTTGGCTATGGCATTTAAACTTTGGCTATAACATTTACACATTGACACTTTAGCTATGACATTTGGACACTGAAATTTTGGCTAAGAAATTTCAATATCAAAACTTTAGCTAAGACATTTCGACGTTACGATTATATAATTGTTTTCATTATCTATATCATAGAGTTAGACGGAATTTACTGACACCACATTGAGAAGCAACTTTCTTTAATCGCAAACATGAATACAATTAAAATAACATATGCATATTTTTATTTCAATAACTTCAATATTAATCAAAGCAAACAGACTTCATACTATTATTAGGTAAACTAAATCAATCCATATACATCTCACAAGCAATTATGTAAAACAGAGTGAGTTATAATTCAAACAAACATCATTTTTATACAAGAACGAGGAATAATCAAATTGTGAACCATTAACAACTTAACTGGGAAGAAACTTTAGAGGAGTCGATTTCAGGAGTAAAATCAGGAGCTGATCAGGAGTGAAATCTGGAGCTAATAGTTAAAAAAATCTGTAATTTTTATACAGCAGGCTAAGTACATTGCGCTGTGCAAAATTGTCAAATGAATAATATAAAAAATGGTTTTCGACATCTCATTATTATTAACATAATAATATGGAATTCAGCTATTAGTAATGCACCCACTACCATGGTACCATTTTTGTAGCAACATCAGCATCCTGAACGACTAGCAACTTAAAACTGATAGTATATGTACACATGCAATACAATAATACATCACAGTTTAATAATATTCTATTGAGGCCAAGTATTTTGTTTGTTAAAGTTTCTTTTACGCTTCAGTAAATACAATACTATGGAAGGCATTTCATTAAGAATCTTAATAATTGTGTTCGTAAAGTATGGGTTTTTCCTAGGTAAGTTTCATCATTTTTCAATCAATTATATTTAGAAACATAGTTATCTTATAAACATATAAATACAAGCCAATTAATGGTCGTTGTTATAAAAATACATTTTATAACTACAAGAATCTTGTTTACAAACTATTCACAAATAACATCAAAAATAAATTATATTTACTTGCATTATTATAATTTTTACATAAAATTTGTATTTCTTTCTGAGCTTGAAAAATACACCTTTATTGTGATATTTTAAACAGTTTCAGTCGTCTCACGCTACTCGCTCTAATGCTCTGTTGCTCACGACCATTATCGAGCCATCACTGGGACAGCAATCAGATAGTGTTATATAGTGTTTATAAACACGCACACCCGCACGCACGCACGCACGAACGCACGCACACATACACGCACACGCGCGCACGCACACACACACACACACACACACACACACACACACACACACACATACACGCACGTAATATCCCACTAGCCACTTATTCGTAAATAAACATGTTTATGACAAGAATATGTAAAACACATACAAACAATTATAGGAAAGAACAGAAAATATTTTACCACCAATAAACAAGACAGTATTTGGTTTCTGATGCTAAATTTATATGATTTCCAAATATACTAACAATACAGGAGAAGCACCAACACCACCACCACCACTACCTACACCACCACCACAGCAACCAGTACCACCACAGACACCCGTGTGGTGGCGTTTTCTTATTTCCATTTCAGCTTTGATCTTGTCACTCCTATATATCTATTTCAGACTTAAGTTATCTACTTCCTTCGAAACTTTAGCTACATTGAAGACATGGCTATGATTTTAATACATTGTCTCTTTGTCTATGACATGTCGACATTGAAGCATTGGCTATGTCATTTCGACATTGTCACTTTGGCTAAGACATTTCGACATTGTCACTTTGGCTATGACATTTTGACACTGTCAATTTGGCTATGGCATTTCGATAGTGTCACTTTGGCTATGACATTTCGACATTGTCACATTGGCTATGACATTTCCACTTTGACACGTTGGATATTACATTTCGACATTGTCACTTTGGCTATAAGATTACAACATTGACACTTTGGATATGACATTTCGACATTCACACTTTGGCTATGGCATTTCGACATTGACACTTTGGCTATGACATTTTGACATTATTTTTATTCAATAACTTCAATTTCAAATAAGGCAAATTCATTTCTAAAGTATCCTTTTTAAACTAGAGCAAGAAATAATAAAATCGTGCATGAAATTCATGAAAACTTAACTGGCTGAAGATTTTACAGGAGTCGAACATGCAATTCAATAATACATCACAGTTAGTTATTATAAACTTAATAATATTTATTTCTATTAAGGACATGTTTTTGTTCCTATTACACTTGCACATTCTCGTTCACCAGAGTTACGTACCTTTCACCTGAGTGAAGTACCACGATCGAACCTCTGATGAATGAGAATGACACTTGGAATGCAATAGTATTATTCTGGAAGGCGTTTCATTAAGAATCTGAGGAACTGAGTTCGTATCTATGAACGACAGTCTGTCCTAGGTAAGTTTCGTCATTTTTAAATCGATTATATTTAGAAACATATTTATCTTATAAACATATCAATACAAGACAATTCATTGTCTTTTTTTCAAAAATACATTGTATTACTACTGGATAACAAGATGCTTCTTACAAATTATTTACATATAATGTTCAAACATGAAGTCATATTTACTTTCATAAAAAAAATACAAAAAACTGTTTATTTTTAATCTTGACAAATAAACTTTTATTGTATTATTTTAAACAGTTTCATTTTAATCACGCCACTCTCACTGTCGGTCACGACCATTCTCGAACCATCCCTGGAGACGGCAACGGCGAACGGATACTTCATGTCGACGTCACATGACGCCAGTATGTCCCCGTCGGGCGCTATCTGGATGACGGAGTTTGTGTTTCCACTGCAAACAAATACGGATTCATCTGGGCCAGCACAGGCGCCTTTCGGTTCTCGTATACGGCAATCGTTTACCTCGCTGCTCTTGCCGGTCGCCGTGTTGTACAAATAAACGGTATGAGCATGTTTGTCAGTAAGGACAAGAACATCCCGGGATTGTATGTAGGTACAGAGACTTTCACCAATCTTATACGTCTTTCCAGGAAACCTCATGTTGTCAAAGTCGCTCTCCGTGCCGTCGACGTCAATCATCCTGGCAGGCCGCGGGTCGTCATAAGTGCTCACTACGAATGTGCTGTCGTTCAGGGGACAGATGGAGAAGCAGTAGGTGGACATAGTCAGCGTCTTCATCAGCGTGATCGTGTTGTCACTGTCCACTGTCAACAGGCAGATGGTTCGGATATCTCCGTCACTGACGGTTACTGCAGTATTGTTATCAGCGTACGCAGATATGTCCCTAGATTTTGTCTTGAATTTATAAAATGTGTTGAACCTCTTCAGTGTGTTACTAAAGATAAAACATTTCCAATTGAAGTTATCCACAGCGACGATCCTCCCGTCCGGCAGAAAGTCCATCCCAGTTACAAACGGCTCTCTCTTGTCGTCTCCTCCCTTCACGTACTCCATTGTTTTCAACAGCTCCAGTCTCACCGGCCTTTGTTGGTTTGTTTGATTCTCGTCTGTTAAGCATCTTGCTATTTTAATTACATCGTCTCCATTCAATTGTGTTTTTCGCTCTTCTGTTTTATTTAATGAGAATAATGCGACATCAGTAGTTGTCATTTTTAAAAAGTGTTCGTCGATTTTTAATCCCAGATTGACGGTGTAATCATTCTTCAATAAAGTGTTTAGTGTTTGGGATGCCTTGTATTGCGTCCTTTTAAGAATGTGGTTAAGAATGAATATTTCCGTGTCCGTTCCGTTCTCTCGAACGTTATCGGACATTGCCAAGTGCATGTCGAGTTCTTTCTTCAGGTTTTCAGCTGCATTTTTCCTCGAATTTAGACGTTCGTCTTCCTGTGTGTTATGTGTAGACATTTCGCTGACAATACGCGCCTTTGCTTTCTCAATTTTCGTTAATAAGTCTTCCTTGTAGATGTCAATTTCTTTTACGATTTCTTCAACTCGCGTAACGTTGTTTAATTGATCCTCCTTGCTTTTCCTTATAACTTCTGAGGCAGTACTAATGGATGCACATATCTTTTCCCTTTCATCATTTTTCAAATTGTTAGCCACCTTTGCTATTTCGTGGACGTCGTCGCATTTTCGATGGTAAGCAATTGCACATATCTCACAGCATAAGTCGCTATGATCTTCACAGTAGAACATGAACGCTCGTTTATGTTCGAAGCACTGATCCAGTCCCCTCATATCGACATCTGGCTTGACACAGGCTTTATGGGCAGCCACAATTTTATGTCCATCTACGTTTTTTATGTGCACCTTGTGAACATCACAACAGTCATCGCACATATATATTTTGCATGTTTTACAAAACAACGAAGCCACCTCTGACTTGTCCCGATGATGACAAGGCTCACACTTGCTTCCGATTCTTCCACCGAAGGCGTCACTACCACATTCTAGAAGTGTGTCATCGAATCCCCCGGTAGCCATATTTTTTTCTGATTAATTTATAGCCTTTTAATGTATAAAACTAACTTAAACCTTTCGTCAGGTAAAAAATCCGTCTACTGTCGATTTAGAAATGCTCATTGAAGGTAAATATTTTACACCGAAATCCACCTACTTCCGCTTTAGAAATATTTACAATGTTTATTAAAGGCAAATATTTGATAAGCGCAACTATATCACATGTTCCATTTAACGTTTAACTGGGTCTGATAATAACTTTAAAATCTGCGTGTAAAGTTTGAACTTTAGTATTGATCGTTTTTAATATATTTAAAATGTGGACGAATATGCTTGATTTTGCCTTAACACATCGGTAATAAAATATAAGTTAATGTCATAGTCTGTTTAATGAATCTCTTTTTTTATTTTACAAGCGAACCCTATAATTAGCGACAGTTTTGACATGTTTTGATTATTTGTCTTTTAATCAGCTGATTTTGGCATCAATGCCATCAATTCAGTCATATAAGATAACTCAGAATAGAAAATATCTCAAAACTGCCGAACAATTCTAAATTTCCGTAAAGCGTTTGTTGCATTTTTAGCCATGAAACATCAATTGGGGACCATAACTATGAAAATCTTTGATCTTAACTTATGTCAGCCTTCTTATATAACTGGTGTTTTGACATTAACGCAAAACTTGCTTATTTCAAGGCAAAAATAAAACAAGTTGTTAAAACGATCCTTCTGTGAGAATGCAGCTTTAAAGTGTTTCCTTATCTAAGTCAAAATTAAGCATGTGACCTCTGGTTTAGGGATGATATTGATCCCCAGTTGCATACTTTTAAAATAATGATGTAAAGGACAACTTGACGATTCCATATACCTAATATCAAACCTCTTGGCCTAAATCAAGGTCTGATCAAAACATATTTTAATGAAGTAGTTATATAAATGTATGTAAACTATTTGAAAATAAGGAAGCCAAAACACCCACTAGACGATGTTATGTACCAATTATGAAACCTGTATGCCTTGTGGTTTTGGATTAGATATTTTTAGCTGTTTCAGTTGATAATATCGAAAACTGCTGGCCTTCGATACATGGGGTTAACTATTAAGAACAAATATCCCTTGCATTGGACGAGCACATTTTGTAGTGTTTAAGTCTAACTTATGCAGGTCAATGTTAAAAAAGTGACCCACGGAGTGTTGACTACATACATCTACATAGCTTCCAGGTTGTATTGTCGATAGCTACAAAGAAAATACCACAATCCAGTGACTTGAATTCGGACAAGAAGATTTTAAATGTGTTCACTTGTATATTTTTATGACAAACAAGTAAACATCCTAAGAGCAACTGTTGACCATTGGTAAATTTGAAATATCTTTGTTAATTGTTATAGGTCATGGTTCATACAAATATATGGCAATAAGATTTGTTATGTTTAGGTCGTCATGAGAATTCACGTGCAGTTCGGCTTAAAATGTCCCAATAAATGGACAAACAATTTTTACGGATTTCAAAGACCTTTATTTGTCATGCATTGAGATGTCAAAGAATACATTTTGTATAACATACATACAGACAAAAATGATGGTTTTAAGAAATTACGAAATTTTACCTTCAACTCATGCTAAAGTGAATTAATATGTCGAAATATATGTAATTCTGCTATTGCAAATATAAGTCATGCTGCATTTAAAATACCAGGTTATCAAACATCTTTAAAAAAATCATCGGAATACGAACGGCTGATCGACTTACTCCGTTGTTCTACACGTTCAGATGTAGATTAACGAAATCGGTCAGCCGTAATTGAATCATTGAAGCTACTTACATGGGGTTTTCTATATGAAAAATCGCATAATATCAGCAAAGATAATGCAAGAGTTTGTGTGCATTTTGATGGCTAAACAGATCTGACACTGCAGTTCAGTAAATTTGGCTCCAAATTAGACTTCTTTGAAATAAAAGTAAACTGTTCTGAAACATAAAATATGAAATACAATATGGTATTAAAATCGCCATTGACGAATCTTCATATATCAGTCTAAAATAGCCATTTTTGTTCAAAGATAAGATTAATGATAAAACTCAAACAATTCGTGTCACAATTAAGGACAAACAAATGATACAACTGCTTTAAAAATACTCTTGTAAAGAACAGAATTACTGGTTTATAAAATAATTATATACTTCATTTAATTAACATTTTTGACAATAAAAAAGGGAATGAGATATCAGCTACTTTTGGTATGGATGAAAATAAGACATAGTCAGTGTTCCTTTTGAATCATACACAAGGGTTCTAAATATTAATTTCCTTGAAGATTCTTACATTAGGAGTGCGTATTTAAACAAGAGTTACACAAGCAGATGAATGCGCAACTTTCTTTTCAGTCAATCAAGGGACATTACTCATTTAAGCAAGTAAGAATTATGGGACTTGATACAAGTCTCCCAAATGCCAAATAGTTAATGGATGCAAGTTTGACCAACATTCATGTTTCTGTGCTCAATGATTACAATGCCAAGTCTATGACAGTACATCAGCATGTTTAATTTAAAAACAACTCACGAACTAAAACCATCCCTCACAGACAGTCTCTTTATAACAAGTACATATATAGCAAGTAAAATGGCAGAAAACCAAGAGCTGTCACAAAGACAGCGCCCTCGACTATTCCGCGGCTTTTTTGTTTTGGGGTGGCAAAGTTTTAGTGATACATACACGTATCACTGTATTTTACATTAGATCATAACCCAAAACCTTAAATTCTTTTTCGAATAATAAATGGGCAAAATTTATGTTATATTCAAATAGAGTTATCGAAGGTTGGATGGTTGGGGCCTTTGTATAAAATGTCAATGCAAAACATGATATATTTGCAGTTAAATGTGGTGACATTTGAACACACAAAACCTTAAACAAGGTTTTTAAGTCTAGGTTATCTTACATTGTTATTTAAGTTAGTTGAATGGTTGAGTAGCATTGTTTAAAGTCTCAATGTAATATCATGTAACAGCAAGTAGTTGCTGAGATATTAACCTATGTATGCTAACATACAAAACCTTAACTGAAATTTCCAAGTCTAAATCATCTTACTTTGTTATTCATGTAGGTTGGATGGATGAGTAGCTTTATTTAAAGTCTCAATGAAATAGTATGTAACAACAAGTAGTTGCTGAGATAACTGTACTTACATGCAAACCCTTAACCAGAATTTTTATATGGAGTAATAAAACCCCATAATTTTCATTATATTCAAGAAACATTTATTTTACTTTATTTACTAAGAAGGATGGATAGTTGGGAACACATATCTAAAGTTTCAATGCAATACATGATGCTGGGAAATGCTTACATACACAAGCTTAACCAAGGTGTGACCCTGATGCCGATGCTTTGGAGAGTAATATAGCTCTTGAACAGTCAAGCTAATAAAGAACACAAAGTGTAACTAAAAATGTTTCATACAAAAATGTAAATGTCTTTGGGGAAAAAAACTAAAAGCAACTGGAATATAAATACTACAACACAATGACCAGGTATAAAAAATAAAAGCCATACCTTTCTCAGTGATGCATCCCTTATAAACACGGGTTATACCAACAAAATAGTATAATTACAGTAAGTATTCATATGCAAATCAGGTATTAGTATCCACATCCATAAGTAATTATCTTATCTAGCAAAAAGCACCAACATGTTTAGTTTAAATAGGTAAGTTAACGATAATATGCACTTATAGACATCAAAAACATCTTACTTATGTGCATACTATATGTGTTTCATTTAAAATTATTTAATGATTCAAATTTGAAAAATCACCAATAACTGTTATAAAAAGCATATGTTGTGATGTGGTATGTTTGGCATCAAATCAAACTTTCCATATACTATGCCTTAACACGTTGCTATAAAGTTTGCTAAATATTTGACAAGATGTGACTAAGAAAAGGATTAATCATATTTCGAAAATTTAAGTTGAAGTGCGGTCACAGAAAAAATAAGGGCAATAACTGTGGAGTCAATTGTGCGAATGTGCTATTGATGAAATTCCGTTAAGATATTATGCCAAAAACAATGCGGCAAAGTTTGGTCAAGATTCCTATATGTCTGCCAAGCCGTTCGACTCGGTCTGCCATGCCGCAGTTAGCATAAAAACTGGGCTGTAGTGTTTTTCAACCTTACTATCGACATAACTGGTCAATCAGTGAAAAACAATCGTTATGCACAGGGATAACATACATTTAATCTCGTATGACAAAATCTTAAGCTTTTTGTCAAGGAACTTTTAAATTTAAAATTAATCAGTGCACTAGTAAAGAGAATCAAACAATAGAACAATTATTTGGAACCACAATCATGTAATATTTCCATAAATACAGTCACACAGAGTACCCCTTTGTTACAAAAAATGCGGTCATGTACAAGATCCTTAAAGAAGAACATTGCGGAGCTATAACAATGTTCGACTGTTATTCTGTCTTCATAAAGGGGCATAACTTATTGTTATTAAAATCAGAATTGTGTGCCATGTGTACAAGGTTTCATTTCCATATCTTAAAAACAGCTTTTAAGTTACAATCAACCAGGCCAGTTTCAAGAACGGTAACAACACTTAGGGTATGACAGTTTTACCCTGAGATTTATTTTTTTCTTAGAAAAACAACAATAGACAACCTAAAACATACCAATATTGCACTTCTCAAAATACCCAGCACCAGTTACTATGTTAGTTACTATATGTAACTCTTGCAAATTTAAAGTAAAATCAACCCTACAGTTACATCCCTTTAAGTATTATAATAAGCGATAATACGCACTTCATCTACAGCATTACAATGAATAATATCATGTTGTAAAGCAAGGGGCTTAAATAAGACAAATGTGATCACCTTATTAACACGAGTACAATGTTGTAATGACACAAATCAAATACGTCAAATTTCGCGAAGATTAACTATTATTACCTTCAGAATTATACTTTACTTAATATACTAAATATTGTTGTGTAAACAACTTTACGATACTAGTTAAAAATATCAAGGGCCAATGCAATTTAACCTTTTGCTACAGCTTGTAAGCATCTTTGTGTTTAAAACATAAAGGGCCAATGCAATATGACCCTTTGCTACAGCTTGTAAGCATCTTTGTGTTTAAAACATAAAGGGCCAATGCGATATGAACTTTTGCTACATCTTGTAAGCATCTTTGTGTTTAAAACATAAAGGGCCAATGCAATATGACCCTTTGCTACAGCTTGTAAGCATCTTTGTGTTTAAAATATAAAGGACCAATGCAATATGACCTTTTGCTACAGCTTGTAAGCATCTTTGTGTTTAAAACATAAAGGGCCAATGCAATATGACCCTTTGCTACAGCTTGTAAGCATCTTTGTGTTTAAAATACGAAGGGCCAAAGCGATATGACCCTTTGCTATTGCTTGTATGCATCTTTGTGTTTAAAACATAAAGGGCCAATGCGATATGATCTTTAGCTACAGCTTGTAAGCATCTTTGTGTTTAAAACATAAAGGGCCAAAGCGATATGACCTTTTGCTACAGCTTGTAAGCATCTTTGTGTTTAAAACATAAAGGGCCAATGCGATATGATCTTTAGCTACAGCTTGTAAGCATCCTTGTGTTTAAAATATAAAGGGCCAATGCAATTCAACCTTTTGCTACAGCTTGTAAGCATCTTTGTGTTTAAAATATAAAGGGCCAATGCAATATGACCTTTTGCTACAGCTTGTAAGCATCTTTGTGTTTAAAATATTAAGGGCCAATGCAATATGACCTTTTTGCTACAACTTGTCAGCATCTTTGTATTTAAAATACGAAGAGCCAATGCGATATGACATTTCCTACAGCCTTTAAGCATCTTTGTGTTTAAAATATAAAGAGCCAATGCGATATGACCTTTTGCTATAGCTATTTAAAATGATACCAAAATTGTGCGTAGGGTGACTTTATTGAATGAAATATTTGGCGTATATAACCGTCCATCAAAACTGTTTCAATACAAGACATATATATGAATTTTGCTGAAAAATGCTAAAATATGCCAACCACGTATCAAATGTAAATCACTCTTACATTTACAACTGGCAAAATAGGAACGAATGCTTCAAAACAAGCATTCACAACCTATGTACAATGAAGGCAAAAATACATTCATAAATAAAAGCAGTGCTATTAAATAAACATCTTGACAAAAATAATGTCTTTATATATATATATAAACATTTTGGTGAAATATAAGTTTGGTTTTCTGGTTATACAGCAAGATTCATTCCATTCAAAAACGTTATAAAGTTTTGAAAGAGATTCTAATTGTGTTTATCTGGAAGCACCCTTTGTGACAAATCGCTGTGCAATATACTGTAGTAGATCAGTCCAAGAGTTATCGCGCATTTTGTCTGATATATTTTGTTACTTGGGCTGCAACAACCGGTTTCTGCTTTCCATCGTTTTCATGGTATTGAATCTTAAATCCAAGTGATCCAGGCTATAATTATTGGATTGACCGGATGATACTATACCGATCAACAATTGCCTATTGTATACATACGTGTGTTAAAAGCTTGCCGCATGACCATTTCTAGAGTAAAAATGTATATGTATAACGTTCACCAGTGTATGAAACATAATACAGAGTCGTGCGTTCACCAGAGAATGTATATAAGTAACTTGAAACAGAGTTGCACGTTCACCAGAGTATGTACAAGAGTAACTTGACACAGAATCGCAAGTTCACCAGAGAATAAACATGAGTAGCTTGACACAGAGTCGCATGTTCACCAGACTATGTACGTGAGTAACTTGACACAGAGTCGCACGTTCACTACAGTATGTACATGAGTAACTTGACACAGGGTCGCACGTTCACCAGAGTATGTCCATGAGTAACTTGACACAGAGTCATACGTTCACCAGAATATCTTCATGAGTAGCTTGACACATAGTCACTCGTTCACCAGATTATGTACAAGAGTAACTTGATACAGAGTCGCACGTTCACCAGAGTATGTACATGACTTACTTGACACAGAGTCGCACGTTCACCAGATTATGAACATGAGTCACTTGAAACAGGGTCGCGCGTTCACCAGAGTATGTACATGAGTAACTTGACACAGGGTCGCACGTTCACCAGAGTATGTACATGATTCACTTGAAACAGTGTCGCGCGTTCACCAGAGTATGTCCATGAGTAACTTGACACAGAGTCATACGTTCACCAGAATATCTTCATGAGTAGCTAGACACATAGTCACTCGTTCACCAGATTATGTACAAGAGTAACTTGATACAGAGTCGCACGTTCACCAGAGTATGTACATGACTTACTTGACACAGAGTCGCACGTTCACCAGATTATGAACATGAGTAACTTGAAACAGAGCCGCGCGTTCACCAGAGTATGTACATGAGTAACTTGACACAGAGCTGCGCGTCCACTAGTGTATGTACATGAGTAACTTGACACAGAGTCGCACGTTCACCAGAGTATGTACATGAGTAACTTGACACAGAGTCATTCGTTCACCAGAATATCTTCATGAGTAGCTAGACCCATAGTCACTCGTTCACCAGATTATGTACAAGAGTAACTTGACACAGAGTCACACGTTCACCAGAGTATGTACATGAGTAACTTGACACAGAGCCGCGCGTTCACCAGAGTATGTACATGAGTAACTTGACACAGAGCCGCGCGTTCACCAGAGTATGTACATGAGTCACTTGACACAGAGCCGCGCGTTCACCAGAGTATGTACATGAGTAACTTGACACAGAGCCGCGCGTTCACCAGAGTATGTACATGAGTAACTTGACACATAGTCACTCGTTCACCAGAGTATGTACATGAGTCACTTGATACAGAGTCGCACGTTCACCAGCGTATGTGCATGAGCAACTTGACACTGAGTCGTGTCTTCACTATAGTATGAACACGAATAACTTAACACAGAGTCGCGCCTTCACCAGAGTATGTACATGATAAACTTGACACTGAGCGCGTTCACCAGAGTATAAACATGAGTAACTAAAGCCAACCATACCTTTACATCAGTATTATAATTATGTTTGTACATAAGTTACTTGACACATAGTCACGCGTTCACTCTACCTTTCACATGAGTTACCCGACACAGAGTCGTCGTGCATTTACCAGAGTATGTACTTTATTAACATTATCTGTTTATCTATCTATCAGCCTGCCTGTCTGTCTGGATACATGTCTGTATGTCCGAATCACACTATGAACGGATACAATATAATAGAATCTGCTTAATCCTTGAGACGGAGCAATAGGAGACACCAGATATACCAGAAACAGATCCACACCCGGTATAATATTAAGAAGTGCTTAATCAATATGTAACGTTTACTGTCAACTTTAGCTTCGACTGTAGACCATGTAATCAAAACCTGGACTTTCAACAGACAACCGTATCTATTGTTATGCCATTAAAAGCAAGCTCCACACAATATCGCTTTGGTTTAAATTGTATTTTTATATTTTAATATAGAAGGTATCGTTACAAAAACCAAACCAGACCGCCGTATCTATTTTGTATTTCTGAATGATTTCAGCTGTCAGTATCTAAGTGTAAACACTTCTAATGATTTGTCACACTTCGTAATGAAATTAAGAAAGTGCATTTTACAAACCATGAGCGAGTCCCTTTAATAACAAACGTAATACATTAGCTTAATTTGTTATTCAATATCGTGTAAAATTGAATTACTTTATGCATTAAAGACAAAACAGTCTTTAACTACTTTTGAGCGAAAGGATTTATTTGTATATGATGGAGTTATATGATTATAACATTTTAATAAATGAGAATGCAACTTTCGTGTTATATTTAATGAACATTTTAACTAACTGAATACATCAACAGTGCAACCGTGTTGGTTTTAGCTCGCGAACAAAGTATTTTTTTAGTTGAAAGGTTATTATTAAAAATCATATATCGGAAAGCCACGTCATCTCATAAATATTAGTTAAGTATTATGAAACCTAAAAACACCCACAATGTTATTGTTTTTATGGATTTAAAAAAAATACACTCTTTAGTTTAGTTTATTCAAACCATATTAGATGATCAGAAACCATCAGGTCGAAGTGTTATTTTAAGACGCAACAATAAGGTTAATACATCTTTTAGATTTATGGCTACGTGGCCACATATTCCATAGTTAAAATAGAGCCAAAATTATTAAAACATAAACTGTCGAAACTCGCTATCTTGAACTAACTCTGTTATCTAAATGTTCTGGTTATTTCGAAAGCGTTGGGTTAATTGAGACAAGTTCTGAATTCGGTTGTATCGGATGTTCGTTATCTCGAAGTTTTTCCCGAAGACCCAACTTCTTCGACATAGCGACTTTTGACTGTATATACTATTGGATGTATATTTCCCTTACTATAAATTAAGGTTAACATATAACTTTATATGCTACCATGTAAACTAATCAGACTATTGTGTTATCAAAACTTTCGTTTTACACCCCAACAATACGTTATATACAGGAAAACAATCTTAAAGAAAAATAAAATATACAAAATAAAATTAATGTATTATCTTAAATCTTAAGCATTTAAATTTACATTCTTGGATTGAATCCGTACACAAATATATTTTGTGGAATAATTCTACAGCGATTGTTGATGTTGTTGTTTATCCGGATAATAAGATAACTATAATTGTTTTACAATGTTAAAAGTAAAATAGGGTACGTAGGTAGGCACCACCACCATCATCAGCAGCAGCAGCAGCAACAACAGCAGCATCATCATCATCATCCGTATCAGCATCATACCCACCATCATCATCATCACCAGCAGCAGCAGCAGTGGTACACCAACCACCACCATCATCACCTCCACCATGGCACAGAGAATCGTCTGGTGGGGTTTTCTTGTTTGTATCTAAGCTTTGACCTTGTCACTTATAGATCTCTCCTTACATATAGTACTTAAGTTATATAGTTCCTTCGAAACCTCGACTATGACTTTTCGACATTGAAACTTTGGCTATGAAATTTTGAAAATGGCACGTTGGCTATGACATTTCCATATTGAAAAACTTGGCTGTGACATTTCGACATTGATACTTTGGCTTTGACATTTCGACATTGACAGTTCGTCTATGATATTTCGTCATTTGCACTTTAATTTTGTCATTTCGACGTGACATTTATATAATTATTTTCATTAATAAACCAATTCCAAAGAGTTAGACTGTATTTTAAGACACCGTATAGAGAAGCAACTTTCTTTAATCGCAATACAATCTCAATATTATTAGGTAGCTAAATCAATCCAAAAAAAGAGTGACTATAACTAAACATCCATTTTTATACAAGAGCAAGAAATAATAAAATTGTGCAGCATGAAAATCTTTTCTGGCGGGGAACTTTAAAGGAGTCGAATTAAGGAGGTAAATAAGGAACGTATGAGGAGTAAACTCAGGAGGTTAAAAGGAGTGAAATCAGGTGATTATAGTTTAAAAATGTTTTATTTGATATAGGGTAAGGATATTGCACTGTGCTTTTTTTCAAAAATAACATAAAAGATGTTCGTCGACATCACGGTATTATTATCAAGAAATGAACCTCGAATTCATCTAAAAGTAATTGACCCACTACCATGGTGATTAAAATAATACACGAACGAGAAGCGCGAATTATGTATAATTTTAGTAGCAACACCAGCATCCTGAACGACTCGCACCTTATAACTGATAGTATATTTACCCAAAATACAAAATTAATCGAAGTATTATACTTTCTATCATGTATTGCGTTTGTTAAAGTTTCTCTTACACTTTAGTAAATACAATACTCTGGAAGCCGTTTCATAAAGAGTGTAAAGAATTTCGTTTGTACCTTTCCTAAGGGTGTTTCATCATTTTTCAATCAATTATATAAAGAAACATAATTATTTTATAAATATATAAGTACAAGACAAATAATGGTCGTTGTTTTTAAAATACATATAATACATATACATATGTAAAACTACAAGAATCTAATTTACAAGCTATTCACAAAATTAATGTTCGAACAGAAAGTTGTATTTACTTTCAAAATAAATTATACAACACACTTGCATTTATTTCTAATCTTGACACATACATTTTTATTGTATCATTTTAAACAGTTTCAGTTTTTTCATGCCACTCTCACTGTTGGTCACGGCCATTCTCGAGCCATCCCTGGAGACGGCAACGGCGTACGGAAACTTCATGTCGACGTCACATGACGCCAAAATGTCCCCGTCGGGCGATATCTGGATGACGGAATTCGTGTTCTTACTGCACACAAACACGGATTCATCAGGGCCAACACATGCACTTTTTAGTTCCCGTAACCGATCATCATTAACCACGCTGCTTGTGCCGGTCACGGTGTTATACATGATAACTGTGTGAGCAAACCTGTCAATTAGAACAAGCGTATCCCGGGATGGTATGTAGGTACATTTACTTTCATCATGCTTATACGTCTTTCCAGGAAACTTCACGTTATCAAAGTCGCTCTCCTTGCCGTCTACGTCGAACTTCCTGGCAGGCCGCGGGTCGTCCCAGGTGCTCACTACGAGCGTGCGGTCGTTCAGGTGACAGATGGAGAAGCAGTTGGTGGACGTGGTCAGCGTCTTCATGAGCGTGATCGTGTTGTCACTGCCCACTGTTAGGAGGAAGATGGTTCGGATATCTCCGGCACTGACGGTTACTGCAATATTGTTCTCAGAGTAAGAAGTTACGTCCCTAGGATATGTCTTAAATTTATAAAATGTGTCGAACCTCTTCAGTGTGTCACTCAACATAAAACATTTCAAGTTCCTGCTATCAACGGCGACGATTCTGCCGTCCGGTAGAAAGTCCACGCCAGAAAACAACGGTTCCTTCTGGTCGTCCTCTGTCTTCACGAGCTCCATGGTTTTCAACAGCTCCAGACGCACCGCCGATTTTTTATTTAACGAGAATAATGCGACATCAGTAGTTTTTATGTTTAAAACATTTTCGTTGATTGTTATTCCCACCTTGACGGTGTATTCATTCTTCAACAAAGTGTTCAGTGTTTGCGATGCCTTGACTTGTGTCCTTTTGAGAATGTGGTTTAGAATGAATATTTCCGTTTCCGTTCCATTCTCGCGAACGCTCTCTGACATTGCCAAGTGCGGCTCAAGTTCTCTCTTCAGGTTTTCAGCCACTTTTTTCTTCGTATTAAGACGCTCATCTTCCTGTGTGTTATGGTTTGTCATTTCGCTGACTATTTGCGCCTTGGCTTTCTCAATTTTCGTCAATATGTCTTCCTTGTAAATATCGATTTCTTTTACAATTTCTTCAACTCGCGAAACGTTGTTCAATTGAACTTCCTTGCATTTCATTATAACTTCTGAGGTAGTGATAATGGAAGCACGTATCTTTTCCCTTTCATCATCTTTCACATTCTTAGCCAACTTTGCTATTTCGTGAACATCGTTGCATTTTCGATGGTGTGCAATTGCACATATTTCACAGCATAAATCGCAATGGTCTTCACAGTAGAACATAAATACTCGTGAGTGTTCTAAACACTGATCTAGTCCCTTCATATCGACCTTTGCCTTGAATGAATATTTATGGGCAGCCACGATTTGATGTCCATCTACATGTATCTTGTGTACTTCACAACAGTCATCGCATAGATATACCTTGCATGTATTACAGAACAACGAAGCCACCTCTGGCCTGTCCCGACGACGACAAGGTTCACACTTGCTCCCGATTCTTCCACCGACGGCGTCACTACCACATTCCTGAATGTTATCATCAATTCCTCCGGTAGCCATAGTTTTCTAATTAATTTATAGCCCTATTAATTAATAAAACAAACATAAACCTTCCGGCAGGTGAAAAATCCGTCTACTTTCGATTTAGGTATGCTCATCCCAGGTAAATAATATAAACCGAAATCCACCAACTTCCGCTATAGAAATATTTACAATGTGTCTTAAGGACAAATACTTGATAAGCGCATAATATCACATGTTCCATTTAACATTTAAATGGGTCAGATAATAACTTTAAAATCTGCGTGTAAAGTTTGAACTTTAGTATTGATCGTTTTTAATATATTTAAAATGTGGAGGAATATGCTTGACTTTGTCTTTACATATCGGTAATAAAACATAAGTTAATAACAATATCTGTTTAATGAATTTCTTTTTAAAATCATTTTGAGTTTACACTAGCGAATCCAGCGGGGGCACAACCGGCCCCTTAAAGCATCAAAGTTTACTTTTTATTTAAACATGGATTAAAAAAGTAATTAAATACGCCCTAAATGCACTTGACATTTTTCAAAAAAAATCAGGGAATACCCCAAAACCCTCTTGCCAATACTTTAAACCAAATAAAGTCAAATCCTGGATCCGCCCATGATTTGTCCATGCAGGTAAGTTTCTATGATGTGGATTAATAACAAGATAAATAATTGTGGAGAGTTGTAAGCTATTTGGCCAATGCGATTAATTCTAGTTTTCTACACATTATGACCACAGGGGCATAACTTCATGTAATGAGGTAGAAGACCTCTAGTCGATGCCACACATCAAATAACGAATGTGTTGGTCAAGCGGTTTTGGACAAGGTTTTCATAAACCTGCACTCTCAAAGATTGACAGATTAGACATGTTTTAATTATTTGTCTTTAAATCAGCTGATTTTGGCATCAATGCCATCTCAAAAAGGCCGAAAACTGAGATCTTATCTTTTATATCAGCTTTCTTATATAACTGGTGTCCTGACATTTACGCAAAACTGGCTTAATTCAAGGCAAAAATAAAACAAGTTGTTGAAACGAATCTTCTGTAAGAGTGCGGTTTTAAAGTGTTTCCTTAAGTCAAATTTAAGCATGTGACCTCTAGTTTAGGGCTGATATTGATCCCCAGTTGCATACTTGTAAAATAAATATGTAAAGGACAACTTGACTATTCCATATACCTAATATCAAATCCCTTGGCCTAAATCAAGGTATGATCAAAACATATTTAAAAAAAGTGCGTTTATAAATGTATGTAGACTATTTGTATAAAGGGAAGCCAAAACACCCACTAGATGATATAATGTACCAATTATGAAACCTGTATGCCTTGTTGTTTTGGATTAAATATTTTTAAGGCGTTTCCGTTGATAAGATCATATAAAACTGCCGGCCCTCGGGGCGGATAACTATTGAGAACAAATATCCCTTGCATTGGACGAGCACATTTTGGTAGTGTTTAAGTCAAAGTTATGGAAGTCTTTGTCAAAGTGACACTCTTATTCAGAATCAATACATAAACATGTATAACAAACATACATTTTAATGATAAACCTTTAACTACTCACTAAATAATGCATTTATTGAAAACATTATTTAAAAACCAGATAGTTACCTTGTAATTTATAGCTGAAAACGCCAAAATATTAAATGAATGGTGAATGCTAAAAGATTAACTGCTCTACTTTAGTCTCATAAGGTAGAAATATCGAGTTGTCTGCACCTTTCATTCAAATTTAACACGGTATCCTTCATAAGAGCCATTGTTTAGACATTTATACAGTCTTTTTGTTATATTAGAATAAATGTATGAATTATGGTAAATCTTATTTTGGAGTAAGAGTGCATCTTTAAACAAGTGACCCACGGTGCAGTGACTACACACATCTACATAGCTTTCAGGTTGTATTGTCGATGCTACATAGAACATACCACACTCCAGTGACTTGAATTCGGACAAGAAGATTATAAATGTGTTCACTTGTATATTTCTATGACAAACAAGTAAACCTCCAAAGAGCAACTGTTGACCATTGGTAAATTTGAAATATCTTTGTTAATTGTTATAGGTCATGGTTCATACAAATATATGGCAAGTAGATTTGTTATGTTTAGGTGGTCATGAAAATGGGAATTCACGTGCAGTTCGGCTTCAAATGTCTCAATGAATGGACGAACACTTTGTACGGATTTCAAAGACCTTTATTTGTCATGCATTGAGATGTCAAAGAATACATTTTGTATAACATACATACAGACATAAATCATGGTTTTAAGGAATTACGAAATTTTACCTTCAACTCATGCTAAACTGACTTAATTTGTCGAAATCTATGTAATTCTGCTATAGCAAATTTAAGTCATGCTGCATTTAAAATACCAGGTTATCAAGCATCTTTTAAAAAAAACATCATCGAAAACGAACGGCTGATCGACTTACTTCGTTGTTCTACACGTTCAGATGTAGATTTACGAAATCGATCAGCCGTATTTGAATCATTGAAGCTTCTAACACGGATTTTCTATATGAAAAATCGCATAATATCAGCAAACAGAGTGCAAGAGTTTGTGTGCATTCTGATATTTAAACAGTTCTGACAATGCAGTTAGGTCAAATTGGCTCCAAATTAGGCTTTAATCTTTGAAATGAAAAGTAAACTGTTCTGAAACATAAAATATAAAATACAGTGTGGTGGTAAAATCGCCATTGACATATCAGTTTTGTATCATATGTATCAGTCTGATATAGCCATTTTTGTTCAAAGGTAAGTTTAGTGAAAAACAATTGCATTAAAAATAACATTGTAAACAACAGTATTACTGGTTTACAAAATAAGTATATACTTCATTTAAGTAACATTTTTGACAATAAAAAAGGGAATGAGATATCTACTACTTTTAGTATGGATGAAAATACATTTTCGTGTTCCTTTTGAATCATACACAAGGGCTCTATATATTCATTTCCTAGAAGATTCTTACATTAGGAGTGCGTATTTAAACAAGAGTTACACAAGCAGATGAATGCGCAACTTCCTTTTCAGTTAATCAAGGGACATTACTCATTTAAGCAAGTTAGAATTATGGGACTTGATACAAGTCGCCTAAATGCCAAATAGTTAATGGATACAAGTTTTGACCAACATTCATGTTTCTGTGCTTAATGATTACGATGCCAAGTCTATGACAGTACATCAGCATGTTTAATTTAAAAACAACTCACGAACTAAAACCATCCCTCACAGACAGCCTCTTTATTACAAATACATGTATAGCAAGTAAAATGGCAAAAAACCAAGAGCTGTCACAGAGACAGCGCCCTCGACTATTCCGCCGCTTTTATGTTTTAGGATTGCAAAGTTTAAGTGATACATACATAATATTCATTGTATTTTACATTAGATCATACGCAAAAACCTTAAATTCTTTTTCAAATAATAAATGGGCAAAAAAGTTATGTTATATTCAAATAGAGTTATCGAAGGTTGGATGGTTGGGGGCCTTTGTATATAATTTCAATGCAAAACATGATGTAATTGCTGACATTATTATAATTGAGGTAATGTGGTGACATTTGAACATACACAACCTTATTTCTTAGTCTCAGTTATCTTACTTTGTTAATTAAGTAGGTTGAATGGTTGAGTAGCATTGTTAAAAATCTCAATGCAATACATCAAGTTTTTGCTGAGATACTAACCTATGTGTGCTTACATACACAACCCCAACCAGATTTTGTAAATGGAGTAATAAATGTCCATAATTTGCATTTTATTCAAGAAACATTTATTTTACTTCATTTATTAAGTATGATGGATATTTGGGAACACGTTCAATGCAATACATGATGTATCTGCTGAGATATTGACTTAAAGTTGCTTGCATACACAAGCTTAAACAAGGTGTGATGCTGATGACAAAGCTTGGGCCTTGGGCGAGTAATATAGCTCTTCTTATTTATCGAATAGTTGAACTTAAAACGAACACAAGGTGTAACTAAAAACGTTTCATACAAAAATGTAAATATCTTTTGGAATAAAAACTAAAAGCAACTGGAATATCAATACTACAACACAATGACTAGGTATAAAAAGTAAAAGCCATACATTTCTCAGTTATGCATCCTTTATAAACCCTGGTAATACCAACACAATATCAACATAATCGTAATATTACAGTTTGTATTCTTAGGCAAATCAGAGATAAGTATCCACATCCATAAATAATTATCTTTTCTAAGAAGAAGCACCAACATGTTCAAATAAGTTCAGTTTGCGTTGGTGTGCACTTATACACATTAACAACATCTTAACAAAGTGCATACTATTTATGTTTCATATACTAGTATATTTATTTAATATTCAAATCTCCAATAACTATTATAAAAAGCATATGTTGCGAGAGAATCAAACTTACATGGTATATTATGCCTTAACATACATCTATCAAGTTCGCTAAATATTGGAAAAGAAATGAATAAAACGAGGATCAATTGACCTTACGACAGCAGCTTCTAAGCCACGCCCCCTGATATCAAGGGAGCGAACTCTGTCTATGTCCGTCAAACAAACGAGGAAGTAATGGCGTCTCGCGTCGTTTCGCTTTCCGATATTCCTGACAAATTATCATAAATGTGACATTACAATGCGAAAAAAATAGAAGTCAAAGGAATTTGTAACTGGCTGCTACATCGGAAGGCTCGATATATCTTTAGAAAATGACGATATCTAACATTGACGGGGTGAAATCTATCCAAGTCAGAGAAAATCGGATAGCTGCCATGTTGTCAACATTGACATCGATACAAAGGAAAAGCGTGTGTGTGACGCATACTGTAAATGCAAACAAGGGTAAGTTTAACTTTTAATAACACCGGTCCTTCTTACAGTATTGTTGAATTAAAGATTAAGTCATCGCACAATATGAGAAAATCATAAATGGCCCGAATGGGGAACCCGGAAGTGACATTAAATAACAGTTACATGCCAGCTATACAGTATAACCTTGTATTCTATAGTATGAGCAGAAATGGTTTATTGGAGTTATGCATAAAAAGTTTCAGTTCTAAGCGATTGAACACTCCCCCTTATGAATAATAATGTAATAGTTGACAAGTGACAATCGTGGGTGATACCAATCTGTAACTTTTGCATTGCTCAAACATTCACATGCTTTGATTTTTGTTCTTACAGAAATTGTGGAACATGTTCACACACTCTGGCTGTAAAAGTAGACCTGGGAGGAAAATTGCCCCCGGTGTGGGGCTCGCACTCACAACCACCAGAACACTAGCCCGGCGCTCTAACCAACTAAGCTGACCGGGCAGCTGGTTCTAACCCACACACACACTACCCTCCCCCCATTTACCCGTTAAGGCTGGTGGATGGTCTCCTGCTATTTACCGTTGACAGCATTAAAGTATTCTGATTGATGGAGATAAGGAAGTCCCCTTATTATTGTCTTCAACAAGCCTACCGCAACAGGGGACCTAGCATAAGACCGGAAACCGCCCCCCCCCCCACACACACACACATGATATTTGCCAGTCCAGGCAATATCAACCGCAAGAGAAAACCAGTGATGACAAGTTTTACAAATAATCGGTAGGACCTATTTTAAAGCTTTTTATAACATTTAGTTTTACTTTGCTGTACAAAAGTAATGGACTATTTGTACAGAGAAAAACAACAACCACAAAACATTAGCTATTATCTTGTCAATATTTCATTATGATATACATGTAGGAAGCAAACATCAAAGGCAGTAGCATTTACAGCTAGTATTAAAATATTTAACAATACATGTAACTGATTTATTTTAATATTGGCATCTTTTATTTATTTCAGGAAAGTGTGGTCTTTTGAAGAGAGTTCTTGAAGTTGTTCAGCATGTTGTTTTGATGGATTCTTGGAAGGATGTACCTCTATGATGTTAGCTTCAGTTCTGGATTATAACACCAGTTGTTGCATATTTAATATCAGATTTATTAAATACATTGTTGTTTTGCAAACATTACTTAAACTTTGATATTTCTTTGGTGTTTATGTATGATATTGTAGGTGTATATCTCTTTATTGCAATGGCAAATATCAAATATATAATATGTTTGGCAGAATCAAGTTCTAATGAACATAATAATTGATTTAAATGTACACTGAAATCAATTGTTTTATACAGAAAATAATACCTTAACGATTCAGACCGATCTGTTCTCGTTTTTTTTTTGGTGGCTCAAATATTTATCTGAGTTTTGGAGGAGGCCTAGCTGGTGTGAGCTGGTCAAATACAGTAGCTGCTTGAGGGTCAGGGTTTTCTTGATTGGATTTCCCGTCGACAAAGTGCTGATATGAAAATAAGAAATCTATGAACTGTGTCGGAATGACAGCTACAAAAGCCATTGTTTACATAGGATCCATACGAGTAGATGAGATTCGGAAGCATGCGATGGTTCGGACAAAAATTTAGTTGTACGATATTTCCTGATTTACTTTGGAAGCAAAGCAGTTTATAAAAACTACATAACGGTATCAACAAAAATACCTCTATCTTGAATGAAATCAATCGTGTCCATGTTGAACCTGATATTAAATGGCCATTAATGCCGATTTGACAACACAAGCCAAAGCATAAATGTACGATGTTTATAGTTTAAAAATAGTAACACTTATTTAGGTCATGCACGGACAATTTCAGTATTAAATAAATTTTGAGCGGATTGAAATAAGTAGTTTTGTTCAAAAAAATACTTTTGTACAGGCGTATAGATGTTTCGCCTTTGAACGATCTTTCAAAATTTCCAAGTTCAGCTGTTGATGAGGTCTTCCACAGAGTCTGATACAGCACTTGTTTTTTTCTAAATAACTCGCTGGTTTCGAATACGGAACGAATTGGAAGCCATCTTTAGTCGGCCTGGCTACCTTGTATCCGAATTACAAGTGCCATGACAACACCTTTTTACCATAATACTTAAAAAGGCGAGGAATTGCCAGCGCATGTATATGACGGACTCTGGTCAGTTTGACGGACAAAATGGCGGATAGCAACACGGCTTATCAGCCCTGCATTCTGATTGGCTGATAGGACCTGTCAATCAAATCCTGTCGTAAGGTCAATTATATTTTGAAAATTAAAGGGCCATTTCTCATAGGCCGAGAACAAGCTTTCTATCGAATTTGGATGAGAAATGTTCCCATAAAAGAGTGTAAGCAAGGTTAGTAATGATTGGATAATGTTTGAATTAAAGAGTGGGAAAAAATGTAAAATGAAGGGCAATAACTGTGGAGTTAATTGTGTGCATGTGCTTTTGATAAACTTCAATTAAGATATTATGCGAAAAAACAATGCTACAAAGTTTGGTAAAGATTCCCATATGTCTGCCAAGCCATTCGACTGAGTCTGCCATGCTACACATTTAACGATAGGTTGCTGCTCAACCATAGCTGGTCAAACAATGAAAAACGCTACTAAATGCAAAGGGTAACACACATTTAACCTCATAAAGACATAATCTTAAGATTTTCCTCAGCATTATCAAGGAATTTTAAAGTTTAAAATAAATCAGTGCACTAGTAAAGAGTATTTTGGTTATCAAACCATAGAACAATTATTTGAAACCATTTTTTTCAGAATAACCCTTTGTTGCAAAAATGCGGACTTTTAAAAGATCCTTCAAAAAGAACACTGCGTAGCTATAACAATGTTTGTCTGTTATTTTCTCTTCATAAAGGGACATACCTAATATGTATTAAAGCTAGAGTTGTGTGTCATGTGTACGAGGTTTCATTTTCATATCTTGAAAACAGCTTATAAGTTACAACCAAAGACCAGTTTAAAGTTTTGAACGCTAACGACTACAACAACACTTAGGGTATGTTCTTGGAGGAAAACAACAACAATAGACAACCTAAAATATACCAATATTGCACTTCTCATGATAAGTGGCACCAGTTACTATGCAAGTTACTAAAGGTAACTCTTGCAAATTTAAAGTAAAATCAACCCTACAGTTACATCCCTTTAAGTATTATAATAAGCGATAATACACGCTTCATCTACAGCATTGCAATGAATAATATCATGTTGTAAAGCAAGGGGCTTAAACAAGACAAGTGTAATCACCTTATTAACACGCGCACAATGTTATAATGACAAAAATCAAATACGTCAAATTTTGCTAAGATTAACTATTAATAACTTCAGAATTATACTTTACTTATACTAAATATTGTTGTGCAAACAACTTTACGATACAAGTTAAAAATATAAAGGGCCAATGCAATGACCTTTTGCTACAGCTTGTTAGCATCTTTGTGTTTAAAATACAAAGGGCCAATGCAATATGACCTTTTGCTACAGCTTGTAAGCATCTTTGTGTTTAAAATACAAAGGGCCAATGCAATATGACATTTTGCTACAGGTTGTAAGCATCTTTGTGTTTAAAATATAAAGGACCAATGCGATATGACCTTTTGCTACAGCTTGTAAGCATATTTGTGTTTAAAATATAAAGGGCCAATGCAATTAAAACATTTGCTACAGCTTGTAAGCATATTTGTGTTTAAAATATAAAGGGCCAATGCAATATGACCTTTTGCTACAGGTTGCAAGCATCGTTGTGTTTAAAATATAAAGGACCAATGCGATATGACCTTTTGCTACAGCTTGTAAGCATATTTGTGTTTAAAATATAAAAGGCCAATGCAATTAAAACATTTGCTACAGCTTGTAAGCACATTTGTGTTTAAAATATAAAGGGCCAATGCAATATGACCTTTTGCTACAGCTTGTAAGCATCTTTGTGTTTAAAATACAAAGGGCCAATGCAATATGACCTTTTGCTACAGGTTGTAAGCATCTTTGTGTTTAAAATATAAAGGACCAATGCGATATGACCTTTTGCTACAGCTTGTAAGCATATTTGTGTTTAAAATATAAAGGGCCAATGCAATTAAAACATTTGCTACAGCTTGTAAGCATATTTGTGTTTAAAATATAAAGGGCCAATGCAATATGACCTTTTGCTACAGGTTGTAAGCATCTTTGTGTTTAAAATATAAAGGACCAATGCGATATGACCTTTTGCTACAGCTTGTAAGCATCTTTGTGTTTAAAACATAAAAGGCCAATGCAATTAAAACATTTGCTACAGCTGGTAAGCATATTTGTGTTTAAAATATAAAGGGCCAATGCAATATGACCTTTTGCAACAGCTTGTAAGCATCTTTGTGTTTAAAATATAAAGGGCCAATGCAATATGACCTTTTGCTACAGCTTGTAAGCATCTTTGTGTTTAAAATATAAAGAACCAATGCGATATGACCTTCTGCTACAGCTTGTAAGCGTTTTTGTGTTTAAAACATAAAGGGCCAATGCAATATGACCTTTTGCTACAGCTTGTAAGCATCTTTGTGTTTAATATATAAAGGGCCAATGCAATATGACCTTTTGCTACAGCTTGTAAGCATCTTTGTGTTTAATATATAAAGGGCCAATGCAATATGACCTTTTGCTACAGCTTGTAAGCATCTTTGTGTTTAAAATATAAAGGGCCAATGCAATATGACCTTTTGCTACAGCTTGTAAGCATCTTTGTGTTTAAAATATAAAGGGCCAATGCAATATGACCTTTTGCTACAGCTTGTAAGCATCTTTGTGTTTAATATATAAAGGGCCAATGCAATATGACCTTTTGCTACAGCTTGTAAGCATCTTTGTGTTTAAAATATAAAGGACCAATGCGATATGACCTTTTGCTACAGCTTGTAAGCATCTTTGTGTTTAAAATATAAGGGCCAATGCAATTAAAACATTTGCTACAGCTTGTAAGCATATTTGTGTTTAAAATATAAAGGGCCAATGCAATATGACCTTTTGCTACAGGTTGCAAGCATCTTTGTGTTTAAAATATAAAGGACCAATGCGATATGACCTTTTGCTACAGCTTTTAAGCATCTTTGTGTTTAAAATATAAAAGGCCAATGCAATTAAAACATTTGCTACAGCTTGTAAGCACATTTGTGTTTAAAATATAAAGGGCCAATGCAATTAAAACATTTGCTACAGGTTGTAAGCATCTTTGTGTTTAAAATACAAAGGGCCAATGCAATATGACCTTTTGCTACAGGTTGTAAGCATCTTTGTGTTTAAAATATAAAGGACCAATGCGATATGACCTTTTGCTACAGCTTGTAAGCATATTTGTGTTTAAAATATAAAGGGCCAATGCAATTAAAACATTTGCTACAGCTTGTAAGCATATTTGTGTTTAAAATATAAAGGGCCAATGCAATATGACCTTTGGTACAGGTTGTAAGCATCTTTGTGTTTAAAATATAAAGGACCAATGCGATATGACCTTTTGCTACAGCTTGTAAGCATATTTGTGTTTAAAATATAAAAGGCCAATGCAATTAAAACATTTGCTACAGCTGGTAAGCATATTTGTGTTTAAAATATAAAGGGCCAATGCAATATGACCTTTTGCAACAGCTTGTAAGCATCTTTGTGTTTAAAATATAAAGGGCCAATGCAATATGACCTTTTGCTACAGCTTGTAAGCATCTTTGTGTTTAAAATATAAAGGGCCAATGCAATATGACCTTTTGCTACAGCTTGTAAGCATCTTTGTGTTTAAAATATAAAGGACCAATGCAATATGACCTTTTGCTACAGCTTGTAAGCATCTTTGTGTTTAAAACATAAAGGACCAATGCGATATGACCTTTTGCTACAGCTTGTAAGCATCTTTGTGTTTAAAATATAAAGGGCCAATGCAATATGACCTTTAGCTACAGCTTGTAAGCATCTTTGTGTTTAAAATATAAAAGGCCAATGCAATTAAAACATTTGCTACAGCTTGTAAGCATATTTGTGTTTAAAATGTAAAGAGCCAATGCGATATGACATTTTCTACAGCTTTTAAGCATCTTTGTGTTTAAAATATAAAGAGCCAATGCGATATGACATTTTCTACAGCTTTAAAGCATTTTTGAAGATGCAAATATTTCGGCTAATTGGGCATCTTAGAATGATTCAAAGTATCTTAAATACAATTCAGCTAGTGATTGTTTCATGCCATTAGCAATCAAGTTCATTTGTATTCCTGGCGACCCTATGTAATTTTGGTACAGTTTGAAAATGTACTATTTGCTAATATTACAAAAAGGTAACTTAAATGACTGAAAATACATTATAGATAAAGTAATTTCAGCTTGAAATGTATTTTTGTTCTTAATTTCAACTGAAATCGGACATTATTTGGCGTACTTTTGTTCATAGTCCAAATTTCGTACTTAAATTTAAATATTCTTTTTCTACACATGAAACTATTTCAAATGATACCAAAATTGTGCGGGGTCACAAGCCGTCCAAAATTGACTGAATTGTACATAGGGTGACTTAATTCAATGAAATATTTGGAGTACATAACCTTCCATCAAAAATGTTTCAATAAAAGACATATATATGGATTTTGCTGAAAAATGCTAAAATATGCCAACCACTTATTCAATGAAAATCACTCTTACATTTACAAATGGCAAAAAAAGAAGCTTCAAAACAAGCATTCTGAATGGCTGATATCACAACCTATGTACAATGAAGGCAAAATACATTCATAAATAAAAGCAGTGCTATTAAATAAACATCTTGACAAAAATAATGTCTTTGTATATATATATATAAACATTTTGGTGAAATATAAGTTTGGTTTTCTGGTTAAACAGCAAGATTCATTCCATTCAAAACCGTTATAAAGTTTTGAAAGAGATTCTAATTGTGTTTATCTGGAAGCACCCTTTGTGACAAATCGCTGTGCAATATACTGTAGTAGATCAGTCCAAGAGTTATCCCGCATTTTGTCTGATATATTTTGTTACTTGGGCTGCAACAACCGGTTTCTGCTTTCCATTGTTTCCATGGTATTGAATCTTAAATCCAAGTGATCCAGGCTATACTTGTTGGATTGACCGGATGATAATATACCGATCAACAGTTTCCTATTGCATACATACGTGTGTAAAAAGCTTGCCGCATGACCATTTCTAGAGTAAAAATGAATATGTATAACGTTTGCAAGTGTATGAAACATAAAACAGAGTCTGGCGTTCACCAGAGAATGTACATGAGTAACTTGAAACAGAGTTGCACGTTCAACAGAGTATGTACAAGAGTAACTTGACACAGAATCGCACGTTCACCAGAGAATAAACATGAGTAGCTTGACACAGAGTCGCATGTTCACCAGACTATGTACATGAGTAACTTGACACAGAGTCGCACGTTTGCCAGAGTAAGTACATGACTAACTTGACACAGAGTCGCGTGTTCACTAGAGTATTTTCATGACTAACTTGACACAGAGTCGCACGTTCACCAGAGTATGTACATGACTAACTTGACACAGAGTAGCGTCTTCACCAGAGTATGTACATGAGTAGCTTGGCACAGAGTCGCACGTTCACCAGAGTATGTATATGAGTAACTTGACACAGAGTCGCACGTTCACCAGAGTATGTATATGAGTAACTTGACACAGAGTCGTACGTTCACCAGAGTATGTACATGAGTAACTTGACACAGAGCCGCGCGTTCACCAGAGTATGTACATGAGTAACTTGACACAGAGCCGCGCGTTCACCAGAGTATGTACATGAGTAACTTGACACAGAGCCGCGCGTTCACCAGAGTATGTACATGAGTAACTTGACACAGAGTCGAACGTTCACCAGAGAATGTACATGAGTGACTTGACACAGAATCGCGCGTTTACCAGAGTATGTACATGAGTAAATTTTGACACAGAGTCGCACGTTCACCAGGGTATGTCCATGAGTGACTTGAAACAGAGTCGCGCCATCACCAGAGTATGTACATGAGTCACTTGATACAGACTCGTACGTTCACCAGATTATGTACATGAGTAACTTGACACAGAGTCGCGCCTTCATTAGAGTATGAACATGAATAACTTAACATAGAGTCGCGCCTTCACCTTAGTGTGTACATGATTAACTTGACACTGAGCGCGTTCGCCAGAGTATGTACATGATTAACTTGACACTGAGCGCGTTCACCAGAGTATATGAGTAACTAAAGCCAACCATACCTTTACATCAGTATTATAATTATGTTTGTACATAAGTTACTTGACACAGTCTAGCGTTCACTCTACCTTTTACATAATTTATCCGACACAGAGTCGTCGTGCATTTACCAGAGTATGTACTGTTTTATCATTATCTGTTTATCTATCTATCAGCCTGCCAGGCTGTCTGGATACATGTCTGTATGTCCGGATCACACTATGAATGGATACAATATAATAGAGTCTGCTAAGTCCTTGAAATGGAGCAATAGGAGACACCAGATATACCAGAAACAGATCCACACCCGGTATAATATTAAGAAGTGCTTAATCAATATGTAACGTTTACTGTCAACTTTAGCTTCGACTGCAGACCATGTAATCAATACCTGGACCTTCAACAGACAACCGTAACTATTGTAATGCCATTAAAGGCAAGCTCCACACAATATCGTTTTGGTTTAAATTGTATTTTTTATATTTGAATATAGAAGGTACCGTTACAAAAACCAAATCAGACTGCCGTATCTATTTTGTATTCCTGAATGGTTCCAGCTGTCAGTATCTTGGTGTTAACACTTCTAATGATTTGTCACACTTCGTAATGAACTTAAGAAAGTGCATTTTACAAACCACGAGCGCGTCCCTTTAATAACAAACGTAGTACATTAGCTTAATTTGTTATTCGATATCGTGTTAAATTGAATTACTTTATGCATTTAGGACGAAACAGTCTTTAACTACTTTTGAGCGAAAGGATTTATTTGTATATGATGGAGTAGTTTGATTATAACATTTCAATAAATGAGAATGCAACTTTCGTGTTAGATTTAATGAACATTTTAACTAACTGATTTCATTAGTGAAATAACTTTTGAAACAGTCTGACATTTGGGAAAAGTTAACATCTCATGCTGGGAGGCGGCTATTTAAACTGGATATGAGTCCTAACCTTTCTAATTGATACGCATAAATTAACTTCCTCTTTATTAGTAACCATGTCAAACATTTTTCCTTTAATTATATCAATTGGTGTCTCATCCAATCAACAGTGCAACCGTGTTGGTTTTAGCTCGCGAACAAAGCTTTTTTTTCGAGTTGAAAGGTTATTATTAAAATCATATATCGCAATGCCACGCCATCTCATTAATATTAATTAGGTATTATGAAAACTAAAAACAACCACAATGTCATTATTTATGGATTTAAAAAATACACCCTATTTAGTTTAGTTTATTTAAACCATATTCAATTATATGGTAAAAACCCATCAGGTCGAAGTTTTCTTTAAAGGCCCAACAATAAGGTTAATACATCGTTTAGTTTTATAGCTACGTGGCCACATATTCCATAGTTAAAATAGCGCCAAAATATCTCTTATAGTTTGTATCTTTACCTAAATAATATGCAATTCCTTTGTTTTAATCATTTAATTCAAATCATTTAAATACAATAATGCATTAAAATTAAAAAAGGCACCAACCTATATTATACGCCTTTAATATTAAAACATAAACAGTCGAAACTCGCTATCTTGTATTAACTCAGTTATCTCAATGTTCTGGTTATATCGAACTTTTTTTCGAATGAGTTGGGTTAATTGAAACAAGTTCTGAATTCGGTTGTATCGAATGTTCGTTATCTCGAAGTATTTCCCGAGGTCCCAACGTCTTCGACATAGCGAGACTTACTGTATATGCTGTTGGGTGTATGTTACCCTTACTACCAAATAAGGTTTACATAAAACTTTATATTTCTACAATGTAAACTAATCAGATTTTTGTGTTATCAAACCTTTCCTTTAACACCACAACAATACGCTATATATCGGAAAACCATCGTAAAAATGATAAAATAAACAAATGTATTATCTTACATCATCATCATCATCATCATCATCATCATCATCATCTTTATCATGATCATCATCATCATCATCGATGATGATGATCATCATCATCAACTTTGGCTATGAAATTTCAACATCAAAACTTTTGCTATGACATTTCGACATCAAAACTTTGGCTATGACATTTCAACATTGAAACTTTAGCTATGGCAGTTCGACGTTACGATTATATAATTGTGTTCTCTATCAATATCATAGAGTAAGTCTGAATTTACTGACACCACATTGAGAAACAACTTCCTTTAATCACAACATAAGTAAACAATTATGATAAGATTTACATATTTTTATTTCAATAACTTTAATAATAATCAAAACAAACAGAATTCTTATTATTATTAGGTAAACTAAATAAATCCACATACATCTCACTAGGAAATATGTAAAGAAGAGTGATTTAAATAAACATCATATTTATACAAGAGCAAGAAATGATAAAATCGTGAAACATGATAAGCCTTATTGGCGGGGACCTTATCGGGAGTGCAATTCAGGAGTAAAATCAGGAACTTATCAGGAGTAAAATTAGGTGCTTACCACGAGTAAAATTAGGAGCAATAGTTTTATTTTTTTACAGGTTTAAGATATTGCACTGTGTAAATTTTTAAATGAATAATTTTGAAAATGATCGACATCTCATTATTATTATTATTATTATTATTATTATTATTATCATTATTATTATTATTATTATTATTATTATTTTATTTTTTTATTAATTATTATTATTATTATTATTATTATTATTATTACTATTATTATTATTATTATTATTATTATTTTATTTTTTATTAATTATTATTATTATTATTATTATTATTATTATTATTATTATTATTATTATTATTATTATTATTATTATTATTAAAATAACCTGGAATTCATTAATAAATAATGCTCACACGACCATGGTGATTGAAATAATACACGAACGGGACGCGCGGGTTTATTTATAATTTTAGCAGCAACACCAGCATCCTGAACGGCTCGCACTTGAAAACGGATTCTAATATTATTGACAAAACATTTCAACACAGTTTAATAATATTATATCAATAATATTGAGGACATTTATTTGGTTTGTCAAAATTTATCTTACGCTTCAGTACATACAATACTCTGGAAGGTGTATCATAAAGAATCTTAGGGAATGTGTTCGTACCTATTAAAGTATGATTTTCTGTCCTAGGGCTGTTTCATCATATTTTAATCAATTATATTTAGAATCATTAAACTTTGATGAAATAGTATATCAATACTATTAGAATCAGTTTTTTAAAGTAATCGGACAAACACTATTGTTACAAATAAAGAAGAATGATGGAATGCAATATATTCATTCTTTTTCAAAAGCATTCTCAGTGTCTAACATTGAAGAACATAAATTGGCTGTGTGCTTGTCCGATCTTATTTCTATACAGATATTACTGCATAGCTGCATGTATATATCAATTCATTTTGTGTCCCTTATAGGTACGTAAGTCCCAAGTAGAGCGTCAACGCCGTGAAAGGATGAACGCGAGTATTGACCGTCTCAAGTTCCTTATCGCTGACACCATCCGACAACAGGAACGCCCCGACATGACATTTTTTGAAGGTTGAAACTTGAAACGCAGACTTAGTAAGCCAGCATTTTGTGTATACGTACGATGATTTTGCAATGCTAATAAATATATAAAATTATCACTAAAATATGGATAGCGAGAAAAAAATAAGATGACATATATCAAAACCTCATGGAAATTTAATATTTTTGTTGCTAAATTAAAATTTATTGCATATAAATGAGAGGTTGCGTGATTTAAAAAAGATCCACAAATTGTATCTTCATTTTATTTTCATTTCACCAATGTCGCGTGTGGACATCCTTGAGCTCACCGTGTTCCATTTGACACTGCTCCAGCATCAGCCGAGAATCACCCGCATCGCAACTAAAGCCACGGACGCCGAACCTCCTCCGAATCCTCCTACCACACCGGTTTCAGAGATTGCGCACAAGAGACAGTCATCTTTATAGCTGCAAATGGGCTTGTGGTCCGATGGTAGCGACCATCCTACGTGGACATTTGAGTGGGGTCTTTGCGCAGAAGCTGACTAGGGGCCAGGCTGCTGAAGGACGACTTGGGGAATTTGAAAATCAGATTTCGCAGATAGATTCGGTCGCCCTATACATATACTCATCCAAGCCATTAGTTACTGGCCGTTTTCATGTCAACGCCGTGATATTCTGACGAGGGGCTGAGAGGGTTGACGGGTCAAATTCAAACTTCCTCCACGAGAACCCAAAAATGTTCGCCGATCTCGAGTATGTTGAAAGGCCACGATGACGTCATCATTCATCACTCCAGCACTTCCTGTTCGAGATTTTCCAGTCTTGCCGTGTCAACTGACATTCAATCTTTGGGATCAGGTGGCTTTGTTTCATTTGACCGAAGTGAGAACGACGTAGTTAGTTAAATGTCCAAAGAAGTGAATGCATAGCACCCGTGGTAAAAAGTTGATTGGTATTTAGTCAATGTATGTTTGTATGTATACAAGCTGTTCATGGATATTTTATAGAAATGTTTAATGATACATTCATGTAGGTGATTGGCAGCCATAACAAAATGAAGGAAACTTGCCATTTGCAAGAGGGTTTAACTCCTTCCCCTCACAAATCCCGTTGTGTACCAAACATACTTCAGCTGCTATTCGAATCATGCGCAACAACTGCCATAAATTTATATCACGAGACTGCGTACTAAATATAGCGTTTATTTCTAGGTTCCGCCTACCATGTAGCACCCTCTAGGGCCCCGAATACTTACAACAAGCCTTTGAATATAGCGTACTTAAAAGGGGGTTTCTGCCTCATAGCAGTCTCCATCAGTATTTAGGTACCATCGTGAACAACCTCATTAAAACCCCAAAACATGCATCGACAGCGGTTTCTCAGTATCACTTGTTTATAACAGTAATCATTGAAACAGTGTATACATATACATACATAGAAACCTTTCCTACGACATTTCCATATTGAATCCTTTGTCATGACATTTCCATATTCAAACCTTTGCTATGACATTTCCATATTGAAACTTTTGTTATGACATTTCGATATTGAATCCTTTGCTATTACATTTCCATATTGAGACCTTTGTTATGACATTGCGATATTGAAACCTTTGCTATTACGTTTCCATATTAAAACTTTTGTTATGGCATTTCGATATTGAAACCTTTGCTATGACATTTCCATATTGAAACTTTTGTTATGACATTACCATACTGAAACCTTTGTTATGACATTTCGATATTGAAACCTTTGTTATTACATTACCATACTGAAACCATTCCTATGACATTTCCATATTGAATCCTTTGTCATGACATTTCCATATTGAAACCTTTGCTATGATATTTCCATATTGAAACTTTTGTTATGACATTTCGATATTGAAACCTTTGTTATTACATTTCCATATTGAGACCTTTGTTATGACATTGCGATATTGAAACCTTTGCTATGACATGTCGATATTGAAACCTTGGCTATGACATTTCCATATTAAAACCTTTGTATGGCATTTCCATATTGAATCCTTTGTTGTGACATTTCCATATTGAAACCTTTGTTATGACATTTCCATTTTGAATCCTTTGTGATGACATTTCCATTTTGAATCCTTTGCTATGACATTTCGATATTGAAACCTTTGCTATGACATTTCCATTTTGAATCCTTTGTGATGACATTTCCATATTGAAACCTTTGTTATGACATTTCCATTTTGAATCCTTTGTGATGACATTTCCATTTTGAAACCTTTGCTATGACATTTCGATATTGAAACCTTTGCTATGACATTTCCATTTTGAATCCTTTGTTGTGACATTTCCATATTGAAACCTTTGTTATGACATTTCCATATTGAGATCTTTGTTATGACATTACGATATTGAAACCTTTGCTATGACATTTCGATATTGAAACCTTTGCTAGGACATTTCCATTTTGAATCCTTTGTGATGACATTTCGATATTGAAACCTTTGCTATGACATTTCCATATTGAAAGTTTTGCTATGACATTCCCATATTGAAACCTTTGCTATGACATTCCCATATTGAAACCTTTGCTATGACATTCCCATATTGAAACCTTTGCTATGACATTCCCATATTGAAACCTTTGCTATGACATTCCCATATTGAAACCTTTGCTATGACATTCCCATATTGAAACCTTTGCTATGACATTCCCATATTGAAACCTTTGCTATGACATTCCCATATTGAATCCTTTGTGATGACATTTCGATATTGAAACCTTTGCTATGACATTTCCATATTGAAAGTTTTGCTATGACATTCCCATATTGAAACCTTTGCTATGACATTACCATATTGAAACCTTTGCTATGACATTTCCATTTTGAATCCTTTGTGATGACATTTCGATATTGAAACCTTTGCTATGACATTTCCATATTGAAAGTTTTGCTATGACATTCCCATATTGAAACCTTTGCTATGACATTTCCATATTGAAACATTTGCTATGGTATTTCCATATTGAAACCTTGGCTATGACATTTCCATATTCAATCATTTGCTATGACATTTCTATATTGAAACCTTTGTTATGACATTTCCATATTGAAACCTTTGCTTTGACATTTCGATATTGAAACTGTTGATATGACATTTCTATATTGAAACCTTTCCTATGACATTTCCAAATTGAATCCTTTGTTATGACATTTCGATATTGAAACCTGTGCAAGATATTTCAATATTGAATCCTTTGTTATGACATTACCATACTGAAACCTTTGTTATGACATTTCGATATTGAAAGTTTTGCTATGACATTCCCATATTGAAACCTTTGCTATGACATTTCCATATTGAAACATTTGCTATGGTATTTCCATATTGAAACCTTGGCTATGACATTTCCATATTCAATCATTTGCTATGACATTTCTATATTGAAACCTTTGTTATGACATTTCCATATTGAAACCTTTGCTTTGACATTTCGATATTGAAACTGTTGATATGACATTTCTATATTGAAACCTTTCCTATGACATTTCCAAATTGAATCCTTTGTTATGACATTTCGATATTGAAACCTGTGCAAGATATTTCAATATTGAATCCTTTGTTATGACATTACCATACTGAAACCTTTGTTATGACATTTCGATATTGAAACCTTTATTATTACATTACCATACTGAAACCATTCCTATGACATTTCTATATTGAATCCTTTGTCATGACATTTCCATATTGAAACCTTTGCTATGACATTTCCATATTGAAACTTTTGTTATGACATTTCGATATTGAAACCTTTGTTATTACATTTCCATATTGAGACCTTTGTTATGACATTGCGATATTGAAAACTTTGCTATGACATGTCGATATTGAAACCTTGGCTATGACATGTCGATATTAAAACCTTTGTATGGCATTTCCATATTGAATCATTTGTTGTGACATTTTCATATTGAATCCTTTGTTATGATATTTCCATATTGAAACCTTTGTTATGACATTTCGATATTGAAACCTTTGCTATGACATTTCCATTTTGAAACCTTTGCTATGACATTTCCATATTGAATCCTTTGTTATGACATTTCGATATTGAAAGTTTTGCTATGACATTTCCATATTGAAAATTTTGCTATGACATTCCCATATTGAAACCTTTGCTATGACATTTCCATATTGAAACATTTGCTATGGTATTTCCATATTGAAACCTTTGCAATGACATTTCCATATTGAAACATTTGTTATGACATTTCCATATTGAAAACTTTGCTATGACATTTCCGTATTGAATCCTTAGCTATGACATTTCTATATTGAATCCGTTGTCATGGCATTTCCATATTGAGATCTTTGCTATGACATTTCGACATTTGCACTCTAGCTATGATATTTCCATTTTGAATATTTTGTTATGACATTTCCATATTGAATCTTTTGCTATGACATTTCTATATTGAATCTTTTGTTATGACATTTCCGAATTGAATCTTTTGCTATGACATTTTCATATTGAAACCTTTGCTATGACATTTCCATATTCAATCCTTTGCTATGACATTTCTATATTGAAACCTTTATTATGACATTTCGATATTGAAACCTTTGCTTTGACATTTCGATATTGAAACCTTTGATATGACATTTCTATATTGAAACCTTTCCTATGACATTTCCAAATTGAATCCTTTGTTATTACATTTCCATATTGAAACCTTTGTTATGACATTTCGATAGTGAAACCTGTGCAAGACATTTCCATATTGAATCCTTTGTTATGACATTTCCATATTGAAACCTTTGCTTTGACATTCCCAGATTGAAACTTTTGCTATGACATTTCCATATTGAAACTTTTGCTATGACCGTTCCAAATTGAATCATTTGCTATAACATTTCCATGTTGGAATCTTTGCTATGACATTGCCATATTGAAACCTTTCCTATGACATTTCCAAATTGAATCCTTTGTTATGACATTTCCATATTGAAACATTTGTTATGACATTTCGACATTTCCACTCTTGCTATGAAATGTCGACGTAACGAGTATATATTTGTTTTTATTATCAATTACATCGAATTAGACTCTATTTAATAACTCCTCATTGAGAAGCAACTTATGTTTAATCGCAACGCAATAAAACAATTCTTATATTATTTACATATCTTCTGTTTCATTAACTTCAAAATTAATCAATGCAACAAAATACATCCATATGCATGACACGAGCAATTGAGTAAACAAAGAGTGACCATTATTCAAACAAACATCCTTTATATACAAGAACAAGAAATAATAAAGTTGTGAAGCATGGACAAAATGACTGGCGGGGAACATTACAGGAGTCGAATTCAGGAGTGAAATCAGGAGCTTATCAGCAGTACATTCAGGAACAAACATGTTTATAAATAAAACAATTATCGAGATTATCACGACAACCACCGACATCATCATCAGCAGCAGCAACAGCAGCATAATGCATTGGATATGATTGGAAAGGACACGTTATTGAATGGTTGTTCGATTAACTGCTTTTGCATTATATTGTCACAACGATTCATTGTTGAAAATGTTCTCGTTTGTAATAACTGTTCTGTGAGGTTAGATTCTAATAGTTTAAAACTTTATGTATGTTTAGTATATATACATAAAGTTTTGAACTATTAGAATATTCGAATATTCGATCGAAGGAATTACCACATTTTCGAATATCAATTTTGTCATTCGTTTGAATTCCTAATATACAGGCTTAAAATATTGCCCTGTGCAATTTTGTTAAACAAATGATATAAAAGATGTTCATCGACATGACATTATTATTATAATCATAATAACATGGAATTCAGCTATATGCAATGCACCTACTACCATGGTGATTGAAATAATACACGAACGCGAAGCGCGAGTTTTACATAATTTTAGTAGCACCAGCATCATGAAAGACCCACACCTTCAGACTCATAGTATACTTACACATGCAATACAAAAATACATCACAGTTGAATAATACTTTCTATTGGGGACATGTTTTTTGTTTGTTAAAGTTTCTCTTACTCGTCAGTAAATACAATACTCTAGAAGGAGTTTCATAAAGAATCTTAGGAATTGTGTTTGTATCTTAGTATGATTTTCTGTCCTAGAGGTGTTTCTTCTTTTTAAATCAATTATATTTAAAAACATAATTATTTTATAAACATACCACTACAAGACAAATCATAGCTGTTGTTTCAAAAACACATTGTTGCACTACAAGAATCTTATACACAAACTATTCAGAAACATTGTTCAAACAGAGAATATATTTACTTTCATAATTAGTTATACAAAGCACCTTTATTTTTTTCTGAGCTTGACAAATACACTCTTATTGTATTATTTTAAAAAGTTTTAGTGTTTTCACGCCTTTCGGTGACCGTTGGTCACCACCATTCTCGACCCATCCCAGGAGACGGCAACGGCGTACGGATGCTTCATGTCGACGTCACATGACGCCAATATGTCCCCGTCGGGCGATATCTGGATGACGGAGTTCGTGTTCTTACTGCAGACAAACACAGAGTCATCAGGGCCAACACAGGCGCCTTTCGGTTCTCGTATTTGGCCACCTTTCACCTCGCTATTCTTGTCGGATACGGTGTTATACATGTAAACTGTGTGAGCAAACCTGTCAGTAAGAACAATAGTATCCCGGGATGGTATGTAGGTACAGTTACTTTCACCAAGCTTATACGTCTTTCCAGGAAACTTCATGTTGTCAAAGTCGCTCTCCTTGCCGTCCTCGCCTATCATCCTGGCAGGCCGCGGGGCGCCTTAATTGTTCACTACGAACGTGCGATCGTTCAGGGGACAGATAGAGCAGCAGTAGGTGGACATGGTCAGCGTCTTCATCAGCGTGATCGTGTTGTCACTGCCCACTGTCAGCAGGCAGATGGTTCGGATGCCTCCTTCACTGACGGTTACTGCAATATTGTTATTAGAGTAAAAAGTTACGTCCCTAGGATATGTCGGAAATTTATAAAATTTGTCGAACCTCTTCAATGTGTCACTCAAGATAAAACATTTACAGTTAAAGACATCAACGGCGACGATCCTCCCGTCCGGCAGGAAGTCAAGCCCAGTAGCAAACGGCTGCTCCTTGTCGTCCCCTGTCTTCACGAGGCCCTTGGTCTTCAACAGCTCCAGACGCACGGCTGATTGTGTTTTTGGTTTTTGTGTTGTTGGCTCTTGTGTTTTTGATTCTAGTGTTTTATTTAATGAGAATAATGCGACATCAGTAGTTTTTATTTTTAAAATGTGTTCGTTGATTTTTAGCCCCACTTTGACGGTGTCATCATTCTTTAGCAAAGCGTTCAGTGTTTGTGATGCCTTGTCTTGCGTTCTCTTGAGAATGTGGCTTAGAATGAATATTTCCGTTTCCGTTCCATTCTCGCGAACGCTATCCAACAATGCCAAGTGTGTGTCAAGTTCTCTCTTCAGGTTTTCAGCGGCATATCTTCTCGTATTTAGACGTTCGTCTTCCTGTGTGTTATGGTTAGCCATTTCGCTGACAATTCGCGCCTTGGCTTCCTCGATTTTCGTTAATAAGTCTTCCTTGTAAAAATCAATTTCTTTTACGATTTCTTCCACTCGCGAAACGTTGTTCAATTGATCCTCCTTGCATTTCATTATAACTTCTGTGGCAGTTGCAATGGATGCACGTATGTTGTCCCTTTCATCATCTATTACATTCTTAGCTACCTTTCTATTTCGTGAACATCGTCGCATTTTCGATGGAGAGCAATTGCACATATCTCACAGCATAAATCGTTATGATCTTCACAGTAGAACATAAATACGCGTGTGTGTTCTAAACACTCATCCAGTCCTTTCATATCGATCTTTGCCTTGAAGCAAGCTTCATGGGCAGCAACGATGTTTTGTTCATAAACGTTTGCCATGTGTGTCATGTGTACTTCACAGCAGTCATCGCATAGATATACCTTGCATGTATTACAAAACATTGAAGCCACCTCTGACCTGTCCCGACGACGACAAGGTCCACACTTGCTCCCGATTTTTCCACCGACTGCGTCACTACCACATTCTAGAAGTGTATCGTCAATTCCTCCGGTAGCCATAGTTTTTCCCAGGTGTTTAATCCTTTTATTTTTTTAAGTTTAAATCGTCCGTACCTGTCTTTCCGCTGTGAATATATAAATATAAATTTACTTTGTTTTAGCATAGTTCACTATGCATTCACCTCAAGGTAAAATATTATAAATCGAAAGACAACTACTTTCGATTTAGATATGTTCACTTTGCAGTGACGTTTCATGAACATGTGCAGTGCAATAAAGGTCGGTTGTGAGATAGCATAATCTATTATGTACGTTAACATATAATATGATCAATAAAATGTTCATTTTGACGCAGTAGTTGGTCAAATTAAATGTTTAAATTATGTGTTTCCTGTTTTGTATGACTTTCGAAATATTCTAAGCTGTACTCGGAAAAGAAATGTTTATTTGTATGTGCTTAACGCAACTCAATTTAGTTTCGTTAGTTTCATAATGCGCCAATCAATTGTAACGACGGCCCCCAGGTTAAAGCGGGGACTTTGACTTACGGTCAAGCCAAGCCCTGGTAAAATCCCCACCCTGCGTGGACGAACTGCTGGTTAAATCCCAACCCAATGCCCCCCCCGCACCCCAGGGACTTTAGGTAAGCCCATTCCCAGCTATTTTTGGCGCGAATACAGAACCACTGCATTTCCCCGGCTATCCCCGGTATACCCCCGGACCTGGGGGCCATGGTAACAATTAACTGGTGCATAACAACACAATATGCATTTTCTTGAAAGTTTACTAAGTAAGAACGTTAGCTTGTCGTGAACATGAACTATATTTCACTCCCCAATAAACATTATCAACTCCCTAACAAGGCCTGTAAAATAGTAAAATACCAATGACATAAATATCAGCATAGAATATGAATATTTTTTTCAGGGAAAGGGAAGGCTCAACGTATCACTTTTGAATCACGGCTGGGAATCGCAGTCCAGGAGTACTCATAGTATTTAAAGCGTTCTCATCACATTCGAATCACGGCTAGCAATCGCGCCCTAGAAGTAGTCAAAACATTCATGCCCAAGGAGTACTCAAACTATTCAGAATAATCTCATTACTATTACTATTACTATCATATTGAATCAGCGTTTGAAATCTTACACCAGAAACACTCACATCATTAAATCCTATCACCACTATCAAATCACGCCCGTTTATCGCGCGTAACGATATAGTTGTACGATATACAAAACAACACTGATGTACCACATACAAAACAACACTGTTGTACCACATACAAAACAACACAGTCATGCCACATACAAAACAACACTGTTATACCACATACAAAACAACACAGTCATACCACATACAAAACAACACAGACATATCACATACAAAACAACACAGTCATACCACATACAAAAAAACACGGTTATACAACAAAACAGATGTACCACATACAAAACAAAACAGCAATGTCACATACAAAACAACACAGTTATACCATTACAAAACAAAACAGTTATACAACATACAAAACAACACAGTTATACCACATACAAAACAACACAGTTATACCACAAACAAAACAACACAGTTATACCACATACAAAACAACACAGTTATACCATTACAACACAACACAGTTATACCACAAACAAAACAACACAGTTATACCACATACAAAACAACAAAGTCGTGCCACATACAAAACAACACAGTTATTCCACAAAAAAAAACAGCAGATGTACCATATACAAAACAAAACAGCAATGCAACATACAAAACAACACAGTTATACCAATACAAAAAAAACAGTTATGCCACATACAAAACAACAGGGTTATACCACATACAAAACAACACAGTTATACCATTACAAAACAACACAGTCATGTCACTTACACAACAACACAGTCATATCACTTACACAACAACACAGTCATGTCACATACAAAACAACAGAATAATGCTACATACAAAACAACAGAATCATGCCACATACAAAACAACACAGTATTGTCACATACAAAAATTACACAGTCATGCAATATACAAAGCAACAAAATTATGCCGCATACGAAACAACACAGACAAAGCATATACAAAGGATCACAGTCATTCCACCAAGCAAAGAAATCACTGTACAAATGAATCAGAAAATATTGATAAGCAAATATTTGGGTTACCACCTTGGAACGGTCAGAGAAACAGGAAGTCTTTATGGGGTATAAACTAGCTGATAAGTACACAACCTCGCAATTATTGAGAAAAAAAAATAAAAATGAATTTTTTAACAATTTTGGAAGTAAATATAAGTGATGAATTTCGTTGGTGATGCCAATATCGTGAATATGAACGCAGTTGGGCTGGGTGGGCTTGATAGTCGAACGCTTCTGACAAAGCATTACACAGATATCCTCACATTTCCTTCAAAATCCATCCTAATAGTTCTCTCATAATCATTTATTTTCGACAAAACTAAGATGTTAAAGTGTCATATATGTAAAATATAAGTGCACATTTTTAAAAAGGAGGCAGAATTTAGGACAATAAAAACAACGCATGGTATATTTTGAAGCAGTATTGAATTCTTTATTTTATTTTGATTATAAAACTATCTATTGATTTATATTAAATGCAATATTGCTACGGATAAATAAATGTAAGGTTAACATAAAAGTAGAAAATTTGAAGTGAAAACAACAATAGAACAGAAAAATATACATTTTCGGTATCATTCTTATTAAACCCAAATGTTAAACATTTCCTTTGTCCAGCCGGTTTATATAACAATTCAATATTTTTAAAGTATTAAATAGCAGTCATCAGGTAAATGTAGAACAAGCCAATTTTTGAGGCAAAGCATCAAAGACACCGCGAATGTTTTTGAAACATGTCCTAAAGGAAGCAGATGCATTTTAACAGCATACCAAGTTTGAGGTACCTGGATACAACAATTCTTCAGATATTGAACGATTTCGGACTTTCAGCTCAAGGTCACCACGACCTTGGCTTTTGACCTATTGACTACAAATAGTTAGGGTGCTGGTCATGTTTAAGGGACCTCTACCAAATGTGTAATCTCTAGGCCTAAGCGTTTTCAATTATTGATTGGAAACTGCGCATTTTCAGCTTACGGTCACAACGACCTTGATCTTTGACTCACTGACCTCTTAAGCAATAGGGTTCATTTGCTGTTTATGACCCACATGCCTACGATGTTTGAGGTTCTTGAGTCATAGTTTTCTTCATATATCGAACAGAAACTGATTTTCAGCTAAAATTCATCTTAAGGTCACCACGACATTGACCTTTGATTAACCTGCCTACAAAGCATTAGAAACCTTTAAGTCAATAACCTTTCAGGTGTTGTATTACTAACAATTATAAACTTAGTTTTTATTTTGTTAGTAATGAGTTAGATGTGACACAAGCTTTGGGTGAAAAGGGAAATTATATACTATTCCAGTTTATAAGGGGTATGATAATAAAATCTAAGCTTGTATTCATACAACATCTTAAGTCATTTCTTCACTTAAGTAGATTTCCTAAAATGTGCATGGTCAAATTAAGAAAAACTACAGGTTTTTATACATAAAATTATGTGCATTACATAAAATTAATAAAAAAATAAAGTATTTCAAATATTATTTAGTTATTATATCATTCGACCAGCGCAAATCTTAACTTCAGAAAATGACTAAGTAAGAACTCAACTTAACATGTTTAAGTCCAGGAGCATATATGGGAAAAGAAATTGAAAGTAATAATAACAAGTAAAATGATATTCACTAGCTGATCCAGAGGAGGTGGATAGCACTCCCTCCCCCCTAATTGTCCAAGTTTACAAGGTAATTTCATATAGGAGAAAAACAGTAATAAAATAAGACATTGTCAAAATGTAAAATGGGGAGTACCCGCCCCCCCCCCCCCCTCGCACAAACCCTTTAAACCTGGGCCAATAAATTTCGATTCTGAGTTTAGTTAGTCCCCACTTACGTCGAATCGTTGATACGCCCCTGGTATTAATTATCAAAAATGAGCAAAAGTGTTTTTCTGGGTCTGAGACTTAAGACTCGAAAATTGCAAGTGTACCATCATTAAGACTCAAGATGTCGGTGAATATAGGCCAAATTTAGGACATTGCTATTTTCCCTTCGTCAATTCGTCTATGAATTCAAAACGAAGTTTGATCAATATTCATCACATTTTTATCATATATTAAAATAGTTAGGTATTCCAAACACTTCAATGAGTTTAATTATTAAGAAAAAATCAAGTCAAGTCAACTTAACACGTTTATTCTTTTACATATCTACACCATGTAAATATTGAGGTATATAATAAAGACCTTTATGTAGAGGCTCAAATGAATTATAGAAAATATAAAATGTTAAAATATAATAAAAAGTCCAAGTCATAATCGAATCGTAGTCTCCTATCGATCGTTACTACGCATGCGCGCAGATGTTCTTTGCGGGGTATATTGCGTTTTATATTTGTGTACATATTTGTAGTTTATTTTAAAGGCTATACGTGTTTGTTTTTGTTATCAGGGAAAGAATATTACTGCTACTGAAACTGGCACAGGTATGTTATGTTGATCTTTATTTAATTCTTCTTATTAAAATTGAATTTTCGCGATTTCATATGTAAACAAGCATAACCTAATTTCAATTCGTAATCGCTCGAATAAGCACAATAGTGTTGGGTTGGCGGGAACAAAAAGAGTTTATGTGTGCAATAACTGTAAAATTATTACTGCTTTTGGCAGATACATGTATGGAACTTTTAAGTTTGATATTTTGAAAAAAACAGTCACTTATGTGTCAACTTATCTTGTTAAACTTATTAAACGGACATACATATTTTCAAACTCAATGAGTCAAAACGTAAAAATAGATTTTTCGGGAAATCCTTACTTATATGTAACGTGACCGTTTCTTGTTTAAATATAGTGTTTACTAGTGTCAGTTTAGGTTTCAGCTGATTTGCAAGCATGAAAGGAAAGAAATCGAAACGAGGTGACCCTTCGGAATGTAAGTATTTAAATTTACTGAATCTATAGATTGTGTTGGGTATTCATGTATTTTTTTAACATTTTTGGTTTTACTATAAACTACGCATCAGTGAAATTAATACAAAAAGTCATGAACACAAAGCAACATGGGTACTACAATACAGTTTAAAGTATGATACTCAGATTATATTTAGGAGGTTGTTTATAATTGATCCCAGATCTTGTATACGACAGTTATTTACGGTGATCAAAGTTTATACATGTCCTTGACTGTATTTGGTGGGATCCTGTTGGGTTATTACACACAACTTTCGATCTGCGTGTTTATAGTACTTGAAAATCCAATCTTTTAATGATATAAAGTTCTTATGTTTATGAATTTTGAACTTGCATTTGATGACGGTTTGTGCGTGTGTGTGGGGGGGGGGGGGCGGCAAATGAAATATCAGATTAAGCCTTTCTCTGTAAAAGTACAAACTACATATTTGTAAACATTCAACAATTCAAGGTCTTGGTTAGGAGCTACGGTCTAAGGGTACGCCATCCCTTACGTCAGATCCTTGAATCGCTCCGAATACCTTGATTTGTTTTATAATTCATATTTTTTTAAAGTTTTAGATCAATGTCCCTCCGGCCTTATGTGGGGGTCTGGGCTGCCCGAGTCAGAGCGCCAATACAAGAAAAGAAAAGGTAGAAAAAATTTAAACCAGAATTACTCTTAATATATTGTTATATTGTAAGTATACTGATTAAAAATGTAGAACAATCAAACACAGTGGTATATGTGGTCAAGCGGTATAGGTGCCCGCCTCTCACTCAAGAGGTTCGAGCCATACTAGGGACGTTCTCGTGGTCTCTGTAAAATGACACCGCAGTATTGATTACTACCCAGTAAACGGATCCGACAGTGATCCGTATCAGGATATAGCATAATCAACCTGAAAAAATTAGTATACGACCACAGCCAAACAAAATGTACCTATATTGCACATTGTATTGAATAATCCAGTTTTCATTGTTATTTGTATTTAAAGATATAGTGATTTTTTATCATTTATAAACTATAAAGCAGGTTTTTAAATAAGCCTTTCATCAGATTTATCCACACATATCACGTTAAGCAATGTTCACATATTTCAGAGTCCCACAGACCGTATGCAAACCCAGATGGATCCCGTCAGGGACCTCAGTCTGTACCACCGGAAGATATGCCGGAAGGAGTAATTATCCCTCCGCTTGGCAACGGCGACCTTCCGAAGCCCAACTACAATAAAAGGAAACGCTAATATCGTCAAGCCTAAAACCGCAGGTGAAACAACATCGTGATAAACTCTAATAATATTAAAAACAGCTAGACCGCAGTTGTCAGATGCAATGTTTTATGTTGGTAAATGACTAAAATAATGACAAATTTAACTCAAATATTTGTTTATGTTTTAAATTAGCATTTAATATGGTTTTCAATTATGTTGAAATTTTGTATGATATAAATATTATGCTTTCATAATTGTGAAGATGGGTTCCAATAAAAATCTTCTACTTTACCATGTCATTTCACATAATCACCATGAACCGCACATTATGTTTTAAAATAACGCATATTTTTTAAATGACACCCTAAGACGCACGTTCTATTTTAAAATGAATCACACCCTTGAGGCGCACATAATGTTTTTAAATAAATCACACCCTGCCACGCTTATAATGTTTTGAATGAATCGCACCCTGCCACGCACATAATGTTTTGAATGAATCGCACCCTGCCACGCTTATAATGTTTTGAATGAATCGCACCCTGCCACGCTTATAATGTTTTGAATGAATCGCACCCTGCCACGCACATAATGTTTTGAATGAATCACATCATGCCACGCACATAATGTTTTGAATGAATCGCACCCTGAGACGAACATTATGTTTTTAAATTAATCGCAATCTAAGACGAACATTATGTTTTTAAATGAATTACAACCTGAGACGCACATTATTTTCTAAAGTAAATCACACTGTGGCGCACATTGTGTTTTAATAAAGTACACACTGATATTATGTAACTTGAAACGCATATTATGTAACCTCAGGCGCACATTATGTAACCTTAAGCGCACATAATGTTACCTGAGACGCACACTATGTAAGCACACAGTTAATAACCTGAGGCGCACATTATGTTACCCGAGATGCAATTTTTGTAATCTTAGGCGCACTTAATGTAACTTGATTTGCTTTTTATGTAACATGATGCGCACACTAAGTGAGCTGAGATGCACATAATGTTACCTGAGACACACATACTGTTTTATGTCTATTCTGAAACCTCGATGGGTGTAATTGCAAATGATCCATCTGTTTTCACCAGGCAGACAGACAGAAATGTTTATTGTCGTATGACAGTTTTTTGAAAAAATATAATAAATATTATAATATATATAAATAGTCAGTATGATCATAACGATGCATGGCCTAAATAAAAAAAATAAAAAAGAATAAGTAAGTTAAGTTAAAGAATATACAAGAAGGTATCAAAAAAGAAGAAAAAAGAGATACATATCAAAATCAAACTGTGAAATATATAAAAGATATAGTAATGTAATATTATTGGAGTCTATTTACAAATGACATAATACTTAAAAGATCTAAACAATGTTATTTATATAAGAATTCCTAAACAGAAGTGCTTGATTTATAATTTTACCTAAGCTACTTAGTATGCTGTTTTATAACATTAGTTCGAAACTTATATTGTTGTTGTTTATCAATTTCACATTAATTCTGTATAAAGTGCAATGGCATTTCTAATCGAAATCGCGTGCATTTGTTCGATACTTCTGTCCTGTAATTGGGCGCAATAATACTAATGGGCGGGGCATATTTACTACTGAACTATTTTTTTCAATGAAATCGTAGTAAAATTATTGTCAACCTGCAAAACTAAAATCTACAGTAAAGCAGTTAAAACAAAATGAGAAACGATAATTTGATTGATTTTAATGTAGATTTTGATTTCATGATGGATGGAACAGTTGAAGAAATATTAAATGACAATGATAACGACTTATTTCGGAATTTGGAATTGAAATTTGGTAAAAATAAAGCATCTGACAAAACATGAAATCGAGAAAATGAAACAATAACATATTTTAGTGCACACAGCAACGCCCAGAAGAAAAAGCTCAATTCAACACAAAGTCTTCTCGCGTCCTCTAGCTTTCCTTCCGCGAAAGTTCCCATTGCTAAACACGTTCCCCACCCACCGCCACTGTCGTTTCATCCGATGTTAACTTCTAAAGAATGACATTGCACTTGCTGATTTGTCCAACACCATATTCCAACATGGTTCATACACCAACTGATCCTTCAACATAACGCTCAACATGTAAATTGATTGGAAAACAATTTGAAAACTCAACTCAACTCAACTCAACTCAACTTATCTTTATTTCCACCGAAATCGATGATATGCATTATATGTACAAACAACTTAAATAACTGCTAATTACAATACAATACAATGTTTAAATACTGATGTATGCATGGTTAAACATGAACATTTGATTTAGATATGATATAATGTTTAATAGTTTACACATATTATATACCATGATATATATGAAAAGACAGTCCATATTCTTTACAACAACATTGCAGCGCATTATGTACTAATGCAATGATGGATGTATGTGTATGCACACCTTAAAAATACATGGCGTACACTGATATAATTCGGCACTGACAGTTCGGCGCCTAGGAGGGCCAGATAGAACGAGTCTTTGTCCATTGATAGAAGTACACTGGCTAGATCCACGTCGATCGCTGCGACGTCAGAAATAAAACGCCATCTCGAACGTTCATGCTTATAGCACGAGTACACTTTATGCGTCTCTATATTGTCTGTTTCCTCGTTGCAATGTTCACAGCGACGAATGCTATCTGTAGGCACTTTGCACCATAGTCTTGCAATACAGGTTTGAATGTGCCGGTAATAACTGGAGTCGAACACTTGATACACAATTGCATGTGTAACGCTAGGGTGTAAAATCCTAAAGCGTCTAAAGTCATCGTCGGATAAAGTTCGTTCTGACCACTGTAGAGTAGCTGCAGACAGTACACGGCTTTTTACAATGCCTTTCCACTGCTGTTTGGAAGGCATGCGTTCAGGGTGCAATAACGAATCATTCACGAAGCTTTGTAACCCATAAGCACATAATAGTTTACATATATCTGGCACATAACCTAAATTCACAGTTCGGTCACATACAAATTGGAAGTAACGTCTTATAAATATGTTTCTGGTTGTACATTTTGTATCAAGACTAAGAATAGCATGCAAGAATAACAATTTTCTGATGATAACTAATGTATATAACTTATTCAATCCTAACATAGATTCACACATGTCCGATCTGGTTTGGATGTGAAATCCTTGAATCTTCTTAACAATAAAGTGTTGAAGTCTGTTAAGAGAAATGATATCACTTGATGTTGCATTATTCCATAGTTCGCTACAGTACAATTCAATCGGTATAATTATTTTAAGGTACAAATTTGCTGATACTAAAGGATTAAGGCCATATGGATGGACTCCTTGAGCTGTCATAGCGAAGAATGCGTTTTTGGCCTTTTGGCATCGTTCCTCTATTCTTAATTTACATTTCATATTAGAGACTTGTTTGACACCCAGGTGGTTAGCACAGTTCGTTTGAGGAATTATATTGTCACCGTACATAATGGCCACGTTTGGTGGATTACGTTTCTTGCTGAACACTACTATCTCCGATTTCTTCACGTTCATATCAATGTTCCATGTTTTGCAATATCGGTACACGATATCCATCATGCGCTGTAGGCTTAGGGGAGATAAGGCTAGCATAGCAATGTCGTCTGCATATGATGGATTACCGGCCCTGGTGGACAGAACTGTGCACCCAAGATCACTATCTTCAAGGTCCCTCAAAAGCTTGTCGACGTATATCAGGTAATAGAATGTGGAAAGCACACCGCCTTGGCGAACAGATTTGCGTACAGCTATTTGTTTTGACTTTTCACCGTTGAATTTTACGATGCAGTTTAAACCCTGATATGACGATCTTAGTGTTCGCAAAGCTTTACCCACAACACCAAATTGTCCAAGCTTTACAAATAGTCCATCGTGCCACACTGAGTCGAATGCAGATTTCTGGTCCAGCATACTAACGTACACATTACTGTTTTGCTCAATTTGATGAAAGACGGTCTCTTGTAGATTAAACTCTGCAGTTACACAACTTAAACCTTTACGAAAGCCTTGCTGCTGCTCACACGGGAAGTCTATGTGTAAGTCTTTAACGGTGTTGTTTATCCTGTTCAGTATTACTTTTTCAAATATTTTGCTAAAGCATGGACTTAATGACACCGGTCTATAACTGCTGGGGTCCGATTTTAGCTTCCCTTTGCCTTTATATATAGGAATTAATAGACTAGTGCTCCATTCTTTTGGTGTCCGTTCGCTGTACAATATTGCGTTAAACAGAATAGCTAAAGAGTTTGTCAAACTTGTGCCGCCATATTTTACATTTTCATTAAGTATGTTGTCTACACCAGGGCTTTTCTTAAGTTTAAGTCCTTTCACCACATTTGAAACCTCCTCCCAAGTCACGGGTGTTGTAATAGCCCTCGTCATATTATTATCGCATTCATTCAATAATGATTCTAGCGTTGCATTTAATGAGTGATTATGGTGAGAGTTTATATCATCAAAGACGTCTGTGAAGTACGTTTCAAACCCATCTATGACATGTTCGTTCGAATACAGTTCGTTGCCAACTTTCAATTCATTACACACAGACGGAGTTTTACCGCTTCGTTTTCTAAGTAGCTTCCAAAACAGTCTATAATCCAGTTCCGCAGCTGTTTTAAGGTCGTCTATAGCCTTATTTTCAAATTCAGTCTGTTTGGATCTTTGCAAGCGTCGGAACGCACTTTTTGCTTCCTTATATTTAGAGTATGCTCCGTAATAATAGTCTCTCGGACGGCCTTCATCTATCCACATCCGGCGGAAAAGGCGTGCTTTTGCATGTCTCAGTTTTAACTCGTCACACCAGTACGGTTTTGCACTTTTGTTAAATCGACTGACGGGTAGAATGCTATTTGCAGAGTGTATTGCATTTACTATTATAGTGTTGATGAAGTCGGGGCAACATATCACACTGTCAACAGAGTTAATGCAGTTCAGTTCTGTTTCGAGTATATGCTGATAGCACTCTATATGTTGATCTGTGCACTTGTTCCAGGCGATGTTAGAACGTATAGTTGGTTCCGCCCGTATGATAGGTTTCACGTTCATACTGTACACTAGTGGTAAGTGATCTGACGTCATTATATTTGAGCTGTCTTCGACAACAAAGTTCGTACACATATTAAGAGAAGATTGTTCGACTAGCACGTGATCGATCACACTCCCAGTTGGGACATATGTGCCCCTATAACCATTACCGTGGATTGCATGTTGTAATGAAACGAGGTTATTGTTCGTTATAAATTCAGTCAGGAGCTGGGATTTAACATTGACATTTCTTCGTCCGTGATTTGCTATCAACTGTCCATTAAAATCTCCCGCCATCATAACATCTCCCACCTGGGTGTAATGAGCAAATAATGATTGTACTTCACTTAAAACACTCTTATAGTAATCAATATCATTACTTGCAGGCATATAAATACAAAATATATACAGAGGAATTCTATCTACACATTTCAATTCTATTCCAACAATGCGATGATTTTCATTGAAAGGTAATTGACTTATACAGCAAGATAAAGATTTCTTAAACATAATTGCCGTGCCAGCTTTGCCGCATTTTAAAGAACCAAAATTATCAACGTTCTCGTTAAACTTAACAATACTCGAGTAATCAGAGTGAATACTATCAAAGAATAATGTTGATCTAGGCAAGAGTTTGTGTTCCGTAATCAAAGCGACATCTATATCATACTGATCTAACATATTAGCTAAGGGATATGAAGATGACATAATACCCCTACAATTCCAGCAATAAAAGTTTAGAGCCATATATAAAATGTTGATGATGAACCATAATTTTACACACATTACAAACATGATTTAATATGCAGTAAAGAGGTATATATAACGCTTCAGAGTGTGTAACAGTCCTAATATCGCGAGGGATCCCACTCGTCCTCCTCCTCTTCCGGTTCCCTTGTATTCCAGTACGAGTCTTCATTATCGTTATAACTGCCGTCCTGGTAACGAGCACAGTTGTCATACTCAGTATGTTGTATTCTGTGGTCACGGTAAGTCTCTTCGTTTCCCCTGTGTGTGTCACGAGCCGCGCTGAAGTAACTATGGCTGCCCTTATTGTAGATACCGTGAGCGTCCTCGTTACGGCCGCGAGTTGCATTGTAGTTCCTATGCCTGTCCTTATCGTAGTTATCGTAGGTGCCCTCGTTACGATTACGAGCTGTCCTGAAGTTACGATGGGTGCCCTTATCGTAGCTATTGTAGGTACCCTGGTTACGATCGCTGTAAATGTAACGTTCATGCTGGGGCGCGCGTTGTTTGGATTTACGCTCCTTGAGGTGGTCCTCCTTGGGCATCCACTTCCGGTACGTGATGCCTTCAGGCCAGAAGTGTTCATCGTCAATGATCTCTTCTAAGTCCTCTGGGATGTTTACTTTAGCTGATGACCCTTCGCGGCCATAGAAAACGCGTATATACGATACGTACACTTTGTTGTCCTTGAAATATTTGTAAATATCACTCTCGGTGGCTTCTGCATCAATATTTCCAATATAGTAAGAAATAGTTTTCTTGCGCTTGGCAGAGATGAATCCAGCCGAGTCTGTTTTGTCTTTATTCGCATTAACACGATCGTTTTGTGCCGATGGTTCGGTTTGTGACCTTTCCTTAATGTTCGTAGCCGAAACGGCGGGCGCCTGTATGTCGCCATGGTCGCTGATATGTTTTGCTGCTTCCGTTGATGGCCTCGGTGCTGACTCTTGCTTCTTGGTGTTTGGCACAACAGAGGCTTGTGTAATGGTCGCGGTGACGTGTTCTGATGTACAGGTCTTGCTTTCACCTCTAGGGATCATATCCGTCGGCTGAGGTGGGCGGTTGCTCGCAGGAGGTGTACATCCTACCTTCACGGCCGCCGAGTACGCCGCTGCTTGTACAGGCGGGGTAGAGCTAGACTCGACAAAGCGCTTGTTAACTGTGGCGATCGCTGAGCCCAGTCCTTCGACATCCTTCTGTAGTTTACTCAGGTGAGAATCGGCGGTTGTTTCTGGCAATCTAGATAGAACACTTCTCATGGTGCCATTCAATATCCTGTAGTTACTGACAACATTAGTAATTTCAGTTTGAATAGACTGAAGTAACACAGTGTCCTTAGCCTGCTGTTTGGATATTTTTACCACTTCCATTGTTAAGTTCGTAATCATGGCTAAAGCGTCTGGAGTTGCGATTACATCTTTAGGTTCATCGTTGTCTATAACAATAGTTTCATTTACAGCTGCATTTGTAAATATGCTATTGATATCCTTGGTATTCTCTCCGGAGATAAATGCGCTGAGCACATAACAGTCTATGGCGCATTTCCGCTCGCGTGTCGTCTGCGCTGTCGTCTTTCGGTTTACAAGACGAGTACCAGGGCAACCATGCAGGGTTCGAGCTCTTTCCGCAAGCCTGTTACGGTAGCCGTCAATACGTCGGTAGTCAGAGTTGCAAACATTAAGCACTTGCTTAACATAGTCATCCTTGGTTAGCCCAGATAGCTTACAGTCTATATCCTGGAAGAAACGCTGCGGTAGGAATGGCTGGGAGCACTCGTCGTCTCCTGTGATACCAGCGTCGCTACCACAGAACGAACCGTTAAGCGCATTATCGTCTTTTTCTTTCTTAATCTTTAGCAAGGAGGCATTAATGAGCCTCTTTGGGTCAGTTTCATCAGAGTCCACGAATAGCGACATTATCATGGGAGTTTTGTCGCTCGATATAATCCGTAATTGCTGCAATTAACGGTCAGTTCCGTTAATGTACCGGTACTCTAGCCACTCATGCGTGACGCAGTTTTGGCCGTACCTGGGTGAGCACTTATCACTGTTCTGCTGTACACATGTTGATTTCAAATATTTCAATATTGAAGACAAAGGAAAATGAGAAAATGATTATTTTTCAGTCATTTGTAACGTTTTTTCATTAGAAATTTTGGCTGTAACGTTGTAACTCACATGCTATACAAATATCCGAAAATAATAAATCCTTTTGCACGTTAAAGACACTTAAATCACTAAAATATTAGAGCGACACTAATGCGCGTTTGTTTATACCGGAAGCGGAAATATAAACTTATAGATATAATATAGATATAATGAGAACTTTGTAGGTGTCGATATTGTTGTTGTTTTCTTGTTATTGTTAATTTTTCATAACTCCAGATGTATTTTTCTTGTTGTAATACAGTTAAAATACGTATTAATAATATACTTGTCCTTGAAAATATATGAAAATAAACATATAAATAAGGAACTATTTTATCTGCGCATTCATTGTTGTATAACATTACGTTACGGTAGCTGTTCTAATTTACCCACCGTTGAGAACAACGAGAGAAAGAAAAAAAGAGAAAATGCTCTTAAATAATATATTTATTTTAGTAGAAATATAGATTTAAATAGATGTAAATATAGGTATTAAAATCGACATGGTGCATTTTATTGGGGTATGGTATGCAATGGTGTAGTTCAAAATGCTGGTGGAGTCCTTCCCCCAATAAAATGCAACATGTCGAATTTTAATCCTCAATCCATATTTCGGTATCCAGATATTTATTATGGTATTTGATAGAACCTTTGTCAATAGTCGCTGTCAATCTTAAGCAAAACAAAGGTAAAGCAAGGCATTTTATGATTCTTGTCCATAGTCACTGTCTTAAGGTATCCAGTGCATAAATCAGAGTTATCGTGGAACCATTATCCAACTTTTTTTTAAATTAACGCTAGCTAGAGACCAATATTTGTCAAGTTCTTGAATCATTTTAATGGTTATTGCTTGCCAAAAATGCTTCCTTGAACATTTATAAAAATTTTGCTTTTTGTTGTTATTACTGCAGTTAATCATAGTCTGCCTTCACATCAATAGTCCTTTTAAAATATAAAATGACATACAGGTATGTGTTTGTATCTGACAGTAAAACGGGTGTAATAATAATCATGTACACTGTGTTCAACTACACCGGGAATTTTGCAAAGATTACGACAAATTATTTACACATTTTGCCAATTGTTTGATTTTGTTTTGTCAGTTTCTAATTGTGCTTGGTAAATTTATTGTTATTCATAATCAAAACAAATCAATAAAAACACCTAATATTTTGCAAGAGACTATTAAATGTTATACCAAAAATGAAAAGTAATGATAACTAGTTTGAATTTGTGTAATGTGTTCCTTTTTCATTTCAACTAGAATGTCTCAAGCCAAATGTCTAAATAATTACATACCTTATAACTGTTCCCAACCGCTTATTTTTCCGATTGAAATTGAGGTTGGGGTGGGGGAGATGTATTGTGTGTGTTGTAACAATAGAGTTGAGACCGATTGTTCAAGAAAAAAGAATCGCTCGCTGCGCTCCTTTTTAATCGACAAGATGTTATCTAATACATTCAACATATAACAAATATTAAAACGATTAGTTTCTTATACTAACAATTAAAAAATGCTTTGTAGTTTTTCATAAAAATATTGTATCGGCTTTTAATTTCTGTTCATATCATGAAAATTTCTGAACTGAACGCATTTCATCAAATCGGTTCACTAGGTCATATTGATCAAGAGGTACATCTCCAAAGATATGAGCTTGCCATTGAATCTACCAAAAATATTCCTATTGCAAACAAATCCACCCCCCACCCCCGGATTCGTTTATCAAACAGATAACCGGCATTAATCTTCCTTTTAATTGTTTTACGTGTTTTGTTGCATCTATTTATCAAGTTCTGTTTGTTTATAATCCCGTTTGGTCTTAACCTGACAAGTGCTTTAAACTTTGGTCTGCTTATGATCTAAACAATAATTATCGGTCGACGGAAAATTCCCGTACTTTAGTTAGAAACCAATTCAGTATACAGTACTTTCGACAGGTATTTAGTGGGACTCAGTTGCTTGGGAATATCATGCGTCCTTGTTGATTAAATGCTGAGCCGAGATGGCTCTACATACATATGATCAAACCATCTTCCAACCATGACAGGACCATGACTTTGTTTTAATAAGTATGTAGCAAGGTTGTGCCATACCGGGATAGAACCATTCAATGTTCCCTTTCTCTGAAAAGAAATTTAAAGGTTATAAGATGAATAGCGTATCAAACGTTGCAGTGTTTTATATTTGTAAGAGCATAATGGCAAGTTTATTTTCCTTAAAATATTATTTGGATTCCTTTCAGTATTCATTATTCGTATTACATTATCTTTAAATCTATTAATTGGCGGAATTCCGTTCTTTTGAACGAACCTCTTTTGTCATATTCCCGAAAATGTATTTTCTTCAATTTGTTTTCAATTATCGGTTAATTAAAAGTTATTCAAAACTTCTAATAAAACATTAATTGACTTCTTAGAAATAATGTAAGCTGTGAGATTCATCTGATGAAAGCACCGTAGCTTCAACTCATGATACTTTATAGTTATCGACCAGTGAACCATTAAATATGATATGATATCAAATGGTGAACTTCATATTCAATGGCCCAATACGGCACTTTAAGACAATATCCGTTAAAGATAAATATTTTAATATGTCATTGCTCTTTTTACTGTAAGCAGTTCATGTTTCGCTATCTGCTGGCTTCTTATGACTCACTAGAAAAAAAGAACACCGTTTTATGATGTGTCAATTTCGTAGGTCTTGAAAGATAACATTGATATTACAATCTTTGAGGACCTTATCTAAAGTTGTCAGACAGGATTTGACATTTCAATTTAAAACAGCCTTGGGGATTGTGTAAAAATCAAGATTGATAAATTAAGTGCTGTATTTACAGACATTTCATAACATGTATATTTATCGACGGACACCTTCGGAAAACACTCGAAGACCAAATTTTATGTTTTAAAAGACTTTAAGTTTATCAGCCTCTTGACATGCCATAAGAATATATATTGCCAAATAGCTTCAATTTAAAGTCATGGGGCCGCATAATAGAATCATACTAAGAAACAATTGACTCCAGTATCATAATCACAGTCTTGTCATAGGTATCCAGTCTAAGAATAAGATATGCCTTGGCGCCGTTGTCCTTTATCACCGCCCAATCCTAAGGTACCCAGTGCATAAAAATGATATTTCATGAAGGCCTTGCCCATAATCACCGTCACCTCCAGGGTATCAATAAGGGTATCAATAATATTTTATGGAGCCGTTTTTCATATTAACTGGCCCGTGTATGCATAAGACATTTCATGGAGCGTTTGTTTATAATCACTATAATCAATCTATAATCAAGCTCACTGAAATGTCGTATGCATACACGGGGCTACTAAGGACGGGATAGTGAGTACAAACAAAAGCTCCATGAAATGTCTTATGCATACACGGGGTTACTAAGGGCGGGATAGTGATTATAAACAAAAGCTCATTGAAATATCTTATGCATACACGGGGCTACACTGCTGGCTTTCAATGTTATAATATAATTTATAAGGTCGGGATAGTGATTATAAACAAAAGCTCATTGAAATATCTTATGCATACACGGGGCTACACTGCTGGCTTTCAATGTTATAATATAATTTATAAGTCCAATAAACCTTTACTAACTTTGCATCTTTTCGGGCATGATTGTTCCCAGCGTTTTTAGTCTCCGTTAAATACAAGAGGTCGGACGGAAACCCAGCAATTTAGTTTCAAACGATATTTGTATATCAACGCGTTGATAATGATGGTTTTCAAATAAAACAAACAATACCTGACGATAATTGCGGTAAGTTCTTGTTTATTTGCGAACTGTCGTAAGTTTTTACACTAACCTTTTTTACTTGATTCGGGGTTGGTTGGATTAGTGTGAGGTAGTGCTTACGAACTAGTCAACCCCCAGTAAATTTACTATTTACTGAACGTTCCAAGGCGGTACCTATCGTTCCCTGATAAACAATAATCAAAGGACTGAAGGTCCTGAGAGTTGCCAAGAGAAGTTTCTTGCAGATGCATTGCTAAATGAAGCTTATATGAGTAAACAAAAGTTTTGTAAATATTTGACGAAAGGTTCTAGATTTTTAGCAGACATGAGACATGTAATATTGTCATGGTTTGAAAGAACTATACACAGTTGTTCAGCACATGAAGATGATGTGACATATACAAGATCCAGGTCCCTACCTATAAGGTCAAGGTCACACTTGGAGGGAGACAAACAGCTGTATACAATTGTCGGATGTAAAATCACTTGCAGTTACAAGTCTTGCATAAAACAGTTGAAATCAGTGTGACCTTGACGTTGATGAAGTGGTTATAGTGACAAAAAAAAAATTGTGGACTTTTCTTTTATTTTTATCAAGAAAATAGATACATTGCACATTAAGTATGATTTGGTAAAAAATCAGAGGTAACAAAATAGTGAATATTTAACCTGTTTACTGGCCTAAATGGCACACAGTAGCTCAGGGGCCGTATTCATAAAGCTCCTAAGGAAAATCTTAAACTTAAGTGAACATTTCAGATGCGGATTTCCAATTTATTTTTAAGCAAACGTCAAAGAAACTTTTCATGCTTATGAAAAACATAGTTTTGCATATGAATGCAAAGTTTCATTGAAGTATTATGGGTAAAAAAGTGAGAAATCTGCAATGGAAATGTTCACTTAAGTTTAAGATTTTCCTTAGGAGCTTTATGAATATGGCTTGAGCCTGTACAAGACACTTAGTAACTAAAGTTTCATCTAGATCCAAACTGTTTGAAATTCAATTCATAGATTTTATTACCAAAGGTTGGGGAAGTGTTTTAAGTTGGAAGTAAATATAATAGTTTTCATGTGTACACTTGGCCTGGGAGTGAAGGGGTTATTTTTTCTAAGCCTTTGAAGATATGAGATGAAGAAACAAGAGGCACATCAGTGCCTGTGCTCCACTGGCCAAAAGGTTCAAGCAAAGACCACCTAACGAACATTTTCGTCAAGTTTCATAGAAATACAATCATCAATTTTTGAGGAGAAGTTATTTGAATTTTTTTTTTACTTTAATAGCTCTGGCTGCCATGTTGTGCAGTGGACCGAAATGATTTGGGAAATTTGAGTAAAGGAGCACCAAACAAACATTTCTGTCAAGTTTTATCGAAAAAAGGTCATCGGTTTCGACGACAAGTCGTATAAAGTTTTTTTTATTTTTTAGCTCTGGCAGCCATGGTGTGCAGTGGACTGGAACCATTTAACAAATTTTGGTTAATGACCACCCAAGGAACATTTCTGTCAAGTTTCATCAAAATCTGATCATCGGTTAACATTTAATCTGAATAGATTATGAAGCAAATATCTAACCTGAACAAGAACTGACGAGATAGAATCGACTTGGTGTTTCACTTACACTTTTCGGCCATTTAAGTTACTAAAAATAGCTGTTTCATAAACTTTCAGAATGTCACTTAAACGAAAATTAATGTTCAGTCTATATATACTTTCCTATGTATAAATGTAAGGTTTTTTAATTGATCTTTTTGTGAGAACTTTATGCTTATATGTTTACTCATAAATTATTATTGTTTAAAAATTATTTAAAGATGCTATACGTGAAAAATTAAGACATTATTTTTTTTTCTATTAAAGGGAGGTAATTCAGTAGTAAAATGTAATCAAAGCTATTAAAGCATGGCATTTCTTTTCTAACCATGTTGATATTATTACAGTCTATTCAAGCAAGATGCCTTTTGTTTTTACATAGTACCCATAGGTTCTGAAAAACAAGGAGCACTATTCCCAACAGAAGGATGTCACTCCCTATCACTGCATGAGCATCATAATAAAGAAATGTTTACTCAAACTGCAAGCTGCTCAATTGAAATAGGTATTTACCTCAAGCATACAGTTTTATAATGTGGCAAAATAGTCGGACTACTAGATTGTCATTCGGACTAGTAAAATATGCCATTATGCTAGTCCAACTGGCTAGTAGGTTAAAATGTTTTTCGTGAAGACTGCGGACGAGAAGTCCTTAAAGGTTTTTCTATTTTTAACTCTCGCAGCCATGTTGTGCAGCGGACCGGAACCATTTGGGCAATTTTGGTTAAAGGGCATCCCGATGAACATTTATGTAAAGTTTTATCAAAATCTGATAATCGGTTTCTGAGAAGATGTAGTTTAACGTTTTTTTTCTATTCTTAGCTCTGGTGCCCATGTTGTGCAGCAGACCAGAACTGTTTGGGCTATTATGGTTAAGGACTACCCAAGTAACATTTCTGTCAAGTTTCATTGCAATACGATCATCGGTTTCTGAGGAGAAGTCGTTTAAAGGTTTTTCTATTTTTACCTCTGGGGGCCATCTTGTGCAGTGGACCGAAACCATTGAAGCAAATTTGATAAAGGACCATCCAAGGAACATTTCTGTTAAGTTTCATCAAAATCTGATCATCGGTTTCTGAGAAGATGTTCTTTAAAGGTTTTTCTATTTTTTTTGCCCTGGCAGCCATGTTGTGCAGCGGACCGGAACCATTTGAGCAATTTTGGTTAAGGACCACCCAAGGAACAATTCTGTCAAGTTTCATCAAAATCTGCCTATCCGTTTCAGAGGAGATGTCGTTTAAAGATTTTGCTATTTTTAGCTGTGGCAGCCATATTGTGCAATGGACCAGAACCATTTGAGCAATTTTAATAAAGGACCACCCAAGGAACATTACTGTCAAGTTTCATCAAAATCTGCCTAACCGTTTCAGAGGAGATGTCGTTTAAAGATTTTGCTATTTTTAGCTCTGGCGGCCATATTGTGCAATGGACCGGAACCATTTGAGCAATTTTGGTAAAGGACCACCAAAGGAACATTCCTGTGAAGTTTTGTCAAAATCCGCTTATCAGTTTCAGAGGAGATGTCGTTTAAAGTAAAAGTTTACGCACGCACGCACGCACGCACGCACTCACGACGGACAATCTGTGACGACATAAGCTCCATGGCCTTCGGCCAGTGGAGCTAAAAAAACAATGACTAGATTGGCATAGAATCTGCTTGAAATACTGGTTAGAATGAGATTGTACATACAAGATGGTGTAAAAGTAATACAAGTACAAGGTTTATGTTGTACATTATCAGTTTTGTAAAATAGTATGTCTCGTGTTTCACATAAAACACTGTTTGTAAAACAATTTGCTGCCTGTATGCAATATGGCCTATTAACATCTTGATTAACCTTAAATTTGACCTTTGACTTTGAAGGATGATCTTGGCTTTGATATGTTGCCATTAATTATGTGTACGAACACTAACCCGCGACACTATTAACCCATTATCTGATAAGACACATTTTGATGCATCCGAGAAATGTTAAAAATGGAGCATGTTCTTCTTAAGGAGCAAATGCTCACTTTTTTAAAAAGGTTTTCAAAACTGTTAGAAATTCAATTTTTCTTTTGCAAAGCATTTCAAAAATTTATAACCAAGTGTAGAAAATAATGTCATCATCCAAATATAGCATATCGGGTAATGGGTAAATGATGTACTATGAAAGCAGTTGTATTCCTGTTATATTAATTTAAGGTTAGCAAAAAAAAAATTGGCTTGAAAAAATATCTAAGTTGAATGAAACAAAGATAAACAGACAACGATATGTACAGTATAGTAAAAGTTTAGTCATAACATAGAAAGAAATCATAGGCAACATAATAAGCAAATGACATATCAATAGTTTGTAAGATATGTGAAATGACATACACTCAGTCAAAGTTCTAACCGATCACTTCTTAAACTGGATTTTTTTTAAAACTATATTTCTGTCCTGTCTGAAAAATTAGTAATTGTCTCAGCTGATGTAAACTTGGCAAAACTCCTAATCGGTCACTTAGTAAAGTAACTTTCCTGAAAAATGCATAAAGTGTCAACAATATACAGTTCAGTATTCTATTTTCCCCATCTCGTGGCAATATTCTTAGAAAATTTCAGCTAAATCAAAGCTTAAACGGCAGAGAAAACACAGTTCATATGTGATTACTCCTAATCCAAAAGTAACAAGGAAAAGAAATTACAATGCAAATTCCATAGGGAATCACATTTTTCATTGATTTTGTATTTTTAAAATCTTTTGACACAGTCTCTGTTTCACATAGAAGGTAATGTTAAAGTTGAACATTTTTTTTAACTTATTAAGCCATTGGTGACTGTGCATCAGTCTCACATGTCATGTAATATCATTTTAAAGTGACAAAGGGTGGTATTTTTATTTTTCTTCCTTTATACGCTATGTTAGATTTTGTGACTTTTATTATTGATAGTGTTGTCATTTGAGACACTGTATCTTTTTGATGAAGCGTAGTACGTGAACCAAGTTTTCACAGCATGTGTACGAGATAATGGTCTTTTCATAAATCTAATTTGTAATTAAGCTTATTGTACAGGGAAGGGAATATTAGAAGATTACCTAGGTGACCGATTAGGAGTTTTGTTGAGTGTATTCAGCAAAACAACTCTTTAATACAACTACCTGTCTTAGATAGGTAGTGGTCAATTAGGGAAGGTGTCACCAAGAGCATGTAAAAAGAATGCAGACAGCTGTAGCTGGAATTTGGCAAAAGCAAATTCAATTTTTAAAGCCTGGTATAAGAAAATGCGAGTATTCCTGTACTCCTTGTATTTAACTAAAGTATATTTAAAACTCAACTACTAGTAGACATGCATATATGGTACATGGACGCCTCCACTCAATTGGTGTGTGAAAATCAAGGTAGAATGTGAAGGTCAAGGTCAGAATGATAGTGATACATGACACTTCACAATCCAAAAATGCAACCACAAGCCAAGTTTGGTGATCGTAGGCCATATAGTATAGGAGATATGCACTGACAAAGATTTAAAAGTAATTCTGCTGATGAATATTCAATCTTTCAAACACGAAAAAAAACCTATATCGTCTGGTAAAAGTAATGACCAAAAACGTTATAGATGAAATCATTTTTAGTAAAAGAGGTAGATTTTTTCCTACAATATGTAATTGAACTAGAACTCTGACCAAGTGAGCTCTACCATTGTATGAAGTAAATATGAAATTCCATCCAGTAGTTTTCAAGTTATGCTCCAGACAAGTAAAAGTACCAAAGGACAATAGCTCCATAATTAGCAAATTAAGAGTTATGGTTCTTGTACACTGCACTTCATCTCATTGAGTTTTAACATTGTATGAAGTATTATGAAATTCCATCCAGTAGTTTCCAAGTTTTGCTCTGGACAAGACAAAGTAACAAAGGGCAATAACTCTGTAATTAAGCAAATTACTGCACTTCCTATCATTGAACTTTACCATTGTATGATGTTTTATGAAATTCCATACAGTAGTTTTCAAGTTATGTTCCGGACAAGACAAAGTAACAAAGGTCAATAACTCCATAATTAGGTAAATTAGAGCTATGATTCTTGTACACTGCATTTCTTCCCATTGAGATTTACTATTGTATGAAGTTTTATCAAATTCCATTAACTCATTGTCTCCTAGAGACACATTATTGCACAATTATTGTGGCTGATGTTTGAAGAAATTGTGAGAAATAGAGCATTTGCTCCTTAGGAGCAAATGCTCTATATCCCATAATGCCTTTAAAACCATTGAGATAAACCGATACTTCAAGCCTTCAAGATTATTTTTGGTTAGCTAAAAATATAAAAATGACGTCGGAATCTAAATATAGCATAGGGGATAATGTGTTAAGAAATACTGAAGTTATGGAAGAAAAACAAAAAACGAATGGACGGACAGACAAACAGGGTGATTACTATAGGGCTCCCACATTGATGTGTGGGGGTCCCTAATTACACCAAAATGAATAAAGTGTGATTACACCAAAATGAATAAAGTGTGAGGATTTTAATGCCTCATGATTCCCACCCCAGATTGTAAATTAGTTTACGAACCGTTGCGTGCTTTACAATTGGCCAATTAAAAAGTACACAAGAGGTTGATTGGCACATTGCTGCTCTTGTTTCATACTGGTACCTTTAAAGTAAAATTGTGAAACGCGGCTGGTGGTTCACATAATGATTGACAGTTGTGGGCAGGAACTATGAGAAATAAAATTCTCAAATTGAATTCAAATGACTTTTATAATAGGTAAAATACGCCACTTTCACATCAAATAATGCATCAATCTGTCACATCAATGACAGATAGGTAATGTCCTCTAACAGACAAAGATAGATTTTTGTGTGTTTTAAAGTGAATTTTCATCAAGAATATTACTCTAAATAATGAAGATCAAATGTAAAGGTCAGCGTCAGAAGGACATGAAACTGATGAAAGTGGAACGCTGCATTCAATATATGCATCCTCACACTAAGTTTGGTAATCCTAGGTGATAACTAGATCCTCGTTCGATTTAGTGAAGATTCCATCCTGTTCTGTGACTAAGCTTGATTCCACACCACCCAGGTCAAGAGCTAGCAAGTTTGGTAATTCTTGGTGATGGAATGATATAACAGGCAACACTATGAATGCTCCAGTGTATGAAAAGTAAACATCTCTAAACTATAAACTATGAACATGATTTTTCACTCATTAAAGGTGACCACAGACTGTCATGCTCCAGTGTATGAAAAGTAAACATCTCTAAACTATAAACTTTGAACATGATTTTTCACTCATTAAAGGTGACCACAGACTGTCCTTTGGCTATGAAATTCAGTGTTTTTGGTAGTTTGGCTGTAATGTCTTCCAACTGACACTGAAATGATGCAACTAGCACTTCGTTTGATACATTGAAGATTCCATCCTGTTCTGTGAGTAACTGGGGATTCCACATCACCCAGGTCAAGTCCTAGAATGGTGGCCGTCATCTCGGTGTTTGGCATGTCAGTAACCTATATAAATAAAGTAGGGAATAACTCCGTTATTAAGCATAAAGGGGTTATGGTTCTTGTACACTGCACTTCCTTTCATTGAGCTCTACCATTGTATGCAGTATATGAAATTCCATCCGGTAGTTTTCAAGTTATGCACTGGACAAGAAAAAGTAACAAAGGGAAATAACTCTGTCATTAAGCAAACATGGGTTATGGTATTTGTAAACTGTACTTCCTCTAATTGAGCTCTACCATTGTTTAAAACTTTATCAAATATAATCTAGTAGTTGTCATAGTATGCTCTGGACAAAGTTTACACTATTAAACTATGGAACAAGGGGAGATAACTCTGCAACAAATTGACCAAGCGTTATAACCCTTGCAAAGTGCACAACTTCACATTGCTATCTATCTAAGTTGCAAGTTTCAATCAAATTCCTTCAATTCCTTTAATTCTTTCAAGTAGTTTTTAAGTTAGAGTATGGGACAAATACACTATCGAAATAGTTTGCATGCGTAATTGCCAGGGGTAGTATAAACATTTCATAAATGAAACGCTTGATGTTGATGGGACATCTTTACCTTAACATGGCCGCTAAAAAAATGAGCGGCTTCCTGAGATGCAATATCATGTTAAATATGAAGTTTGTCAAATGGATGAAAAGTTAATGGCAATTTTACATCTTGAATGTGACCTTGACAAGTGGACCCTCAAAATGTGTGGGTCATTGAGATGCACCTTCATGCTAAAATTCAAGTCTGTGCATTGCAGGTAGATCAGAGGATTTGGAAAGGAACTTTTGCTCGAGTACATGTATGTTTGTATGTTCCAAGATATAGCATTTACCTCTATCTTTGTAAATTGTGTTGACGACAGGGATTCCTCATTGTTATATCTCTTGCTGTTGACAACAATATTGGTGATGGCAACAACATCCCCCAACACCACAGGCTCTGCTGCAATGTTGCGCCACAGGCTGACTTTCACCTTCCCAGTACGGTCCTCCACCGTAATGGTCCGCACATTCACCTCTTTGTCATTCACCATTACTGTAGTGGCAACGCTGTCCTGCAAGGAGAAATAACATCGACATCTTTGATGTGGCATAAAGAAGTTTTTGATTGCTTATTTTCAATCATCATCTTTTATGTATGCCAACATTTGTCTGCCTGTAAAGGGGCATTAAATTTGCACACAAAAAAAACGTTAGTTATTACCCTGTCAAATTGTAACCCTTGCGATGGTAAATAAAAGTGTGTAGTTGAAACACCAATGCACCCAAAGGGTCTTGTCACAAATAAATTTGACATTTGACCTTGAAGGATGACCTTGACTGTGTTATGTTACAAATGAATATCTGCAACTTAATGAGATACACATGTATGCATGTCAAGTATCAATTCTGTATCTGCAATAGTTCAAAAGTTGACCTTTGACATTGAAGGATGACCTTGACCTTCAAATGTTACCACTGAAAATTGGTGGCTCCATCAGGTACACCTACATGCCAAATATGAAGTCACTAGCTGTATTAGTAGAATATATGACAATTAAGCTTTGTGACATTGAACTTTGACCTGCAACACATAATCTTGGATGTGGTTAACATTTCTGTAAAATTTAAAAAATCATTTATTCATGACGGGAGATATGGATCAGACACGAACATGTGTACGGCTAGACAGACACATAGGGCGAATCCTGTTACACTCTATCCAATAAGCTCTATGTATGGGTGATGGTATACTTTGTATAACAATTACGCAATCAATTTTTAAGTGTTCACTTTTATATATATACACTTTGAGAAAACACTTAGAATACACTTTGTGCTCAATACAGTCCAAAGGACTTAGAATCAAAGAAGCTCGACCAATAAAAATGAAAAAGTTAAAATCAAACTATTGATCAAACACACACTTAACAATTAAAATCTCGTTTCCAATATTCAAACACGTGTGATGTAAACACTTGATGAAAAAAGTCACAAGTGCTTCTCAAATAATTGCTTTACAATATTTTAACAATGTATCCAATATTCCAAACACCTCAAACTATTGATTATCAAACTCTTGATGTAAACAAAATGTTAATTGATTTTTAACCAGTCTTTAATATGTCAATTCAATACATGTCTGTGAGTGTGAACATCAATAAAAAAATCCCAAATGTACGTGTTTGATAATGGTGGTGGGGGCGAATAGCGCAGTAAAATGATATTATCATTGATAACCTAAATTTAGCATGCGCACTCGAGTAACGTTAAGTAGAAATGCACGGAATACAACATACATATATAACCCGAGATAAACATAAGGCTTGGTTACGAAATTATTCCATGCATGCTAAAATGAACGAAGACGGATCGTTTTTCCGAAGTCGAATTCACGTAATTTGTGCAAAAATGGTTTGTTTAAAAATGCACAGAGAACATCAAACATAAATAACCTACGATAAAAAGAAAACTCAAGTGAATGACAATATATTCAAGTGCATGCAAACGGAACTGCTGATTGTCGATTGGTTGTTGTTGAACGAGGGCCGAGATTTTACAAAATGGCAGGCTCCGGTGTTGTTGAACGATGCCCAGAGTTTTTGAAAAATGACTGACTTCGGACGCTTTGTAAATTGTGCAGATATGTCACAAGACAAAAATAACAATGCACTGCTATGATTGTAAAATACTCAACACATACAATAAGAAATTGAAGGAAAAACAATTTGTTATAGTTGGCTACTTACCAGATATAGTTTGTGGTTTGTAGAAGAGTTAGCCCGGATTGAAGCTGGCGACGATTCCTCCGCGATATTTTAGTCGAACATTCAAAATGAATTGTATATAAATCACTTATGATAACAAACGTTTCTCGACGTTAATTTTTTTTAATTTCCATACGTTTATTTTAATGAAATAACAAAATAGCACGCCCGACACTTCACATTCATGGACTACTTTTAGCCGAAGTACCACAGAATTGGGCGGGTTTTGACAAGCTGGCGGGAAATTCAATGGACTACTTTTATTACCCGGTACTGCACAATTTGACAGAGGGGTGAGCGCAAGACTGTGCTAAGTGCATTCTTTATTGCTTTACACTTAACACAGTCTTGCGCTCACCCCTCTGACAATATGTAAAAGCATAAATTACTACGAGACAGGATAAATCATTTTTAATACCTTCATTTGACCAAAATGCAAATAATCGAGTTTCAGACTCGCACAATAAATGATTTATTAAGACACATCACACATAATAATTGAACTATGCATGTGGAAAACATGATAGATATGGAACTTCTTTCAGCGCGGCATTCTACCTGAATCAAGGGGTCCGCGAAAAATAGTGTAACTCTGAAATATGGTATCAAACATGACTCCAGAGAGTTTGCCTAAAGGCAACTCAAAAATAGAAATAGTGCTTTCCGTTGAAAAAATACATTTTGCTAAGTTAGTGCACTACTGATTTCCCCGTATGGGGTTTATAGGTTTACTATCAAACAATTGGTCAAATGCAAAATACTGCATTAATGACTATGTTTATCTCAGTTAATAACTTGCTGAATACGATAAATACCCTAAACGCCGTCCTGGTAGTGAAATATTTAGAAATACCACCAACAAAATGCTGTGGGGACGGGTATTTTTATTGTTCATTTTGGGATGATTATTTTCTTGAAATTGGAAATGAAAGTAGTTTACTGCATTGAACTACAGTTACTTGGTATTTGGACTGCAATTTTTGCCAGTCGAGCTATCCGATTCGAGCAAAGAGTCCATAGGATGATCTCTTGGTCTGAGAGTTATAAAACAATGTGATCTTGTTCTCTATGATGCACTAAATAAACAAATAATCTACTGTTGTACACATTTCTTCGTTTTGATTTGTTAATATTTCATACCTTGCTTTTTATTTACAACTTATGAAGATTTGCCATTTTCGGATTGAGAAGCATGTTCGAATACGGGCTCAGATTTCGAACCAGTGAGCCGAGAAAATGGCTCCTGTTCACAAAATCACTTGTAATGGGCGAATTTTAAAATATATTTTGATATTTTAGCATAGTATGTTTACGAAGTATTAAATAATTACATATTTGACCAGAAAATTAATGAATAGCATCACGGACCTATATAGGTTCGTGATAAAATACATACATATATATATATATATATATATATATATATATATATATATATATATATATATATTGGATAGGACAGAACTTAAAAAGAAAAAAAATATATTGTGAGTGATGAAAAATGAATGATAAAAGGTAGCCACTACGGCTTAGGTTCAAAGATACACAACGAAAGAAATACAACCCCCATGATTCAATTGGAAGTGAAAAAAATATTGAAGCGAATCTCAAAGTCAACCTAATTTTATGTACCTTGTGACAATTAGTGGGTGTTCTCTAACCAATTCGATTAAATTAAAGTCATGAAAGTAGTCATACCAGTAAGTGGAGATAAGCAAATATCATTTTTTAAAGTTTGTTATATTTTAGTTCTTCTAGGATCATACGGCTGCAGAAAAAGGATGATAAATAATCGCAAATCCGACGCAGTTAAATAATATCACTGATTTAGGTTGCACACGTCAAATAAACACGCCGATATATTACGCGAACTCAGTTCACAACATACAAAAATACATTGTTATTTACTTGATTCAATATGCGGTAAACGTGTCATTTATAATCATAGAAGATGTATGAAAAGCTTGACACTTGTCTCATAACGGTTGTCTTAAAGATTCCTAATTTCAATTATGTTTGTTAGACTCTTGTTCATTGGCTATAGGTAATCGCAACGGTTTGCAGACTCCAAGATAATATATGAATTGAAAACAGCGAAACGTCTCTGATTGGCTGAAATTTTCGCAATTTGCACTCAGAAAAGGGGCGATTGAACCAGAGTGTGGTACGCATAGCATAATCTATTGCGCTAACGGCCATGTATGTTAAATAGTCTGTCTTTAATACCAGTGTTTGCAGCAACAGTAGAACCACCCGATCTTAGAAAGTGCAAGCAATTACATATTCTACATAAGGCGTGAAAGCCCCTAACAAAATTCTCTAAGAATCGTATAAGACATTTTCGTATTTGCCTTTCAAGTTTTGTAACCGTCTCACCTTTAACATATATCACAACACAAGTACTCGTTATCTACCAGTTTGCTCCAAATAGTCAACTTTCCTAACATTCTCAACGTGAAATTACTTTAAGTTTGCTTAAGCAATCATCAACTAAGCACAATCACGATATTTATAAGTCTAACTCCCTTCGATAAATATCGCCAAATAAGATTCTTGAAATAATACACAAATGTTTTATAGCTCGGAACCACCAAAAAGCTATTCCCAAACTAACAAAAATGCGCAAATGATCTTGTCCTTAAACCTGAAAAAATGTATTAAATAATCGAAATAGCATTTATCTTACTCGTAGAACATAACTTACCTACTTACAAATCGTAAACATATATTTGTCATCACATAACACGAACATAAATGATGCTTGTATGCATTATTAAGGTTCTTTATATCATAAACAATCCAGCATGCGCTTCTTTTATGTTTACAATAATAGTTGATTAGCAATTCTACTATGAATCAATACTACTACGTCACTCTTGCGATACCGAAGTGACAAGTGCAAATATTCCGGCGATACCTCATCTTTACAGCAATACTGCAACTATCAAGTAGGTCTCTCAATGAATCCATTGTCCACTAATCCACTGAGCAAGACATATTTACAATCTTTTAAAACACAGTTATTTCACTTTTCTAAAATCAACTTTTAACGCCAGCATTCTTAATTTCAAATCACCATTTAAAAACATACCCTTTGCATTCTTGAATTTGACATAATACTGCTTCTCGGAGGGTAAATCAAACCAATCGATAAGTCCATTGATAAATACACCATTTTTACACAAAAATGACCACAACAACGGCGATTTCCAACACGGCTCTATCGTAAGCCATTATTTAACGAATCTATGGATAACTGCAATAGGCGGCACAAAACAATCCTAACTGACCGCTACAGTTTTCCGGAAATGCATCAATACCTGAACAATTCAGCTTCCAAAATCTTGAGTAAAATTTCGGCAATTTTGCAGTATAGAACTATCCAAACCAATCAACTTGTAATTGGCAGTACCTCTCAACAATCAATTGCAAAATGCTATTTGCTATTCCCCATTCATCAAACTCTGATTACCTTGACAAATAATCAGCCATTTCATTTTCAGACGTAGGTATCCACTGCATTTCTAGTGAAATAGAGTTTGCCATGCAAACCTGGAAAATACTGAAGGCAACATCCTTTAATTCCGTTTTCATGGAACCTTTAACAGCAATTGCTCGGACACCTTGATTATCAGCATACACTCTTTGTAGTAGGCAGTTAATAGAAAAGCATATGAACTGTGTGCTTTTTAACAACGTCTTTTAAATGTTTGGCTTCTTATATTGTTATTGTAGTTACCAATGCAAACCAAGATATCCGCCCACAACTGCCATCGAAATCAACTGTCCTACTATACTAGCAATTTTCATTACCGTAACACGGACCTTTTTATCAGCTGAAACAATCAATTTTTGATAGTTGAATGGTACCTTGCAAAATACCAAGATCGCAGCCCAAAAATCCTCTATTTTGATCAGGGGTCCATATATATTTTTTTGCTTTTGGAATGAAGACGGATTGTAATAAATCTGACTTAAGGTGAGTACTTAATCTAAAAAAAAATGCTATACGGACTCGAGCAAGCAAGACCACCACCCAGAAACATTGTTACCTTTAACCCTTCAACGCGCCATTTCTTAATATCTTGCTACGTAAATAACAAGCGGACGATTACCCAAATGGCAAAACCACAAATTTATAGTATATATGAGGTTGGTAAATCTGCACAAAATGATATGCACTTGATCATGAAATATCCTTTCTGAATTATATATAAAAGCCAAAGCAGTTTTGATGTCTTCATATTATTTATTTACATCTCTTAAATCTAATATCAAGCGGGTGTTTTACAAAAATTCTGAACTGAAAGGGACAAAGAATATACTACATTTGAATGTTTACTACATTCCTCCATTAGACATCTATCTAGTAAATCGTGTATATCCTCAGTAACAAACTCTGGTTCTGGAATAGCTGACTTGTTGTCTTTACAAAAGTGTCTTGTGGCTCCGAATATAAAAGAAGCTTATAACCATGTTTTATAAAATCCAGAATAAAATCATAAGCGCAAATATTTTGCCAAATATTTAAATGATCTTTGAGCCTACTCTTAACAAACATATGCTTCTGACCCTGTTCATACTCGAAAAATTCATAGGTAAAACGTCTATACTCATACTCATCTTTAATAGTCATATCATCAGAAATCACGCTTTCTGGGACCGGCTGGTTGGTCGCTCCTATATGGACGTGGGGACAGTTCCGCGGGAAGTGGGTTGTCTCTTCGCACGCGAAGCATGGACCGGGAGCGGGAGTCTGCCAAAGCCCGGGACTGTATCATAGCCGAAACTGGGAGTGAAGCCTGGACCGTAACGGGAAGCTTTGTTAATGGGTCCGTAGGGCTCTTCCTTCAGCCCTGTGAATTTTAGGAACTATCTGCGATCCAAATCAACTTATCTTTGTGTGTAATTTGTCCGACATCTCACTTAACTGTTCATTGCAATATTCAATATTCCCGTGTTGTAAATATTTCACAGTATTAAGTGGTTCATTATTGAAATTGCAATTTATATCCTTCGAAACGCCACTGAGCTTTTTAACTTCTGAACTTACAGAGTAACTATTACCATGTACATCTTGCTTCAAGCTGCTCAAATCTGATAAAATAGTATTAGCTGCAACAGAATGGAATCAGGGTTCTCAGTCCCAGTATTTATCAAGCATTCCGTAGCAATAATCTAGCACGTGGTCGCGCGCAATGAAACAAAACCGGTTTTTAAACATTAACAAATTAGCTAAGTATTGACAGTCTGACTTTCAAAGCTTAATGACCAATTCACTGACCAATACTACATGTCCTCGTGCTGACTTACAGAACTACCTTATGTTCGTTACATTTAACTAAGGAAATTATTTTTCTTTAAATTCGTAAATTCAAAATAAAAAATAGCATATTATATACTCTTTAAGTCTCTAATATACTCTAAAATTTTGCTCTCTTGAGTGTAATCCAATTTCAAGTGTTTTTCGTTTGATCACATCGAGACCTTGTTTTAGCATAATACTTATATATTAATCTATATTATTATCTTAGAAGTATTATCAAAATGTACTAAAGCCTAATACTAAATATTTGGGTAACACTAAAGTGATTGAATACAATTTGTTGACAACGAACACTTGAATGTGAACGCTACGTTTATTTTATGACAAACTATTAACAGCAAGCAAGAAAGTAAATCAATATAACAGAACAAGAAAAAAGAAACCAGAAAAGAACAAAATGATTGGATTACAGTTTACACAATATACACTATGATTGTCATAAAAAATACCCTTGGACATTTATAATTTGTATCTTATACATACTTGCATGTCGATCTGTTATATATAGAAAATAATGAAGGTGAAGTATATTCTTATAAAATGTTTAAAGCATTTAACTTAGTGGCGTCAATACGAATATGTGAAGCAATATAGTATTTGATTGGTCATTTATAAACAATACGACATTATGATCTATCTAAGTACATTTACATTTGCAAATCTGTGAAACAAAACAACCTGTTTGTATCGTATGCAATAGCTTTGTAAAATTTGTAAATATGACAGGTTACAAATCAATCATTTACAGAAAAGCAAATATATTTCTTAATTCAAAAGCTTTTTCAATAATTATACAAAGATGAATACTTTATAAAGTATGCGTTTGTTTTCTGACTGCTAAGGGTTCTATAGCCTTTAACGCCAAGGGTCGTTAAAGATAATATATATGTATAAATCATCTCAACACACATCTGGCATTCATTAAAAAAGTAGTGCGTGTTAAGACATAACATATTCCACGAAGTCTGTCCTTAAGTTTTTAGAATACATGAAAATGATACATTTAATGTACAATCACGAAAGCCCAATGTTTTAATTCAGTTATATACAAAATAGTTATCTTAATATTTTCCGACTCTTGTGCCTGCTCTGTCCTTTGCGAAATCGAGGGCGTATCGTAGTGCGTACAAAAATGGTAACGTTGTTTTCCAGGATGCCGAAAGTTTTCCCTGCTCTTTTCACAAGACCTTCGACAATCCGACTTTTGAAGACATACGCAAAATCGTTGGCTGTGTATTCGCAGACCATATCACATTATGTGATAAAAGCGATTTTTGCGATATCTGTAATGAGATAAACATTTAAACAAGTGAAACGATAACTGCTGCCCTTCAATGTTTGTAATATTATTTATAAGAACAATAAACCTTTACTAGCTTTTGTGTCTTTTGTTCCCAGCGCTTTATAGTCTCCGTTGAAAACAAGAGGTCGGACGGAAACCCAGCAATTTAGTTTTAAGCGGTATTTGTATATCAACGCGTTGATAATGGTGGATTTCAAATAAAAAAGCCAATAGTTGACGCTAATTGCGGTAAGTTCTTGTTTATCTAAGACCTGTCTTAAGTTTTTACACTTACGTTTTTACTTTATTCGGGGTTATTGGCATAAGTGTGAGGTAGTGGTCACAAACTAGTCAACCCCAAGTGAACTTACAATTTACTGACCGTCCCAAGGTGGTACCTTACTTTCCTTGATAAAAACCCTGCTTTTTATTATATATGTAGTATGTTGTTTGTGGAGTTTTGTGTTATTGTACGTGTTTCTGGTTTGCGAATATTTGATTGTTCTCTTGTATGTCATTGACATTGGCCCTGTGTCATTAAACGGGATGTATATTTACACTTTCGGCTACTGGACTTGTTTCTGTAGTTTTTAATATAACTATTAGTTGAACAAAAATATGCTTATTCGATACCCATATGTAAAAACAATAAGCGACGCGTAATTTTTGTTGTGGACGTGTTATCTTTTTTGCTAAAACAATCACATGACGTGGTATACGCTCGGCCCCTTCTGTTAAGCAATAACATTGCATTGTTTACTTGCTTACAACAGGGCAAATACGGACACCGGAAATCATTACATAAGACAAGTCATTTTGATATTTGTCGTTTTTTCAGAATTTTGCCGATATATAGTCTGCAAAAGCAATTATTATCATGTTTTGTTTACTAAACAAAATTTCTGCTTCTAAAGATAAACCGATTATTTCTGCATCTATTTAATCAATAAGCTTGTTTCAAAAGTGGTTTATTTAACTGTCAATTTGCTTTCCAATTGGTGAAATGTGAATAAGAAAGGTTGCGATTCCTTAACATAACGATAAAGATCAAGGCATTGATTTGCTAGTTACCGGGTGGAATATTTAAATGTTTAAATGTACGTTGTTTCCTCACTACATAAACACATTTGTTCAATTTATAATAGCATAATCTAATACCATTAACTGGTATAAACACGTTTACATAATGCAAATGTGTATGTTTTTGTGTGTAAAGAATTTTACAAAGACATTTATTATCAAAGTGCTTTGAAATTCCGGTTGCATTCAAACTGATAAATACAAATTGCCGTATGGACTCTTGGTGATATTTTTGTTTAACCTTTAACGATATTGAAAACAAATAATGAAATATAATCACTTAAACTTTCTTGTTTTTAATAAATGAAAATATCTTAATTCAAAAGAGGCGATCTACTCAAAAACACATTTCACTGCTTTATTAAGTTTGGCGCTAAAGCTAGTCCTATTATTGTAGCAATACTTGAATGCAAATGCTTTCGAGACTAATTAATGTTTAAAAAATAATTTATATGATTTGAAAATACCAAAATAAAAACGTAAGATTTATGCAACGATATATGTATTTTGCTTTTAAAGATTGAAATTTGTTTTAACTTATAGTTGAACATTTTAAGCGATCATGTCTTTTTTAAACTTAACAGTTGCGCAATGGTAGAATGGGGTTAAGAAAGACAATTCCAATCTCTCCATCTCTAAATCTTTCTACCATACCATATGTTATCACTATATTTGAAATTGAAAAAAAGCAAATTTGAAGAAAAAATCTTATTTAAGTATTTAGCTACAGTTATCTTGATAATGGCCGCACGGCGATGACTTAAACAATTTTCTGTTAATGTTATCCAACACAAATATCCCTATGTTTTAAATTTCACACGCTAACATTTCTGTATATTGTCATCACGCTGGCTAGAATACTCTTGGATATACGTGAGACAAGCTCCAGATTGCAAGCTCTATAGGCTTTTTTAACCTTTTTTACAAAGGACCATTATCATGCACTTATTGATCGTAGTAACAGAAACATATTGCCGGTAATATTAGTCTCAGCTTTCCCCATCAGTTGTCCACGACCGCATTTTTTGAATGGAAACCATATAATGCATGTGTCCGCGAAATAAATACAGACAATCATTTTAATATGAAGAAAATTTGAAATGCTAATGAAGCAGGCATAATATTTCAAAAGCCGGAAGTGTTCTTCACATGTGGTTTATATATGTTTGGAATATACATTAAATATATGTTTTCTTATTTTTGTTTTAAATGAATCGTTTCCATGTTGCAAAACGATCAATTTGAAATAGAATAGACTGACGTTTAATACGAATTATGATGTGCTTTATGTTTCGATGTATTGTTCATAAAATGAATTATTTCCTCTCTTTCTATATGTTTTTTAAAGCCAAATCCTGCCCGTCATTGTGTTCGCTTTCGCTAAAATTTTATGAAGATTTGATCAGGGAAATGTGAAGCTCAACTTTAGACAAGTATATCAAAAACGGTCAAAAACTATGACATTGTTTTATCGGACTATTAAGCAGGGGTAGATCCAGGTTTTGAAGGTGGTGTGTGTGGGGGGAGGGGGGTCACTATCTCATCACCATCAAATCACGGCTGGTCATCGCGCTCCAGGTGTACTCTCAACATTAAAAAAACTTTAATTTCTACGGAATCAAGCCTTGGAATCTCACTCCAGAAATACATTAAAACATATCTCATCATTATCGAATCTCAAATTGGAAACTCACTCCTGGAACACTCAATATATTTAAAACTATCTAAACATTATTAGGTCACGCCTAAGAATCTCACTCGATAATCTCACTCAAAGCTAGCTCAAATCACGACCGTACATTGTGACATATTAATCTATATAAAAGTATATATTTATGCAATTAAACAAAGTATCATGATTACAACGTAAACTAAAGGCAGAGCCCCCGAAGCTAAACAATAACAATGACCCTGCTGAAAGGCCCAAATTCAATGTCCAAGGGAGATCACAAGCTTGGGAGACAACGTACAAAGCCGTATAGCTGTACGCAGGACACAAATCAGATCATAATATAGTGATTTGAACCACACACATACACGCACACCCACACACACGCGCACACACGCGCACACACCCACGCACGCACACGCACGCACGCACGCACACAAGCACACGCACGCACGCACGCACCCACACACACACACACACCCACACACACGCACACACACACACACACACACACACACACACACACACACACACGCAACATCCCACTAGTGACTTATTCGTGAACTAACATGTTTATAACTCTGGTTATATGGTCGACCAACATGAAAGATGTAAGCAAGTCATATAGAAAGAGCAAACGTATGACAAAAATAAAACACATACAATTATAGAAAAGAACAGAAAATATTTTACCACAAGTAAACAAGAGAGTATTTATTTTTTGATGCTAGATATATATTGTTTACAAATTCACTTTCATTACAGCAGAAGCAGCAACACCACCACCACCATAGCAACCATTACTACCACAGACACCCGTGTGGTGGGGTGTTCTTATTCTTATTTCAGCTTTGAACTTGCCACGCTTATATATCTATATTAGACTTATGTTATCTACTTCCTTCGAAACTTAGGCCATGACTTTTAGACATTGTCACTTTGGCTAAGACACTTTGGCTAAGACATGTCGACATTGTCACTTTGGCTAAGACATGTCCACATTGTCACTTTGGCTAAGACATGTCGACATTGTCACTTTGGCAAAGACTTTTAGACATTGTCACTTTGGCTAAGACATGTCGACATTGTCACTTTGGCTAAAACTTTTAGACATTGTCACTTTGGCTAAGACATGTCGACATTGTCACTTTGGCTAAGACTTTTAGACATTGTCACTTTGGCTAAGACATGTCGATATTGTCACTTTGGCTATGACTTTTAGACATTGTCACTTTGGCTAAGACATGTCGACATTGTCACTTTGGCTATGGCTTTTAGACATTGTCACTTTGGCTAAGACATGTCGACATTGTCACTTTGGCTATGACTTTTAGACATTGTCACTTTGGCTAAGACATGTCGACATTGTCACTTTGACTAAGACTTTTAGACATTTTCACTTTGGCTAAGACACGTCGACATTGTAATTCTGGCTGTGACATTAGGACATTGTCATTTTGGCTATGACATTGACACTTTGGCTATGACATTTCGACATTGACACTTTGTCTTTGACATTATGACATTGACACTTTGGCTATGATATTTCGACATTGTCACTTTGGCTATGACATTTCGACATTGACACTTTGTCTTTGACATTATGACATTGACATTTTGACTATGATATTTCGACATTGTCACTTTGGCTAAGACATTATGACATTGACATTTTGACTATGATATTTCGACATTGTCACTTTGGCTATGATATTTCGACGTTAGGGATGTACTTGCTTCATGATCAATTTCGTCGAAAAAGACTGTGAATAATGACACCAAATTGAGAAACTACCTTATTTAATCTCAATACAAGGAATAAAATCTTACAATATATTATATTATTATTATCTTATATTATCTTGTATAACAATTGCATTTTTTTTAATTCAATAACTTTAATTTCAAATAAGGCAAATTCATTTCTAAAGCATCCTTTTTAAACAAGAGCAAGAAATAATAAAATTATGCATGAAAATCATGAAAACTTAACTGGCTGAAGATTTTACAGGAGTCGAACATGTAATACAATAATACATCACAGTTAATTGTAATACTCTATTTATTTATATTGAGGACATGTTATTGTTGATGTTTCTCTTATACTTAAGTAAATGCAAAAGTATTATTCTGGAAGTCGTTTCATTGAGAATCTGAGTTCGTATCTAAGTATGGTTTTCTGTCCTAGGTATGTTTCATTTTTGTTTAATCGATTATATTTAAAAACGTTTTTATTTTATAAACATATCAGTACAAGACAAATAAATGTCGTTGTTTCAAAAATACATTGTATAACTACAAGAATCTTATTCACAAACTGTTTACATAGAATGTTCAAATATAAAGTTATATCTACTTTCATAATAAATTATACAAAACACTTGTATTTATTTTTAATTTTAACAAATAAACTTTTATAATAATATTTTAAACAGTTTCATTTTTCTCACGCCTCTCACACAGTTTGTCACGGCCATTATCGAGCCATCGATGGAGACGGCAACGGCGTACGGTAACTTCATGTCGACGTCACATGACGCCAATATGTCCCCGTCGGGCGATATCTGGATGACGGAGTTTGTATTCATACTGCAGACAAACACAGAGTCATCTGGGCCAACACATGTGCCTCTCGGTTCCCGTATCCGGCAATCTTTACCCTCGCTGCCCTTGCCGGATACGGTGTTATACATGTAAACTGTGTGAGCAAACCTGTCAATAAGAACAAGCGTATCCCGGGATTGTATGTAGGTACATTTACTTTCTTCAATCTTATACGTCTTTCCAGGAAACTTCACGTTGTCAAAGTCGCTCTCCGTGCCGTTCACGTCAATCATCCTGGCAGGCCGCGGATTGTTCAAAGTGCTCACTAAGAACGTGCGGTCGTTCAGGGGACAGATGGAGTCGCAGTAGGTGGACGTGGTCAGCGTCTTCATGAGCGTGATCGTGTTGTCAATGTCTACTGTCAGCAGGCAGATGGTTCGGTTATTTAAGGTTACTGCAATAATGTTACCAGAGAAGGAAGACACGTAATAAGGATTTCCTTTAAATTTATAAAATGTGTCGAGCCTCTTCAATATGTCACTCAAGATAAAACATTTACAGTTGTAGCCATCCATGGTTTTCAACAGCTCTAGTCTTATCGCCGACTGTGTTTTTGGCCCTTGTGTTTTATCCAATGAAAATAATGCAACATCAGTGTTTTTTTTTTATTTTTAAAATGTTTTCGTTGATTGTTAGTCCCACTTTGACGGTGTAATCATTCTTTAACAAAGTGCTTAATGTTTGTGATGCCTTGTCTTGTGTTCTTTTGAGAATGTGGTTTAGAATGAATATTTCTGTTTCCGTTCCATTCTCGCGAACACTATCTGACATAGCCAAGTGCGTGTCAAGTTCTTTCTTCAGGTTTTCAGCCGCATTTCTCCTCGTATTTAGACGTTCGACTTCCTGTTTGTTATAGTTAGTCATTTCGCTGACAATTCGTGCCTTGGCTTTCTCAATTTTCATTAATAAGTCTTCCTTGTCAATATCAATTTCTTTTACGATTTCTTCCACTCGCAAAACGTTGTTCAACTGATCATCTTTATATTTCATTATAACTTCTGAGGCCGTAATAATGGATGCACGTATATTTTCCCTTTCATCATCTTTCACATTCTTAGCGACCTTTGCTATTTCGTGGATATAATCGCATCTACGTTGGCGAGAAAAGGCACATATTTCACAACACAAATCTTTGTGGTCTTCTCACTGAAACATGAACGCTCGTTTATGTTCGCAACACTGATCCAGTCCCTTCATATCGACATCTGGCTTGACACAGGCTTCGTGTGCAGCCACGATTTTATGTCCGTCTACGTTTTTTATGTGCACCTTGTGAACATCACAGCAGTCATCGCATATGTAAATTTTGCATGTTTTACAAAACACCGAAGCTTCCTCTGACCTGTCCCGATGACGACAGGGTTCACACTTATTCCCGACTTTTCCACCGACGGCGTCACTTTCACACACTAGAAGTGTATCATCAAATCCACCGGTAGCCATAGTTTTCTAGTTAAGTTATAGTCCTTTTCATGTATATGATACAAGCTTAAACATCCGTCCTCTTTTGAATTCGGAATGCTAATCTTATGTGAAATAGTTTTAACCAACACCAACATCCACCCACTTCCGATTTAGAAAAATTTAATATGTACAATGTTTCAAAAGGCCACACATTTGATAAGTGCATATCACATTATCTATTCAACGTTTAAACAAGCTCAGATTATGAAACTTTACAATCTGCGTGAAATGTATATAATATAGCATACAAGCATAAACGTATGATTGACCTCAGTAAATTAGTCTTCAGTAATTTTACATAGATTATTTAATGATTACCTTAAAATCATTTAGAGTTTACACCCCTTCTCTCCAAAAAACAATCGTTTACTTTTCGCTTGAACATTAACGTTATAAAGTATGCCCAAAGTGTTTCATTGCGTACATGGAACCGTCTAAAAACACATTAAACCAAATCAGTTTCGGAGGGGCGAAAGCGAAAAGGTAACGCCCGTAGGCACTTCAAATCCTGGATCCATCCCTGGTTATTCCATGACGAGTTTCTATGATCTGGGTCAATTAAAGATGACTAAAAATAAAGTGTTGTAGTATATTTGACTGATGTAATTGTTTTAGATTTCTTCACAATATGACCAAAGGGGCATACATTCATAAAATGCAGAAGAAACTCTCATCGATTCCAAAAACCTTATTTGAAATTTGTTTGCCGGGCAATTTAAGAAAAAGGAATTCTTTAAGCTGCACTCTTACAGATTGACAGTTTCGACATGTTTTAATTTTTTGTTTCAGAACCAGCTGTTTTTGGTATCAATGCCATCTATTCACTCATATAAGATGACCCACAATTGAACGTTTCTGAAAATTGGCTGAAATTTTTAGCTATAAAGCATCAAGTATCGACAATAACTATGGAAAATGCGATCTTATCTTTAGTCATGAGAGTGCTGCTTTAAAGTGTTTCTTTATATAATTGTAAGTTAAGCTAGAGACATCTGGTTTAGGGCGTATATTGATCCCTGTTACATACTTTTAACGTTATTATGTAGAGGACAACAAGACGATTCCTCAAAGCAATTATCAAACCTCTTGCCCTTTAAGGTACAATCAATAATTTGAAGTCCTTATATACATGTATGCAAGCTATTTTAAAATAGGGCGGGGCCAAAATGCCTACCAGGCGATAAAATGTACCAATAGTGTAAAACCTATTGGCCTTGTTTGGGAATAAATACTTTTAAGTGTTTCAGCTTATCAAATTATTTCAAATGTTCCTCCCGGCTAAGGTTTCAGGGCAACAATTGACACTAAAATCCTTCCGAATTGGATGATCACATTTTTGATGTGTTAAAGTTTAAGTTATGCAAGTCTATGTTAAACAAGTGACTCACCGGACAGTGACTACGCACATCTGCATTACTTAAAGGTAGTTTGGTATGGATCTATCAGACGATACTTCACAGAAAATACCATGCTCTGTGACTTGGATTTGGTCGAGAAGAATCCCAGGGGCAACTTTAAACCATAGGTACATTTGAAATAATTTTGTGAATAAATATAGTCGTTAGACTAGACTGGTTCATACAAAAAATAAAGCAAGAATATTTGTAATGTATTGGCCGTCATGACAACGAGAGTTCCTCATCAAATCAATTTACATTTTAAGAAATATGAAAGGGGATCACCAAGCGAATTCATGTGCAGTTCGGCGTAAAATACCTCTATGAATGGAAAAAAAAAACATGGGGAAGACGTTACTAATGTTTTTAGAACTTGTGTCCAACCCATTTGCTTTTTGTAATTTTTTGTAAATACCGATCATGTTGAAAGAAAAAAGGCAATAAAATATGTTTAAATCAAATCAATGGACGAACACTCTGTACGGATTTCAAAGACCTTTATTTGTCATGCATTGAGATGTCAAAGAAGACATTTTGTATAACATACATACAGACATAAATCATGTTTTTAAAGAATTATGAAAGTTTAATGACTTAATGTGACGAAATATATGTAATTTTGAAAACACACGAGCGAACCGGATTAAACTGGAGAACAAGTGAGAAAGGCGCCAAAATAAAGAAGGGCGGACAATTAAACATTCGGCGCTGAGAAAGAGTTCCCTCCCTTGATAATTATTAAATTTTCTCAAATTTGTTTTATGGTGCATTTATAAGATACCAGGTTATCCAAAATCATCAAAAAACATTATCGAATACCAATAACTACAAATAATAAAATTACTTTAACAATAAAACTGTAAGCATCAGTACTTCGTTTTTCCAAATAAATAAAATACCACATTTAAATAACATTTTTGACAATGAAAAGGGAATGAGATACAAACATCAAAACAGGCCTTATATAAGAACAGAATCGGGAACCCGTGACCTCCTTCTGTCAAGATATGTGTACAACCGACCAAATTACCGGGCCGATAACTCATCTTCTCAACACCAGCATAGGTAAAGGAACTATGACATACTAACGTATATTTCGTCCCCGAATTTCCAGGATGTAGATCAAGGTACACATGATCCCGACAAAACTTTGGTAGGATATTCAGTACATTTACAGTCACGGTCCCACGTTGAGCGCTAACTATCACCGGTTGAGAAAAAACGTATAGCAAGACCGGGACTCAATCAGGGACCATCCGCTGTCAAGGTGAGTGCGGTACCGAACTGCGCTACCGAGCCGATTAGGCATCTTCACAACACCTGAATAGGTAACGTTACCGTGATAATCGTGTAGTTCTGCCTTAAACCGAAATTGTTTCACTTCTATTAAAGCTGCCTCAATAATCGAAATGAAAATAATAACGCGACGAAACCAACATGTCCTTGAAATTAACTCGCATACGCGCCTTTTCGTGTGGTCCATATCAATCTTTTTCTGACTCACCGCCAACATCGTACGTAGCTCACATATCTGAAGTGTGTCTTTAACACTATGTTTATAAATTAAACACTTAAATATATGATGGTATTTTTTTATTAAAGAAACTAGCTACTTGATGTTTGTATATAAATATCATATGGCTGCATGTTTGACATTGATTTTGTCAACCCGAGGGTAAGATACCATCCGAGGCGTCAGCCGAGAGTGACATTCTGATTCGAGAGTTGACAATATCAATGTCATACATGCTGCCATATGATATTTATTTTATTATACTGAACAAAAAAAGTACAGAACAAGTTTTAAAATATTTTAATTCATTTACTTAAACAAGTTTAACAAGATTAACAAAATATAACATATACAAATAATTATATCTAGAACAAAATTGCATTGTTTACTTACTGACAGTTCATATCATCTGAGATTTAGTGTAAACATTGAATAGTGACGTCACTGTTGTATGTGTAAAACGGAGGCAATTACGTCATGATTTAGCTAAAATATTGAAGCAGTTATTCGCCCTTATATGACATTCAAAATATCACTGTGGTCAAACGACTTGACGGTGAATTTTCGCTTGGTCACCTGTCAAAATATCACTTTTTCGGGTAATGGGATTTTACAATTGTAGACAAAAGTGACGTATAATAAATGATTATATGCCTCCGCTCTACTGATATGTCTCCGCTGCTCATGTAGATTGAAAGGATAATATAGGATAATATGTCTCCGCTGTACATGTTGATAGCAGAGCATATGTCTCCGGTCTACTGATATGTCTCCGCTCTACATTTAGATTTATATAATAATATGTCTCCGCTCTACTTATATGTCAACGCTCTGCATTAAGTTTAAATTAAGTGTTTGGCCAACAGGTTCCAATGGAACCCAACAGAGGAAACTTGATTTTTTATGCCAACGATGATTTTTCTAGCTTACTGTCGCCTCGATATATTTCCTCGATATATTATGTTATTTGCCCTTATATGGCATTCAAAATATCACTACGGTCACATGACCTGACAGTGCATTTTCTCTTGGTCACGTCTCAAAAAGATTGAAAATGTTTCTGATAGTAAAAATATATCTCTTTTTCGGGTAATTGGATTTTACCATTGTAGACAAAAGAGGTATAATCAATTTAGATAACATTTTAACTAAGTGAGTTTATAAAAGAAATAAATTTGGAAAACGTCTTTTAAAACTCGATATGAGTTATAACCTTTCTTATTGATACGCATAAATTAACTTCCTCTTTATAAGTGACAATATCAACATTAGTTTTCTTCGGGTTTTTTCATTTTCTATAATCAATAAAACTGTGATGGCTTTCCTCGCGAACCAAATTTTTTTTTATCCCAGTTAAAATGATTTGATTAAACATCATATATCGGAATACCACGCCAACTCATGAATTATCATGAAAACTATAAACGCCCACACTTTAATTGTTTTTATTGATTTAAAACGTCAGTTGTTAGTTAGGTTTACTTATCCAATATTCTATTAGATTATCAGAACAAGCAGGTTTTGGTTTTTAAAGACGCATGAAAAAGGTTGATACATCATTTAGATTAATAGCTACGTGGCCACATATTCTCTAATAGCGTCAACATATCGCTTATATTTTATCTGTACCTAAATAAAATGCATTTTTTTTTTAATCATTATATTCACAATATATTCAAATCAGTTAAATACGATAATGCATGAAATTTAAAACAAACAAACAAAAAACAACAACAACATTTTACCATCAATATATTATGCGCCTTTAATATTGAGACATATTTAGTCCAAATTCGCTATGTCGAACTCTGAGATCTAGACGTTCTGGTTATTTCGAATTTGTTTCGATTGTGTTGGGTAAAGTAAGACAATATTCGTATTTCGGTTATATCGAATGTTCGCTATCTCAAAGTATTTCTTGAGGTCCCGACTACTTTGACTTAGCCAGTTTTGAGTGCATATACTATTGGATGTATGTTTCTCTTACTACAAATAAAGGCTCATATAAATGTAATTTTATGCTACTTTGTAGACATATCAGATCCCTCGAACTCCACACACTTTGACCAGACCAATTGCGTTCATTCCTCGATAATGACATCACTCCCGCAATTCATTCCTTAAATATCACTTTTCTAGAAATATTTAAATATGGAATGGTCAAATTTGAATATGTTCTTTGAAAACATGCACCACCATCATCATCATCATCATCATCATCATCATTTACATTCAACATCACCACCACTACCAAACCATTATAATCATCATCATCATCAGCAGCAGCAGCTGCAGTGTAGCATCATTATAAACATAGTTATAATCAGCAGCGGCAGAAGCACCACAACTACATCACCACCATCATCACCACCATCACCACCACAAAACACCACTGCGGTAGAGTTTTCTAATTCATGCATTGACCTTATCACTTGTGCATATGACATATATACTGTCTTTGACACTTCGAGTATGACATTTCGACATGGAAACTTGGGCTTTGACATTTCGACGTTTTCATTTTAGCTATGATATTACGATATTGAAACTTTGGCTATGACATTTCAACATTGAAATCTTGACAATGAAATTTCGACGTTACGATTATATAATTGTTTTCATTAATAAATCAATTTCATAGAGATAGACTGTATTTAATGACACCACATTGAGAAGCAACTTTCTTTAACCGCAACACAAGGAAATAACTCGAATAACATATACAATTTTATATTTCAAGTTCTTCATTATTAATAAAAGAAAACAATCTTCTAATTAGTATTAGGTAACTAAATAAACCCATATGCATGATACAAACAATATTAAATGTAAAAAGAGTGACTGCATTTCAAACAGATATCCTATTTACACTTAAGCAAGAAATAATAAAATCGAGAAGCATAAAACTCTTAATTGGCGGGTAGCTTTACAGGAGTCGAGTTATGGATATCAAAATGCTCACGATAACAACCGACACCATCAGCGGCATCAGCATCAGTAACTTCAGCAGCTGCAGAAGCAGCAGCAACAGCAGCAGCAGCAGCAGCAGCAGCAGCAGTAGTAGTAGTAGTAGTAGTAGTAGTAGTAGTAGTAGTAGTAGTAGTAGTAGTAGTAGTAATAGTAGTAGTAGCAGCAGCAGCAGCAGCAGTAGCAGTAGCATCATGATAATGCATAGAAAGTGATGCGAAAGGAGTTACCCGATTAACTGTTTTATATTGTAACAACGATACACTGTAAATGTTCTAGTTCTGTGTTTCTATAATGAGTAATATGATGATAGTATACTTGCACATGCAATGCAATAAAACATAATAGATGAAAACTATCTATTTCTATTGAGAACATGTATTATGTTTGCTAATGTTCCTCTTACGCTTCAGTAAATACAATATTCTGGAAGGCGTTTCATTAAGGAATTGTGTGCGTACCTAAGACCTAGATGTGGTTAATGTCTTTTAAATAAATTATTTAAAAAAAAAATCATATCAACACAATATACTTTAATTTATTTCAGAGCTTTAATAAAACACCTTTATTGCATTATTTTAAACAGTTTCAGTTTTCCCACTCCTTTCACATTGTTGCTCACGGCCATTCTCGACCCATCACTGGAGACGGCAATCGCATGCGGATACTTCATGTCGACGTCATATGACGTCAATGTTTCCCCGTCGGACGATATCCGGAAGACGGACTTCGTGTTCTCACTGCAGACAAACACGGAGTCACCGGGGCCCACACACGCGCCTCTGGGTTCTCGTATCCGGTCATCTATAACCTAACTACCCTTGCCGGTTACAGTGTTATACATGTAAACTGTGTGAGCAAACCTGTCAATAAGAACAAGCGTATCCCGGGATGGTATGTAGGTACATTGACTTTCACCAGCCTTATACGTCTTGCCAGGAAACTTTACGTTGTAAAAGTCGCTCTCCTTGCCGTCCACGTTAATCATCCTGGCAGACCGCGGATCGTTATAAGTGCTCACTACGAACGTGCGGTCGTTCAGGGGACAGATGGAGTCGCAGTAGGTGGACGTGGTCAGCGTCTTCATCAGCGTGATCGTGTTGTCACTGCCCACTGTCAAAATGCAGATGGTTCGGATATCTCCGGCACTGACGGTCACTGCAATATTCCTATAAGAGTAAGAAGTTACGTCCCTAGGAGATGTCTTAAATTTATAAAATGCGTCAAACCTCATCAACGTGTCACTCAAAATAAAACATTTGCAGTTGAAGTCATCCACGGCAACTACCCTCCCGTCCGGCAGGAAGTCCAGCCCAGTAACAAACGGCTCCGTTTTGTCGTCCCCTGTCTTCATGAGCTCCATGGTTTTCAACAGCTCCAGACTCACCGGCGTATGTTGGTTTGTTTGTGTCTCTTCTAAAGAGATTTTTGCTGAGTTCATTACATCGTCTCCATTCAAAGATTGTGTTTTTGGCTCTTGTGTTTTATATAATGAGAATAATGCGACATCAGTAGTTTTTATTTGTAAAACATTTTCGTGGATTTTTAGTCCCACCTTGACGGTGTAATCATTCTTCAATAAAGTTTTCAGTGTTTGTGCTGCCTTGTCTTGCGTCCTTTTCAGAATGTGGTTTAGAATGAATATTTCCGTTTCCGTTCCATTCACGTGAACGCTATCTGACATTACCAAGTGCCTGTTAAGTTCTTTCTTCAGGTTTTCAGCCGCATTTCTCCTCGTTTTAAGACGTTCGTCTTCCAATGTGTTATGGTTCGTCATTTCTCTGACAATTCGCGCCTTGGCTTCCTCAATTTTCGTCAATATGTCTTCCTTGTAAACATCAATTTTTTTAACGATTTCTTCCACTCGCGAAACGTTGTTTAATTGATCGTCTTTGCATTTCATTATAACTTCTGAGGCAGTAATAATGGATGCACGTATCTTGTCCCTTTCAACATTTTTCACATTCTTAGCGACCTTTGCTATTTCGTTGATATTATCGCATCTACGATGACGAGAGAAGGCACATATTTCACAACACAAATCTTTGTGGTCTTCACAGTGAAACATGAATACTCGTTTGTGTTCGCAACACTGATCCAGTCCCTTCATATCGACATCTGGCTTGACACAGGTTTCATGGGCAGCCACGATATGATGTTCATCTACGTTTGTTATGTATATCTTATGTCCATCACAGCAGTCATCGCATAGATATTCCTTGCATGTATTACAGAACAACGAAGCCACCTCTGACCTGTTCCGACGACGACAAGGTTCACACTTGCTCCCGATTCTTCCGCCGACGATGTCACTACCACATTCCTGTACGTGTTCATCCATTCCTCCGGTAGCCATGTTTTTATTGTTAAGTGTACAACCATTTATGTATAAAACTTGTATAAATCTTCCGTTCCTGTTTATCCGCTATGATTATACAAATACTACTTTCGTTTTAGTATAGTTCACTGTTCATTCACCTTAAGGTAAAATATTACCAATCGAAAGACTATTATCGATTAAGATATGTTGACTGTGCAGTGACGTTTCATGTACATGTACTATGTTTACAGGTCGGTTGTGAGAAAGCGTTAAATATCATGTACGTTAATAAGTATATGATCAATGAAATTTTCATTTGACGTAAAATTGGATCGCATTGACGTTAATATTATATGCATTATGTGTTGTATGACTTTGAAAATATTGTAAGCTGTACACGGAAAAGAAATGTACTTTTTTATGTGCGTAAAGCAATTCAATTGTTTTTATCATTAGTTTCATAACGCCCACATAATATGCATTTCCTTGAAAGTTTATTCAAGCAAGAACGTTAGCTTGCTAGATTTATACCAATTTCGAATCGAGATGTCGTGAACATGAACTATCTTGAACGCCCCCATAAACAGTATTGTATTGCTAACAAGGCCTATAAAATTGGAACTTGAATAACAATAAAATATATATTAGGATAGAGTATGAATATTTTTTTCAGAGAAATGGAAGGCTCAATGTATCACTTTCGAATCACAGCTGGGAATCGCAAGCCAGGAGTACTTAAAACATTCAGAACAATTTATTTACTATAACTAGTACATCGATTCACGCTTTGTAATCTTTCTCCAGAAAAAAACCCTCAAATCATTTAAAAATATATCATCTTTTTCGAGTCACGCATTGGAATATCACTCCAGGAACACACAAACAATTTATAATTATCTCACCGCTATCCAATAATGCCCGCTTATCCCGCGTTAAAATATATTTATATTTAAGTTTACGTTTGTGCAATGTTACCTTAAGAAAATAACAATTATATAAAAAAAAAACTACAGAGAGCAGTCCAGTTGTCAAAAAAAGAAGATTGCCCTGTAAAAAGGCCCAGAGTCAATGCCAAAGGATGATCCCAAGGTTGACAGGAAGCGTACAAAACAAGGCAGGAATGTCACGTAATGGAAATGTGTACATGTTTTTTTTACTTAAATAAAACAACATATAAGTAGTGTAATGTTATCAGCACACAAGAGCTTAGTATAATATGATGTTTTGGTTTGGTTTAAACAGCAATTTATCTGCTGCCATTGTAAACTAATTTAGACAGAAAGATTTGTTATCGCATTATAAATCATAAATGACACACATTTTAATTTACAATATCCTATGCTACCGTTCGATCAAAGCTACAGAAAACAGGAATGAATACTGGTCTGGGGACGACTGCAAAATCTGAAGATGAGGAATTAGACGACCAAAGCGCTGTAGGAGATCAAGCAATGTAACCATTTATGTTGAACTGATTCATACTATATTAGTCCGTCATGGTGGCATGCATGCAGTTTTGTAATTAATGTGACGCATACCAGTTTATAATACTTATGTGTACATATGTTTCATTGAATGAGATGTAAATCTATGATTAAAGGGTTGGTCATGAAGGCTTTTTTATATTAAGAAAAAGCAAACAGACTATGCCAAACTTTAAAGTTACCAAAGGGGAAAATTATCAGGATTTAGCAATAAATGCATTTGTTGGTATAACACAAAATGTTAATTACTCATATGATGTTTTGTCGGAGCAAGAGGGTTTTAATCAGATGAGGATGAAGAATTACCTGTGGCGACACAATCGAGGTCATTGAGGGCATTATCTTCATTTCCCCGAACAGTTACACGCATCTGTACGGGTATATACCCTTCCAAATCCTTTGTTTAATAGTAAAAAAGGAGGGAAAGGAGGCAGGCGCAGTTGGCTGAGAGCGCAGAATGAAAAACTAACAATCTACAAGATATCATACCCTAAATGTTTAATGCTGGATTTTTTTCCTTATATATTGTTCAATGAATTGATTCTTATATCTAGTCTTATTTTGTTGTTCATTTATACACTGACAGTTAAATAACACGTCAATATACTGTCAAAAAGCACATTAATCTCAACTTGTTTACTTCTGTTTATATTTTTATTCAGTTCATAATTCAAAGAATATTATTATTCAAGTACTTATTAACTTGACATATGTTGAGATTTGAAAATGTACTGTAATATATATTTAATTCATTTTAGTCTGAATATGTTGCACTTAATTTTACTGTTGAATATCTTTCAAGCCTTTTTGTGTTTTACTTTCATAATGTGATTCAAACACTTGTTTTATTAATGAAAATTGGTTATAACTGTAACATAGTAATGCTTTGTTGAACATTCATAATATAGTTTTGTGAAAATTATGAAGCAGATATTAAGATTTCAAATAGATTTAGAATTCCAATGTTTTCATAAAGAACATGATAAATCTGTGTACATTATGGCATGTATGTATCTTATAACGTGGACATTTTGATGATTCATTTGGCCATGTGGGATTATTATCCACATTCTGTTAAAACACTATTTGTTTGACTATTTGAAGCAATGATAATAACAAATTGTATTAAATATCAAATTGCTTGTTTTCTTATGTAGGAATTGAATATTGGCATAATGTTGGCCATACCTCGGCGTTAAACCCTTATGCCGACATCGGCCCCATGTTGAGCCGTGTTGCATATCCGGCATCGGCCCGATAAAAATACCAATGTCGATGAAATGTTCCATATCGGCCCGACAGCGGGCCAACATATGTGTGCAAGGATGTTCTTACCAGCACTGTACGTATTTTAAATGTATTGAAGGCAAATCAAGCTTTCAACAAGATCTGACCAAAGCTACCCTTATTGCAATTATATTGAAGGTCAATGTTGCTTTGAACATGTTCTGACCAACACTGCCCATATTGCAAGTATATTGAAGGTAAATGTAGCTTTGAACTTTTTCTGACCAACACTGCCTGTATTGCAAGTATGTTGAAGGTTAATGTAGCTTTGAACATGGTCTGATCAACACTGCCCGTATTGCAAGTATGTTGAAGGTAAATGTAGCTTTGAACATGCTCTGACCAACACTACCCGTATTGCAAGTATATTTAAGGTCAATGTAGCTTTGAACATGTTCTGACCAACACTGCCCGTATTGCAAGTATATTGAAGGTCAATGTAGCTTTGAAAACGTTCTGTCCAGCACTGCCCGTATTGCAAGTATGTTGAAGGTTAATGTAGCTTTGAACGTGGTCTGATCAACACTGCCCGTATTGCAAGTATGTTGAAGGTAAATGTAACTTTGAACATGCTCTGACCAACACTGCCCGTATTGCAAGTATAATGAAGGTCAATGTAGCTTTGAACATGTTCTGACCAACACTGCCCGTATTGCAAGTGTATTGTAGCTAGCTGTCGCTTTGAACTGGTTCTCACTAATACTGTCCTTATAGCAAGTATATTGAGGGTCAATGAAGCTTTGAACACGTTCTGGCGAACACTGTCCGTTTTGAAAATCTATTGAAGGTACATGAAGCTTTAAATATGTCCTGACCAACAATACCTGTATTGCAAGAATATTGGAGTTAATTGCAGCTTTGAACATGAACATATTCTGACCAACAGTGCCCCATTTAGGCTCATCGAAAATGTAGCAGTTATGTAGATACCGATGTGTCCGACAAGGCCTGTAGTTGAGTTCAACTGTAATATGCGGTGCAGTGCAACGATTACTTTTGTAAGACCCTTGATTACCTGTCAGTGCTCGCACATTTCATAACAAAACCCCTCGCACGCACGCAAAAGAGGCATTCATTTAGTCAAGTCAATTTGAATTTGCTGATATTCTTTTCGACGTTTTATAGATTGGATGCATAGTGAAACGATTGATACAGCAAACATCCGACTAGTATACATAGTCCCATTACCCTATAACGTATACCCTTATTTATATCTAAAAAAGCCTACATCAAAAATGGTACATAATTGATTTTAGATATCCCAAAGTAATTATTTCCCATCATATTACAAGTCGTCACTTCTTCAAAGGCTTTAATTGAATATATCCAAGCAATAAAAAAAGCTGAATCACGCCAAGAAATACAGGCGAAATTAACCACTTTGAGTTTCAGCTGCACATAAGACCCTAATTTGTCAAAAGCTGGATCATGTGTCTATTCACATTATCATTCCTAGATATTATTTTGTTTGGTCCGTTTTATTTGGAATGCCAATAACTCCTCTATTGGATAATTTGTAAATCTGGCCGTTTTAAAAGTCACATTATATTTAGGGAATGCTAAACTGTTGATTCTTAAATGTAAGATTAATTGCGTAATTTGTAATAAAAAAACACAACACAATTATAACCGTTTGAATTTTCTAAACAATAAACCAACCTTGTTTGCTAACGTTAGTTAAATTTTAGCTAGGTATTGATATTTAGAATTTTATAAAAATTGCCAATTTAGATACTGATGTTCTTATATCATTTTTTAAACAAAGAGTAATTGATGATATATTGCAAAGATGGCATGACAAAATGAATGACAATCGTGTGCTGACTTTATATGTTCATGTCAAAAGTTCACTTGATATTAAACCGTGCTTTGAAACTATTATTTCAGGGCACCTTAGAGTTGCCCTTACAAAACTAGGCCTGTCTGCTCAAAGACCACGAGTCCATACAGGAAGGTATGGCCACAATAAAATAGAAATATATTTGCGTGTAATCCACACTATGCTATATTTGTAATGCAAAGGTTACTGAAGATATGCTCCATTTTATCTCTATTTGTCCTTTTTACAAACAACTTAGAGTGAAATATATAAAGCATTACTGTTCACCTCGACGTAATTTGTATGAACTTTTACAGTTACTGTCACAAGAAACTAAATCTGAAACATTTATACTAAGCTACAAAGACATGTGCATTACATTTAATGCAGTGATATATTGTATCTAAGATTTATGCCACTATTTATTACTTATGTCTTGTAGATTGGTTTGTTCAAATGCATTTATATGGCACAAAAACTAAATTGTTAACGTGAACAAATAAACTGTTCTGTACTGTAAAAATTATTCCTTATTTCAACAGAAGACAATACAAGACGTTTTTTTAGGCAGGATTTGACAATTCATTGTACAACATTCTTATCAGATAAGAGGAAGCAAAGTTTTTCAATATCATTATACGGGTTGAACATGGCATTAACATTACTAGCTTCTTGAAGGAGTAACTGACGAATTTCAGCTAGTGTCGAATAATCAAGTAACACGTGCATTTTTATCTTCTATCCCAATATATCAGAATGGACATGTTCTATCACAAACATCTACTCTTTCATATAAACCTGTCTTTAGCATTACTGCTGCATTTTGCAGTCTATAACTAAACGGCAATAATAGATTTACATAGTGTTCAACTTTTCAATCAAATTTAAGTTTTTGGTATGATCTTAATTTGTTTCCATCGTGACCAGGTTAAGCCAAACAACAATTTACTGATACACGCCCCTCATCTACACACACTTCCATTGCAGCATTTGACAGCGTATTTAAAAGTATATTCTTGTACAACGGATTATTGCAGTATACAAATTCTTACAATACAACTTACACAGAATATTTTCACTCTTGAATTTCTGTTTCTACAGTTCCTTTCAGCAGATAAAAGACATCGTGAAATCTTGAAATCAAGTTTCGACTGGTTCCAATCCTATACAACAAGCAACAGTATATTTCGGTATCTAGTTTTCAGTTCCCGGAGAGAAAAAAAACACCACTAGGTTTCTACTGCTTCAAACGATACCTACTAATTAATTACCCTAATTAAAGTGTTTAAATTAATTTGAGACACATTTCTCACTTTACGACGGTAATAAGTTAAAGTTGTCCACCTCTTTACTCAACAACGTGGTAATTACGGATGTCCACGTGAAGTGATGATTACAATCTCGTGACAACTGACACAAGTAAACGTACTATATATTCAAGGGAGTTTTTTTTAAAACATCAAACATTAATATTTTAGCTTCAATATCACAATTCAACAGGAGTTCTCCCTGTATTTCATTAAATATTTATTTTGCAAAGAGCATAATCTTTATTTTTTCTATAAAATGGCTGACATGCGAAATTCCCCACGAGAGGTTGCTTCATATCTGAGAAAGGTTGGTGTTTTATTATCTGTACACACATGTCATGCCGATTTCATTGTTTTCAATGAAATAAATACAAACAGAACTGCACAATTTCATTTATATCAATCAGATTTATTGGCATATCGGCAAATTTGCCTTGGGTCATTTACAAATATTACCATAAATTATGGCCAAGAAGTACAAGTAACATGACAAACAATAAACATACAAGCAAACATAAATAAAATTAAATAAGTAATACAACATTAAGCAAAAAAATCTTTTGTATTTACATGATTAACATTATAATTTTACTGGTCTATATTAAAATACTCTACACGTTAAATTTTTATTTATTAAGAAGCAGCTAATTCTTGTAACTTTTCATTTCTTAGTTTCATAGCATAGAAAACAAATTTTGCAAGATCGTTAACCTGTTTACGGTTTCTATTTAACATAATGTGCCTGAGATGGCCAACTTGACCTTATACAATATTTAATTCTTAATTCTGAGTATGCACTGCAACATAAAAGAAATTGATATTCTGATTCTAAAACATTTAGCGTACAGAGTTTACATAATCTATCATGTCTATTTACATTATCATATCTACCAGGTTCTATATACAGTGAATGCGATGAAAGTCTAAATCGAGATAGTTCTTTTCTATATTTTTCGTTGGTTACAATATCTATGTAATATTCATGCACAAAGCTATTTTCATACATACAAAAATATCTCATCTTTGGTTGATTTGATAATGTATCATGCTTCATGCTTAAAGTCATCAAGTATATTTCCAAAACCGAGATTATTCAACAGCCTTTTAAGAGAGCTATAATACACATTTGCATTAGAATTTACAAAAACGTTCCTATGACTTTCAAACATCTGGTAAATTAATGAATCAGGGTTTCTCATTACATTAGTCCAAAAATTTTATGATCTTACTTAACATATAACTGACAACGGAAAACGTCCAAGTTCACAAAAAAAGCCACATTAGATGTTTGTGGTTTAACCCCTAATACAAGCTTACAAAACTTAAGATGTAGGTTATCTATTTCTTTATAACCATATACGCCCAATAATTCCGAACCATACGTGAGTATGGGCAACACGAGTGAATCAAAAAGAGCTAGCTTAGTTTTAACATCAAGAGGGACTCTACTAAAAACGGAAAGTAAGCTAGTATATGCTCTAAGAGCCTGCTCACTTAACTTTTTGCAGCAAAACACATGTTGCGCGTGTTTGTAAAATTGATACCTAAATAAGTGAAATCCTCAACTATTTCAATAACTTCGTCATTGATCATCCACTGGAAATTGCATTGACTTTTTCGTTTCTCAAAGATACATATCGAGGGCTCAACGCAATAGTGTCGTAACTCCATTTTTTTTTACAAAATGATGTTTTTGCATTTTTCACATGCTTTAACAGTTTTCCATCTGTCATAAAAATATTTTTGAAAAATATTGATTTTTAAGTACTTAAAATGAAAAGTTGTCCGAAAGTCGTATTTTAATTTGACTATTTACATTTATGCAACACTGTACTAACTTGAGTTACATAAAAGTGTTGCACTGAAAACTAGGCCAAGTTTGATTTAAAAAAATAAATATGCAACACTGTAGTAACTTAATGAATTTCATTAAAATGATGTCATAATCACGATGCCATAGTGCTGTGATTTCACTTTTCTCAGAAAAGAAAACAACAACAGTAAACATATACATGTACATGTTAAAAATGATGAAATGCAAATAATTTTGTAGATTTATTTGCGCCACATCTGAAGATAACAGTTTTTAGGTGTTTTTATTTGTTCTGTTTTTTTTAAATACTTATGAAATATTCCTTATCCTAGTTTTGTATTGTAACTTGTTCTTAAAGAAGTAAAATGATTACCTTAATATTTGATATACTTACTACAAGCCTCTGAATATAGCGTACTTAAAAGGGGGTTTCTGCCTCATAGCAATCTCCATCAGTATTTAGGTACCATCGTGAACAACCTCATTAAAACCCCAAAACATGCATCGACAGCGGTTTCTCAGTATCACTTGTTTATAACAGTAATCATTGAAACAGTGTATACATATACATACATAAAAACCTTTGCTATATTGTATCCTTTTTTATTTCCATATTGAAACCTTTGCTATGACATTTCGATATTGAAACCTTTGCTATGACATTCCCATATTGAAACCTTTGTTATGACATTTCGATATTGAAACCATTGCAAGACATTTCCATATTGAAACCTTTGCTATGACATTTCCATATTGAAACCTTTGTTATGACATTTCGATATTGAAACCATTGCAAGACATTTCCATATTGGAACATTTGCTATGACATTTCCAAATTGAATCATTTGCTATAACATTTCCATATTGGAATCTGTGCTATGACATTACCATATTGAAACCTTTGTTATGACATTTCATATTGAAACCTTTGCTATGACATTCCCAGATTGAAACCTTTGCTATGACATTTCCATATTGGAACATTTGCTATGACATTTCCAAATTGAATCATTTGCTATAACATTTCCATATTGGAATCTGTGCTATGACATTACCATATTGAAACCTTTGTTATGACATTTCCATATTGAAACCTTTGTTATGACATTACCATATTGAAACCTTTGTTATGACATTCCCATATTGAAACCTTAGCTATGACATTTCTGTATTCAATTCTTTGCTATGACATTTCTATATTGAATCCTTTACTATGACATTTCCATATTGAAACCTTTGCTTTGACATTTCGATATTGAAACCTTTGATATGACATTTTGATATTGAAACCTTTCCTATGACATTTCCAAATTGAATCCTTTGTTATGACATTTCCATATTGAAACCTTTGTTATGACATTTCGATATTGAAACCATTGCAAGACATTTCCATATTGAATCCTTTGTTATGACATTTCCATATTGAAACCTTTGCTATGACATTCCCAGATTGAAACCTTTGCTATGACATTTCCATATTGGAACATTTGCTATGACATTTCCAAATTGAATCATTTGCTATAACATTTCCATATTGGAATCTGTGCTATGACATTACCATATTGAAACCTTTGATATGACATTTCCATATTGAAACCTTTATTATGACATTTCCATTTTGAATCCTTTGCTATGACATTTCCATATTGAAACCTTTATTATGACATTTCGATATTGAATCCTTTGTTATGACATTTCCATATTGAAACATTTGTTATGACATTTCGACATTTGCACTCTAGCTATGACATTTCGACGTAACGATTATATATTTGTTTTCATTATCAAATGCATCGAATTAGACTCTATTTAATAACACCTCATTGAGAAGCAACTTATGTTTATTCGCAACGCAATAAAACAATTCTTATATTATTTACTTATCTTTTATTTCATTAACTTTAAAATCAATCGAAGCAACAAAATACATCCATATGCATGACACGAGCAATTGAGTAAAACAAAAAGTGACCATTATCCAAACAAACTTTCTTTATATACAAGAGCAAGGAATGAAAAAATCGTGAAGCATGAACAACTTAACAGGCGGGGTCTTTACAGGAGTCAAATTCAGGAGTAAAAAGAAGGAGCTTATCAGCAGTAAATTCAGGAGCAAACATGTTTATAAATAAAACAGTTATCGAGATTATCACGACCACCACCGACATCATCATCATCACCAGCAGCAGCAGCAACAGCAGCATAATGCATTGAATATGATTGGAAAGGACACGTTATTGAATGGTTGTTCGATTAACTGCTTTTGCATTATATTGTCACAACGAATAATTGTTGAAAATGTTCTCGTTTGTAATAACTGTTCTGTGAGGATAGGTACTAATAGTTTAATATTTTGCGTATATATACTAAATATACATAAAGTTTTAAACTATTAGAATATTCGAATATTCGATCGAAAAATTACCACATTTTCGAATATCAATTTTGCCAATCGTTTGCATTCCTAATATACAAGCTTAGAATATTGCCCTGTGCAATTTTGTTAAATAAATGATATAAAAGATGTTCATCGACATGACATTATTATTACTATCATAATAACATGATATTCAGCTATAAAGCTATAAGCAATGCACCTACTACCATGGTGATTGAAATAATACACGAACACGAAGCGCGAGTTTTACATAATTTTAGTAGCAACATCAGCAACGACTCGCACAGGTAAACTAATAGTATATGTACACATACAATACAATAATAATCGCAGTTTTATACTATTTATTTCTATTGAGGACATGTATTTTGTTTGTTGAAGTTCACCTGACGCTTCCGTAAATACAATACTCTGGAAGGCGTTTCATAAAAAATCTTAATCGTAAATTGTGTTCGTACCCAAGTATGGTTTCTGTCCTAGGATTGTTTTATAATTTTGCAATCAATAATATTTAGACATATACTTATTTTATAAACATATAACTACAAGACAAATAATCGTTGTTTTAAAAATACATCGTAATACTACACGAATCTTATTTACAAACTATTCACATACAATTTTAAAACAGAAAGTTATAATTATTTACTTTCATAACATATAATACATTACACTTGTATTTATTACTAATCTTGACAAAGTTTCGTTTATTGTTTTATTTTAAACAGTTTCAGTTTCATACCGCCTATCAAACAGTTGGTCACGGCCATTTTCGAGCCATCACTGGAGACGGAAACGGCGAACGGATATTCCATGTCGACGTCACATGACGCCAATATCTCCCCGTCGGACGATATCTGGATGACGGAGTTCGTGTTCTTAATGCAGACAAACACGGAGTCATCGGGACATACACAGGTGCCTCTGGGTTCTCGTATCCGGTCATTTTTTACCTCCGTGTTGTTGCCGGTCACGGTGTCGTACATGTAAACTGTGTGAGTATACCTGTCTGTAAGGACAAGAGTATCCCTGGATGGTACGTAGGAACAGAGACTTTCCCAATTTTTATAGATTTTTCTCGAAAACTTCACGTAATCAAAGTCGCTTTCATTGCCGTCTACGTCAATCATTCGTGCAGGGCTCTGGTCGTCATAAGTGCTCACTAAGAACGTTCGGTCGTTCAGGGGACAGATGGAGAAGCATTTGGTAGACGTGGTCAGCGTCTTCATCAGCGTGATCGTGTTGTCACTGCCCACTGTCAAAAGGCAGATGGAACGGATATCTCCGTCACTGACGGTTACTGCAATATTCTTATCACAGTAAGAAGTTACGTCACGAGGATTTGTCTTAAATTTATAAAATGTGTCGAACCTCTTTAATGTGTCACTCAAAATAAAACATTTACAGTTCATGTTATCCACGGCGACCATTTTCCCGTCCGGTAGGAAGTTTAGCCCAGTAAACAACGGCTGCATCTCGTCGTCTCCTCTCTTGAAGATGTTCATGGTTTTCAACAGCTCCAGACTCACCGCCCGTTGTTGAATCTTGTTCACATTTTTAGAGTTTTCTTGTGTTTCATTTAATGAGAATAATTTCACATCAGTAGTTTTTATTTTCAAAATGTTTTCGTTGATTTCTAGTCCCACTTTAACGGTGTAATCATTCTTCAACAAAGTGTTCAGAATTTGTGATGCTTTGTCTTGCATCCTTTTAAGAATGTGGTTAAGAATGAACATTTCCGTTTCCGTTCCATTCTCGCGAACGCTATCCGACATTGCCAAGTGCGTGTCAAGTTCCTTCTTCAGGTTTTCAGCCGCATTTCTTCTCGTATTTAGACGCTCATCTTCCTGTGCATTATGGTTAGTCATTTCGCTGACAATTCGCGCCTTTGCTTTCTTAATTTTCGTTAATAAGTCTTCTTTGTAAATATTAATTTCGTTAAAGATTTCTTCGTCTCTCGAAACGTTGTTCAATTGATCGTCCTCGCATTTCATTATAACTTCTGAGGCAGTGATAATGGACGCACGTATATTTTCCCTTTCATTACATTTCACATTCTTAGCCACCTTTGCTATTTCGTGGATATTATTGCATCTTCGATGACGAGAAAAAGGCACATATTTCATAACACAAATCTTCGTGGTCTGCACAGTGAAACATGAACACGCGTTTATGTTCTAAACACTGATCTAGTCCCTTCATATCGACATCTGGCTTGACACAGGCTTCATGGGCAGCCATGATATCATGTTCATCTGCGTTAGTCATGTGTCCCTTGTGTACATCAAAGCAGTCATCGCATAGATATACCTTACATGTATTACAGAACAACGAAGCCACCTCTGACCTGTCCCGACGACGACAAGGTTCACACTTGCTCCCGATTCTTCCACCGACGGCGTCACTACCACATTCCTGAATGTGTTCATGCTTGTTAGTTATCCACTTATGTATAAAACTTGTAAAAATTCTTCCGAACATGTTTATCAGCTGTGACTATACAAATATCAATCTACTTTCGTTTAAGTATAGTTCACTGTGCATTCGCTTCCAGGTAAAATATTATTACTCGAAAGATATCTACTTTCTATTCAGATATGTCCACTGTGCAATGACGTCTCATTTACATTTACAGTGTTTATAAAGGTCGCTTGTGCGATAGCGTTATTTATCATGTGAGTTTATATATGATATGATCAATAAAAGGATCAATCTGACGTAGAATTGTGACAAATTGAACATGTAAATATGTGTTTTATGCATTGTAAGACTTTCAAAAATATTTCTAGGTATAGTCGGAAAAGAAATTTAAATTCTATATATTAAATGAGGGTAACGCAATTCAAAATTGTATTCGTTAATTTCAATAACAACACAATATGCATGTCCTTGAAAGTTTATTCAAGTAAAATTAGCTTGCTTAAATTTCACCAGTTTCAAAACAATATGCTCCGATAAAGACCTACACAATTATAAGCATAGTTTATGAAGATGTTTTCAGGGAAATGTGAAGCTCATCTTTAGACAAGTATATTAAAAACGGGTAAAAACTATGAAATTGTTTTATCAGTTTCTTAAGCAGGGGTAGATCCGGGTTTGAAGGTTGTGTGTGTGTGGGCGGGGGGAGGGGGGGGGGTCACTATCGAATCACTGCTGGGAATGGCAATCCATGAGTACTAAAAACATGCAAATCTTTATTATCACCATCAAATCACGGCCGGTAATCGCGCTCCGGTTGTACTCTCAAATTTAAAAAAAAAATTAATTTCTATGGAATCACGCCTTGGAATCTCACTCCAGAAATACTGAAATCTTTAAAACATATATCATTATTATCGAATCACAAATTGGAAACTCACTCCTGGAACACTCAAAACCTTTAAAGCTAACTATACATTAGTAGGTCACGCCTTAGAATCTCACTCGAGGAACACTCAAAACATTCAAAGCTAGATCATTACTATCAAATCACGACTGTACATTGTGTTTTGCAACATATTAATCTATATTAAATTGTATGTTTATGCAATTTGAACTAAACAAAGTATCATGATTACAATGCAATCTAAAGGGAGAACCCCCGTAGCCAAACAATAACAATGAACCTCCTAAAAGGCCAAACGTCAAAACAGTACATTTGTACTACATATAAAGCAACACAGGCGTGGCATGTACAAAACCATACAATAATATCACATACAAGACAAGACAGTCATACCACATACAGACCAACACAATTATGCCGCATACAGAACAACACAGTTATGTCGCATACAAGAAAACACAGCCATACCATATCCAGAACAACACAGTCATGCCAGATACAAAATAGCACAGCTATACGACACATAAAACAACACAGTCATACCACATACATACCAACACAGCCATACCACATACAAAACAACACAGTCATGTCACATACAAAACAACATTGTTATGCCACATACAAAAGAGCACAAGTATATCACATACAAAACAACACAGTCATACCACATACAAAACAACAGCCTGATATCCCATACAAAACAGCACAATCTAATCACATACAAAACAACACAATCATACCACATACAAAACAACACAGTCATGCCACAAACAAAACAACACAGTCATACGACATACCTAACAAGACAGTCATACCACATGCAAAACAGCACATTCATACCACATACAAAACAACACTGTCATGTCACAAACAAAACAACACAGTCATACCACATACAAAACAACACAGTCATACCACATACAAAACAACACAGTCATACGACATACATAACAACACAGTCATACCACATACAGAACAACACTGTAATACCACAAACCAAACAATACGGTCATACCACATACAAACAACACAGCCATACAAAATACAGAACAATACTGTCATATCACATACAGAACAACACAGTCATTTTCACTTACTAAACAAAACTGTTATGCCACATACAAAACAACACAGTCATGCCACACACAGAACAACACAGTCATACCACAAACCAAACACCACAATCATGCCACATACAAAACAGCACAGCCATATCACATACAGAACAGCACAGTCATACCACATACATAACAACACAATCATGCCACACACAGAACAACACAGTCATACCACATACAAAACAACACAGTCATACCACATACAGAACAGCATAGTCATACCACATACAAAACAACCCAGCCTTACCACAAACAAAACAACACTGCCATCTCAGAAATGAATCGGAACATATTTATTTACATAATGATGGTCATCGCCTTGGAACAATCAGTGAAATGGGAATCCTGTATGGGTATGAATTAGTTGATCAATACTTATCCTCGCACTTTCATGATTCACATTAGAATATTTACACGTCAACTTCCACTCCTTTAATGAACTGCCTTTCGGCAATTACGAATATTTTCGACGAACGCAACATCTTTGGATATGTTCGGATAGCGAAACGTTGCTTATTTTTATAGATGTGAATTGAAAATCGTTGATCTTGTAATTGTTTGTATTGTGTCAGCAGGCAACGAGAACTTAATTTCACATGTTGTTAATATATGATAGGTTAAATGAATTGCTGTCATTAGCATTTCAATGTTACGTTTAAAAGTGATTTAAGTTTGAGCAAAACTGATCCTGTCACCGTCACAATTGAATATTGTACAATTCTGTGGCCCGTCCTAATGTTTAATGGGTCGAATACGGAAGTGGTCAAGAGTTATGCACATAATGTCAACTATGTGTCCTCAATATATACAATTATTCACGTTTTTAAAAATATATACATTATTGATTTCAGGAGATTGGTTCAAGTACCCGTGGTATTTCAGTATTCAGGTGGTTTAGTTTGGCGGGACACTAGCAACATGATTTCCTCGTGTTTTTGTTGGTTATATGGGGAAAACTATTCTGTTTTCGTCACTCGAGGTTTTGTATTTGGTGACATTAAAAGGTATTTTACGATGTCTGAAAGTGAAGATATAAATGTGATCATATTTCCCGCCCATCACATCCCTATTTTCAGGTTGAATTTGCTGTATCATGTGTTCTATTAATATGTATATTTATTTCATTTACAGAGTTCAACTGTGAGTGTCTTACATAAGTTAGTAACTTATTTGTTACGTTTATGATTTGAGCTTCACCGTATATTCACTTTCGTTCCAGTTGCATCATGATGTTTTCCAAGATTCCGTTAAAGTTGTTGCTGACTCTAGAGGCGACGTGGCCACGATTGACCAAGGTTACGATTCAGATGTGCTTAGACGCTATTACCAATCTTCCAGCATCGGAATACTGTCTTTTCCTGTGTACATGTTCACCAAATACATTACCAATTCCTAAACTGTTTGTGTTGTTGTATTTTGAGATTAATGAATAATTAGTTTACTCACGTATTGAGTGAGTAATCTACATTTCACCAAGATATTTTGAACCAAGGACAGATTTTGACTCGTGACCGTATGAATATCAATGTCGACGATAATGTCCCCTTTTACGAAATGAGTACAAATATTAACGAATACTGTACGGTTTATTACGCCTGTGATCCGCCTAGCATGGCTCTGTTACTCCACGGACATGGGCGTTGAGTAGTCGTATTGTGTATTTTAGGGACTTGAACTCTCGTCGTAGAATAGAACGGGGCCAGATATATTGATAGTCGTTCATATGTCGCTGTTACTCGCATTCCTGCCGTGGATAAACCGCAAGTCGTTCAAGCCATTTTCTTCCTATTCCTACCGATAAACGCCTCAGGTGCAAGGATCAACACTCCACTGGTCTTTTATTCACAAAGTATAATATAAAGTAGCAAATTCTTGGTTCATTCGTGACGGCATCAGCACGAAATTGTACTCCTGAAAAATTAATATCACCTCTTGTGTTTAAGCGCTGCAATAATTAAAATGCAATGTTTGGCTTCAACAATGACGATATAATCCCCCTATATATAAAAATAATTGTTATAGTTTTAAACTTACAAAAAATAAAAGAGAATCAGGCAAATTTCAAATTACCTGATTTAAGTATAAAATGAAACTATATACAACGAAGCAGGCAAAATAAAACTCACTGAATTTATTGTTTCAACGCACAAACCATTCAAGTAGAGTTTTTAAGTGTTTCATACTTTGTTTGTTTAAACTTGATTTCGCATTCGCCAAGCTTTGAAAGTTAAATGATCTAGATAAAACTTCATTTGAAAAGAACATCTCATGCGTCCTTCTTATTTCAGCACTGTCGGAGTTTAAGAAGCCGGAAGCAAAACAGACGCGCGCCCCATCTATAAACTCCTTATACTACGTTTAACAGTCGTTTTTAAACATAATGAAATCGAACCGCTGAATCACATCATAAAAAAATTGTCAGTAACCCCCGATACTTTTCTACAATATGGTTCGTTGAGTACCGTGGCAGATTTTCCTGAAACCGCCATTTTATTGGTACACACTCCATTAGCGTTACGAATTATTAATTGCTTAACTATGTTTACATGTTTAGGAGACGATACAATAAAAATCCTACATACCTCCAGCCCAAACAATTGCCAAAACTGGTGAAATGTAGAATCCACATGAAGAACATGTACGAAATGAAAACAGTTAAACATGACACAAGAAGGAGGCGGAAAAAGAGAATCGGGGACCATCCACACGTGTTCATTAACATTGAATATACCAACGGTCAATCTGATGGAAAGGCGCATGAATTCTTTGAACATGTTATACATATAGTAATTTATGTTCTAAATTATCATATATGAGTTATGTTTAGTAAAGAAAATGGTTGAAACTCATACCAAATCTGTATAATAGTAATGTGATATGAGCGTGCACATCTGGCATTAGAGTAAATAAAAGTAAAATTAAAGATGCTCTCTTACTCCAAAATATGATTACGTTGTATTCTTAATATGAATGTTTTAAAATAATGTGGTATTTTAATTCTTTTAAACCACATAATCCCATACGTCCAATGTAGTAACCCCGGAACATTAAAACATTGAACGCTTTTCGGATAATAAACACCTGCAATAAAAAAAGTGATACGCAATTAAACATTTTATCAATTTAAACTATAAACGTAATGTTATTCTTCCCACTCGGGCAATAATTAATCAAAAGCCATGTATTATTTTATAAATAATGCATAAGTGTCTAGACGTTGTGGCAACGTTACCACCAACGTTGTCATGACGTTAACTTTATTGGTTATATTGTCCCAACGATAGGAATGTAGAGATTCCTCAACGTTTTTACAACGTTATTTTGACAACCAAAGCACAACATTCATGAAACTTTGTAACAAGCATTGGGTGCGGTAAACAAAACAAAAACAAATCGTCTGTCAAATGCAATCGTTACAATAAAAGCACACACATAGCTGATATTGTATTACCTTGGTTTATCAAATCACGTTTCATTGTTTTATTGCTGGTTTGGTAGATGATTTATTCTAATAAAATTGCATTGATATTTATACCATTAACCAATATAAAACGCACATCATATCAGCTCATGATACCCTTATCTCATTGCGACTACACGTAATCATCGCTTTTTGGAAAATCCGTATTTATATTCCTGTTTGACATCTTTTCCATCGTGACCATTGCTCTTTGGAATATAATAATTAATCATTTAGATTGACAATGGGGAAAACTTATAAAAAAGGTTATCATTTTTAATCGTACATCAAAGTATTTAATTTCATTGGTTTAAATCGAGAACTAGTCCTATATGGGCATCTGTTTTAATAACAACGTAAAAAAACATGTACATATAAAAGGAACTTAATTCTTACAACACAGTTTGAATAATGATATTCGAATACATATTTGCATCAACTTCATTTATGAAAACCATGACTATTTTACAACACCAATAGTGTGGGTCCTAGTGACACAATCTGCGCAATTATTTTATTGCCTGGGGAGAATGTTTACAATTTGTCCCACATTATATATATATTAGGTTTGATCCCATTGGGATTCTAAACATATCTCTTTACAGCACGGACTTGGTCATCAATCGTAATCTTGAATAACAGTGTCGCGTCTACCAAAGCAAACAAATACATTTTCTTTACTCCACTGCGCAGGGTTATCAAATTGGGCTGACAGACTACTTATATTACAAACACGATCAGCTCATGATTAGACTATACCTAAAAATAGTTGTTTCCTTATGTTATCCTTGGTTATATTCCTGTTAAACACCTTCTTAATCGTCACCGTTGCCTTTTGGGATACAATCTTTATTTCTTTTCAGATATGGGAAAAGCACAGGGTAACCGTACCAGTAAATATTTTATTTTACTGATGCAAAGGGGAGGGGCGTAACCCTCCGACTTTTTTTATTTCCATATGTCATTCTCCGCTCCGACTGCCTTGTTACTTTATGCTTTCCATGTATTTTCTAGGTCGTTCCGTACGCAAAGAGAAACCCAAGTCAAAATGCAAGGGTGAAAAGAAAAAAAGGTAGGAATAGTTAAAACCAAAAGTATTATTTATAAATTGTTTCAGTGTAAGTGAGTCAAATCGTTAAACAATTAAACTCAAAAAGGACAGTCTAGTGATATAAGTATCTGCCTCTCATTCAAAAGGTTCGAGCCACACCAGAGACTTACCTTTGGCCTATAAATACGGACAGTTTAGGACAGGTTTCTACCAAGGGAACGGACCGAAGGTTGATTTATGTAAAAAAAAATAGATTGGCCACACACAAGTTGGACGTCATACGTTTACAGATTACAAACGAAGTTGAAGAAAAAAAGAGAAGAAATAGCAGCATGCATATTATGTTAAATAGTCCAAGTTTAAATGTTATTGAGCTTAACGATATTATAAATCCTTATTTATTTATATGTGTATATATATTCCTACTCGTGACCGTTGCCATGTCGAGAAATAGCGTTTAATCTAGTCTGATTGATTTTTTAGCTGTTTAAAAACAACGAAAGGCAAACAAATTGAGAGAGTTAGGCGCGGGGGTGGAAAGTCTGTGTCATAAAAGCAAAAAGGTAGGGACAGTAAGCACCATGATAATTATTAAAGTCAGACCACTAAGTCAACTTCTTAACAATAAGTAAAAAAGGTTGTCTAGTGGTTAAAGCTACTAAGCAGGAAACGGCCCGAAGGCGCGGGGGTGGAAAGTCTGTGTCGGAGAAGAAAAAAGGATCGACAGTAAGCACCATAATAATTATTATAGTCAGACTACTAAGTCAACTTGTTAACAATAAGTAAAAAGGTTGTCTAGTGGTAAAAGCTACTACGCAGGAAACGACCCGAAACGTGGTACATACATTTCAGCATATAGATCGAACACATTCGAATTAATAGAGCTATTTTTTAATCTGAAACAACAAATTAATTCTAGCATTCACATTTTTATGAATATTTCACATTTAAATGCTATTTGTACTAAGCGATACAACTAAATCATTTTTAATGGCCTATGACATAATGCACGTTTTAAAATAAACAATATTTATGTGGACATTACACATATGATATATTATTGAGTCATATTTCAGAGTCCTTCAAGTCGTATGCGCAACCATATAGAGCAACGTCGGGATCACAGTCCGATTCAGCTGATGTTTTACTGAGCGGAGTTAATCGTCCTTCGACTAGTCTGCTGAAACCGAACTGACCTAAATCGTTCTTCGGTTCTCGGTGAAGCCCTTAAAAACATACAAATTTATCCAGATACTGATTTGCCTTTCTCCAAAATAATTTTGAATACATGTATGTCAGACATTGGTATTTACATTGTATGCGTTAATTACAATGCATATACATATCGACATATTTCATTTCATATATTTATGACTATTTATCGCTGTACAATGTGTAAGTCAGAATTAAACTGAATTTTATATGGTCAATGCAATGATGTAGGTTGTTATGTGACTGCGTCGACCCAAATGGGAGTATCTGTGTTGTTTAATTGGCAAGCATAATTCACAGACAGAATGGTAATACTGGAATGAGCTACGTTGGTTCATTAACGTGTCGTATTGTATAACGTTGACACACGAGACTTACATTCACTGTCCCTCCAGACGATTAGACGTGTTAGTAGTGAGCTATGAAATAAAACAAGCCCTAGGATGAAAGACATTTGTTCTGTTACTAGACCAAGGATTCTCAAATTTTCCCTTTGTGCGTAAGTGGGCTGAATATTGTTTTTATCTCGGAAACAAAACAAACTCAGACGGGTAAACAGAAAGCTCTGATTATTTCGAGCAATACATATTTTCGAACATAACTCCCGTAACTGCTCCGGTTTGACTGAACTATCGTTGATTCTAATGGAAACGCTGTTACCTCAAATAACATTGGCCTTAGTAGTAAAAACCAACACTGAAGAAAAGTTCAACGACATCGAAAAACCAGTAAAATTACATGTGCCTTTATTGTGGTCGTTTACTCTCCAGCAATATACCTATTTTCTAACGATTTGTCAAAAGATAAACATCACTTTAAAACAGTTTCCATTCTGGATAATGATCCTTCGAACACTTTAAATGCATCAAAAGTATAAAAAAGCAGATTCTATTTAAGCGAGACTGTTTATTGTCCACAATGGCAAGTGCAAAAGTGCTAACCACGCCCGCTAGTGTATAAAGCAGCTGTCTCAGTTAAATCGAGACTTTTCATTGTCCGCAAGGAAAGCACTGACCACGCTCGCTTGTGTATAGACCAGCAGCATCGGTTTGATTGAGACTGTTCATTGTTCTCAAGGATAGGTGCAGCACTGACCACGCCCGCTAGTTTATGAAACAGCAGCCTCGATTTGATCGAGACTGTTCATTGTCCACAATGGTAAAGGCCGCACTGACCAAGACCGGTAGTGTATAAAACAGAAGCCTCGGTTTGATAAAGACTGTTTATTGCCCACAGTTGTAAGTGCAGCACTGATCACGCCCGCTACTGTATAAAATAGCAGCCTCGGTTTGATCGAGAATGTTCATTGACCTCAATGGTAAGTGCAGTACTGACCACGTCCGCTAGTGTTAAAAACAGCAGCCTCGGTTTAACTGAGACCGTTCATTGGCCCCAATGGTAAGTGCAGCAATGACCACTTCCGCTAGTGTTTAAAACAGCAGCCTCGGTTTAACTGAGACTGTCCATTGGCCCAATGCTAAGTGCAGCAATGACCGCGCTTTCTGGTTATGAAACAGCAGTTTTAGTTTAATCGAGACAGTCCACAATGGTAAGTGCAGCACTGACCGCTGGTGTATGAAACATGTGTATAAATAGCAGCCTCGGTTTTATCGACTGGTCATTGGTAAGTGCAGGCTAGCATTGGCTTTGGAAATTAAACAACATTTAAATTACATATGGCTACACACGTGATTTTAAGGATTATGTACAATTAAACTATCAGTTGCTATTAGTTTGTATAAGCCTGGGCCCCGTTTCAATAAGATATGTAAGTCGCTTAAGCACTACGGCCTGAAAGGCCTTGCAGCGTCGACCGTCGACCTGCTATTAGATTGTCCTCTCAAGTAAGCTGGAAATTGTGGTCGACGCTTTTCCCGCCATTTTGCAAGAGGACAATCATTTATAAATAAAACACCAAATGGTAGGTGTAAGGGGACGGACGGTGGTCCTTTTTCCCTATAATTGCTATGTTTAAAAGCGTTAAGTTACGGTCAGAAAGGAAATTTTATCGCAACGCAGTTTACGCAGAAAATGGTGTTACGCCTGGAAATTAACGGTCATAAGACTTACAATATGTATCTAAACGAGGCCCAGCACAGTTACTTTGCTAGTATCAATAAACGAGTAGCTAAGTTAAATCCAATGTTCCCTGAATACCTGGGGCCTGTTTCTCAAAAGAACTAGAACACATGAAAACATTTTCCCGCCTGAAATCCTATAGTCCGATTAATATGTTTAATATGTAATGAGGTGACCGAAAAAGATTATCTTAGTTTGTTAGATTAATCACTATTTAATGATTGAATTAATGCATACACTTAAATGTCCATTCCACCATGCACATTATGTTGAATATTCCAAATTTATTTGTTGTCAACGCTAAAATGATAAAAATACAATTTAAAAGGAGTATTTTATCGAGCAGGTTTTTAAAATAAACCCTGATTCATGGGACATAACACATACCATGATAGTCAATGGTCACATATTTAAAGGAACCATAAACCTGATGGGCTCCCGGAGTAACACAGGTCTGCCGCTGTGCCTGTTCCCTCTGCCTATATATTAAGAAAAAGGCGAAACGACATATACAAGCTGACATTTAAATAGTAACTTATTCCAAGAAACGTCAGATAAAAAAACTAATGGACACATGAAGCAAAGACAATTAAATGATGAAATTAACTAGTATTCTACTAAAGCAAATTAATAAATCTCTCCTCTTTCAATTCAGGAATGTCACAAGAACCTGACTTATTAGAAAACTACCTTAATAATGAAAGTAAAAGTGAACTTTTATATTAATGCTAGCCACACTTATAATAAGTTATTTAGAATATGTATTTTCATAATTATAATATTATAAGCTTTTTCAGAGCAAACGCCATTCTTAGTCAACGACAATTATACTTAAGTACGGCAGCGAAATAAGGTATCTTAGCTACACCTAGTTTGCATGGCGGTGTATAGAAAATGTTTTTGGTATATTCTGGTAGCCTAGACCTTTTAATACAATAATCCGATTGAAGACCTCGCGCACCCTTTGGTGATTTATTTCATATTAAAGATGGTGTCCAAGATGACCGCTGAGTGTTACGAAATCGACAATCTCATTTAATTGTGTGTTAATGATTTCCTCATTTTTTTTGCAAAACTATGATTGATTAATATGAACCAATAAATTCTTATTAAATTCATAACATATTTCAGCAGTCAAAACAAGCAAAACAGAATACTTGTTATGTTTTGTTGCAAATACCGTTTTTAATGAAAAGTTATTTTTTTAAACACTCAAAGCCCATTGGTACAGTAGCTCTTGCACATAATATAATCCCGACTTCAAATAAACCAAAATGGTGTGCATTGGTTATGATATTTTGTCAGAAATCAATATATGGATTAATATTTAAAGGTACTTGTTTCCAATGTTATATTTAGTGTTTTAAGACTTACTGCGATGTAGATTTTTCCATCATTTTTTTTCTTAAATATTTACTTATACATAAAATATACTCATATTTTCTCACAAACAACGCAGATTTCAACTATAGTTGATAGGTTAATGTTTGTCTGAAAATAAATAAAAAATATCAGCTCACATTTTGCTACGCATTGGGCACGTCTTTAAAAGTCGTTCAGGGGTTTCCTTAAGGTACGATTTAATACGTCAATTTTCTTGAATATTCTATCAATACCCAGCTACTCGACGATATATGACGATGCCTTCACGGTTTATCATGGCATTCTCATAGCAGAAAGGTACCGGAAGAACATCAGTCCAGATTTTGAACGATTCGATACGCTTTCTTGATCCTGTGAAAACATAATCATTCGAACATTATCGTAGTAGCAACACGTGCCAGCGTATCAGTAGCAGCGTTGTCGATCTTGAAAATAATCGTAGCTGATCATTTATTATTTTGTGTATTCAAGATAAATTTCATAGAAGCCCAATCTGAGGTCGCGTCTTAACCTTAGCCAAACGTTATACATCGTGTGAAACTGTCTTTGAGCAACTCCCTTCCGCGTAGCGAACTCTTACCCCAGTATATCGACCAAGCATGGCTCTGTTATGGAAGTTTTTCGTTAACCCCACGGTTAAAGACGTCGAGTAGTTGTAGTTTGTCATGTATAGTTGGGACTTACACTATCGTCGTGTTATGGACTGGGACCATTGTCGTGACATATAAATAGTCGTTCATACATTGCAGTTATCGCATTATCGTCGAGGTAAAACCTCCTGCAATTCATGACATGTTCCTTCTATTTCACCCGATGAACACCTCACTACAATTGTGTCGCTAGAGTGGCAACGATCGATCCTCTGCTGGTATTCTACTCACACAATCTCAATGTAAAGGAGCAAATCGTTAACCCAAAACTGACGGCATCAGCATGAATCTTCTGCAGTCCTTTCAGAACATGAACTACTAAGATTGCAGATAACTTTTAAAATATCTTTAGAAAGACTGTATTTCAAGGCCAATCGATGCGAAATCTGTATAGTGTGAGTCATGCTTAAATAGTCAACAAATTAAAATAAACATATGCCTGTCTTTATTTCTATCACCATACTATCTCAATGTTGCCATCTTACCATTGTTTATTACAAAATTATAATTACTTTAATATGTCATCTCTTAAAGGGGGTACAATGAAGCTTATTACATTTGGCTTTAATGATCAAAGCAAAACAAATGTGCAATGTCATATTAGAGCGTCTCGGTTACATAGATATGCAAAATCATTTCCTATACAAACCGCTGCAGGGTTCTTAACTTCGGCTGCCGGACTTTTATCATATACCCATTCAAACGCTTATCAGCTAATGATACCCTAATCCCATTGCGACAATACGTAAACAGCGCTTTTTAGAAAATCCTTATTATTTTTCTGTTTGACATATTTTCAATATTTTTATATAATTGACATGTTTCGTTGCTTGTTAAATTATAGTTTTAATCTAATCATATGGATTTATAGCTGTTTCCCAACTATGGGAAACACATCCAAACGAGGTAACTTTTCTTATTATAACTTTAAGTATTTTATTTTGCTGGTGCAGTGTTTTCATAACAAAACAAAACAGCATGAACAAAAAAGGAACACGAGTAATTTAACACAAGTTAAAGAACGATATTTGGATACAACCAGTTCTCCAACGACTAGGAATCATCAACGAGGGATCCCAATGCCGTATCACACAACCTGCGCATTAAAAAAAGTATGCTTTTAAAATAGGATAACAATGATACTGAGATTAGTTTACTCAGAATTTAGTTATATGTGGTAGAATGTTTATTTTATGTCCCAGAAGATACTTGTACTACATTCTTCTTTACGGTGATCAAAGTTATACATTTTCTGAAAACTGAAATTTTGTGGGATCCCATTGGGTTTCTACACACATCATTTTATACCACAGGCTTGATAATGAACATTGATGATTCATTTATAACTATAAAGTTAATGTAATGAATTCATACACGTTTTCTTGGGGGGAGGCTTGTGTTGAGTTTGGCCAATCATTAAAATACCGGGTTAAATATTAAAATCAATCTGCATTAGTGCGAGTAGTACAATTCCAGTTCAAACTAAGATATCGTGTAGTATCGACATTTAGCATTCTAAATGTTAGGGACTAGGATGTCAGGTTTAAATGATGAAACCGCTCCGACTACATTGTATAATTTTATATTTGAGTTTTCCGCTTCGATTACATTGCTTGTTTATAAGCGTTTTTATTTCTTTCAGATGCAGGTAGATCCGTACGAAAAAGGCTTCCTAAATCAGGGAGAAAGACTGATAAGAAAAGAAGAGGTAAACAGATTAAGCCAAAATGATTTTTAAACTATTGTAATAAAATGGATAATTGCTTTTTTTCCGTGTTAGATCGTAATATATTTAACCAAGTGAGCACCAACAATTTTATTCACGAGATGAAATATATTGCAATCTTACACTAATAAAAACTTAAAATAGGAGTTTAAAGTCATTTACTAGCAATTTTAAGAAAAACAAGCGCCACACATGCACACATAACGGCATTTATAAAATGACGTCGTTGAAATTTTGTCAGAGCCCTTTGGACGCTGACGTTTTTGATTTGGAACTGAATGCGGGATACAATTTCAAAACATGGAACAATATCAATTTGGTATTTTCACTGTTTCTAACTTTGAAATATCAATTCTATTTCACTGGCAAATCTATATAAACCACCGGAAAAATATGATAAATTGTTATTATAGCGTAAGTTTACAGCCTCTAATTGTCGAACATTTAAACCAAAAGGTTGGTCTAGTGTTATAAGTGTCTACCTCTCATTCAAAAGTCTCGAGCCATATCATGGACGTTTTCTTGGCTTCTAAATAACGTCAGCTTAGAAATGGTTTCTACCACGGAAACGGACTTAAGGTTCTGTAAGCTAATTGATGGTTCACACTCGAGCTGAAATAAATAAGTATACAGTTCCAAAAAGAGGGGAAAAGGAACAATATCACTATGCAGATTGTGTTAAATATTTGGCAAGTTGAATAGCTCATTTGTATTTAACGATATAATGATAAAATACGATGTTCATGAGCAATCCATTAAAGCCGGTTTTAAAACATATCATGTTTCAGACTCCACTGCACATATCATCTTAGCCAATGTTCAAATATTTCAGGGACCAACAAATCTGATGCGGTCCCGAAGCGACTCAGGTCTGGTATTGAACATGTTCCCTTTGCCGATATATCAAGACGAAGATCTAAACGGTATATTGAAATGTTTTGAATAGTTACTTTGTACCAGGGGTATAAAATGAAAAACAAATGTATGCATGAGGCAATGACAAATAAATGAAGAATTCTGCCAAAATTATATCCAATCCTATATACCTCACCCTTTCTCTCTGCAGTGCATGCGGTTACGGGAACAATAGTTTTTTTTTCCCTTTTGGCTTCTCAAATTAAAGTATATGTTTTTATTATTTTCATGTAGGACACACTTATATAAAATCATGTATCTTAATAATTATAATATGTATAAGTTTTATCGGAGCAAACACAAATTTAAGTCTACGATAAATATACTTCTATCATAAACACATATAAACGTGTATAAATCTTATCATGATACATACATTGAGACGACACTCAAAGATAGCTTTATGGGAAATCGTTATTTATATAGTATATACACTTTCACCAAATTGACCATTGCATTGTATTAAATAGTGTTCAAATATTCAAATTTGTTTTAGCTTTGTTCCAACTATTGAAAAGAAAACCGCAAAACGAGTTGTCCTTTCTGACCGTAAGTATTTTATTTACATGTACAGACTTTGTTGGATATACTGAATGCATTCCAAACATATTCAATTATATTTAAGATGCCCTAATGGAATCAGTTTTAAAACCATTGTTCAAAAGGGTATCAGCCAAAAGGAATTTGAGCATTTCAACACAGTTTAAAGAATGAGTCAACTTGCACCAATTCGTAAAAACACCAATATTGTTAAAAGCACTCGGAATTTCAGTGACATTACAAACACCTTGCGTATTAAAGAAGAAAAGCGCGTTCAAAAAGTATAAAATAGATACTGAGATGAATGTATACTTGTCGTTTAATTTTATCTGAGAGTATGTTTATTATTTGTCTCAGATTATATTTACTACATTCTTTCACGGGAATCAAAGTTGATAAATTTTCTGAATGGGATCTCGTTTGGTTACAAAACCTATATATTTGAATCACGTGTTTCGAAATAAACGTGGATAAGCATAAGCATAGATACGCTCCGAGTGAAAGTAATTTGTGATTTGCGATGTGTATGACAAAAAAATTAAATATCAAAATAAATTTTAAGATATATCTATGTTATTGCCAACAACTTTAACTCTAATTAAAACAATCACTTTGAAAAAAATCAAAATTCCAAACACTAAAGTTAGGGACTTCTCCAAAGAACGCTCTCTCTTGCACCAAGTCCCGGAAACGCTCCGACTACTTTGTTTATTAAAAATCAGATCATCAGTTCATATAACTGTTTTAGATGAAGGTCGTTCCGTACGCAAAGCACAGTTCGCGTTAAGGCACGAAAGGGACAAAACGACTGAGTCAAATTATAAAAACACGAAAAGGTTGTTTTGTGATACACTTGTCAGTCTCTCACTCGAGATGTTCGAGACATACTTTTTTGGCTTCTGTGAGGACACCTCGGTACTGGGGTGGTATTCAATACACGACATAAGTTGATCTTATGGTCACACATAATTGACTTAATTCACACAGTTGGTCAGTTATTGAAAATATTTACTCCGATTACCTACATCGTTCTTAGATCCAATTAGGACCAATAATGAATACCAGTCCAGACTTCTACTAAAACAACGGGCCCGAAAGCGATTCATATCAGCCTGTATATGGCTTACAATCGAACTGAACTGAATTAATACATAAATATAGTAAACAACAACCAAAAACTCATTCAGCCATGCACATTTTGATAATATAAGTTTCCATTGATTTTCGTGTTAATGAAGTCATATAAAACTCTCCGATTTTCAAGGTATATAAAATTAAAGAAGGTCTGAAAATCATCCATGATTCAGAAACATCAGACAAATCATAATAGTCAACGTCCACACATTTCAGGGGACAAAAAATCTGATGCGACCCAGAAAAGTCCACCGTTGCTTAAGTTTGTTTCCTCATTCGACAAAAGAAGAAGACAAGCCAAACGGAATACGTAAGAGCTGACATTGTTTAATAGTAACTTTGTATGCAAATCTAATGTACGCATCAAAAAGCACGTACATTAAAAAGATATATTGCAACTGTACTTAAAACTACTATTCTTTTTCTGGCATGAACACGAACCATTTTTTACCTGAATCATGAGGAAATCTCTTATGTAAGTGTAGGACACAATTATGTAATATATTTATAATCTTTGTTTGAGTACATACCAGTATTTTCATTTTAAATAATATCATATTTTGTGGTATAAGTATATGCAATTTCCCCATCATGACCATTGTATTGTTGGAATACAGTTATTAATTTGTTATTGATTGGATTTTAGCAGTTCAGTAACCACGCAAGGCAAAAAATCTCAACGGAAGGGAGGTTAGTATTTTATTTTACTGGTGCAGAATTTGTTTGATAAACATGACGTCTAAAAGGTTTAAGTTATAATCAGGACTAGGCAACCGTTTTGAAAACAAAGTTCTGAAAGCCATGAACGCACAGGAACATTAATATAACAACACCGTTTAAAATGATGTCCAGAGGCACATTTACATCGACTATCACGACAACACAAATATTTTTACAATAACAATTGAAGTATAACACAACATGTGCATGAAGTAAAAGACACGTTTAAATGGTATAACTTGTATAATGAGGAAGAACTTAATGAACTTGGTTGGAGGTTATGGTCCAAGGGTACTCTATCCCTTACGTCAAATCCCAGAACCACCCCTACTGCCTTGTTTATGTTTACATTTCACGTTGTTCTTATTGATTTAGGCCAGTCTCCCTCCTTTTCGACGTTTGCTGAGGCGTTCAAATCAGAGCACCAACAGCACAAGAAAAAGACAGGTAAGAACAGTTAAAACCAGAATTACTGCAAATAAATTGTTCAATTGTTAAGTTGGTGTACAATCAAAGCTCCAAAAGGTGGTATATTGGTCTTTATAAAGGGTTGAGTCGTACCAGGGAGGTTATCAAGACCTCTATATATGACCACACTGTACCGGTTACTACCAGAAACAAACCCGAGAGTGACGCTTATCAGCCTATAGATGGCACACAATCGCGTGGAAAGTAATTCAACCATGCACTTTGTGTTGAAGAATCCACGTATTTTATTATTTGTAGTTAACGATATTTCGAAAAATCATCCGATTTTCATAAAATATTACATAAAGCAGTTTATTAAATAATCAATGTTTCAGGCGACAACAAAACATTTAATGCTTGTCAACGTTCACACATTTCAGGGACTAAATCTGATGCGGTCCAGAAGAGTTCCCTGTTGCTTGAGTTTGTTTCCCCTGTCGAAGAAAGAAGAAGGCAAGTCAAACAGTATACATAAATTTGAAGCTGATAGTGTTTAAAAAGTAATTTAGAATGGAAAAATAATGCACGTTTCATGCAAGAGCACCTTCATAAAATTGTACACTGATATTTGCCTAAATACTACATTTTTGCCATGTACAGGACACAGATTTAGTTTTGTTTTCCTTAATCATGACAACAAAAGTTTGATATAGGTGTAGAACACAATAATATATATAGTTTGATCAGAAAGTATTGAGAATTACGAGGGGGAGTCAATAAGTTCGTGAACGACCCCTTTTTGTCGCTTATTGTACATCTTTTTTTTCTTGAATTGTTTTCAACATCATATTTCACATGTGATTTAATAAATATGGAAATTAATTACTAACTTATTTCATATTTTAAATATTTTATATTGATTTGTTATTACACACTGTCAACAACGCGGCGCACTTTGAAATGGCGCTGTATCTAACATAACAATGTTATATAAAGTACGTCATTTTTGCGGGAAAAGAGCGTGTGATTCAGGCGAGACTTTTACTGACGTCACTTTGACTTTGACGTATATACGAAGTTTTGACGTCATACCATAAACAACAACGGTGCGCTGACCTTTTAAAATACCCACACTAGGATTATCTTTAAGTAAATGACGTCAATGGATAACGTTGAGAAGCGAGCTGTCATTAAGCATGGCGTTAGAGTCGGAATGACGCCCACCGACACGCTCAAGTTCATGAATCAGGGAAACACCGGACAATCATGTAAGCGAAGTTTAGTTTACAAGTGGCACGGGAGATTTTCAAATGGGAGAGAGGACATCAACGATGACAAAAGAGTAGGAAGACCGGTAACCAGTGACTCATTGAAGCTAGCTGTTGCATCCGAGCTTTCTACCGACAGACGAAGAAGCATCGACGAACTTGCAGATATGTTTGATTTATCGCACGGCACAATGCATAAAATAATTACAAACGATCTGGGAATGAGGAAAGTCTCAGCACGATGGGTGCCGCGACTTTTGTCGGAAAATGAAAAAACGTGCGCGTGGAAACGTCACAGTGCTTTCTGGCACGTCACGCTAGAGAAGGCGACCATTTTTTAAATAAAATCGTCACGTGCGATGAAACATGGCTACACTTCTATGACCCTGAAACAAAAGCTGAGTCAATGGTATGGAAACGACCCTCTTCACCGCCACCAAAGAAAGCAAAGGTCATCAAGTCAGCGAAAAAAGTGATGTTCCTCGTCTTCATGGATCACCGGGGCATACTCCTGTCACATGCCATCCCCACTGACAAGACCGTCAACGCGGGTTATTATCAGAAGGTAAACAGTATTAAAAGTCTAAAAATATTGTTTTATTAGTTGGATTTAAATATTATATTTTAAATAAATGCTTATTTACAAAAATAATAAAGTGTTTCATGTTTGTTTCTTTTATGATTAATTCCCTAATTTTATTTTAATTTGTTCACAGGTTCTGCGCCGTGATCTCGTTCACGCCATCCAGAAGAAGCGCCCGGATCTTGAGATCGAGAATCTCATCTTTCACCAAGATAACGCCCCGGCCCACCGTGCACAGGAAACACTGATGACGATTGACTTTTTAGGATTTGAGCGTCTCAATCATTCGCCGTACTCACCTGACCTCGCCCCTATGGACTTCGCGATTTTTCCAAGACTGAAGGCCGATCTTCGCGGGAGACGTTTCGAATGTCTGGCAGAGCTCCGCAGCGCAGTCCAGTCATCGTTCGCGCCCCTGTCCGAGACATGGTTTACAGAGGTGCACCGGAAATGGGTCGTCCGCCATCAGAAATGTGTCCAAGAGAGTGGAGAGTATTTTGAGAAACAGTAACGCCCATAACGTAAACGTCATGACATTGTTCCGAAGTGCGCCGCGGTATTGCAGATGGGTATTTTGTATTTTTTATTTATATTAGTAATTGTTATTGTATTCACTTTTTTTTGTACATGTTTTGAAAACATATTTGTTATTGTGTATATTAAATTTCATTACACGCAAACGCGCATTTGTTTTTTTTAAAACGCTCGTTCACGAACTTATTGACTCCCCCTCGTATGTTTTTGTACATAAAACTAGAACTGAATATAGCATCAATTATTTGTTTATATCATGATATTGAACATATATTCACAATATAAAATCACCAGCTTTCAATATTTTGTAAGTCCGCCTTCCTGAGTAATACATGCTTCAATCCTCCTGGGCATACTCCCTCTCAACGAAGTTATCAAATAAGGGCTCATAGTGTCCCAGAAACTGACTACCTCTTGCTTCATAGCATCTATGGTAGTTATGTTTTTCTGGTTGATATTGTTCTTCATTAACCCCCAAATGTTCTCAGTAGGATTCAGATCAGGACAGCCACTCCAAAACGTTGACATTTTCCGCTAAATACCAGGATTGTGCATGTTTGGCAGTATGTTTTGGATCATTATCTTGGTGCAAAATCCATGCATGTCCATACAAAACCTGGGCTGTTGGAAGCAAATGTCCATGAAGAATGTCTGTATACCGCTCACTGGTAAGATTACCCTTGAGGACACACAGTGGCGTAACCCGAAAGAGACATACCCCACCCCACACATGGAACTTGGGACTGTGTTTTGGTCGCTGGTAAAGTGGAGATTTGTCGTCTTTAGTCCACATTTTCATGGCATTTTGGTAGAGCCAAACAGAGCTTTCATCAGAGAATATCACATTATTCCAGTTAAAGTCTCTGTGACGCAAACATCAATTCAACCTCTTCTGTTTTTGCTCTGGCCTCATGAGTGGGGATGACATTGCATTCTTTTTGTCCCAGCCTATGGAATGGAGCTCTTTCCTCATGGTCTCCTTGGATACTGGCACAGTCCCTCTGTGAATCATTTCACCTCTGATCTTGGAAATACTCCATCTCCTGTTTTGGGACTACACCCAACCTCCTCCGATCACCAACTGTCAAACTTCGAGGCCTTCCTGCTCCCTTCTTATGCTCTATTCCCTGTCCATTCTCAATATTTCTAAAAACCCTATATACAGTAGATAGAGAAATGTCTGCAGTTTCCGAAATGGTGCTTGTAGTTGTAATTCCATCACTCTAAAGCTCATTAACAATCTTTCTTTTCTCAGAAGTTCATTTCAACACTCAACTTTCAAGGACGTCTGCTCAAATGTAAAGGGAGATCACTCTAAAAGACTACTGGAAAATTTAAGGAAATAGTTTCATCCCCTTATATAAAAAGAAGTTAATTGATGTTGAGCACAAAACAAATATGTTGCCACATCAAAGTTGTTAATAAAATTCTCAATAATTTCTGGTCAAACTATACATTAAGATATTTTGAAGATTTTTTAGTAAACCCTTATAAATGCACATAAGTATGATATTTCTACCAGTCTGAAGGTGAACTTCATGGTACAGAAAACTCCTTAAAACAATTCGTTAAATTTGCTGTTGGGGAAATCCTTATTCATATATACGCAATCGTAAACAAATGATAGATGAATTATAGTAATAAACTTAGTCAGATTGTATTTCCAGCAGTTCAGGACCCAATCGGGCCAAAATGTTTCCGCAAGTTTCTTCTGATTGTAAGTATTTATTTTACTGATGCAGATTTAGTTATACAATTATTCTGAACAGTTTCACATTTAAGCAATAGCTTGACTCATACGGCCATCAGTGATAATAACAAACATGCACCAATTTAATGGAACCTGATTATTACAAACAGTTTTAAGATTAATATTCCGATACAGCTTGCATCAACTTGATTCGTGAAAAACACCAATACAGGTAAGGAAACCTCAGTACTGGTTACTATCAAGAAAATGGTATCTAAGAGTGATTGATTAGCATATACATGGCTCAGAATCATCGAGCTTTAGCCATGTAATGATTAAACTTCTACTTCTATGAACTATTACATATAGCTTGTTCTAAAATTAAAAAAAGGTTCAAAAGGACACCACGTATTTCATGTTAGTCAATGTTCACATATTTCAGGGACGCATGTAAACGATGCGGTTCTGGAGATACCTAAATTCAATGCTGAGCCTAGTCCATCTGGGGAAAGACGAATGGTCACACGGTATGCATTAAAGCTGATTAAATGGTAACTTATTGCGTGAAGTGTCAAATGAAAAACTAATGCACACATTAGGCAAATAATTAATAATAATGAAAAATAAATGGTATTCTTCTAATAACTTCCTTTTCTTTAGGCATGAATAGGAACAAAACATTATTATTTCCTTGGTCTTAATCATAAACGTAAAAACATACTTAAGTTTGATATTAATATAAACAATAATATCAAGTAGTTATAAACTTTTTGGGAACACACACATTTCTTTGTAGACGGCAACACTATTTATATAATATATTAAAGCCTTATTAATGCGTATACATCTAATCAACTCATGATAGAGACATCTATTGAGACAACATTCGTATTTATATATGTTAATATCTTCACCATCGTGACCATTGGATTGTTGAAATGTACTGTTTAATTTAATATTAGTCTGTTTGGTGTTTTAACAGTTCAGCAGCCAGGAAAATCAGAACGGGTGGACTATTTTGCGTTCCTGATGGTATGTTTTTTTATTTTACTGATGCAGATTTTGTTGGATATACATGTATTCTTAACAGTTTCAGTTTTAAGGAAGAACTAAGTCTTAAATGGGCACAATTTTTAATATCAAAGTACAAAAAGGCATTGACACAAAGGCACATAAGTATAACAATACCGTAAAAAGAATAGTATTAATTCGGATACATCTCTGCGTCACTTTTATTCATGAAAACCTCAAATATTTTTACAACAACTAGGACTTCAAGATAAATATTACACACCCTGAGCACTAAATGAAAGTACGCTTTTAAATGGTATATCATGTATATCGAGATAAACTTACTTTTCATATAAATAAGTTCGGGGGTATGTTTTTATAGGTCAAAGTTTATATACTCACCAAGGCGACCCGGGTTCGATTCCCGGGCGCATGTGAGTTTGATTTATGATCACCAAGTCGGACAAGTGGGTCTCCTCCGGTTAGTCAAGACTCCCTTACAACACAAGACCACAATCTCGCGACACATCGTGCCAACGAGAGTGATTAATAAATATTGCAAAAGCTTGTTTCACAATCGTTGTAGAATAAAAAAGTTTAAACTAAAAAATAAACTATTGTTTTCAAAGTTTATTCAAGTTTACTTGGCCGTACTTTGATAAGATTCAGTTTTTTTATATAAATTAGGATGTTCGTCTTTATAGCATGAACTTTGAAGTCCACTTTGATAAAATCGTTTAATAATGTAAATTATTATTTCATAAATTTCGCACGCGCTCAACGGGAGTATGAATAGGGGTCGGGCGCATACATCATATTTGATTGAGTATCTAGATATTTCTGGAAAAGTGTGATATTTTAAATTCAAGTTCAAACTATAATTTCGTAGAATATCAAAATTTCAAATTATTCTCACGGTTAAGGGCTACGGTTCAAGGGTACGCCCTCCCTTACGTCGTTTCTCTGAGCCGCTGACTACTTATTCATTTTAAGATTTGTTTATTGAATTGTTTTCGATCCAGATGATTTCTTTATGGTCGGGGCTGGGTGGCAAAAGCCATCGGACGCAAAGGACAAGAAAACAATAGGTATAAACAAGGCAATCCAGAATTGTTTATAATATTGATATATTGATAGTATACTGAGTCAATTCAAGTTGTAAAATAAACAATCACTTAAGGTGTGGTCTAGTAGTATAAGTGTCCGCTTCTCACTCAGGCGGTTCGAACCGTACCAGGGTCGATCTCATGGTTTCTCAATAGTGACTCCTCAGTATCCAGTAAACGGATCCGAGAGTGATTAATATCAGCCTACAGGTACTCTCAATCGAGCTGAAATAAAGAAACTACTAGTAAAGATAACAAAGAAACATTTAACAATGCATATCATGTTTAATTTTCCAAGAGTTATTGCTATTTGATTTTAACGCTATAATAATAAAAAGGAGCCAATGTTCCCATATTTCAGGGACCTCTGATGCGCACCCAGACGAACCGAGATCAGCCGTTCAGCCTGTTCCAGCTGACGAAATGCCTGACGGAGTAGATCAGCCGGCAGGCCTTCCAGATCCAAACTACCGTTCACTCGAACAAAAACTATCTTGAATACAGCTAATTCAGACTTTTATTAACATTTTTTAAGTTTGTTCAAACACAAACTGAACAATTGAAAAACGGCTCGATCTTACTAACAGCCTGAGAGTAGAGCGTGAATTTAAAGAAAAGGAAGATTTTATCAAGATTGGAAAACGGCCATATTATATTTCCAACAGAAATGGAAATTTTATTCAAATATGTGTTAATGTCGTTATAAATTGGCAATCAATATCATTTTTTTCAAATATGCTTAAAGTTTGTATGATATAAAAATATGATTGTTTTTTCAATTACGAAGATAAAGTCCAACTATCTTATACTTTTGCATGTCATTAAAATAAGTCACAACCTTAGGCGCACATTATGCTTAAAAACAAAGGAAAACACAATCAGGCGCACACTATGTTTTATGATAAATCACACACTGAGGTGCTAATAATGTTTTCAAATAAAAATCACACCTTGAGGCAAAAATATGGTTTTAAAATGAATCACACCCAGAGTAAAACATTATGTTTGAATATAGATAAAATCTCCAAGACGCATATTATGTAACCTGAGACGCACATTAAAATCGATGTCGGTTCTGATAACACCTCGATCTGTTTTCATCCTTCCAATTGGTATCACCAGGAATTATCTAATAAAGAGGCAGGCTCATACCCCCGCAAACTTCCATACATGTACAGTTTACATTCAATTCACTTAAATAGATTACACCTTAGACACAGGTTATGATTTCAACTCACTGGGAGAAGGCCAAAGTATTTCCATCTGTTTTCAACCCGTCTCCTGCTATCACCAGGAACCCACTAATGAAGAGATGGGCTCATACTCACACAAAGCATACATTCAGGTTCAGTTTATCTTCACTTATGAAATCGAACCTTGAGCCGCACATAATGTTTTAAGTCTGTTGTGACACTAAGTTAGTGTGAACATATGTAAACCAAGTGGCATACACGGTAATTCAACGACGTCACTGTCTCTTCCGTTTTGGTTGCTATGGTAATTGAAACGCGGTCAACGCCTAACACAATTGGCCTAAGTAGTAACAATACAAACATATAAGTAAAGTCCAATAACATCAAGGACCAGAATTATTTACATGTACCTACATTGTGGACGTTAACGCCCCTGCAATATCATTTTCGCCAGTTTTATAAATATATAAAACACATGGTCAAAACGATGTACATTCTGGATAAGAGCTCCCTTGATGCACTTAATGCATCCAAATTATAAACCAACAGCCTCGGTTTGATGAAGACTGTTCATTGTCCACAATGATACAATGCAGTACTGACCACACGTGCTTGTGTATCAAACAACAGCCTTGGTTTAATCGAGACTGTAAATTTAACGCAATGATAAGTGCAGCACTGACCACGCCCGCTAGTGTATAAAACTGTAACCTTTGTTTAAACGAGACTGTTAATTTACCGCAGTGGTAAGTGCGGTACTGATCTCGCCCGCTAGTGTATAAAACAGCAGCCTCGGTTTGATCGAGACTGTTCATTGACCGCAATGGTTAGTGCAGTACTGACCACGCCCGCTAGTGTATAAAACAGTAGCCTTGGTTTAAACGAGACTGTTAATTGACCGCAATGGTAAGTGCAGTACTGACCACGCCCGCTAGTGTATAAAATAGGAGCCTTGGTTTAAACGAGACTGTTCATTGACCGTAATGGTAAGTGCAGTACTGACCACGCCCGCAAGTGTATAAAACAGCAGCCTTGGTTTAATCGAGACCGTAAATTGACCGCATTGATAAGTACAGCACTGACCACTGCCGCTAGTGTATAAAACAGCAGCGTTGCTATATTCGAGACTGTTGTATGTCCACAATGGTAAGTGCAGTACTGACTACGCCCGCTAATGTATAAAACAGTAGCCTTGGTTTTAACGAGACTGCTAATTGACCGCAATGATAAGTGCGGTACTGACCACGCCCGCTAGTGTATAAAACAGCAGCCTTGGTTTAATCGAGCATGCAAATTGACCGCAATGATAAGTGCAGGACTGACCATGCCCGCTAGTATATAATATAGCAGCGTTGCTATGTTCGAGACTGTTGTATGTCCACAATGGTAAGTGCAGTACTGACCACGCCCGCTAGTGTTTAAAACAGTAGCCTTGGTTTAAACGAGACTGTTAATTGACCGCAATGATAAGTGCGGTATTGACCACGCCTGCTAGTGTATAAAACAGCAGCCTCGGTTTGATCGAGACTGTTCATTGACCGCAATGATAAGTGAAGTACTGACCAAGCCTGCTTGTGTTTAAAACAGCAGCCTCGGTGTGATTGAGACTGTTCATTTTCCACAATGGTTAGTGAAGTACTGACCACGCCCGCTAGTGTATGAAACAGCAGCCTCGGTTTGATCGAGACTGTTCACTGACCACAATTGTAAGTGCAGTGCTTACTAAGCCCGCTAGTGTAGTAAACAGCAGCCTTTGTTTGACCTAGACTGTTCATTGATCACACCGGTAAGTGCAGCACTGACCACGCCAGCTTGTGTATAAAACAGCACCTTTGCTTGACCGGGAATATTCATGGACCGTAATGATAAGTGCGGTACTGACCACGCCTGCTAGTGTATGAAATAGCAGCCTCGGTTTGATCGAGACTGTTGATTGACCACATTAGTAAGTGCAGTACTGACTACGCCAGGTAGTGTAGTAAAAATCACCTTTGTTTGATCGAGACTGTTGATTGACCACATTAGTAAGTGCAGTACTGACTACGCCCGCTAGTGAAGTAAACAGCACCTTTGTTTGATCGAGAATGTTAATTGACCACAATGGTAAGTGCAGTACTGACTACGCCAGCTAGTGTAGTAAAGAGCAGCCTTTGTTTGAGTGAGACTATTGATTGACCACAATAGTAAGTGCAGTACTGACTTCGCCCGCTAGTGTAGTAAACAGCAGCTTTGTTTGACCAAGACTGTTCATTGGCCATAATGGTAAGTGCAACACTGACCACGCCCTCTAGTGCATAAAACAGCAGCCTCGGTTTGATCGAGACTGTTGATTGACCACAATAGTAAGTGCAGTTCTGACTACGACCACTAGTGTATAAAACAGCAGCCTTTGTTTGACCGAGACTGTTGATTGACAACAATGGTAAGTGCAGTACTGATCACGCCCGCTAGTGAAGTAAACAGCAGGCTTTGTTTGTTCGAGACTGTTCATTGACCACAATGGTAAGTGCAGTACTGACTACGCCCGCTAGTGAAGTAAACAGCATGCTTTATTTGACCAAGACTGTTCATTGACCCCAATAGTAAGTGAAGTACTGACTACGCCCGCTAGTGTAGTAAACAGTAGCCTTTGTTTGACCGAGACTGTTCATTGACCACAATGGTCAGTGCAGTACTGAACACGCCCGCTAGTGTATAAAATAGCAGCTTCGGTTTGATCTTGTTTTGTTGTGTAAAGCTGCTTGTAAATATTGCTTGTTGTTGTTACATACAGAAGGGAACTAAAATAAGAAGTTAATCTACTTGGCAAGTCTATTTTATTTTTTTCTGCCAATCATATATATAAATGTATCAAATTATGCCTAAAATGAAGGATACATGTTCTTTATGTTCCTACTTTTAATTTCTCTGCTGTATCAATTTTAACAAAATCAAATATCATTTTTTATGTATGTACACCACTGTGTGGGAATGGACACCGGATATAGCTCGAAAAATGATCAATCAATAAGCATTTGATTCTGACACATGGTAAGTTTTTTGTTATTATTATTTTATTTTATAGTGATATTTATCAAATTCGAAGAGCTTCGAATAGATCGATCCTGTGCAATACACGACTATAATGGAAATGTGTCTCCTCTTTTCTATAATAGCAAAATTCTCGCCGAATGTTGCATGATCGCTCACAAATGTTCAGTAATGTGGTACGATTTCAAACATAAAACAACAAATAGAAAATAAGAATGAAAACTGAATCGAGCGATTTCATTATAATTACAGCATCTAATATTGTGTATGATATCAATACGATATGTTTTGTTGTTATGGAGATATTCATCCTTTATGATGACCTGAAGATGTACCGGGGATAGCTGAAGCAAATAAATAACTGCACAGGGGATAGCTATTAACTGTACTGAGGATAGTTACGATGTATTTATATTAACGAGACTGTGATGATGGTTACGTCTTCTTAACTCTATGCAAGCTCAGTGAAAATTGTCCAATGTTGTCCATATCGAGAAATTAGAGCAATAATGTTACTGTTATATGTATAGTATACCTTACATAAATGTGTCCCTTGTTTGTATATATAAATAATGATGATCGGTCCGTATGTCTTTGCATTCTAATGAAAATTCTGTTTTATATCATCAGCTGTCCATATCATAAATATAATATTGACCGGTGACGTCATACAACTAGTAAGTGCGGCTTGCTATTTTCACAACGACGTAGAAAAGTCGCAAGAAAACTGCATTAGCTTTGTTTAATAAAACACACCTACAGCGCTTTAAAAGTATTTAATGGTAATATAAAAGGTTCGGTATACTATAACAAATATTTACATTACACTTCGGGCACCAGTCAATTGTAACCACGGCCCCACAGGTCCTGGGGTATACCGGGGATAGCCGGGGAAAAGGGCCGTGTTTTTACTTTCCATGTGCCCCCGCAGGGCCGGGTGACCGCGGTGGTTTTGTCATAGCGCCAAATTTAGCGGAGATTGGGCATTATGTAGAGTCTCTGGGGTGCGGGGGGCATTTGGCCGGGGTTTAACCATCAGTTTGTTCCAGCAGGGCGGGGATTTTACCCGTGGTTGGCTGGACCGAAAGTCAAGGTCCCGGCTATTTTTGCAACGTTTTTGCACACTAAGTCATCTATAATAAATAATATATTGTGATCAAATTTTGTTCACTTGAAGCTGTTTCTAAGCTTGGATCGATGTTGCTATTACTTAGAACAGGAAATGGTCTCAGCTCGTTCACTTCACCGAGAAACTAAGTATTGTGACCAACCTTGAAATATAAGCAGCATGCATACACATGTATACGTTCATTTAGGAGGACATGTACCAAACTCATTGATAACTTAACTTTATTCAATAATTTGTCATTATATTGTACTCTCACTTTTGCAGATAATTTGAAAAATGGATTTGACGGATGCATCCATGGATTTGTCAGCGGTAACGGTGACTGAGGATAATGGAAAAAAGTTTGTGTGCAGCATATGTACCTATTCAACTGACTACAAAAGCAACCTGAAAAGGCATATGAATGTACAAAGAGACATACCAAGGACCAGCACTCCAAAATCTAAAGAAAAGGCGAATTAAATATCGAAGCCATTAAATATTATGTGTATTGTATATATACTGTTATTGTGTTACGATCATCTTGATCCATTTTTACATGCTATCCCCAGTACACATTGCTCAACTTTGAAACTATCCCCAGTACACAAAACGGCTATCCCCGGTACAGTATCGTGAACATTTGTAAGGGCATAACAGTTTAAAAGTTACATTGCCAGTTTTTATAATAAACATAGTTTAGCTTATGCTTGTAAAATCCTTCGATTCAGATTTCTTTATTTATTCGATATATTTCCTAAGATTACAATACTTGTCGAAATTCTGTGAGTTTTGAGGTGATCATCACAGATTTAAAGTAACATTTTTCATGGTCTGCTAATTTTTAAGCATTATAAAGCACCTCATAGGCCAAATTTAGCATTCAGCTATTATTTCAAACACGTGTTTCATTTGTGGATACGGTAGATAATCGTTAACACGGCAAGATCTTACCTCTGGTCTAGAAAAACAACAGCATATTGGTATGTTTACTTATCACTTTTTGAGCTATATCCGGTGTCCATTCCCACACAGTGTACACATTAACCGTAAACAAAGCAACATTCTACCATGGGCGCCATACATTGTCTTCGGACACTTGACGGACTGCATCATCGTTACTTCGGTAAAATGAAAAACAACCATCTGACCCCAAATATTCAAAACGATTTTGGGATTGACTGTCAGTCGAATGTCGAAATTGGGAAAATCAGAATCGCTACTCTCGAAACTCAAACCGGAAGTGATTGAATAATGTATGGTGACGTCGTCGTGGCCTTTTGTCATCCACGAGATCGGCGAACATTCTAGAATACTCATAGGAATATTGTACTTTGACTAGTTAATCCACTCAACCGTTCGTCCGATCTTCTCGGCGTTGACATGAGAGCGGCCTGTGGGTTTTGGCCTTGATGGCTATATGCATAAGGCGCCCGATCCTCTATATGCGGAAAACGATTCTCAACTTCCTCAATCCGTCCTTCAGCAGCCTCACTGCTAATCTGCTTATGTGCATAGACGCTCCTCAAATGTCCACTCACATTGATCGCAACTACCGGATCACAAGCGTCGTCTAAAGCTATGTATGTGACCGCCTCCCGTTTGCGATCCCGAAAACCGCTGTTGTAGGACGTTGCGGAGGAGGCTGTTTCTGTGGCTTAAGTGGTATCTGCTGATGCTGAAGTGCCTCGTGAGATGGAACGCGGTGAGCTCCAGGATGTCAGTTTTGTCAACAAGCGTCATTGGTGACACCTAAAATAGAATATAATCTTTAATTTTTAAAAACCTCACATTTCCAATCAATTTTGATAAACTTACATGATGAGGTTTTAGACTTATTCCACTTTTCTTATTGTTATATTTAGGTCATCTTAATTAGCAATGTAAATAAATAGGACGCATACAATGCATTTTGGCGAACTAAATTGGAATTGAAAGTGCTAGCAGATGTAACAGATGAAACACTAACAGTAAACTACATTAAATAAAATCATTACTATATGGATTTGTAATAGAAACAGTGCAATATCAGATTGTTTAATCGCTTTTAAAACATTTCATGTCGAGGCGGTACCTGTTGTCGAATGGTTTCCGTGACAAGGAGCTTGAGGCGGTCAATGCTTGCGTTCATCCTCTCACGGCCTTGACGCTCAACTAGGGGCTTGCGTACCTACAAAGGACACAAAATGAAATGAGAAATACATGTAGTTATATAATTTCATATAATGGAAGACATGATATGTTCATTTTCTGAAGGCCTTGTTGGTATAATTAGACGGCTTAGGCTATCGGTGATTATATTCTTTACTTTCAGAAACTTTGAATTTTCTTGAAAGTATTAATGAATATTTTTCTTTAATTTTATCATTCGTTTTTATTTGTGTTGATGAAACTTACACATGAGTTAATTTAACTTATTAAAACTTAATTATGTTATTTTGATTACGTTTAAAAGTAAGCTTTGAGATATCTCTTGTTGGGATTAACTTAGAAGAGACTAAAGCAAATATGCAAAGACGCATATTTCATTTTCAAGAACATGCTTTAGATAATAAACTGATATAAACAAATATATGATGCCATTCAGCAAAATTTTGATATGAAAGTAATTATGCTTTCTGTTTTATTCATGTAATAAAAAATACAAGTCCTAACATTAGGATAAAAAGGAAAAAGACACAAACAACAAACAAATTCTCAGGTATGAAGCAACGTCCCCTAAAGAATTTTGCACGTCTAGATCTATATGTTCTCCGTTCTTGCAAAATGTAAGGGTTTAATGAATCAACTCCTTGTATTTGTGATAGTAATTGTTAAGGGCTTATGTCTGACGGTTGGAGAGTTTTGCGTGTATATAAAGATTGGGTTTCACGTGTCATTTGGCACGAGATCGTAATTATATCTTCACGTGGACATCCTTAATTGACGCGATTTTTGAGTAAAGTGGTGTGCAACTTTAAGTAACTGTCAATCTAATTGTTATATTATTATTATTTGATATTTAATTTACCTCATGTGCCCATGCATTAATTGGAATGAGTGAATAAAGGAAATAAGGCTGACACTATTTGTTCATTATGTAATTTACTACCAGACCGCATTGTGTATTAATGGTAAATCGTTAATAAATGATATTTACTAAAACTAAGCTCATATTCATATCAAAACTGAAATATTGAAAAATAATCAGTGGCAAAACAGCGTATCGATGGTCAGTGCCCAAAAGTTAAGTATGTTTATGTAACGAGCGTTTTGATTGATCGAAGATGATATCAGAAAAATGATCTATTTATAGTTTTGCACTCGATTTTGCAAAGAATGAATCAGAGGTTTAACATTATCCAACCTTTGATTATGACAATGGACTTCGGCTGCCTTAAAGAAGACAAATAAACATATGGAAGGGCATAGAAGAAAAAATACATCTTCACTTACTGATTATACATCTTGCATTCTGAGGTGAACATCTTGCATTCTGATTTGTACATCTTGATTCCTTACATGTTCATCGTGCTTAATTGCATCCTTGTTGTTTGATAATATATTTATAGCAGTTGATATTTTAAACCTTATATCAAGTTTTTTGTGTTAAATTCGCGTAAAATATGATCAATCGATTAACAATTCCTAGCAAAATCTTCGTTCTGTTTGAGTGAAAGTTCTGAAACTCGAACAGAAATAAACGGAAGGTTTCGACATAATATGACAATCGGAACTCCTCGGCCAAAATAAATCTATCCCGTTTTCTGGAGATGGCTGAGTTGTTACGATTGTTAAAACCTATTTTTTAGAAACTCACAGAAATGACCGACACTGTAAGCTTTTTTTAAGCGTATGGCTATGTTGAATTCGTCCTGGCTTGCTGACATTTTTTATTCATGCTTAGGTTTGAGAAACTAAGCCAGCATAAAAGATAAGCCAAGAAGTAAGCTACACATGTATAAAGACAGTTAGACTTAAAGATACCTTAAACACGATTATAATGGAGAGTAATAAGTAAGAAAGCAGGATGTTCAAGTAAAAACGCAAGATGTTTTATTTGCTTTAATGTCCTTTAATAAAAAATAAACGCACATAAATGTCATCAGCTCGTCATACTCTTATCTCATTGCGACTAAAGGTAAACAATGCTTTTTGTAAAATCGTTATTTATATTCCTGTTGAACATTTTCTCAATCTTGACAATTGCTAGTTAAAATATAATCTTTAATCTAAACAATGCTTTTTGTAAAATCGTAATTTAAATTCCTGTTGAACATTTTCTCAATCTTGACAATTGCTAGTTAAAATATAATCTTTAATTTATTTAGATTGGATTCTAGCTGTTTCTAAATTATGGAAGAAACATCCAAACGAGGTGACCTTTCTAATCATACTAGTAAGTGTTTTATTGTACTGATGCAATATTCCTATATGATCTGATGTAATAACAACGTAAACAAACACAAGAACACAAAAGCACGTTAGTATTACAACACAGTTTTAAAGAATGATATTCGGAATCTAGGGATCGTCGTATAACACACACTGAACATTACACAAAAGTACGTTTTTAAATATTAAACATTACTACTGATCAGAATTTACTGATCAATTAATCATACTTGGGAGTATGTATATTGTTTGTTTAAGATTATTGTTTACTTCATTTCTTAACGTTAGTCAAATTTGATTCATTTTCTAAAACACATTTCGGTGGGATTTCGTTGGTTTTCTACACACGTCTGTTAATTGCACAATCTTTGCGATGAACATTGATGATTAATTTACTTTTATGAATATATTTGCAAAAAGCTACAGAAACATGCTCAGTAGCAAAAAGTTTAAACATAAACCCGGTTTAGTGGCAATGGGCAAACGCCAAAGACAAAGAACACAAAATCACAAACAAGAAACATAGAACAGCACAAAACTCTACAAACAGCACAGTGCATAAATACTATGTATATATATAAAAGTATATAAAACCCACATACGCTCGTTTTGAGGATGATTTGTTATGGCAAGTTGTAATACCAAGATAAATATCTAAAACCATTTGTAATAGTTTGATCAATTTAAATCCCTGGTAAAACTATATAGCAAACTATCGACATTTAACATTTAAAATGTTGAGAGCTACGGTCCCACGGGATGACCCCCTTCCTTCAAATCCAGTTACCACTCCGAGTGCCTTGTTTATTTTCATATTTCATTTTTTTCCGCTCCTACTGCAAATTTTAAAACTTTTATTGATCAAGGTTGTTCCGTTAACAAAGAGAAGTCTGCGTCAGAGCGCGAGAGGGGCAAGAAAAGAAAAGGTAGGAACCTTTAAACCCAGCATTTATGTTTAAATAAACAGACCCGAAAGTAATTATTATCACATTGTTGATGACCTACACTCGAGCTAAGATAAATAAGTATATAAACTTAAACATAATTTTATCATGCACATTGTGCAAAATTAACCACGTTTTCTTGCTATTTGCATTTAGAGAATAATGGTAACACATCCGATTTTCATGGACTTCAGACGACATCACACTTATCATGTTTGTCAAAGTTTACATATTTCAGGGTCCCACGAATCTGATGAGGTCCCGAAGAGATCTCGGTCGGGTGCTCAGGCCGGTCTTTCTTCCGAGAAAGGAAGAGAAAAGGCCACAAGGTATACATAAAGCTGAATGTGTTTTGATAGTAGCTTATTGCAAAAAGTGTCAAATAAATAAACGCAAATACACACTTGAAGCACAGGCGCATTAGTATTAATATGGAAACCTAACACTACTCTCCTGAAATTAATAATAATACAGTTTATTAGTTTTATCGGTTCAAAAACTCTTTTTTTTGTAGACGAAAGTTACTTTTTTTATCAAAAACTCGTGTAAACGCGTATACATTTTATCAGCTCATGATACAGACATCTCCTTATTTTGATATATATATCATTAAATGTATATTTATTCTCAATCTTCCTCATCATGCCGGTTGGAATGCTGAAATAGAATGTTTAACCTAATGATATCGGATTATTTTCAGTTCAGCAACCACGGAAACCAACTTGACTCAAAGATATGGCCGCTATCGGCGTAAGTTTTTTAATTTACAAGTTGGATGTTCTCATTTAATGCAAGATTTCAGTTTTAAAAAATGATAGGGGCACTTGTGCTAATAACAAAGTACAAGAAGGCTTGAACACAAAGGAACATGAAAGAATAAAACAGCTTAAAGAAATATATTCGGAGACATATTTGCATCAAAATGATTCGCGAAAAAAACTAATAGTGAGGGATCACGAACCCTGCGCGATGTATAATGAACACTTTTAAAAAGTATAACATGAATTCCAAGATGAACGTATTTTATTTGATAATGTATGGGATTATGTTTGTAAAAAGTTCCAGATTAAATATGGTACACTTTTTCAAAATGATCAAAGTTTTTACATTTTCTGGACTTTCGATGTTATTCAGTTGGCTTTCTACACATAACTCCCGATCGTTGTATTTATAGCACGGACTTGAAAGTCAACACTCATTTATCATTCAATAATGGAAATATATTTTTACAAGTTGGAATGGGATTTTGTGTGTGTGTTGGAGGGGGGTTGCGGGTAGTAACCAATCAAAATATCAGATTAAATAGCTAAATACATCTGCAATAGTACGATCTATTTAAGTTCTAGTTAAAACCTTGATTTTTTAAAATATCAGAATTTCAAAATCTAGTCATGGTTAGCAGCTACGGACTCAGGATATCCTTACGTCAAATCCAAGAGCTGCTCTGACTGCCTTGTTTATTTTAATACTTCACATATTTCAGATAGGTACGCTCCTTGGGTGCCCGAGGATAATAAAAGAAAGGGTAAAAAGTCGCAATAATTTTTATTATATTATTCAATTGTTATATTGATACAACATCGATTTAAGCTTTAAAATAATTAAACACAACAAGGTGTGCTAGTGGTATAAGTGTCCGCCTCTCACTCAGGATGTTCGAGCCATACCAGGGACGTTCTTATGCCTCTAAATAAGGACACCCCAGTACTGTTACTTACTCGGGTAATAAACCGGAGAGTGATTCATATCAGCTTAAAGATGGCCAACATCGAGCTGAAATGAATTTGGATATTAAACTAAACAAAGAACAAAAACAACTTTTCACCATGTATATTGTGTTGAATAATTGGAGTCGTATTGCTTGATTAGAAATTCCGATGATAAGGACTATTTAAACTCGTATCATGTATGTCAATGTTTCAATTTCAATGACATATTTCAGGGACACCTAGTGCGCTTCCAGACGGCCCCAGGTCGGGTGTTGAGCCTGTTCCCACTGACGATGAGCCAGACGGAGTAGAAAAACCTTTGTCTGGCCTTCCAGACGCCAACCTACGGAAACCCAAACGATAATCAATCGAAATCGTTTTGTTCCTTTGGTGAAGTATTTGAATAAGGTGAAATCACATCATATGAATTTGCTGAAAATAATTGTGAATACAGCTATGTCAGACATTCGTTAGATGCAATAATTTTGGTGGAAAATACAAACTGAACTAATAAAAAACGGCTAAATCTTGCTAACAGCCTAATGGCAGAGCCTGTATTAAGATATGATTGTTAAATAACATTTGAAAAAATAATGAAATAATATCAAAAGATCTGAAGAGCTGATTGAAATCTTATTCATTTAAGTGTTGATGTCGTTTTGAATGGGAAATAAATAAATTTTCCAATATGTTGTCAGATTATATGATATAAAAGCATTTTTTCGAAATAAAAATAATCTTATACTTAACCATGTGATTAAGGTAAATCACACACTGAGAAGCAGATCATGATTAAAATAAATCACACCCTAAATCGTGCTTATAATCACCTGAGAGGCACATTTAAACATCAACATTGTTTTTGGTGTGGAAGGAAGGATTTAATCTTACTAAACAAAATTTTAAACATAACCGTTTTCCAGCCATTTCCTATAATAATTCAATATACCAAGTATAGATAATAACAGCCTAAAAGTTAATCATCGATGACCTAGAAATGTTGTTTTCAAAGCGCCGCCTTCGTAAAGCGATGTCTCTCCTTGAAATGGGTCTTATTTGAAGATAGATTTATATTAAAGGAGGGGGTAAAATAGTTTTTACATTAAATTTCTTCAAGTATTTTTAAATGAGTGTCTGGACAAATGCATTATACAAAACAAACAAACTAGGGGAGAAAACTTTGTAAACATGTGTCCTAGTGTTATAAATCTTGCAAGGTGCAAAACTTTCAATCACTTCCTACATGTATGCATGATTTAAGATTTAATGATTTCGAACTATTTCAGGTACTTTTAAGTATCTTGACAAAGGATGAATTATGAAAAATAAACAATGGGAGATAGTTCTCTAATTAAGTGCCCCCAGAGTTATATTTCATGCTGGGTGAGCAACGTCACATCACATCTATTCCTTATATTACATTTTTGAAAAAACACAAAAACAAATGTACAGTATAAAAATGAATCAGGGGATATAACTCTGAGAGAATATGCTACAGAGTTATTATTCGATCAGGGTGTACAACTTTACTTTGCCGTTTATATCTATACAAAGTTTCAAACAATTGTTCGGAGTAGTTTGAATGTAAATGCCCGTACAAATTTTGAAGTTGTGACCAAACATGGCCGTGTTGCAATTATTTTTAAGGCTAATGTAGCTTTGAACATGTTCTGACCAAACATGCCTGAGTTGCAAGTATATTTAAAGGCATGATCTGACCAAATTTGCCCGTGTATAAAAGAATGTAAGATACAAACGAAACTTGAAAATACATCGAACTGGTGAAACTGAATATTCGGATGTTTAATTTACTGCATTACATCTATAAAAGCAGTTTCATAAATCTGTTTGCGATTTGTTTTCTTAAAGTGTTTTAATAAAGAAAGATGCATAGTTTGTTCTGTTTATCTTGCATTTCCTTCATACCTTGACCGGTGTAAAAAGTGTTTTGACCCACATATATTCACGACACCCGGTAATTATGTTTTCTCTTAGTGAAATATTGACTGCCTCTATAAAAAAATGACTCTCCACGATCGTGTCTATATATAAGTGACCCCACTCGAACAGGATCGAGTATGTTATATTGTAGTTTCAATGAATATATACTGTCATGATGTTTGGCCTTTAAAAAGACTTGTGCCTTCAAGTCTTAGTGCTCTAGCTGGTACTGCTGCTGCAACTGCCGTTGATGCTACTATTTTTCTGCTGCTGCTGCTGCTGCTGCTGCTGCTGCCTATCTTGTAACAGTGAACCATATGTAGTTCTACATGAAGGGACGTTGTTTTTATCAGTGTGATGACACTTCATTTATTTAATTAAAGTGATAAAGCCTCAAAGTAAAATGAATCCTGACGAAGATGTTTGACATCGACAGAAAAACGACTCCCCAGTATTTGTTTACTTTGTGTACAGAAGAAGAAATATTAAAACCTGAAAGACGATATAGTTTAAACCACGGGTCACATTTCTATAAAGAATAATGACCGGGGATCGTTATTCTATGGGAGTCAAAATACATTCTTACACCGGCCAAATCCTGATAGCATCTTTTGCAACAACACCGTTATAGAGTTGTTGAATTGTTAATCGAAGCTAAACGGGTTATGTTAATATATTTAGATGTTGCGGAAAATATAGTCGGTTAAATTTGCACTTGATGAATACAAACGTAAGTTTGTGGTCTTAGAATCTTAATAATGGTGTCAAGGAGATTTTATAAACAGAATCAAACATTTAATACTTATAGCCTTATAGTCAAGATTGAAATGATGTGCTTTAGGGTTTATTTGCCGGTAGCTTGGTTGGGACACGGACCCTTGTGCCCTGAAACTAAAGTTCACATACAACCGAGCTCATGATATGGTATTTCCTTCAATACTTTTGATATCTTAAGAGTAAAGGCTATTACACACGTGTTCATGATGTATCAGTTGATTATCGGAAGGTTAAATGCGCATATACACGAGCTTCATGCACGAGTCAAACATATACCTCAGCGTCCTTTTTTCAAAAGAGACCCACATTATTAAAAAAAAAACACATGACCTCCGGCTGTCAAGGTGTGTGTTCTACCGACCAAATTTCCGGGCCGATTACACATATTCTCAACACCAGTATAGGTAAAGGTACCGTAACATGTCAAGTTGGATTTCGTCCCCGAATTTCCAGGATAGAGATCAAGGTACACATGATCCCAGCAAAACTTGGGTAGGATATTCAGTTCATATACAGTAATGGTCCCTCTATAGGCGCCAAATGTCACCGAGTGACAAAAACGCACAACCATACCGTGGCTCCAACTCGCTGTCAAACTGGGCGCAGTACTAACTGAGCTACCGAGCAGCGCATTATTTTTTGCTATTATTTATACTCGCACTCGGGCAAGGCCAAATCGGCGAGTGCTCGGATAAGATAGTTAGTCATAATAGATTTTTGCACCAATTTCGACATTGACACTTTGGCTGTGACATTTCGACATTGACATTTTGGCTATGACATTTCGCCATTGACATTATGGCTTTGACATTTCGACAGTGACACTTTGACTGTCACTTTTCGACAGTGATACTTTGGCTTTGACATTTCGACATTGACACTTTGGCTGTGACATTTCGACAGTGACACTTTGGCTGTGACATTTCGACATTGACACTTTGGCTATGACATTTCCACATTGACACTTTGGCTATGACATTTCCACATTAACATGTTGGCTAAAACATTTCGACATTAACACGCAGGCTAAGACATTCCGACATTGAGATTTTGGCTAAGACATTTCGACATTGACACTTTGGCTATGACATTTCCACATTGACACGTTGACTAAGACATTTCGACATTGACACGTAGGCTAAGACATTTCGACATTGACATTTTGGCTAAGACATTTCGACATTGACGCTTTGGCTATGACAGTTCCACATTGACACGTTGGCTAAGAAATTTCGACATTGACACTTTGGCTATGACATTTCGACATTGGCACTTTGGCTATGACATTTCGACATTGACACTTTGGCTGTGACATTTCGACATTGGCTTTTTGGCTATGACATTTCGACATTGACACTTTGGCTGTGACATTTCGACATTTGCACTTTGGCTGTGACATTTCGACAGTGACACTTTGGCTGTGACATTTCGACATTGACACTTTGGCTATGATATTTCGACATTGACACTTTGGCTAAGACATGTCGACATTGACACGTAGGCTAAGACATTTCGACATTGACATTTTGGCTAAGACATTTCGACATTGACACTTTGGCTGTGAGATTGCGACATTGACACTCTTGCTAAGACATTTCGACATTGACACTTTGGCTATGACATTCCGACATTGGCATTTTGGCTATGACATTTCGACATTGGCACTTTGGCTGTGACATTTCGACATTGACACTTTGGCTGTGACATTTCGACATTGACTCTTTGGCTGTGACATTTCGACATTGACACTTTGGCTATGACATTTCCACATTGACACGTTGGCTAAGACATTTCGACATTGACACTTTGGCTATGAAATTTCGAAATTGGCGCTTTGGCTAAGACATTTCGACATGGACACTTTGGCTGTGACATTGCGACATTGACACTCTTGCTATGACATTTCCACATTGACACGTTGACTAAGACATTTCGACATTGACACTTTGGCTGTCATTTGACAATGGCACTTTCCTTTATCAATTCCATCGAATTAGAATATTTTTACGACACCACATTTAAGAAGCAACTTTCTTTTATCGCATCGCAAGGAAAAAAATCAAATAACATTTACATATTTTTATTTCAATATCTTCAATATGAATAAAAGCAAACATACTTCTCAATTATCTTAGGTAAACTAAATAAATCCATATACATCGCACAAAGAATAATGTAAAAAAGAGTGACGATAATTTAAACAAACAATTTTTTTATACTAAAGCAAGGAATAATACAATTGTGAAAAATGAAAATCTTTACTGCCGGGGAAAATTACAGGAGTCCAATTAAAGAGTAACATCAGGAGCTTATCAGGAGGGAAATCAGGAGCTTATCAGAAGTGAAATCAGAAGCTTATCAGGAGTGAAATCAGGAGCTTATAATTTAAAGATTGATAATTTACAAAAGTTTATGAATTTGGCACTGTGCACAATTGTTATATAAATAATATTAAAAATGTTCTTTGACATCACATTATTATTATTGACATTCTTATGATAATAACATGGTATTTCAGCTATGCACCCACTACCATGGTGAAAGAAATAATACACCGGCGGTAAGTGCGAGTTTAATATAATTTTAGTAGCATCATCAGCATCATCACCATCATGAACGACTCGCACATTAAAACTGATAGAATATCAACACATGCATTTCAAAAAACCCACATAAGTTTCATTATATTAATTCTGTTGAGCACATTTATTTGTTTTTCATCTTTTGTCAATCAATTATTTTTAGAAAAGTAATTATTTTTAGAAAAGTAATTATTTTATAAACGTATCAAAACAAGCTAAATAATGGTCGTTGTTTCAAACAAACATTGAAAAACTACAAGAATTCTATTCCCAAACTATTCACAAATAATGTTCAAACAGAAAGTTATATTTACTTTCATAATACATTATACAATACACTTTTATTTATTTTTGAGCCTGACGAATACACATTTAATGTATTATTTAAAACAGATTCAGTTTCAACTCGCTACCTGTACTGTTGCTCACGGCCATTCTCGAGCCATCCCTGGAGATAGCAACGGCGAGAGGATACTTCATGTGGACGTCACATGACGCCAAAATGTCCCCGTCAGGTGATATCTGGATGGCGAAATTTGTATTCTGACTGCTGACAAACACGGAGTCATCAGAGCCCACACACGCGCCTCTGCGTTCTCGTATCCGGTTATCTTTAACCTCGCTACCCTTGCCAGATACGGTGTTATACATGTAAACTGTGTGTGCAAACTCGTCAATAAGAACAAGCGTATCGCGGGATGGTATGTAGGTACATTTACTTTCACCACGGCGACCATTTTCCCGCCCGGCAGGAAGTCCAGCTCAGTAACAAAAGACTGCTCCTTGTCGTCTCCTGTCTTCACGAGCTCCAGTGTTTTCAACCGCTCCAGGCTAATCGGCCTTCGTTGGTTTATTTGATTCTCGTCTAAAGAGCATTTTGCTGTTTGGATTATATCGTGTCCATTTAATGATTGTGTTTTTAGGCTTTCTGTTTTATTCAATAATTATAACGCGACATCACTATTTTTTATTTTTAAACTATTTTCATTGATTTTTAGTCCCAAATTGACGGTGTAATCATTCTTCAACAAAGTGTTCAGAATTTGTGATGCTTTGTCTTGCATCCTTTTAAGAATGTGGTTAAGAATGAACATTTCCGTTTCCGTTCCATTCTCGCGAACGCTATCCGACATTGCCAAGTGCGTGTCAAGTTCTTTCTTCAGGTTTTCAGCCGCATTTCTTCTCTTATTTAGACGCTCATCTTCCTGTGTATTATGGTTAGTCATTTCGCTGACAATTCGCGCCTTTGCTTTCTTAATTTTCGTTAATAAGTCTTCTTTGTAAATATTAATTTCGTTAAAGATTTCTTCGACTCTCGAAACGTTGTTCAATTGATCCTCCTCGTATTTTATTATAACTTCTGAGGCAGTGATAATAGATGCGCGTATATTTTCCCTTTCATTACATTTCACATTCTTAGCCACCTTTGCTATTTCGTGGATATTATTGCATCTACGATGACGAGAAAAGGCACATATTTCACAGCACAAATATTCGTGGTCTTCACAGTGAAACATGAACACTCGTTTATGTTCACAGCACTGATCCAGTCCCTTCATATCGACACCTGGCTTGACACAGGCTTCATGGGCAGCCACGATATCATGTTCATCTACGTTTGTCATGTGTCCCTTGTGTACAACACAGCAGTCGTCGCATAGATATACCTTGCATGTATTACAAAACAACGAAGCTACCTCTGTCCTGACCCGACGACGACAAGGTTCACACTTGCTCCCGATTCTTCCACCGACGGCGTCACTACCACATTCCTGAATGTTTTCATGCTTGTTATCCACTTATGTATAAAACTTGTAAAAATTCTTCCGAACATGTTTATCAGCTGTGACTATACAAATATCAATCGACTTTCGTTTTAGTATAGTTCACTGCGCATTCGCTTCCAGGTAAAATATTATTAATCGAAAGATATCTACTTTCTATTCAGATATGTCCAATGTGCAATGACGTTTCATTTACATTTACAGTGTTTATAAAGGTCGGTTGTCAGCTAGCGTTATATATCCTGTACGTTAATATAATGATATGATCAATAAAAGAATCAATCTGACGTAGAATTGTGACAAATTAAACATGTAAATCTCGTGTATTATGTGTTGTATGACTTTCAAAATATTTCTAGCTATAGTCGAAAAAGAAATTTAAATCTTTATAAATGAGGGTAACGCAATTCAAAATTGTAATCGTTAATTTCATAGCAACACAATATGCATACATGTCCTTGAAAGTGTATTCAAGTAAAATTAGCTTGCTTAAATTACACCAATTTCAAAACAATATGCTCCGACCTACACAATTATAAGCATAGTTTATGAAAATGTGTTCAGGGAAATTTGAAGCTCAACTATGGACAAGTATATTAAAAACGGGTTAAAACTATGACATTGTTTTATCAGACTCTTAAGCAGGGGTAGATCCAGGTTTTGAAGGTTGTGTGTGTGGGGGAGGGGGGGGTCACTATCGAATCACGGCTAGAAATGGCAATTCATGAGTACTCAAAACGTGCAAAGCTTTATTATCACCATCAAATCACGGCCGGTAATCGCGCTCTGGTTGTACTCTCAACATTAAAAAAAAAACTTTAATTTCTATGGAATCACGCCTTGGAATCTCAATCCAGAAATACTGAAATCTTTTAAACATATCTCATTATTATCGAATCACAAATTGGAAACTCACTCCTGGAACACTCAAAACCTTTAAAGCTAACTATACATTAGTAGGTCACTCGAGGAACAATCAAAACATTCAAAGCTAGATCATTACTATCAAATTACGACTGTACATTGTGTTTTACAACATTTTAATCTATATAAAAGTGTATGTTTATGCAATATGAACTAATGTAAGAATCATGATTACAATGTAAACTAAAGGGAGAACCCCCATAGCCAAACAATAACAATGAACCTCCTAAAAGGCCAAACTTCAATGCCCAAGGGAGATCACAAGCTTGAGAGACAACGTACAAAACAGTACATTTGTACCACATTTAAAACAACACAAGCATGGCATGTACAAAACCATACAATAATATCACATACAAGACAAGACAGTCATACCACATACAGACCAACACAATTATGCCGCATACAGAACAACACAGTTATACCACATACAAGAAAACGTAGCCATACCACATCCAGACCAGCACAGTCATGCCAGACATACAAAAAACACAGACATACCGCATACATAACAGCACAGTCATACCACATACAAAACAACATTGTCATGTCACATACAAAACAACATTGTCATGCCACATACAAAAAAGCACAATTATATCACATACAAAACAACACAGTCAAACCGCATACAAAACAACTGCCTGATACCCCATACAAAACAGCACATTCATGTCACATACAGAACAACATAGCCATACCACATACATTACAACGCATTCATGCCATATACAAAACAACACAGTCATACCATAAACAGAACAACACAGTCTTACCACATAAAAAACAGCACAGTTATATCACATACAAAAACACAGTCATACCACATACAAAACAACACAGTCATACCACATACAAAACAACACAGTCATACCACATACAAAACAACACAGTCATACCACATACAGAACAACATAGCCATACCACATACAGAACACCATAGCCATACCACATACAAAACAACACAGTTATACCACATACAAAAACACAGTCATACCACATACAGAACAACACAGTTATGCCACATACAAAACAACACAGTCATGCCATATACAAAACAACACAGTCATACCATAAACAGAACAACACAGTCTTACCACATAAAAAACAGCACAATTATATCACATACAAAAACACAGTCATACCACATACAAAACAACACAGTCATACCACATACAAAACAACACAGTCATACCACATACAAAACAACATAGCCATAGTACATACAAAACAACACAGTCATGCCATATACAAAACAACACAGTCATACCATAAACAGAACAACATCGTCATACTATAAACAAAACAACACAGTTATACCACATACAAAACAACACTGTTATACAGCATACAAAACAACACAGGCATACCACATGCAGAATAACACTGTCATATCACAAACAAAACAACACCGTCATACGACATACATAACAACACAGTCATACCACATATAGAACAGCACAGTCATACGACATACAAAATGACACTGTCATATTACATACAAAACAATACAGTCATACGACATACATAACAACACAGTCATACGACATACAGAACAACACTGTTATACCACATACAGAACAAGACAGTCATACCACAAACCAAACAACACAGTCATGCCACATACAAACAACACAGCCATACCAAATACAGAACAACACAGTTATTTTCACTTACTAAACAAAACATTCATGCCACATACAAAACAACACAACCATGCCACACACAGAACAACACAGTCATACCACAAACCAAACAACACAATCATGCCACATACAGAACAACACAGTCATACCAGTAACAAAACAACCCAGCCTCACCACATTCAAAACAACACAGTCATGCCACATACAAAACAACACAGTCATGCCACATACAAAACAACACAGTCATACCACATACAAAACAGCACAATCATGCCACATACAAAACAACACAGTCTTGCCACATACACTGCCATCTTAGAAATGAATCAGAACATATTTATTAGCATAATGATGGTCATCGCCTTGGAACAGTCAGTGAAATGGGAATCCTGTATGGGTATTTTACGAATATTTTCGACGAACGCAACATCTTTGGATATGTTCGGATCGCGAAACATTGCTTATTTATATAGATGTGAATTGAAAATCGTTGATCTTGTTATTGTTTGTATTGTGTCAGCAGGCAACGAGAACTTAAATTCAAATGTTGTTAATATATGATAGGTTAAATGAATTGTTGTCATTAGCGTTTCAATGTTACGTTTAAAAGTGATTTAAGTTTGAGCAAAACCGATCCTGTCACAGTCACGATTAAACATTGTACGATTCTGTTGCCCGTCCTAATGTGTAATGGCTCGTATACAGAAGTGGTCAAGATTTATGCAAATAACGTCAACTATGTGTCCTCGGTATGCTACATTTCACCAAGATATTTTGAACCGAGGACAAATTTTGACTCGTGACCGTATGAATAGCAATGTCGACGATAATTTCCCCTATTACGAAAAGAGTACAAATATTAACGAATACTATACGGTTTATTACACCTGCGATCCGCCTAGCATGGCTCTTTTACTTCACGGACATGGGCGTTGACTAGTCGTATTGTGTTTTTTAGGGATTTGAACTCTCGTCGAAGAATGGAACGGGGCCAGATATATTGATAGTCGTTCATATGTCGCTGTTACTCGCATTCCTGCCGTGGTGAAGCCGCAAGTCGTTCAAGCAATTTTCTTCCTATTCCTACCGATAAACGCCTCAGGTGCAAGGATCAACCCTCCGCTGGTATTTTATTCACAAAGTATAATATAAAGAAGCAAATCGTTGGTTCATTCGTGACGGCATCAGCACGAAATTGTACTCCTGAAAAATTAATATCGCCTCTTGTGTTTGAGCGCTGTAATATTTAAAATGCAATGTTTGACTTCAACAATGACGATTTAAACATTTCAAAAATAAATGTTATAGTTTTAAACTTACAGAAAATAAAAGAAAATCAGGCAAATTTCAAATTACCTGATTTAAGTATAAAATGAAACTATATACAACGAAGCAGGCAAAAAATACCTCACTGAATTTATTGTTTCAACGCACAAACCATTCAAGTAGAGTTTTTAAGTGTTTCATAGGTTGTTTGTTTAAACTTCATTTCGCATTCGCCAAGCTTTGGAAGTTAAATGATCTAGATAAAACTTCCTTTTATTGGTACATACTCCATTAGCGGTTACGAGTTTTTTAATTGCTAAACTATGTTTACATGTTAAGGATACGATACAATAAACATCCTACATACCTCCAGCCCAAACAATTGCCAAAACTGGTGAAATGTTGAATCCACACGAAGAACATGTACGAAATGAAAACAGTTAAACATGACACAAAAAGGAAGCGGAAAAAGAGAATCGGGGACCATCCACACGTGTTCATTAACATTGAACATACCAACGGTCAATCTGATGGAAAGGCGCATGAAGTCTTTGAACATGTTATACATATAGTAATTTATGTTCTAAATTATCATAAATGAGTTATGTTTAGTCAAGAAAATGGTTGAAAACATACCAAATCTGTATAATACATTGTAGTAATATGTTATCAGCGTGCACATCTGGCATTAGAGTAAATAAAAGTAATATTAAAGATGATTTCTTACTCCAAAATATGATTACGTTGTATTCTTAATATGAATGTTTTAAAATAAAGTGGTATTTTAATCCTTTTAAACCGCAAAACACCATACGTCCAAAGTAGTAACCCGTGAACATTAATACATTGAACGCTTTTCGGATATTAAACACCTGCAATAAAAAAGTGATACGCAATTTAACATTTTATCTATTTTAAAACTATAAACGTTATGTTATTCTTCCCACTCGGGCAATAATTAATCAAAAGCATGTATTATTTTATAAATAATGCATAAGTGTTTAGACGTTGTGACAACGTTACCACCAACGTTGTCATGACGTAAACTTTATTGATTATATTGTCCCAACGTTAGGAATGTAGAGATTCCTCAACGTTGTTACAACGTTATTTTGACAACCAAAGCCCAGGATCCATACAACCTTGTAAGAAGCATTGGGTGCGGTAAGCAAAATAAAAACAAAACGTCTGTCAAATGCAATCTTAGCAATAAAAGCACACACATAGCTGATAATGTATTACCTTGTTACATCAAATCACGTTGCGCCAGTTGTTTTATTGTTTTATTGCTGGTTTGGTAGATGATTTATTCTAATACAACTCGGGTAAGACGCATATGTCAAACACGCTCGGCAAATAAGAGGGTGCGTAATTAAGAATGCTAGATTATTATTATTTAATTTTCTTCCCTCTTAGCAAACAGGTTTTTTTCTTATAAAAATCATTATAAAGTAATTCAATTTTACGGTATACCATATTCGATTAAAATTACAAATCGAGAGCTTTCACTCGTATGTTAATTTTTAATCTGAACTGCGTCTATTTAAGGGACCAGGACCAGGTTGTCAGAACGATTTTGTAATTGGGGAATCAGGAAAAAATGACCTTGAATTATTTATTCGATTACTCATCATTTTAAGAATAATTGGTGGGAAATATTTACATACTAATTGAGGCACTTACGTTTTAACATAGTTGCTACAACGTTATAATATAACATTAACATGACACAAAGTTTACACAAAGTTAAACTAACGTTATTTGTATACTGCACTACCAGCGACCACCTTAGTCGATATGATGAAATTAAAAAAAGTAGCGCGAGGCCATCAATTGAAATCTTGTATGGGTCGGTTAAGGCTCGCAATATAGGCAAACACATTTTCTATACACCGCTATGCCGGGGTGCATGAATACTTATACCATAAACAAATATAAAACGCACATAATAACAGCTCATAATACCCTTATCTCATTGCGACTTTACGTAATCATCGCTTTTTGGAAAATCCGTATTTATTTTCCTGTTTGACATCTTTTCCATCGTGACCATTGCTTTTTGGAATATAATAATTAATCAATTATATTTACAATGGGGAAAACATCGAAAAAAGGTAACCTTTTTTAATCGTTCATCAAAGTATTTAATTTCACTGGTTTTAATCGAGAAATAGTCCTATATGGGCATCTGTTTTTATAACAACGTACAGAAAACATGTACATAAAGGAACTTAATTATAACAACACGGTTTGAATAATGATATTCGAATACATATTTGCATCAACTTCATTCATGAAAACTATGACTATTTCTACAACATCAATAGTGTGGGTCCCACTGACACAATCTGCGCATCAAACAGATATACGCATTTAAATAGTGTAACATTGATATTGAGATGAAATTAAGTATTAGTTTATTGCATTTGGGAGAATGTTTATCATTTGTTCCACATTATATATATATATATATATATATATATATATATATATATATATATATATATATATATATATATATATATATATATATATATATATATATATATATATATCCCAGTGATCAAAGTTTATACATTGTCTGACACTGAAATTGGGTGGGATCCCGTTGGGGTTCTACACATATCTTTGTATAGCACGGGCTTGGACACCATCATGATAATAATACGGTAAAAAAATCACCAAAGGCTGCTCAAATCATCAATCGTGATCTTGAATAACAGTGTCTTCTCTACCAAAGTAAACAAATACATTTTCTATACTTCACTGCGCAGGGTTATCAACTTTGGCAGACGGGCTACTTATGTCATACACACATATAACTGCACTTAAATTGTATCAGCTCATGTTTAGACTATACCTTAAAATAGCTTTTTGTTTGATCCTGATTTATATTCCTGTAAACCACCTTCTTAATCGTGACCTTTGCTTGTTGGGATATACTCTTTAATATTTTCAGATATGGGAAAAGCACAGGGTAACCGTACTAGTAAGTATTTTATTTTACTGATGCAACTTTTGTTAGTTTAATCGAGAGCTAGTCACAGTGATCAAAGCGGTTTATGCATTTTCTGAAAACTGAAATTCGGTGGGATCCCGTTGTTTTCTGCACATATCTATTTATAGCACGAGGTTGAAACTGAGTATTGATAAATCATTTAATAATGTGAAGTTTTTTTATGAATTCACACATGGGAGGGTTTATTTGTGGTTGTATTGGTAAAACTTTTACCAATTCAAATTCCATTCAAACAATTATTACGTTAGATATAAACACTTCTACAAGTTTGGAGCTACGATCCCAGGGTTCCAGCATTTGGCACAAGGGAGGGCGTAACCGCTACGACTTTTTTATGTTCATATTTGATGCTCCGCTCCGACTGCCTTGTATATTTTTTAACTTTATCCTTTCTATTTCTTTTGATCTAGGTCGTTCAGTACGCAAACCAAAGTCAAGATGCAAGACTGAAAAGAAAATAAGAGGTAGGAACAGAAATATTGTTTATACACTGTTTCAATGTTAGTGAGTCATATCGTTAAACAATCAAACCCAAAAGGACGGTCTAGTGATAGAAGTATCTGCCTCTCATTCTAAAGGTTCGAGCCACACCAGGGACGTTCCTTTAGCATATGAATTAAAACAGTTTACGACCGGAGATTGATTTATGTCAAATGATAGATTGGTTAAACACGATCTGAAAGTATACAAGTTTAAAACAAAGATGAAGAAAAAAGAGATAAAAAACAGCATGCATATTGTGTTAAATAGGCCAAGTTTAATTACTGTTTGAGGTTAACAATATAATGATAAAAAATACGATTTCCATGGACTAATAAATAAATAAATAAATAAATAGAAAAATAAAATAATTCGATGTTTCAGCGGTCACCACACACGGCAATTTTCACATTTTTCAGGGACTTTCCCGAAGAAATCAAGGTCCGGAGTAAGCACAAGAGATGAACTTAGACTAAAATCGAAACGGTACATAAAAAAATGTATTTATATCTATATATTAAGATTGTGTTATAAAAGTAACTTATTATAACAAAATGCTTTCTCGCTTAAAACATATATATCGCCTAATCGTCAATCATGCACATTTTTCTGGTAAACGAGTAATTTAATTCCTACGGAGAAGGACTCTATAAGCTATGCTTACGTTTCAAACCATTTCAATATTAAATACAACTTGTGTGTGAGCAAACACCAGTCCTAGGCGACGCCCAATATATTTATTGCATTAAACCCTTTATAAGCGCATAAATTATTATTAAACTCATGAGATACATAAAACTCTTTGAGACATACCGTAACAAAGTTTTTTGGTAAATCCTTATTTTTTTATTTATTTATATGTGAATATATCCTTTTTCGTGACCGTTGCCATGTTGAGAAATAGCGTTTAATCTAGTCTGATTGATGTTTTAGCTGTTTATCCACACCAAAAGGCAAATTATTTGAGAGAATTAGGCGCGGGGGTGGGAAATCCGCGTCAGAGAAAAAAGGTAGGGACAGTAAGCACCATAATTATTATTATTATAGTCAGAATACTAAGTCAAGTTGTTAACAATAGGTAAAAAAGGTTTTCTAGTGGTATAAGCTACTACCCAGGAAACGGCCCGAATCGTGGTACATACATTTCAGCATATAGATCGAACACATTCGAGCTTTAACAAGCCAGCATTTATTCTAAAACAACAAATTAATTCCAGCATTCACATTTTCTTGAATATTCCACGTTTAAATGCTATGTATACTTTACGATATAGCGATAAAAATAATCCGCTTTTCATGGACTATGAAATAAAGCAGGTTTTAAAATAAACAATGTTTCTGTGGACATCACAAATATAATGTATGTCATTTTAAATAATTCCAGGGTCATTCAGATTGTACGCAAACCCATATAGTGGAACGTCGGGACCACAGCCCCACCCAGCTAATGTTTTACCGGGCGGAGTTAATCGTCCTTCGACTAGTCTGCCGAAACCAAACTTACCGAAATAGTTCTTCGGTTTTCGGTTAAGCCGTTACACAAATTATTAATTTATCCAGAAAGAAGTTTATTATGAATGGGTAAAAGTGAAAAAAACACATCATATTTATCAGTTACTGAATTGACTTTCTGCAAAATAATTTACAATACAGGTATGTCAGACATTTGTATATACACTGTATGCGTTTATTACCATGCACGTACATATTGACATATTTCATTTCATATATTTTATGAGTATTTATCGCTGTACAATGAATAAGTCGGAAATAAACTGTATGTTATAAGGTCAATGCAATGATTTTGGTTGGTTATGTGACTGCGTCGGCCACAATGGAGATATTAGTGTGTTTTTTTGTTGTCAGGCATAATTCACGGACGTAATACTGGTATGAGCTACCTTGGTTCATTAACGTATCGTATTGTATAACGTTGACACATGAGTCCTTCATTTAATGTCACTCCCGGAAGACGGTAGATGTGTTAGTGGTGTGTCATGAAATCGAACCTGCAAGCCCTGAGTCGAGAGACAATTGTTCTGTTACTGGACCAAGGATCCTCCAAATTGCCGCATGTGCGTTAGTTGGTTATGTATTGGTTCTTTCTAGTGTTTTGGGTTCGAAACAAGACATACAAACTTACACGGGAAAACAGAATGCTTTGTTTCGTTCGAGCAATAAATATTGTTGAACATAGCTCCCCTCATTGCTCCGGTTTGACTGATACTTTGTTGATTTATATGGAAACGCTGTCAATGCCAAACAGCATTGGACTAAATAGTAAAAATATGAAGTAAAGTTCAACGACATTGAAGAACCATTAACATGTACATGTGCCAAAAGATTTGTCAAAAGATAGACTGCATGGTAAAAACAGTTTACATTCTGGATAAGGATCCTTCGAACCCATTAAATCGAGACTGTTAATTGACCACACTGGTAAGTGCAGCACTGACCACGCCCGCAAATGTATAAAACAGCAGCCTCGGCTTGGTCGAGACTGTTCATTGTCCTTAATTGTAAGAACAGTACTGAAACAGCAGCCTCGGTTTGACCGAGACTGGTCATTGTCCACAATGGTACTAGTGCGGTTAGTCGCCATATAAACCCAGAGCTTTTCAAGTATATATGTTGTTTTGAAGATCAGTCAGTTGCTAAAGGAATGTTCTTTAAGGGAGATTACTTGTTTGCATTTGATATTCGCAGTGCTTATCACCATATCATGATTTTTCATGAACATAGAACTTTTCTAGGATTCTGTTGGAACGGAAAATACTACGTCTATAACGTGCTTGCTTACGTGATATCAACTGCAGGATTCATATTTACTAAAGTACTGAGAGTTCTGATTACAAAATGGAGAAGTTTAGACCATAAAATTGTTTTATTTCTTGATGTCGGTCTAGGTGGTGCAACAACTTACGAGGATGCGGTTTCTGCATCAAACTTCTTTCATAGAGATCTAGTAAGTTTTGGGTTTTTGATTGCGGAGGAAAAATGTCATTGGGAGCCGTGTCAGTCTATTACGTGGCTTGGTTACGTTTGGAACACGTTAGAAGGTACGTGTGTTGTAAGCATTGAGCGTGTTGAGAGCATTCTGGATCTTTTGAGTGATTTGATTGCAAAAATCGCAAGTGGCAAGACAACTTTTCCAGTACGTTTAATCGCACGTCTTATTGGTCAGTTGATATCAATGCAAAGTGCTGTTGGGCCTCTTGTGCGTCTAAGGTCAAGGTCACTGTATCAATGTGTGCTAAGTCGTGCTAGTTAGAACGCTCCTGTCATGGTGAGTAGTGTTGTTTTTGACGAAATGTTGTTTTGGCAGTCAAATATAAAGAGATTAAATTGTGGCAAGTTAGAGCCCGATAACACGATCGAGGTGCCTGTTGTAAGCGATCAAGCAGTCGTCTTTTGTGACGCCAGTGGAGCTGGGTTTGGTGGTTATGTTAAAGGCATTGACGACAGCGTCGTGGTAGGTTGTTGGTCTGAAACTGAGAGTGGTTTAAGCTCGACTTGGAGAGAGCTTGAGGCTGTATATAGAGTTTTACATAGCTCAGTTGGCTGCCTGGAAGGGCGTGAGATCATTGTTAATTCAGACAATAAAAATGTGCCTAGCATTTTGAAGGTTGGCAGTAAAAAGCCTTATTTGCATGATATTGCCTTGAATGTTGACAATGTTTGTAACACGCACAATATTACACTCGTCCCAAAGTGGGTACCTCGGGAAAACAATACTGAAGCTGATTTTCCGAGTAGGTGTACGGATAGTGATGACTGGTCTATTAAGCAATTTGTTTTTAATGACTTAGAACGTGTATGGGGACCGCATACATGTGATCGTTTTGCATGCAGCTACAATGCTAAATGTGCCAATTTTAATTCAAAGTACTGGTGTCCGGGTACTACGTCTGTTGACGCTTTCAGTGTACAATGGTCGGGAGAGAACAATTGGCTAGTTCCTACACCGAGATTGATCAATGACTGCATTATTAAGATAAAGAAAGAACAGTGTAAAGCAACATTGTTAGTTCCTATGTGGAAATCTGCTCCGTTTTGGCCAATATGTTTTCAGAGTGACGGCGAAAAGGCCGGTTTTGTACATGATTGTATTGTTTTTCAGCCTCGTCGTCTCACAAGGCGGGGACGCGGAAGGAACGGGATTTTTGACGGCAGGCCGCTTAAATTTGGATTTGTGGCTTTGAGATTTATGTAACTCATGTAGGTTTATGTTTCGCAGGCCTAAACCTGAGAGAGGGTATTCAGAACGAGTTAGGCACCAGTGGATTGGATGGTGACGTATTCGGTGATCTGTCGGACAAGATGGCGAACTTTTTAGCGGGTTCAAGGAGTGACAATACGAACATCAAGTATATGAGTTATTTTAATAAGTGGAAGCATTTCATTACATCAAAGGGAGGTAACGCAATTCCAGCTTCACCAATTCACGTTGCCTTATATTTGACTGAATTAATCGACAGACGCATTTCTAGTTCTGTGATAAGTGCAACTGTGTACAACATTAAATGGGCACATTCACTCAGGAGTTTACCGGATCCTACTGCTAACTCATTTGTGACAAACCTGCTCGAAACTGCAAAAAGAACTCTTTCAAAACCGACACAACGCAAGGATCCCATTTAACTGACACGTTAATAAGTTTGTGTAACAATTATTCGAGCACTACAGATGTTTACATTCTACGTGATTTATGTATAATTGTTTTAGCGTTTAATGGATTCTTGCGTTTTGATGAATTGATTCATTTGCATTGTAACGATATAAAGTTTTACGATGATTACTTCACGATAGCTATAAGGGGAAGCAAGACTGACCAGTATCGCAGGGTTGATAAAGTAGATATTGCTATGGGTGCTACAGCGGCTTGTCCATACACTTTGTTACAAAGGCATTTTAGCGCGGCAAATTTGTTTAGTCTGTGAAATAGTTTTCTTTTTCGGTCTATCAATAGATCGAAAGATAAATGCAAACTCATTTCAAAGAATAAGCCACTGAGATACACGAGAACTCGTGAGTGTCTTTTGGCTAGATTGAGAGAAGTGGTTGGGGATTCGAACATAGGTTTGCACTCTTTGCGTGCAGGTGGCGCCACGTGCGCGGCGAATGCCGGTGTTAATGATCGTTGTTGGAAACGTCATGGTCGCTGGAAGAGCGAAAATAGTAAGGACAGATATGTCTGTGACTCCTTGGAGAGGAGGTTGCAAGTGTCTAAATCTTTAGCTTTGTAGTTTTTTTAAAGATTACTTTAAGAGTAATGATTAGAAATTCGTCATTTTTTTTTGCAAAACATATTATCTTTTTGATAAGCTATTGTTTTCATCTCATTTTTCAAGCCCGCTCTTTTTGTATTCTAAACAACTCGTCTGTTATTACACATTTGTGTTGTTGTTTTTATGGTAAAAACGAAGTATAGCAAAGACTATTCATTTCACGCGTTTCGTTAGTATAGCGTGAAATATTTGTCTTGGCAAAATGATAGTATTTTAATACAGTAGTGGTCAGTCTTGCACAAGGATTTCGTGCTATAATGGTATATTAGCGTGTAGAGTCATTCTACCGGTCGACTTCACTCAGTTCACTTCGTAACCTAAATTTTCACTTCAATATTTTTAGTGATTTTGTTTCACTGTTTTATATCCATATTTGAAACCAGACAAATGAATGAGGTTCGACATTCATACTTTGTGGATCGACACTTGGCAAACGAACACAGGTTTCCAGAGTTAACACGTCTCTGGTTTTGCCTGGCCGGTCGGTTGCACTGCATAGGACTTTATTAGCCAGTGAATTTCATTGTGTTGTGCTCTACATAAATACATGTGCTCGTTTTATACTTACTTAACCTGGCTGCACGTCATCATCTAATAAACAACTCGTCTGGTATTGCACATTTGTGTTGTTGTTTTTATGGTAAAAACGAAGTATAGCAAAGACTGGCGTTTTTCTATACTAGCCGAAATAAAAAACAGTTCATAAAATAATAACTGGTTATAATGGTTTACACAAATTTCATAAGAAATTAAACCACCATTTAAAATACATATCACTACTCATGTGAGTTAAAGTATTATGTCCAATTAATCTATCACTCACTGTCGCTATACACTCTGATTTGAATAAGCCTGAACCCCGTTTCAATAATATACCTTGTCGTACACCTTGCTAAGTTTAAGGGCGTCAAGTTACGGGCAGAATGTCCTAAGGACATTTTATCGCCACACATTAAGCAGAAAACGGTGTTGCGCCTGGAAAGTAACGACCATAAGTCTTACAATCTGTATTGAAACGGGGCTCAGCACAGTTACATTACTGTACTAGTATCATTTAAGGTGAAGCTAAGTTATATTTTAATGATACCGAAAAACCTGCGGCCAGTTTCATGAAAGAACTAGAACACCAGAAATAGTTTCCCGCCTAAAATCCTGTAAAACAGGAGTCCACTAGGGTTTAAACTAGTTTATTGACATCCGACCTCACACGTGTCCCAACATTGGGGTTACCGCCTTCAAACAGACGGTAAAACAGGAGTCCACTAGGGTTTAAACTAGTTTATTTGCATCCGACCTCACATTTGTCCCAACATTGGGGTTACCGCCTTCAAACAGACAGTAAAACAGGAGTCCACTAGGGTTTAAACTAGTTTATTGGCATCCGACCTCACACTTGTCCCAACATTGGGGTTACCGCCTTCAAACAGACAGTAAAACAGGAGTCCACTAGGGTTTAAACTAGTTTATTGGCATCCGACCTCACACTTGTCCCAACATTGGGGTTACCGTTTTGGAACAGTCAGTGAAACAAAGTCCTCTTGGGTTCAAGCCAGTTTATGCTACCAAACCTTACAGAGCATATTGCTTTATTTCGTACAAATTAAAGAACATACTGTGAACAAAAAGAATGACATACTTTTGTTCTAAATTGTTAATGCAGCTACAGCATAGGAAATAGAACGCAAATAGGAAAACACCTTTATTTCCAAGCAACGACGTTTCTACGGAAGATCACGACCAGAGACTTACCAAAACAGTCGAACGAGTTTCTGAAGTTCGCCGGTGTTTGCTTCCATGTTGGTTCAAGTAAACGTATTAAGACAACTATCAGCTGATATGTTTATGTGAAATAGAGGTTCTAACAGCCAATAATGTCTGTTCCTGAATAATAGCCAGGGATGTGTGAGTTGTAAGGGAATTCATGCCCAAAGCAGGGTTACGTAAGGGACTTAAACTCTTTTTGAAATTATGTTCAAAGGCATTAATATTCATTTCAAGGTTCTTACTACAATTTTCATTGCAAATCTCCGAGCAAAAAAACACTCTTCACAACTGTACAATAGTCTTAAAGTTTTCAATCCGGATTTCAACATTAATCTTGAACATTAGAACTCCTCCTGTAACTTTAATAATGACCACAAAGGTTACTTGGTAAATAACTCTACCGTTTCGGTTTAAGACAGCACCGGCTGCAACATATTGGCGGACCTTGGTGTTCACGACATCGATATGGTTGTCTGGCTCATACGTGCATAGAGGCCAGTGTCCATTTACATAACGATTCATGTGCACGACGAGCAATTACAAGTATACATATTCCATAAATGTAAAATACACCTGTAATAAAACGTATTGATACAACGCCAATTCCAGCACTTACTAATATGTTTAATCATTCCATTAAAGTAAAATACACCTGTAATAAAACGTATTGATACAACGCCAATTCCCGCACTTACTTATATGCTAATTATTCCATAAAAGTCAAATACACCTGTAATAAAACGTATTGATACAACGCCAATTCCAGCACTTACTAATATGTTAATTATTCCATAAAAGTCAAATACACCTGTAATAAAACGTATTGATACAACGCCAATTCCAGCACTTACTAATATGTTAATTATTCCATAAAAGTCAAATACACATGTAATAAAACGTATTGATACAACGCCAATTCCAGCACTTACTAATATGTTTAATTATTCCATAAAAGTCAAATACACCTGTAATAAAACATATTGATAAAACGCCAATTCCAGCACTTACTAATATGTTACTTATTCCATAAAAGTCAAATACACCTGTAATAAAACGTATTGATACAACGCCAATTCCAGCACTTACTAATATGTTTAATTATTCCATAAATGTAAAATACACCTGTAATAAAACGTATTGATACAATGCCAGTTCCAGCACTCACTAATATGTTTAAATATTCCATAAAGAAAAAATACACCTGTAATAAAACGTATTGATACAGCGCCAATTCCAGCACTGACTAATATGTTTAAATATTCCATAAAGGTAAAATACACCTGTAATAAAACGTATTGATACAACGCCAATTCCAGCACTTACTAATATGTTTAATTATTCCATAAAAGTCAAATACACCTGTAATAAAACGTATTGATACAACGCCGATTCCAGCACTTACTAATATGTTTAAATATTCCATAAAAGTAAAATACACCTGTGATAAAACGTATTGATACAACGCCAATTCCAGCACTTACTAATATGTTTAAATATTCTATAAAAGTAAAATACACCTGTGATAAAACGTATTGATACAACACATATTCCAGAAAGCAAGCAAAGTGACCTTTGCACATAATTACTTTCCCTTTTCAAGGTAAAACATAAAAGCGAAATAAAGATGTCTACTCATTTTATGTCAGCAATGCGGACAGCCTGACTCGATGCCGGGCCTCATCAAGTACCTGAATATACGTGTTCCGAGAGAGCGTTTACGGCTATGACATACGCCTTGAGGCTCCAATTCTTTTGTAAATGAAATTCATTATTTCTCCAGTGAAAATTCAGTAGTATTTCTATGTATATCACGTATATGTAAAAGATGAAGTTGAGTTCAAAAATCGTTCGCGAAATTTCACTTCAAACTTGCTGATACTTGCATAAATCACTTTTCTGGTTATGCGTACAAATGGCGTTTCGCAACCTATCTACTCTTAGCGGATCCGTGGTCTAGTGGTAACGCACTTGACTGTAAATCCAGGGATCGCAGGTTAGATTCCCCGCCGCACCTAGTCCATCGCCTTAACCACTCGCACCACTAAACAAATACTAATCGTCTTTCGGGAGGTAAGTGACAGTGCTATACACTGGTGCAAGTCAATGAACCAGGGTAGCTCTAACCAGGGCAACAGTCTGTCTGTGCACAATGCTCTTAAAACATAAAATGACTAACAATCTTATCGGAGCACTCGCCGAATGTGCAGAGCCCGAGTGCGAGTATAAATAAGCTTACACACCACCACCATCTACTCGTTAAACCCTTCAGCACATTCTTTGTAGAACATCGATTGTTATGAAGTATGGATAAATCGTTTAAGCGAGTGACTTACGTAATACTAGTATAAACATATGGCCATTAAACTGTGAACTTAAACGTAAAACTAATGCTGTCGATACAGCTTGGATATTTTGAAACTCAACTATCTGATCTGATATATTACCAAAAGAGTCCATGCTCTTGTACACGCATTATACGATACAAGGTGTATGTCATCGTTATCAAAATAATTGTATTTGGTAATGGATAAGCAGTTATCGTGGCTAAGTGGTTAAGGCGATAAACTAGAATTTCATCTTAAACCCGCGCAGGTTCAAATCCTGCTGACAACGCGTATTATTTTGTTTAAGTGAATTACCTGTTCCGAATTTCAGTCATTTGGCACAGGTGGTATGGCATTGGCAGAGATCCCCCGGGTGAGACCTACAGTTATACACGGTCAGAACGGTGGTTCCACTGATCGTCTGTTTAATTCATTTCCGTTCCAGACCATTTCATTGACTGTATGGCTGGTAATAGCTTTTAAAACAGGGGCAGAACAGATATTACGTTAGAGGAAAACGCTCTGGGCAAAAATTTAAAACATGCACCTTCCCGCCACGAACCTTACAATTACAAGTTAATCTCTAAACGTGTTATTGGTGTTTGGGACTTTTCCTAAAAAATCGTTTTAGGAAATGATACCTTCAAGAAATATGTATATTTTTATATTATATCTATATAAAAAGTATGGTGGAAGCGGTTGGAAGAGGGTGGGAAGCCGGATGCGCCCCAACCGAATTCCACAAGTTTAGAGGACAGTTTTGTTTAGAATGTCCCTTGGTAAACCTCGTTTCCGCAAAACACCTTACGCTCGGGTCGGGATGAACCTATCTTGCACTCTCGGCCATGGAAGATACTTATAATCTCAATACTAGGACACAAATCTTGATCATTTACATGTTTTTATTTTTATAACTTTAATTGTAAATAAAGCAAATAAAACTCTCAATTTTCATAAAAGAACCCACATGCCTTTCACGACCAATTACGTAAACAAGAGTGACAATTATTCAAACAAGCATCCTTTTAAAACTAGAGTAATAAATAATAATAGTTCGTACATGAACATCATTAAAACATAACTTGCGGAAAATTTACAGCAGTAGAAACCAAGAGTAAAATTAGGAGCTTTTCAGGGGTATAATCAGGAGCTTACCATGAGTAAAATCAGGAGCCTGCCAGGAATAAAATCAGGAGCTTAACAAGAGTGCAATCAGGAGTTCATCAGGAGTAAATTCAGGGGATTAACAGGAGTAAAATCAGGAGCTTATCAGGAGAGAAATCAGAAACTTATCAGGAGTACAATTAGAAGCTTAACAGCAGCAAAATCAGGAGCTTATCAGATGTAAAATCAGGAGCTTATCAGATATAAAATCAGGAACATGTCATGAGTAAAATCAGGAGCTAATGGTTTAAAAGTCTGTAATCTATACATGTATTGGATACTGCACTGAGCAAATGTCTTATAATAATATAAAAGATGTTCCTCGACATGACATTTTTAATTTTAACATAATAACCTGAAATTCAGCTGTAAGAAATGCACACACTACCATGGTGATTGAAATAATACATGAACGCGAAGCGCGAGATTAATATAATTTAATTAGCAACATCAGCATCCTGAACGACTCGCACCTTAAAACTGATACTATATGTACACATGCAATACAATAATATATCGCAGTTGAAAAATATTTATTTCTATTGAGGACATGTATTTTGTTTGTTAAAGTTTCTCTTACGCTTCAGTAAATATACTATTCTGGATGGTGTTTCATAAAGAATCTTAGGAATTATGTTCGTACCTAAGAATGATTTTCTGTCCTAAGGGATGTTTCATTTTTCAATCAATTATATTTAGAAACATGTTTTTCTTATAAACATATCAATACAATACAAAAAATAGTCGTTGTTTTAAAAATGCATTCTATAAATACAAGAATCTTATTTACAAACTATTTACAAATAATGTTTAAAGAATTCTTATTTTTACTTTTAAAATATATATTACTAAACACTTTTATTTATTTTTATCTTGCCAAATACACTTTCATTGAATCATTTTAAACAGTTTCAGCTTTTTAAAGCCTTTCGCACTGTTGGTCACGGCCATTCTCGAGCCATCCCTGGAGACGGCAACGGCGCACAGAAACTTCATGTCGACCTCACATGACGTCAGTATATACCCGTCGGGCGATATCGGAATGACGGAATTTGTATTTTCATTGCAGACAAATACGGAATCATCGGGGCCCACACAGGCGCCTGTCGGTTCCCGTATCCGGTCATCCTTCACCTCGGTGATCTTGCCGGATACGGTGTTATACATGTAAACTGTGTGAGCAAACCTGTCCGTAAGGACAAGACTATCCCGGAATGGTAGGTTGGTGCATCTACTTTCATCAAGCGTATACGTCTTTCCAGGAAACTTCACGTTATCAACGTCGCTCTCCTTGCCGTCCACGTCGATGAATCGGACAGGCCGGGGATCGTCCATCGTGATCACTACGAACGTGCGGTCATTTAGGGGACAGATGGAGTAGCAGTAGGTGGACGTGGTAAGTGTCTTCATCAGTGTGATCGTGTTGTCACTGCCCACTGTTAGCAGGCAGACTGTTCGGATATCTCCGGCACTGACAGTTACTGCAATATTGTTATCAGAGTAAGAAGTTACGTCCCTAGGATATGTCTTAAATTTATAAAATGTGTCGAGCCTCTTCAGTGTGTCACTCAAGATAAAACATTTACAGTTGATCTGATCCACGGCGACGATTCTCTCGTCCGGCAGGAAGTCCAGCCCACTTACAAACGGCTCCCTCTGGTCGTCCCCTGTCTTAACGAGGTCCATGGTCTTTAATAGCTGCAGACGCACGGCTGATTGTGTTTTTGGCTCTTGTGTTTTATTTAATGAGAATAATGAGACATCAGTATTCTTTGTTTTAAAAAAGTTTTCGTTGATTTTTAGCTCAACTTTAACGGTAAAATCATTCTTCAACAAAGTGTTCAGTTTGTGTGCTACCTTGTATTGCGTCCTTTTAAGAATGTGGTTTAGAATGAATATTTCCGGTTCCGTTCCATTCTCACGAACGCTATCCAACATTGCCAAATGCATGTCGAGTTCTTTCTTCATGTTTTCAGCCGCATTTCTCCTCGTATTTAGACGTTCGTCTTCCTGTGTGTTATGGTTTGTCATTTCGCTGACAATTCGCGCCTTGGCTTCCTCAATTTTCTTTAATAACTCTTCCTTGTAAATATCAATTTCTTTATCGATTTCTTCAACTCGCGAAACGTTGTTCAATTGATTCTCCTTGCATTTCATTATAACTCCGGAGGCAGTAATAATAGATGCGCGTATCTTTTCCCTTTCAGTATCTTTCACATTCTTAGCGACCTTTGCTATTTCGTGGATATTATCGCATTTACGATGAAAAGAAAAGGCACATAATTCACAGCACAAATCTTCGTGGTCTTCACAGTGAAACATGAACACTCGTTTATGTTCGCTACACTGATCTAGTCCCTTCATATCGACATCTGGCTTGACACAGGCTTCATGGGCAGCCACGATATCATGTTCATCTACCTTTGCCATGTGCCCCTTGTGAACAACACAGCAGTCATCGCATAGATATACCTTGCATGTATTACAAAACAACGAAGCGAGTTCTGACCTGTCCCGACGACGACAGGGTTCACACTTGCTCCCGATTCTTGCACCGACGACGTCACTAGCACATTCTAGAAGTTTATCGTCATTTCTCCCTGAAGCCATAGTTTTCTTGTTAAGTTAGTGCCTTTTAATGTATAAAACAGGCGTGGGATGAAACACTCATGCACTATCGATTTAAAAATAGTTTAAACCGAAATCCACCCACTTCCGATCAAAAAAATGTAGAATGTTTCAAAAGTCCATATATTTGATAAGCGTATCTATATCAAATGCTCCTTTAAACGTTCAACAAGGCCAGATAATGAAACTTCTGCGTACAATCTTTAAACTTCAATATGAATTGAGTGTGATCGTTTTTAAAAATATTTGAAATATGGAGGAATATGCATGACTTTGCGTTTACACTTCAGCTAATAAATCCTTGGTTTATACCATTATATTTTTAATGAATTTCTTTAAAATCGTTTTGAGTTTACACTAGCGCATTCGGTGTCCGCCGCCCCGCCTCCAAAATATTCCAAGTTTACCTTCTTCTTCGACATAGTAGAAAAAATAATAAAATACACTCAAAATGAACTATTTCGGACTAGACATTGTTCAAATTTGCTTAATAAAGTATCCCAAAACCTTCATGCCAACATTATAAGTCAAATAAATTCCGGTTCTGAGGGAGGGGTGCAAGTCAAGGAAACGTCACGCCTCCTCAGTTTAGCCCCCCTTTCCGTCAAATCCTGGAGCCGCCCCTGGTTTATTCATGAGAGGTGAGTTTCTATGATCTGCATTATTAAAAAGAAAAAAAAAGAAATATGGAAAGTTGTTTCCTATTTGGCCAATGTCATCACTTTCGTTTTCTTCACAATAGGACCACATAACTTCATGTAATGTTGTAGAGGACCTCAAGTCGATGCCACTCACCAAATATCAAATATGTTGGCCTGGCGGTTTTGGGCAAGGAATTCTTAAAGCTGCACTCTCACAGATTGACAGTTTTGACATGTTTTATTTCATTTGTCTCAAAATCTGCTGAATAAAGCATCAACAATCATCATTTAAATAAGATACTCCACAATAGAACATTTCTCAATTGTTCGTAAAATGGCCGAAAATTTCAATTTTCTTAAAGTGTTAACTACGCTCTTAGCTATAAAACATCAATTTTCGACCATAAATATGAAGAACTGCGATCTTACCTTTAGGCAGTCTTCTTATAGTACTATTGTACTGCCATTTACTCATAGGCTCATTTCAAGTCACACAAAATGTCGAAACGATCCATCTATGAGAATGCAGCTTCAAAGTGTTTCCTTATATTAATCTAAGTCAAGCTAGTGATATCTGGTTTGGGGCTAATATTGTCCCCAGCTGAGTACTTATAAAATACTAAGGTAGACGATTCCTCATACCAAATATCAAACCTCTTGGCCTTAAAATATATTCTAAAAAAGTTATTATATAAATATGTAAACTATTTGAAAATAGGAGCCAAAAGTCCACGTAGACGATACTAGTATGTACCAACTAACCTCTAGGCCTTGTAGTTTTGGATTTAATATTTTTAAGTGTCTTCGTTGATAAGATCATTTCTAATCCAGTGACTCCCGGCCCACGGGGCGGGGCAACTATTGTGAACAAATATCCCGTTCCATTGGATTTGACGTTGTGTAGTGTTAAAATCTAAGTAATGCAAATATGTTTAAAAGTTACCGAAGGGGCGGTGACAACTCACATCTGCATAACTTTCAGGTTGTTTGGTAAGGATCTAACAGACGATGATACACGAAAATACCACAATCAAATTACTTGGATTCGGACGAGATTATTTTAAACGTGTACACTTATACAATTATATGTCTAACAAGTAAACCTCCCAGGGACAACCTTTGACGACTGATATATTTGAAATAAGTTTGTTAGTAGTTATTAGACCTTGGTTCATACAGATCATCTAGCAAAAAGATTTGTTATGTTTTGTCGTCATGACGACGAGAGTTCTTCATCATTCAAGGAATGTGAAAGAATATCACCAAGGGAACAATATATTGAAGCTTCTAACATGGGTTTTCATATGTGAAAACACACATATTGTAAGCACATATAATACAATAGTTTGTGTACATTAAGATAGCTAAAACTTTTATTAAGAATATGAGGTAAAGATCTAAAGGATTTTTGTAGTATATTCAGGACCATTCCTTTTGATATAAGTGCAAATTTTCTCTTATCTATGAAGAAAATTAAAGATTTTTTTACAAAGAACATTTTTAAGATATGTCAGGTTAATCTATCAATCTTTTGAGGGTGTTTATGCTGGATATAAACATTGCTCATATAGTGCATTCAGTATTGCTCACAGTTTCCATTCTGTGTACATTGATGATATCCAGTGGTTCAGTGAAGATATTGTGTGACATTTAGGAAATTGGGATTCATTTTTATTCTAGGTATTTTAATTTGAGTATTACTTATATGAAATTTATTTTGAACTGCTGCTAGCTTATAAATTTTGTTGTTGTTACATACAGAAGGGAACTAAAAATAAGAAGTAAATTAAGTTGGCAGGTCTCCTTAATTATTTATTTTTTTGCCAATCATATACATGGATGTATCAAGCTTTGTCTGAAATGCAGAGGCCATGGTCCTTAAGTCCATATTTAATTTTTACTACTTAAACAATTATTAAACAAAATTCAATAACATGTTTGATATACATTATATGTATACAAATCAATATTCTACCACGGGCGCCATACATTGTCTTTGGACACTTCATTGACTGCATCTGCGTTACTTCGGTAAAATGACAAACAACCATCTGACCCCAAAGATTTACATCGGGTTGGTAATTGGCTGTCAGCGGACAGGTCGAAATTTGAAAATCCAGAATCACTGCTCTCGAAACTCAAACCCGAAATGCTTGAATTATGTATGATGACGTCATCGTCGCCTTTTGTCATCCGCGAGATCGACGAATATTCTGGAATTCTCATAGAGGATATTGTGATTTGACTCGTTAATCCACTCAACCGTTCGTCCGATCTTCTCGGCGTTGACATGAACACGGCCTGTTGGTTATGGCCTTAATGACTATATGTTTAGGGCTCTTGATTCTCAATCAGCGGAAATCGATTCTCCTCTGCTTCAATTCGTCCTTTAGCAGCCTGACTGCTATTCTGCTTCTGCGCATAGACGCTCCTCAAATGTCCACTCACAATGGTCGCCACTACCGGATCACAAGCGTCGTCTGATACTCTGTATGCGACAGCTTCCCGTAAGCAATCCAGGAAACCGGTCTGGTAAGAGGTTGCGGATGAGGCGGCTTCTGTGGCTTCGTTGGCGACACGAACTGCCCTTTGCTGATGCTGGAGCCGCTTCATATGGAACACGGTGATCTCCAGGCTGTCCGCCTTGTCCACACGCGTCATCGGTGACACCTAAAATAGCATATAATTTGTAAATTTAAAAAACTCATACTTTTCAATTAATTTTAATAAAGCTACATTTTAGAAAATATTTTAAATTTCCATGATGAGGTTTTAGTATATGTCATCTTATTTCATTGACTATCCTTATTTTAATGTTTATAGGTTATCTTAATTAGCAATGCAAATAAAAAGGACGCATACAATGTCTTTTGGCGAACTAAATTAAAATTGAAAGGCTTGACTGATGTAAATTTTGAAAGCTACATTACCTACAATCATGTGTATTTTCGATATATATTTAATACATTAATTTGTAAGAATCACATTTGAAACATGTCATGCCGGTGCGTACCTATTGTCGAATAGTGTCCTCGATAAGGAGCTTTAGGTGATCAATACTCGCGTTCATCCTATTATGGCGTTGACGTTCAAATAGGGGCTTGCGTATTTAAAATACAATATTAAATGAGGAGTACATGTAGATATACTTCAATAGTATATGCATTGTAAGAAATAGTGTTCATCCCCACTAGGGTGTGGGGTTCGCTCGCAAATCTTAAAAAAATAATCAAATGTAAAAAATAGATGGGACATTTAGACGGCTTAGGCTCGCGGAGGTTTATATATTTTCTTCTCTCTTAGAAACTTTGAATGTTCTTGAAAGAATTCATGAATATTTTCTTTCTTTTTATCATTCCTTTTTTGTGTTGATGAAACTTACACATGATTCAATGTAACTAAGTTAAACTTACTTATGTTATTTTGATCACGTTTAAAATTAAGCTATGAGATGTCTCTTGTTCGGATTAACTTAGAAGATATTGAAGCAAATAGACAAAGACTTGACACCTTAAAAGTTATTGCCAATTTGCCTCAAATTAGTTTCAACTCTTTAATTAGTCAAATAAATGAGTAAATCTAATTTAATATGATTGTAACTGAATTCAGTCAATCCAAAACTTCCTTCAACATATTCAAAATTAAATTTGGAAGACTCGTGTCCTACCGTTCGTTGGCTAGTTAGTTATCGCTTTAGGGGTTATTTTAGAAACAAACCATTGCGTTCAATCCTGGCTTCCAAGATCTTGTCGGGCCATGATTACGAACAGTCTCAAGTCTGACTTTAGACTCAAATGGCAAAATTGCAAATCTTCATTTCATTGTTACTTTCTTTCTAGTTGAGTTTTAATGATGAAATTGGCTGGAGGTGTTTTCTATTCGAAATTTCATTAATATTTACTTTTATTTTTGTAAAACGAATGAAAAAGATTCTTTGAAATTTAATAAAAGTATTTTTCTGTGTCTGAGTCTAGACTTGTACATGCGACTGTCCGTAATCATATTAGCCCAAACCCAGACTTAAGACTCAAATTTGCAAATGTGTCACTTTCTTTCCAGCGATAACTGTTAAAATTATAAGCACATAAAAGCTCCACTAACATATAGATTGATGTTGTTGGTGATAATGGTAGTTTTGGACATTGTTATTTCGCCTTCGTCGATATGTCTATAACTTCTAAACGAATGTTGATCAATACTCGTTACAGTTTTATAATATATTAATACAGTTACGTATTCCAAGACATAAATGAGTTAAATTATTAAAGCTGCACTCTCACAGATTTACTGTTTTGACAACTTTTTTTTATTTTTTGTCTTTGAATTAGATTTTTTGCGTAAATATCTGCTAACCAGTGATGAAAGACAAAAATTTGCTCGTTCCAAGACAAAAAAGTTGTCAACACGTTCAATCTGTGAGAGTGCAGCTTTAAGAACAGGCCTTGTCAACTCAACACGTTTATTCTTTCAAATTCATTTACATCATGAGAATATTGAGGTACATGATATAGACTCCAATGTAGAGGCTCACATGAATTATAGAAAATATAAAATATGGAAATATTACAACGTTGGTATAATGGTATTTTATATACACCTTAGAAAACTCATAACTGAGCCGTTTTTGATATCGAATAACTTGTCGATTAATCAATATTCCGGCATGGAATTTTGTGTATCGCCTATTTTAACGTTCATTTTTTTTTTTTATTGCAGCAAGCTCAACCCAATATTAACCGAGATATGGCCATTCATATACCTGCTTAGATATAAGTTTTCCTAAGTATTTTAAAGGGTTTCATCATGGTATCCGATACACAGTTAAATGATAAACGAGATAAATATAACAAATGAGCTTTTTAGGCTATTTCGTGCCGGATTTCAATTGAAATAAAAGACTGAAATACAATATGCAAATACTTTATCGGTTATGTATTTTCGGTAAGTTAGTTTTATAATAGTTTGAGATGTTTGATGCGATTATCAGGCATCAAATATTAACATTTATCTATGACGAGCTTATATGTGGGTTGAAAACCTTAAAGTACCTTTCCGACGGAGACTCACATTTGTAAAATAATACAAGGAAGGCAAGATTGTGAGGAGGCGCGTAGAGGGGAGTTGGGAGGCGGAGGGGTGGGGTACAGCTTAATCACTATGCACTACGTAATCTTTGTTAAAAGTATTCATTTGTAGCAAAATATTGCCTTCTGGCGTAGCATTTAGGACGCAATTTATCACGTGGTATACACACACTGTAGTTATATCGAAGATCATATCAAAGAGAAGATCATACGTACTCTGCATTAATTCTGTGATCAAATCTGAATCAAATTATTATTACACATATTTTATAATTGGTATTGTCATCAGTTTTCGTGGCCGAGTGGTTAATGCGATTGAATAGAAATCCATTGGGATTTACCCGCGCAGGTTCGAATCCTGCCGACAAGGTAGAATATTTTGTTAAAAAGTTCTTGTTCCAAATTGTAGGCATTCGTCACAGGCGGTATGGCACTGTCAGAGAATCCCCGGGAGATTTCTACAGTTATAAACTGGGAAGTGGTGGTTCCACTCGTCTTCTCTTTAACTCCATCCAACAGAGGTTTGAGGCACGATTTTGGTGCGGAACTGGACCATTTCAATGACTGAACAACGGATTGTTTGTGTTTATGCTGTAGAGGTAAGCCAAATATTTCGAGCCGTGAACACACCTTCATAACCCCTGGATAGGTAACTTATAGCCAGACCGGGGCTCAATCCCGGGACCACCCACTGTCAAGGTGAGTGTAATACAGACTGCGCTACCGAGCCATGAACACACCTTCATAACACCTGGATAGTTAACGTATAGTAAGACCGAGGCTCAATCCAGGGACCACCCGCTGTCAAGGTAAGTGTAATACCGACTACGCTATCGAGCCGTGAACACACCTTCATAACACCTGGATAGGTAACTTATAGTCAGACCGGGGCTCAATCCCGGAACCACCCACTGTCAAGGTGAGTGTAATACAGACTGCGCTACCGAGCCGTGAACACACCTTTATAACACCTGGATAGGTATGTATAGCCAGACCGGGGCTCAATCCCGGGACCACCCGCTCTCAAGGTGAGTGTAATACAGACTGCGCTACCGAGCCGTGAACACACCTTCATAACACCTGGATAGGTAACGTATAACCAGACCGGGGCTCAATCCCGGGACCACCCGCTCTCAAGGTTAGTGTAATACAGATTGCACTACCGAGCCGTAAACACACCTTCATAACACCTGATAAGGTAACGTTTAGCCAGACCGGGACTCAATCACGGGAACCACTTGTGTCAAGGTGAGTGTAATACAGACTATGCTACCGAGCCGCGTACACGCCTTCATAACACCTGGATATGTAACGAATAGCGATACCGGGCCTCAATCCCGGGACCACCCGCTGTCAAGGTGAGTGTAATACAGACTGCTCTACCGAGCCGCGTACACACCTTCATAATACCTGGATAGGTAACGTATAGCCAGACCGGGGCTCAATCCCGGGACCACCCGCTGTCAAGGTGAGTGTAATACAGACTGCGCTACCGAGCCGTGAACACACCTTCTTAACACCTGGATAGGTAACGTTTAGCCAGACCGAGACTCAATCCCGGGACCACCCGCTGTCAAGGTGAGTGTAATACAGACTGCACTACCGAGCCATGAACACACCTTCATAACACCTGGATATGTAACGTTTAGCCAGACCGGGACTCAATCCCGGGAACCACCCGTTGTCAAGGTGAGTGTAATACTTACTGCAATATCGAGCCGTGAACACACCTTCATAACACCTGGATAGTTAACGTATAGCCAGACCGTGGCTTAATCACGGGACCACCCGCTGTCAAGGTGAGTGTAATACAGACTGCGCTACCGAGCCATGAACACTCCTTCATAAGACCTGTATAGGTAACATTACCCTGACAATCTAATTACCGCATTGAACCGAAATTGTTTCACTTCCGTAAAAGGTACCTCAATAATTTTAATGAAAATAATAGTGCGACGAACCAAGCATGTCCAAAAAATTACCCGTTAATGCGTTGTGTCCATTCGGAACTCCTCGCCCATTTTCCATCGAAAAAATCCTCGGATGTATGCCGGTTCATCAGAAGAAGTCGTTCGTATTTTTATATTCAATAATATATATAATGATCATATTTATACTAGTGTTGATTATTTTTTGTGTGTTAACATGTATGCTGTATATCTTAGTTTAAATTGATTGTCAGTGAAGTGTATTATTGCATAAATAATCAAGATTCCCAAGAGTAAAGTCATTCAGTTTAACTGCTAATTTGAAATTACTACGCGCTCTATTACAGCGTAGTTAAAATGTAAAGGTGTCTGACATTGCAAATCGTCCATATACATCCGAGGTGGCTTTCGATGGAAAACGGCCTAGGAGTTCCGAATGCGCTTTTTTCATGTTGTCCCGATCAATCTGTATCTGACTTACCGCCAACAATGCACGTAGCTCACAGTGTGCCTTGAAGACTTTGTATCGAGATTAAAACATTGTTATAAGTTTATTTTTTTTCATTTTAGGAGATTGCAAATTTCGTGTTAGATTGAAATAACATCTTTACTGACTGAATTCATTAATGAAATGACTCTTGAAAACGTCTGACATTTGGAAAAAAATAGTATCTCCAGCAAGAGGGGGGGGAGGCTGCATAAACTCGATATGAGTCAAAACTTTTCTTATTGATACGCATATCCCGGGACCACCCGCTGTCAATGTGAGTGTAATACAGACTGCGCTACCGAGCCGTGAACACACCTTCATAACAACTGGATAGTTAACGTATAGCCAGACCGGGGCTCAATCCCGGGACCAACCACTGTCAAGGTGAGTGTAATACAGACTGCGCTACCGAGCCGTGAACACACTTTAATAACACCTGGATAGGTAACGTATAGACAGACCGGGGCTCAATCCCGCAACCACCCACTGTCAAGGTGAGTGTAATACAGACTGCAGTACCGAGCCGTGAACACACCTTCATAACACCTGGATAGGTAACGTTTAGCCAGACCGTGGCTCAATCCAGGGACCACCCGCTGTCAAGGTGAGTGTAATACAGACTGCGCTACCCAGCCGTGAACACACCTTCATAACACCTGGATAGGTAACGTATAGCCAGACCGGGGCTCAATCCCGGGACCACCCGCTGTCAAGGTGAGTGTTATACAGACTGCGCTACCGAGTCGCGTACCCACCTTCATAACCCCTGGATAGGTAACGTATAGCCAGACCGGTGCTCAATCCCGGGACCAACCACTGTCAAGGTGAGTGTAATACAGACTGCGCTACCGAGCCGCGTACACACCTTCATAACACCTGGATAGGTAACGTATAGCCAGACCGGGGCTTAATCCCGGGACCACCCACTGTCAAGGTGAGTGTAATAGAGACTACGCTACCGAGCCGTGAACACACCTTCATAACACCTGGATAGGTAACGTTTAGCCAGACCGGGGCTTAATCCCGGGACCACCCGCTGTCAAGGTGAGTGTAATACAGACTGCGCTACCGAGCCGTGAACACACCTTCATAACACCTGGATAGGTAACGTTTAGCCAGACCGGGGCTCAATCCCGGAACCACCCGCTGTCAAGGTGAGTGTAATACAGACTACGCTACCGAGCCGTTATCACACCTTCATAACACCTGGATAGGTAACGTTTAGCCAGACCGGGGCTCAATCCCGGAACCACCCGCTGTCAAGGTGAGTGTAATACAGACTGCAGTACCGAGCCGTGATCACACCTTCATAACACCTGGATAGGTAACGTTTAGCCAGACCGGGGCTCAATCCCGGAACCACCCGCTGTCAAGGTGAGTGTAATACAAACTGCAGTACCGAGCCGTGATCACACCTTCATAACACCTGGATAGGTAACGTTTAGCCAGACCGGGGCTCAATCCCGGAACCACCCGCTGTCAAGGTGAGTGTAATACAGACTGCAGTACCGAGCCGTGAACACACCTTCATAACAACTGGATAGGTAACGTATAGTCAGACCGGGGCTCAATCCCGGGACCACCCACTGTCAAGGTGAGTGTAATACAGACTGCACTACCGAGCCATGAACACACCTTCATAACAACTGGATAGTTAACGTATAGCCAGACCGGGGCTCAATCCCGGAACCACCCGCTGTCAAGGTGAGTGTAATACAGACTGCAGTACCGAGCCGTGAACACACCTTCATAACAACTGGATAGGTAACGTATAGTCAGACCGGGGCTCAATCCCGGGACCACCCACTGTCAAGGTGAGTGTAATACAGACTGCACTACCGAGCCATGAACACACCTTCATAACAACTGGATAGTTAACGTATAGCCAGACCGGGGCTCAATCCCGGGACCACCCACTGTCAAGGTGAGTGTAATACAGACTGCGCTACACAGCCGTGAACACACCTTCATAACACCTGTATAGGTAACGTATAGCCAGACCGGGGCTCAATCCCGGGACCACCCGCTGTCAAGGTGAGGGTAATACAGACTGCACTACCGAGCTGTGAACACACCTTCATAACACCTGGAAAGGAAATATTACACAGACCAGGGTTCTATCCAGGGACAACCCGCTGTCAAGGTGAGTGTAATACAGACTGCGCTACCGAGCCGTGAACACACCTTCATAAAACCTGGATAGGTAGCGTATAGCCAGACCGGGGCTCTATCCCGGGACAACCCGCTGTCAAGGTGAGGGTAATACAGACTGCACTACCGAGCTGTGAACACACCTTCATAACACCTGGAAAGGAAATATTACACAGACCAGGGTTCTATCCAGGGACCACCCGCTGTCAAGGTGAGTGTAATACAGACTGCGCTACCGAGCCGTGAACACACTTTAATAACACCTGGATAGGTAACGTATAGACAGACCGGGGCTCTATCCCGGGACCACCCGCTGTCAAGGTGAGTGTAATACAGACTGCGCTACCGAGCCATGAACACACTTTAATAACACCTGGATAGGTAACGTATAGACAGACCGGGGCTTTATCCCGGGACCACCCGCTGTCAAGGTGAGTGTAATACAGACTGCAATATCGAGCCGTGAACACACCTTCATAACACCTGGATAGGTAACGTTTAGCCAGACCGGGCCTCAATCCAGGGACCACCCGCTGTCACGGTGAGTGTAATACAGACTGCGCTAACCGAGCCGTGAACACACCTTCATAACAACTGGATAGTTAACGTATAGCTGGACCGGGGCTCAATCCCGGGACCATCCACTGTCAAGGTGAGTGTAATACAGACTGCGCTACCGAGCCGTGAACACACCTTCATAACAACTGGATAGTTAACGTATAGCTGGACCGGGGCTCAATCCCGGGACCATCCACTGTCAAGGTGAGTGTAATACAGACTGCGCTACCAAGCCGTGAACACACCTTCATAACACCTGGATAGGTAACGTATAGCCAGACCGGGGCTCAATCCCGGGACCACCCACTGTCAAGGTGAGTGTAATACAGACTGCGCTACCGAGCCGTGAACACACCTTCATAACACCTGGATAGTTAACGTATAGCCAGACCGGGGCTCAATCCCGGGACCACCCGCTGTCAAGGTGAGTGTAATACAAACTGCGCTACAACCCCGTGAACACACCTTCATAACACCTGGATAGGTAACGTATAGACAGACCGGGGCTCAATCCAGGGACCACCCGCTGTCAAGGTGAGTGTAATACAAACTGCGCTACCGAGCCGTGAACACACCTTCATAACACCTGGATAGGTAACGTATAGACAGACAGGGGCTCAATCCCGGGACCACCCGCTGTCAAGGTGAGTGTAATACAGACTGCGCTACCGAGCCGTGAACACACCTTCATAACACCTGTATAGGTAACGTGTAGACAGACCGGGGCTCAATCCCGGGACCACCCGCTGTCAAGGTGAGTGTAATACAGACTGCAGTACCGAGCCGTGAACACACCTTCATAACACCTGTATAGGTAACGTTTAGCCAGACCGGGGCTCAATCCCGGGACCACCCGCTGTCAATGTGAGTGTGATACAGACTGCAGTACCGAGCCGTGAACACACCTTCATAACACCTGGATAGGTAACGTTTAGCCAGACCGGGGCTTAAACCCGGGACCACCCGCTGTCAAGGTGAGTGTAATACAGACTTCACTACCGAGCCGTGAACACACCTTCATAACACCTGAATATGTAACGTATAGCCAGACCGGGGCTCAATCCCGGGACCACCCGCTGCCAAGGTGAGTGTAATACAGACTTCACTACCGAGCCGTGAACACACCTTCATAACCCCCGGATAGGTAACGTATAGCCAGACCGGGGCTCAATCCCGGGACCACCCACTGTCAAGGTGAGTGTAATACAGACTGCAGTACCGAGCCATGAACACACCTTCATGACACCTGGATAGTTAACGTATAGTAAAACCGAGGCACAATCCAGGGACCTCCCGCTGTCAAGGTAAGTGTAATACCGACTATGCTATCGAGCCGTGAACACACCTTCATAACACCTGGATAGGTAACTTATAGTCAGACCGGGGCTCAATCCCGGAACCACCCACTGTCAAGGTTAGTGTAATACAGACTGAGCTACCGAGCCGTGAACACACCTTTATAACACCTGGATAGGTAACGTATAGCCAGACCGGGGCTCAATCCCGGGACCACCCGCTCTCAAGGTGAGTGTAATACAGACTGCGCTACCGAGCCGTGAACACACCTTCATAACACCTGAATAGCTAACGTATAGCCAGATAGGGGCTCAATCCCGGGACCACCCGCTCTCAAGGTTAGTGTAATACAGATTGCACTACCGAGCCGTGAACACACCTTCATAACACCTGATAAGGTAACGTTTAGCCAGACCGGGACTCAATCCCGGGAACCACCCGCTGTCAAGGTGAGTATAATACAGACTATGCTACCGAGCCGCGTACACGCCTTCATAACACCTGGATATGTAACGAATAGTGATACTGGGCCTCAATCCCGGGACCACCCGCTGTCAAGGTGAGTGTAATACAGACTGCGCTACCGAGCCGCGTACACACCTTCATAATACCTGGATAGGTAACGTATAGCCAGACCGGGGCTCAATCCCGGGACCACCCGCTGTCAAGGTGAGTGTAATACAGACTGCGCTACCGAGCCGTGAACACACCTTCATAACACCTGGATAGGTAACGTTTAGCCAGACCGGGGCTCAATCCCGGGACCACCCGCTGTCAAGGTGAGTGTAATACAGACTGCACTACCGAGCCATGAACACACCTTCATAACACCTGGATATGTAACGTTTAGCCAGACCGGGACTCAATCCCGGGAACCACCCGCTGTCAAGGTGAGTGTAATACAGGCTTCACTACCGAGCCGTGAGCACACCTTCATAACACCTGGATAGTTAACGTATAGCCAGACCGGGGCTCAATCCCGGGACCACCCGCTGTCAAGGTGAGTGTAATACAGACTGCGCTACCGAGCCATGAACACTCCTTCATAAGACCTGTATAGGTAACATTACCCTGACAATCTAATTACCGCCTTGAACCGAAATTGTTTCACTTCCGGAAAAGGTACCTCAATAATTTTAATGAAAATAATAGTGCGACGAACCAAGCATGTCCAAAAAATTACCCGTTAATGCGTTGTGTCCATTCGGAACTCCTCGCCCATTTTCCATCGAAAAAATCCTCGGATGTATGCCGGTTCATCAGAAGAAGTCGTTCGTATTTTTATATTCAATAATATATATAATGATCATATTTATACTAGTGTTGATTAATTTTTGTGTGTTAACATGTATGCTATATATCTTAGTTTAAATTGATTGTCAGTGAAGTGTATTATTGCATAAATAATCAAGATTCCCAAGAGTAAAGTCATTCAGTTTAACTGCTAATTTGAAATTACTACGCGCTCTATTACAGCGTAGTTAAAATGTAAAGGTGTCTGACATTGCAAATCGTCCATATACATCCGAGGTGGCTTTCGATGGAAAACGGCCTAGGAGTTCCGAATGCGCTTTTTTCATGTTGTCCCGATCAATCTGTATCTGACTTACCGCCAACAATGCACGTAGCTCACAGTGTGCCTTGAAGACTTTGTATCGAGATTAAAACATTGTTTTAAGTTTATTTTTTTTTCATTTTAGGAGATTTCAAATTTCGTGTTAGATTGAAATAACATCTTTACTGACTGAATTCATTAATGAAATGACTCTTGAAAACGTCTGACATTTGGAAAAAAATAGTATCTCCAGCAAGAGGTGGGGGGGGGGGGAGGCTGCATAAACTCGATATGAGTCATAACTTTTCTTATTGATACGCATAAATTAACTTCCTCTTTATAAGTGAACATGTCAACATCTTTTCCTTATCTATGGTTTTCTCTTTCAATAGGTTTTAACTCGCGAACAAAGCTGTTATTGGAGTTAAAATGTGATTAAAAAAATCATATATCGGAAATCCACGCCCTCTCATTTATATAAAGGGTCATTAAGAAAACTAAAAACACCAGCAATTTCATTGCTTTTATGGATTTAAAAAAAACTTTTTGGTTCAGTTTTTTTAACCACTATTCTATTTGGTAAATCGAACATTATAAGATTTTATTTTTTAAAAAGGTGCAAACTATGGGTTGATACAATTTTATCTTCTTATTTTAGAATAATTTTGGCACAGCTCAAAGAAGTATGTGCCTTAATAACTGTTATTTTTTTATAAATAGCTACGTGGCCACATACTCCGCAGTGAAAATTGGGTCAAAATTTCGATTATAGCTTGTATCTGTACCTAAACAGTATGCAATTTCTTTTGAATCATTAAATTCAAATCAGTTTAATACGATAATGCATTAAAATTATAAAAAAACACACTTTTTTCATCAATCAGTATTGTGCGCCTTTAATATTGAGACATAAACAGTCGAAACCGGCTATGTCGAACTCACTTTGATTGTCGATTTTTCTAAAAAAAATAAAATCGGAAGAGTTGAGTTTAGTTAGACAAGTTTTAGTCATATCGAATATTCGATATCTCGAAGTATTCCCTGCGTCTCAACGACTTCGACATAGCGAGTTTTGACTGTATATACTGTATTGCAGTATCGTAGCTGCCGTTACACACAATACGCCCGTACGTACAATTCATCTCACAGTAAGATGAATGTTTTTCTTATTATAAATTAGGGTTTACATAAATCTTTATAATTATGCTACTATGTAAACTAATCAGTATTGTTTTATCAAACGATTCACTTCGCATCCCAACTCTAGTATAGGAGATATATTTGGAAAGAATCTTAAAGAAAGATTAAATTAACAAATGCATTATCTCATATCTTTAACAGGGCTACATTTTTCAATTGAATCCTGACAAAAATATATTTTTTTGAGATAATTATACAGCAATTTTCTTTTGTCGTTAATCAAGATAAACCAGATAATTATGAATGTTCATTTTGAGTATCTTGACACGGTATTACTGTGGTATCATTTCAAATGGTTGGAAAGGTAGAGGAAAATGTGTTAAACGTAAATCATCATCATCATCATCATCATCAGCAGCAGCAGCAGCAGCAGCAGCAGCAGCACCAGCACCAGCAGCAGCAGCTGCAGCAGCAGTAGTAACATTAGTAGCTGCAGTAGATCAGTAGCAGAAGCAGTAGCAACACCACCAACACTACAACTACTACCACCACTACAAACACTCTTGTGGTGGGATTTTCATATTTTCATTTAAGCTCTGACCTTGTCACTCATATATGTCTATATACAACTTAAGTTATCGATTTCCTTCGACTATTACATTTCCACATTGAAGCATTGACTATGGCATTTCGACGTTAGGGACATAATTGTTTCATGATCAGCTCCCTCGAATGAGACTGTACATATTGAATGTACGTACAAGTATATTGACACCAAATGGAGACGTAAATCGCAATACGAGGAAATAATTCCATCAACATTTACAATATTTTTTTCAATAGCTTCCATAACAAACTTCTAAATATTCTAAGGTACACTAAATTAATCGATATACATCTCACAAGCAATAATGTCAATAAAGTGACTATTTAGAACAAACAGACTGTTTTTAAAAAAGGCAAGGAATAATAATAACGTGAAGCAAGAAGAAAAATAACTGGCGGGAAAATTTACAGTTACAGTAGTAGAATTTAGGATTGAGCTCAGAAATTTATCAGGAAAAAACACAAGAGGTTTTAGGAGTAAAAACATTAGCTTATCAGGAGTAAAATCAGGAGCTTATCAAGAGTGAAATGAGAAGCTTATCAGGAGTAAAATCAGAAGCTTAACTGCAATAAAATCAGGAGTTTATGAGGAGTGCAATCAGGAGCTTATCATGAGTAAAATTAGGAGCTTGACAGGAGTAAAATCAGGAGCTTAACATGATTAAAATCAGGAGCTTAACAGGAATACAATTAGGAGCTTATCAGGAGTAAAATAAAAAGCTTATCAGGAGAAAAGCATTAGTTTGTCAGGAGTAAAATCAGGAGCTTATCAGGAGTGAAATCAGGAGCCTAACATGACAAAAATCAGGAGCTTAACAGGAGTGAAATTAGGAGCTTAACAGGAGTAAAATAAGAAGCTTAACAGGATTGCGATCAGAAACTTAACAGGATTGAAATCAAGAGCTTAACAGCAGTGAAATCAGGAGCTTAGTATGAGAAAATCAGGAGCTTAACAGGAGTAAATCAGGAGCTTAACAGGAGTGAAACAGGAGCTTTTTAGGAGTTAAATCTGGAGCTTAACAGGTGTAAATCAGGAGCTTAACAGCAGTAAATCAGGAGCTTAACAGCAGTGAAACAGGAGCTTTTTAGGAGTTAAATCTGGAGCTTAACATGATTGAAATCATGAGTTTAACAGGAGTGAAATCAGAACCTTAACAGGAGTGAAATCAAGAGCTTTACAGCAGTGAAATCAGAAGCTTATTAGGAGTAAAATCAGGAGCTTATAAGGGGTACAATCACGTGCTTAACAAGAGTGAAATCATGAGTTATAGATTCAAAGTTAATTGTATAGGCTAAGAGTATTGAAATGTGCAAAACTGTTAAATGAATTATATAAAATATATCATATGACATGACATTATAATTATTAGCATAATAACCTGGAATTCAACCATAAGTCATGCAATCACTACCATGGTGATTGAAATGATACACGAACGGGAAGCGCGAGTTTAATATAATTTAAGTAGCAAAATCAGCATCCTGAACGACTCGCACCTGAAAACTGATAGTATACTTATACATGCAATACAATAATACACAACAGTTGAATAATATTTATTTCTATTGAGGACATGTATTTTGATTTTTAATGTTTCTCTTACACTTCAGTAAATACAATAGTATAATTCTGGAAGGCGTTTCATTAAGAATGTTAGGAATTGTGTTCGAATCTGAGTGCGATAGTTTTTCCTAGATGTGTTTCATCATTATTAAATCAATTATATTCAGAAACATATTTATCTTATAAACATATAAAAAAAGACCAATAATGGTCGTTGATTAAAAAATACATTGTACAACTACAAGAATCATATTTACAAAATATATAAATATAAATATATTTACTTTTAAAATAGAAAATACTTAACACTTGTATCTATATCCGATCTTAACAAAAAATACTTTTATTGTATTATTTTAAACAGTTTAAGTTCTTTCACGCCTTTTGCACAATTTACCATGGCCATTCTCGAGCCATCCCTGGAGACGGCAACGGCATACGGACCATCCATGTGGACGTCACATGACGCCAATATGTCCCCGTCGGGTGATAACTGGATGACGGAGTTTGTTTTCCCACTGCAAACAAATACGGATTCATCTGGGTCAGCACAGGCGCCTTTCGGTTCTCGTATACGGCAATCGTTTACCTCGCTGCTCTTGCCGGTCGCCGTGTTGTACATATAAACGGTGTGAGCATGCCTGTCAGTAAGGACAAGAACATCCCGGGATGGTATGTAGGTACAGTTACTTTCACCACGCTTATACGTCTTTCCAGGAAACTTCATGTTATCAAAGTCGCTCTCCTTACCGTCCACGTCGATCTTCCTGGCAGGCCGCGGGTCGCCAGAAGTGCTCACCACGAACGTGCGATCGTTCAGGGGACAGATGGAGTAGCAGTTGGTGGACGGGGTCAGCGTCTTCATCAGCGTGATCGTGTTGTCAACGCCAACTGTCAGCAGGCATATGATTCGGCCATTTAAGGTTACTGCTATATTGCAGTCAGAGTAAGAAGTTACGTCCCTAGGATATGTCTTATATTTATAAGATTTGCCAAACCTCTTCAGTGATTCACTCAAGATAGAACATTTACAGTTCTTGCTATCAACGGCGACTATCCTCCCATCCGGCAGGAAGTCAAGCCCAGTAACAAACGGCTCCTCCTTGTCGTCTTCTGCCTTTACGAGCTCCATGGTTTTCAACAGCTCCAGACTCACAGGCCTTTGTTGGTTTGTTTGTTTACCATCTGTAGAGCTTTTTGCTGTCTTAATTACTTTGTCTTCATTTAATGATTGTGATTTGAGCTCTTGTGTTTTATTTAATGAGAATAATGCGACATCAGTGTTTTTTATCTTTAAAATGTTTTCGTTGATTCTTAGTTCCGCTTTGACGGTGTAATCATTCTTCAACAAAGTGTTCAGTGTTTGTGATGCCTTGTCATGCGTCCTTTTGAGAATGTGGTTTAGAATAAATATTTCCGTTTCCGTTCCATTCTCGCGAACGCTATCTGACATTGCCAAGTGCGTGTCAAGTTCTTTCTTCAGGTTTTCAGCCGCATTTCTCCTCGTATTTAGACGTTCGTTATCCTGTGTGTTATGGTCAGTCATTTCGCTGACAATTCGCGCCTTGGCTTCCTCAATTTTCTTTAATAAGTCTTCCTTGTAGATGTCAATTTGTTTTACGATTTCGTCCACTCGCGAAACGTTGTTCAATTGATCCTCCTCGCATTTCTTGATAACATCTGAGGCAGTAATAATGGATGCACGTATCTTTTCCCTTTCATCATCTTTCACATTCTTAGCCACCTTCGCTATTTCTTGGATATTGTCGCACCTACGATGATTAGAAAATGCACATATTTCACAACACAAATTCTCATGGTCTTCACAGTGAAACATGAACACACGTTTATGTTCGCAACACTGATCCAGTCCCTTCATATCGAATTCTGCCTTGTCACAGGCTTCTTTGGCAGCCACGATTTCATGTCCATCTACGTTTTTCATGTGCACCTTGTGAACATCACAGCAGTCACCGCACATATACATTTTGCACGTATTACAAAACAACGAAGCCACCTCTGACCTGTCCCGGTGACGACAAGGTTCACACTTGCTCCCGAACCTTCCACCGACGGCGTCACTACCACATTCCTGCGGATTATCTTCAATTCCTCCGTTAGTCATGGTTTTCTTGTTAAGTGTTTATCCTCTTTATGTATAAAACTTGTATAAATCTTCCGCACCTGTTCATCCGCTGTGAATATACAAATATCAATCTACTTTCGTTTTAGTATAGTAAACTATGCATTCACCTTCAGGTAAAATATTATCAATCGAAAGACATCTAGTTTCGATTAAGATATGTTCACTGTGTAGCGACGTTGCATGTACATGTACAGTGTTTATAAAGGTCAGTTGTTAGTTATCGTTATTTTTCATGTAAGTTATGCACCAGTCAACTGTAACCACGGCGCCACAGGTCCGAGGAATAGCGGGGACTTATATTTACAGTCCAGCCAATCCCGGGTAAAACCCCTGCCCTGCGTGGACAAACTCCTGGTAAAATCCCTGCCAAATGCCCCCGCACCCCGGGAAAATCCTAGGTAATACCCATTCCACTCATGTTTCGGCGCAAAAAAAACAAAACCACCACATTCACTCGGCATTGAGGGGCCGGAAGGTAGAATTTAGACCCATTTCCCCCGCTATCCGCAGTATACAACCGAACCTGAGGGGGTGGGGGCGGGGTTACAATTGACTGGTGCATTAATATATGATATATGGAATAAAAGGATCATTCTGACGTAAAATTGGACCTAATTGAACATTTACACTACATGTTTGTGTATAATGTGTTTATAAATTTGAAATATGTGAAGCCGAAGTCGGAACAGAGAATGAAAATCTTTATCAATTTAAGTAACGCAATTCAAAATTTAAATCGTGAATTTAATAACAACACAAATTGCATAATCTTGCGAACGTGAACTATCTTTCACGACCCAATAAATATATTATATTCCTAACAAGACCTATAGAAAAAATAAAAAAAATATATATAAATTCTTTTTTGGGGGAAAGGTGAAGCTCAACTTAAAACGGATAAAACAACTGTTTAATCATACTCAAGCAGAGGCGGCTCCAGGGTTTAACGCTTAGGGGAGGCGGGGGTGGTGTAATGGATGCATACTTTGTCTTCTTATTGACATGAACAATTATCTTGTACTACTATTTCAGGGGTGTCGCGCACCGGGTGCAGCCCTCCATCCCCTGCCGACTCCTATAATGCTAATGGCATTTTAATAGCACTCAAGAAGAACAAAAAAATAAAATAACGTATCTGTTCACTTTCGAAGCAGGACTGGGAATCTCACGCCAATTAAAGGCTTTGTCAGCACTATCGAATCACGACCACCCGCTGTCAAGGTGAGTGTAATACAGACTGCTCTACCGAGCCGCGTACACACCTTCATAACACCTGGATAGGTAACGTATAGCCAGACCGGGGCTCAATCCCGGGACCACCCGCTGTCAAGGTGAGTGTAATACAGACTGCGCTACCGAGCCGTGAACACACCTTCATAACACCTGGATAGGTAACGTTTAGCCAGACCGAGACTCAATCCCGGGACCACCCGCTGTCAAGGTGAGTGTAATACAGACTGCACTACCGAGCCGTGAACACACCTTCATAACACCTGGATATGTAACGTTTAGCCAGACCGGGACTCAATCCCGGGAACCACCCGCTGTCAAGGTGAGTGTAATACAGACTTCGCTACCGAGCCGTGAACACACCTTCATAACACCTGGATAGCTAACGTATAGCCAGACCGGGGCTCAATCCCGGGACCACCCGCTGTCAAGGTGAGTGTAATACAGACTGCGCTACCGAGCCATGAACACTCCTTTATAAGACCTGGATAGGTAACATTACCCTGACAATCTAATTACCGCCTTGAACCGAAATTGTTTCACTTCCGGAAAAGGTACCTCAATAATTTTAATGAAAATAATAGTGCGACGAACCAAGCATGTCCAAAAAATTACCCGTTAATGCGTTGTGTCCATTCGGAACTCCTCGCCCATTTTCCATCGAAAAAATCCTCGGATGTATGCCGGTTCATCAGAAGAAGTCGTTCGTATTTTTATATTCAATAATATATATAATGATCATATTTATACTAGTGTTGATTAATTTTTGTGTGTGAACATGTATTCTGTATATCTTAGTTTAAAATGATTGGCAATGAAGTTAATTATTGCATAAATAATCAAGATTCCCAAGAGTAAAGTCATTCAGTTTAACTGCTAATTTGAAATTACTACGCGCTCTATTACAGCGTAGTTAAAATGTAAAGGTGTCTGACATTGCAAATCGTCCATATACATCCGAGGTGGCTTTCGATGGAAAACGGCCTAGGAGTTCCGAATGCGCTTTTTTCATGTTGTCCCGATCAATCTGTATCTGACTTACCGCCAACAATGCACGTAGCTCACAGTGTGCCGTGAAGACTTTGTATCGAGATTAAAACATTGTTATAAGTTTATTTTTTTTCATTTTAGGAGATTGCAAATTTCGTGTTAGATTGAAATAACATCTTTACTGACTGAATTCATTAATGAAATGACTCTTGAAAACGTCTGACATTTGGAAAAAAATAGTATCTCCAGCAAGAGGGGGGGGGGAGGCTGCATAAACTCGATATGAGTCATAACTTTTCTTATTGATACGCATAAATTAACTTCCTCTTTATAAGTGAACATGTCAACATCTTTTCCTTATCTATGGTTTTCTCTTTCAATAGGTTTTAACTCGCGAACAAAGCTGTTATTGGAGTTAAAATGTGATTAAAAAAAATCATATATCGGAAATCCACGCCCTCTCATTTATATAAAGGGTCATTAAGAAAACTAAAAACACCAGCAATTTTATTGCTTTTATGGATTTAAAAAAACCTTTTTGGTTCAGTTTTTTTAACCACTATTCTATTTGGTAAATCGAACATTATAAGATTTTATTTTTTAAAAAAGGTGCAAACTATGGGTTGATACAATTTTATCTTCTTATTTTAGAATAATTTTGGCACAGCTCAAAGAAGTATGTGCCTTAATAACTGTTATTTTTTTATAAATAGCTACGTGGCCACATACTCCGCAGTGAAAATTGGGTCAAAATTTCGATTATAGCTTGTATCTGTACCTAAACAGTATGCAATTTCTTTTGAATCATTAAATTCAAATCAGTTTAATACGATAATGCATTAAAATTATAAAAAAAAACACTTTTTTTATCAATCAGTATTGTGCGCCTTTAATATTGAGACATAAACAGTCGAAACCCGCTATGTCGAACTCACTTTGATTGTCGATTTTTCTAAAAAAAATAAAATCGGAAGAGTTGAGTTTAGTTAGACAAGTTTTAGTCATATCGAATATTCGATATCTCGAAGTATTCCCTGCGTCTCAACGACTTCGACATAGCGAGTTTTGACTGTATATACTGTATTGCAGTATCGTAGCTGCCGTTACACACAATACGCCCGTACGTACAATTCATCTCACAGTAAGATGAATGTTTTTCTTATTATAAATTAGGGTTTACATAAATCTTTATAATTATGCTACTATGTAAACTAATCATTATTGTTTTATCAAACGATTCACTTCGCATCCCAACTCTAGTATAGGAGATACATTGGGAAAGAATCTTAAAGAAAGATTAAATTAACAAATGCATTATCTCATATCTTTAACAGGGCTACATTTTTCAATTGAATCCTGACAAAAATATATTTTTTTGAGATAATTATACAGCAATTTTCTTTTGTCGTTAATCAAGATAAACCAGATAATTATGAATGTTCATTTTGAGTATCTTGACACGGTATTACTGTGGTATCATTTCAAATGGTTGGAAAGGTAGAGGAAAATGTGTTAAACGTAAATCATCATCATCATCATCATCATCATCATCATCATCATCATCAGCAGCAGCAGCAGCAGCAGCAGCAGCAGCACCAGCATCAGCAGCTGCAGCAGCAGTAGTAACATTATTAGCTGCAGTAGATCAGTAGCAGTAGCAACACCACCAACACTACAACTACTACCACCACTACAAACACTCTTGTGGTGGGATTTTCATATTTTCATTTAAGCTCTGACCTTGTCACTCATATATGTCTATATACAACTTAAGTTATCGATTTCCTTCGACTATTACATTTCCACATTGAAGCATTGACTATGGCATTTCGACGTTAGGGACATAATTGTTTCATGATCAGCTCCCTCGAATGAGACTGTGTATATTGACACCAAATGGAGACGTAAATCGCAATACGAGGAAACAATTCCAACAACATTTACAATATTTTTTTCAATAGCTTCCATAACAAACTTCTAAATATTCTAAGGTACACTAAATTAATCGATATACATCTCACAAGCAATAATGTCAATAAAGTGACTATTTAGAACAAACAGACTGTTTTTAAAAAAAGCAAGGAATAATAATAACGTGAAGCAAGAAGAAAAATAACTGGCGGAAAAAACACAAGAGGTTTTAGGAGTAAAAACATTAGCTTATCAGGAGTAAAATCAGGAGCTTATCAAGAGTGAAATGAGAAGCTTATCAGGAGTAAATTCAGAAGCTTAACTGCAATGAAATCAGGAGTTTATGAGGAGTGCAATCAGGAGCTTATCATGAGTAAAAGTAGGAGCTTGACAGGAGTAAAATCAGGAGCTTAACATGATTAAAATCAGGAGCTTAACAGGAATACAATTAGGAGCTTATCAGGAGTAAAATAAAAAGCTTATCAGGAGAAAAGCATTAGTTTGTCAGGAGTAAAATCAGGAGCTTATCAGGAGTGAAATCAGGAGCCTAACATGACAAAAATCAGGAGCTTAACAGGAGTGAAATTAGGAGCTTAACAGGAGTAAAATAAGAAGCTTAACAGGATTGCGATCAGAAACTTTACAGGATTGAAATCAAGAGCTTAACAGCAGTGAAATCAGGAGCTTAGCATGAGAAAATCAGGAGCTTAACAGGAGTAAATCAGGAGCTTAACAGGAGTGAAACAGGAGCTTTTTAGGAGTTAAATCTGGAGCTTAACAGGTGTAAATCAGGAGCTTAACAGGAGTAAATTAGGAGCTTAACAGCAGTTAATCAGGAGCTTAACAGCAGTGAAACAGGAGCTTTTTAGGAGTTAAATCTGGAGCTTAACATGATTGAAATCATGAGTTTAATAGGAGTGAAATCAAGATCTTTACAGCAGTGAAATCAGGAGCTTATTAGGAGTAAAATCAGGAGCTTATAAGGGGTACAATCACGTGCTAAACAAGAGTGAAATCATGAGTTATAGATTCAAAGTTAATTGTATAGGCTAAGAGTATTGAAATGTGCAAAACTGTTAAATGAATTATATAAAATATATCATATGACATGACATTATAATTATTAGCATAATAACCTGGAATTCAACCATAAGTCATGCAATCACTACCATGGTGATTGAAATGATACACGAACGGGAAGCGCGAGTTTAATATAATTTAAGTAGCAAAATCAGCATCCTGAACGACTCGCACCTGAAAACTGATAGTATACTTATACATGCAATACAATAATACACAACAGTTGAATAATATTTATTTCTATTGAGGACATGTATTTTGATTTTTAATGTTTCTCTTACACTTCAGTAAATACAATAGTATAATTCTGGAAGGCGTTTCATTAAGAATGTTAGGAATTGTGTTCGAATCTGAGTGCGATAGTTTTTCCTAGATGTGTTTCATTATTATTAAATCAATTATATTCAGAAACATATTTATCTTATAAACATATAAAAAAAGACCAATAATGGTCGTTGATTAAAAAATACATTGTACAACTACAAGAATCTTATTTACAAAATATATAAATATAAATATATTTACTTTTAAAATAGAAAATACTTAACACTTGTATCTATATCCGATCTTAACAAAAATACTTTTATTGTATTATTTTAAACAGTTTAAGTTCTTTCACGCCTTTTGCACAATTTACCATGGCCATTCTCGAGCCAGTTCTGGAGACGGCAACGGCATACGGACCATCCATGTCGACGTCACATGACGCCAATATGTCCCCGTCGGGTGATATCTGGATGACGGAGTTCGTGTTCCTACTGCAAACAAATACGGAATCATCTGGGCCAGCACAGGCGCCTCTCGGTTCTCGTATCCGGCCATCCTTTACCTCGCTGCTCTTGCCGGTCGCCGTGTTGTACAAATAAACGGTATGAGCATGCCTGTCTGTAAGGACAAGAACATCTCGGGATGGTATGTAGGTACATTTACTTTCATCAATCTTATACGTCTTTCCAGGAAACTTCACGTTGTCAAAGTCGCTCTCCTTACCGTCCACGTCGATCTTCCTGGCAGGCCGCGGGTCGCCAACAGTGCTCACCACGAACGTGCGATCGTTCAGGGGACAGATGGAGTAGCAGTAGGTGGACGGGGTCAGCGTCTTCATCAGCGTGATCGTGTTGTCAACGCTAACTGTCAGCAGGCATATGATTCGCCCATTTAAGGTTACTGCTATATTGCAGTCAGAGTAAGAAGTTACGTCCCTAGGATGTGTCTTATATTTATAAGATTTGCCCAACCTCTTCAGTGATTCACTAAAGATAGAACATTTACAGTTCTTGCTATCAACGGCGACTATCCTCCCATCCGGCAAGAAGTCAAGCCCAATAACAAACGGCTCCTCCTTGTCGTCTTCTGCCTTTACGAGCTCCATGGTTTTCAACAGCTCCAGACTCACAGGCCTTTGTTGGTTTGTTTGTTTACCATCTGAGCTTTTTGCTGTCTTAATTACTTTGTCTTCATTTAATGATTGTGATTTGAGCTCTTGTGTTTGATTTAATGAGAATAATGCGACATCAGTGTTTTTTATCTTTAAAATGTTTTCGTTGATTCTTAGTTCCGCTTTGAAGGTGTTATCATTCTTCAACAAAGTGTTCAGTGTTTGTGATGCTTTGTCTTGCGTCCTTTTGAGAATGTGGTTTAGAATGAATATTTCCGTTTCCGTCCCATTCTCGCGAACGCTATCTGACATTGCCAAGTGCGTATCGAGTTCTTTCTTCAGGTTTTCAGCCGCATTTCTCCTCGTATTTAGACGTTCGTCTTCCTGTTTGTTATGGTCAGTCATTTCGCTGACAATTCGCGCCTTGGCTTCCTCAATTTTCTTTAATAAGTCTTCCTTGTAGATGTCAATTTGTTTTACGATTTCGTCCACTCGCGAAACGTTGTTCAATTGATCCTCCTCGCATTTCTTGATAACATCTGAGGCAGTAATAATGGATGCACGTATCTTTTCCCTTTCATCATCTTTCACATTCTTAGCCACCTTCGCTATTTCTTTGATATTGTCGCACCTACGATGATTAGAAAAAGCACATATTTCACAACACAAATTCTCATGGTCTTCACAGTGAAACATGAACACACGTTTATGTTCGCAACACTGATCCAGTCCCTTCATATCGAATTCTGCCTTGACACAGGCTTCATGAGCAGCCACGATTTCATGTCCATCCACGTTTTTCATGTGCACCTTGTGAACATCACAGCAGTCATCGCACATATACATTTTGCACGTATAACAAAACAACGAAGCCACCTCTGACCTGTCCCGGTGACGACAAGGTTCACACTTCCTCCCGAACCTTCCACCGACGGCGTCACTACCACATTCCTGCGGATTATCTTCAATTCCTCCGGTAGCCATGGTTTTCTTGTTAAGTGTTTATCCTCTTTATGTATAAAACTTGTATAAATCTTCCGCACCTGTTCATCCGCTGTGAATATACAAATATCAATCTACTTTCGTTTTAGTATAGTAAACTATGCATTCACCTTCAGGTAAAATATTATCAATCGAAAGACATCTAGTTTCGATTAAGATATGTTCACTGTGTAGCGACGTTGCATGTACATGTACAGTGTTTATAAAGGTCAGTTGTTAGTTATCGTTATTTTTCATGTAAGTTATGCACCAGTCAACTGTAACCACGGCGCCACAGGTCCGAGGAATAGCGGGGACTTATATTTACAGTCCAGCCAATCCCGGGTAAAACCCCTGCCCTGCGTGGACAAACTCCTGGTAAAATCCCTGCCAAATGCCCCCGCACCCCGGGAAAATCCTAGGTAATACCCATTCCACTCATGTTTCGGCGCAAAAAAAAAACAAAACCACCACATTCACTCGGCATTGAGGGGCCGGAAGGTAGAATTTAGACCCATTTCCCCCGCTATCCGCAGTATACAACCGAACCTGAGGGGGTGGGGGCGGGGTTACAATTGACTGGTGCATTAATATATGATATATGGAATAAAAGGATCATTCTGACGTAAAATTGGACCTAATTGAACATTTACACTACATGTTTGTGTATAATGTGTTTATAAATTTGAAATATGTGAAGCCGAAGTCGGAACAGAGAATGAAAATCTTTTATCAATTTAAGTAACGCAATTCAAAATTTTAATCGTGAATTTAATAACAACACAAATTGCATAATCTTGCGAACGTGAACTATCTTTCACGACCCAATAAATATATTATATTCCTAACAAGACCTATAGAAAAAATAAAAAAAATATATATAAATTCTTTTTGGGGGGAAAGGTGAAGCTCAACTTAAAACGGATAAAACAACTGTTTAATCAGACCCAAGCAGAGGCGGCTCCAGGGTTTAACGCTTAGGGGAGGCGGGGGTGGTGTAATGGATGCATACTTTGTCTTCTTATTGACATGAACAATTATCTTGTACTACTATTTCAGGGGTGTCGCGCACCGGGTGCAGCCCTCCACCCCCTGCCGACTCCTATAATGCTAATGGCATTTTAATAGCACTCAAGAAGAACAAAACAAAATAACGTATCTGTTCACTTTCGAAGCAGGACTGGGAATCTCACGCCAATTAAAGGCTTTGTCAGCACTATCGAATCACGAATGGTCATTACACTCCAGGAGTACTCAAAAGAATTTGAGTCATTTCACATACAAAACAACATACAATTCATTACAGTCACTGACAAAACATAACAGTCATGCCACAAACAGAACAGCACAGTAATACCACATACAAAACAGCACAGTCTTACCACATACAAAACAACACAATCATACTACATACAAAACAGCACAGTAATGCCACATACAAAACAGCACAGTCATGCTACATACACAACCGCACAGTCATGCCACAAACAAAACAAAACAGTCATGCCACCTACAAAACAAAACCGTCCTACCACATACAAAACAGCAACAGAGTCATGCCACATACAAAACAACAAAATCATGCCACATACACACCAACATAATCATGCCACATACAAAACAGCACAGTCATGCCACATACAGTACAAAAGAGTAATGCCATATATTTAAACATAGTCATGCCACATACAAAAAAGAGTCGTGCAACATAAAAAGACACAGTCATGACAATAACAAAATGACAGAGTCGTGCAACATACAAAAAACAGTCATGCCACATACAAAACAACAAAAACATGCCACATACACACCAACATAATAATGCCACATGCGAAACAACAGAGTCATACCACATACAAAATAACACAGGCATGCTACCGACAATACAACACAGTCATTCCACATTCAAATCAGCACAGTCATGCCATAGACCAAAAATACAGGCATACCACAAACAAAACAGCACAGTCAAGTCACATACAAAACAAAACTGTCATGCCACATAAAAACAGAACAGACATTCCATATACAAAAATAACAATCATGTTATATACAAAACAGCAAAGCCATGCGACATACAAAACATAACAGTCATGCCTCATACAAAACAGCAACAGAGTCATGCCACATACAAAACAGTACGGACATGCCATATACAAACAACACAGTCATTTGTACAAAAAATACAGACATACCACAAACAAAACGAAACCGTCATACCACATACAAAACAACACAGATATACCACACACAACACAATCCAGTTATGCCACATAACAAACAGCACACTCATGCCACATACAAACAGCACAGTCATGCCACATACAAAAAAGTACAGTCATACCACATACAAATTAAAACCGTCATGCCACATACAAAACAACACAGACATACCACATACAAAATATAACAGTCATGCCACATACAAAACATAACAGTCATAACACATACAAAACAACACAGACATACCACATACAAAGCATAACAGTCATGCCACAAACAACACAGCACAGTCATGCCATATACAACACAGCACAGTCATACAACATACAAAACAACACAGTCATACAACATACAAAACCGTCATACCACATACAAAACAACACAGTTATGCCACATACGAAACATTACAGTCATACCACAGACAAAACAAAACGGTCATGTCACATACAAAACAAAACAATACAGTCATGCCTCATAAAAACAGCACAGTTATGCCACATACAAAAAAGTACAGTCATACAACATAAAAAACAAACCCGTCATACCACATACAAAACAACACAGACATACCACACACAACACAATACAGTTATGCCACATAAAAAAACAGCACAATCATGCCACATACAAACAGCACAGTCATGCCACATACAAAAAAGTACGGTCATACCACATTCAAATCAAAACAGACATACCACATACAAAACATAACAGTCATGCCACATACAAATCATAAAAGTCATACCACATACAAAACAACACAGACATACCACATACAAAGCATAACAGTCATGCACAGTTGTGCCATATACAACACAGCACAGTCATACCACATACAAAACAATACAGTCATACACATACAAAACCGTCATACCACATACAAAACAACACGGTCATACCACAAACAAAACAACACAGTCATACCACAGACAAAACAACACAGTCATACACATTCAAAACCGTCATACCACATACAAAACAACACCGTCATACCACATACAAAACAATACAGTCATACCACATACAGAACAACACAGTCATACCACATACAAAACAGCACAGTCATACCACATACAAAACATAACAGACATGCCACTTACAAAACAACACAGTCATACACATACAAAACAACACAGTCATACATATACAAAACCGCCATACCACATACAAAACAACACAGTAATACCACATACAAAACCGTCATACCACATAGAAAACAAAACCGTCATATCACATACAACACAGCACAGTCATGCCACATACAAAACATAACAGTCATGCCACTTACAAAACAACACAGTCATACCACAGACACAAAAGTACAGTCATACCACATACAAATCAAATCCGTCATGCCACAAACAAAACAACACAGTCATACACATTCAAAACAACAGAGTCATATACATACAAAACAACACAGTCATGCCACATACAAAATATAACAGTCATGCCACTTACAAAACAACACAGTCATACCACATACACAAAAGTACAGTCATACCACATACAAATCAAAACCGTCATACCACATACAAAACAAAACAGACATACCACATACAAAACATATAAGTCATGCCACATACAAAGCATAACAGTCATGCCACAAACAAAACAGCACAGTTGTGCCATATACAACACAGCACAGTCATACCACATACAAAACAACACAGTCATACACATACAAAACCGTCATACCACTTACAAAACAACACAGTCATACTACATACAAAACAATACAGTCATACCACATACAAAACAACACAGTCATACCACTTACAAAACAACACAGTCATACCACATACAAAAAAGTACAGTAATGCCACTTACAAAACAACACAGTCATCCCACATACAAAAAATCACAGTCATGCCACATACAAAACAGCACAGTCATACCACATACAAAACAGCACAGTCATACCACATACAAAACAGCACAGTCATACCACATACAAAACATAGCAGTCATGCCACTTACAAAACAACACAGTCATCCCACATACAAAAAAGTACAGTCATGCCACAAACAAAACAACACAGTCATACAACATACAAAACAGCACAGTCATGCCACTTACAAAACAACACAGTCATACCACATACAAAAAGAACACTTATGCCACTTACAAAACAACACAGTCATCCCACATACAAAAAAGTACAGTCATGCCACATACAAAACAGCACAGACATACCACAAACAAAACAGCACAGTCATACCACATACAAAACAGCACAGTTATACCACATACAAAACAGCACAGTCATACCACATACAAAACATAACAGTCATGCCACCTACAAAACAACAAAGTCATACCACAGACAAAAAAGTACAGTCATGCCACAATCAAAACAACACAGTCATACCACATACAAAACAGCACAGTCATGCCACAAACAAAACAACACAGTCATACCACAAACAAAAGAGCACTGTCATGCCACATACAAAGCATAACAGTCATGCCACAAACAACACAGCACAGTTGTGCCATATACAACACGGCACAGTCATACCACATACAAAACAACACAGTCATACACATACAAAACCGTCATACCACATACAAAACAACACAGTCATACCACATACAAAACAAAACAGTCATACCACGTACAAAACAACACAGTCATACCACATACAAAACATAACAGTCATGCCACTTACAAAACAACACAGTCATACCACGTACAAAACAACACAGTTATACCACATACAAAACATAACAGTCATGCCACTTACAAAACAACACAGTCATCCCACATACAAAAAAGTACAGTCATGCCACATACAAAACAGCACAGTCATACCACATACAAAACAGCACGGTCATACCACATACAAAACAGCACAGTCATACCACATACAAAACAGCACATTCATACCACATACAAAACAGCACAATCATACCACATACAAAACATAACAGTCATGCCACTTACAAAGCAACACAGTTATCCCACATACAAAAAAGTACAGTCATGCCACAAACAAAACAACACAGTCATACCACATACAAAACAGCACAGTCATGCCACAAACAAAACAACACAGTCATACCACATACAAAACAGCACAGTCATGCCACATACAAAACATAACAGTCACGCCACACACCAAACAGTACAGTCATGCCGCAATAAACTCTTAGGTGTTGTAATACTAACAATTGTAAACTTAGGTTTAAATTTATGTTTTTAGTTATGAGTTAGATGCGACACAAGTTTTGGGCGAATAAGGGAAATTCTATACTATTCCAGTGTATAAGGGGTATGATAATAAAATCTGAACTGGGAATCATACAACATCTTAATTCATTTCTTTACTTAAGTAGATTTTCTAAAATGTTCATGGTCAAATTAAGAAAAACTACAGGTTTTTAAACATCAAATTATATGTATTACATAAAATTAATGAAAATAAAGTATTTCAAATATTATTAAGTTATTATATCATTCGACCAGTAAAAGTCCTAACCTTAGAAAATGACTAAGTTAGAAATTACCTTAAGATGTTTCATGAAAACCAGCCAAGAAGCATATATGGGAAAATAATTTAAAAATAATTATAACAGGTAAAATGATATTCACTAGCGGGACAATGGGATGGGGTAGCACCCCCACCCCCGTTCTTATTGTCCAAGATCATAAGGTAGTTCAATATTGGAATAAATGACAGTAATAAAATACGCCCAAAAAGCACTATTTCGGATAAGACATTGTCAAAATGTTAAATGGGGAGTACCCTCCCCCCCCGGCAAACACTTTAAGCCGTGGGCCAAATTAATTTCGATTCTGAGTTTAGGTACGCCCCCACTTGCGTTAAATCCCTGATTCGCCCCTGGTAATACTTATCAAAAATGGGCAAAAGTATTTTTCTGAGTCTAGACGTGTATTTGAGTCTTAAGACTCGAAAATTGCAATTGTGTAACTTTCTTGCAAATGTAAACAACTGATTTATCACCACATGAACTATTCCCTATCATTCAGACTGTAGAGGTCAGTGAATATTGGCCAAGTATGGGATGGAGAGGGAGGAGGCAGTAGGGAGGAGGAGGGGCAATTAGGGAGGGAGTGGGATGGGGGAGTAGGGAGGGGGGTAGGGAGGAGGAGGCGGAAGTAGGGAGAGGAGGGGGGAAGTAGGGAGGGGAGGGGGAGTAGGGAGGGGGGAGTAGGGAGGGGGAAGTAGGGAGGGGGAAGTAGGGAGGGGGAGGGGGAGTAGGGAGAGGGAAGTAGGGAGGGGAGGGGACGGGGGAGTAGGGAGGGGGAGGCGAAAGAAGGAAGAGGAGGGGAATAGGGAGGAGACGGGGGAGTAGGGAGAGGAGGGGAGAGTAGGGAGGGGAGAGTAGGGAGAGGAGGGGGAGTAGGGAGGGGAAAGTAGGGAGGGGAGGGGACGGGGGAGTAGAAAGTGGGAGTAGGGAAGGGTAGTAAACAATCCTTAATCACTATGAATCAAAATATAAAATTTAACTATGACTATTTTATTTGTGGGTTGAATAGCCCTAAAAAAGGGACATTCCGTCAGAATCTCAAATTGGTTAAAGGCGCACAATGTCGGTTAATTGAAAAAAATATTTTAAATTTGAATACCTTATTATGTTTACCTCATTTGACTTTTATGATAAAAAAACAACAACTAAAAACAAAAAGCAATATGCATATGATTTGTGAACAGATAAAAAAATCAACATCAGCGATATTATGGCGCTTTAACGGAGGATATCATGGCCACATAGCTATTCATTTAATAAAAAAACACATATTATATAAAGGCCAATATTTTTATCTTTACACATATCATATGCATATATAAAACATGGATATATAACTGAAACAACAATATTGGTATCAACCAATATTGTGCGCTTTTAAATAAATACAAAATTAAAAGGATTGTGGTACTCATTTGTGTTCAGGGACAAGAGGATGTGCGTGGTGAGAGGGCGCACGAGAAGTGGGGGAGGCGGGGCGGCGGTGTTACAGTTTGAATGGGGGTACACCCGAATGTTTGATGACGAATGTATTTTTATTATGATCAGCACGAAACTAGTCAACATTTGATAGTGTATTAATTGTTTCAAGTTGTTTTAAAAACCTAGTAGACCAAAGCTATTCTCATGGTTAAAGATGCTATCAGGTAATAGGATAATAATAATTTTTCGAGAGGCCATTTTTAACCCTGATTATGTGTGCTGCTTTAACGAGAGGGGAGAATGTCCATACAATGGCCTAGATATGAATTTATTTTAATCAGCCACTTAATGACCCCTATTAGTAAGGCGCATTCATTTCCATGTACATGATTTGTCTAAACAAGTAATTGAAGTATATTTGCAAAACCTCTTTTCAAGCAAACTTCATTTCAGAGATAAGTTTCAGAGTGTGCCGCTCACATGAAAGTTATGTACGTGAAGTTATAATTAGCGGTATAGCGGCGTGAAGTAAGCGGCCTAGCGGCGAATATCAGCATTTTCCTCAAAACTCAAGTAGGTTAAATAGTGAAGCTAACCCTAAAATTGCATTTATGGCCATGTACATAATTGTCTTAGCATGTAATTTAAGTTTATTTGCAAACCTCTTTTCAGAAACCATACTTCAGAGATAAGTTTCAGAGCGTGTCCGCTCATATGTAAGATATTTGCGTGAAGTTAGCGGCCTAGCGGCGTGGAGTTGGTAGTCTGGCGGCCTAGCGGCCTAGATTTGTTCTTTATTTTAAAGCAATTGTGCGTGTGTTTTCTTGGAAAACAATGATACATTTATGTGTTTTATTCATAAATTTACATCCTCAACTGATTATCAACAATTGTTTAAAAAGTAGATTAAGCAGTTCACCAGTTAGCAGCCTTGCAGCCTAAAAAAGTTCTTCTAAAACAATCATAAATTAATGGTTTGTATTCACAAATCAACACCCATTAGCGATCATCAGCACTTTACCCAAAACTCGATCCAGCAGCCTCAACAACTATTTCAAAGCAACTATTTATGCGTTTTCTTGGAAAACAATGATTAATTGGTGTGTTTTATTCATGTAGCAATTACCAACAATATCCTAAAAAGTCGAACAAGTAGTTCCGGGGCCTAGCGGCGGGAAGTAAGCAGACTGGCGGCCTAGCGGCCTAACATTGTCTTTTTATTTCAAAGCCTTTTTATATGCGTTTCAGAAAGCAATTATAAATAATAAATATACAAATTATCATTCTGAATCGATTATAAACATTATTGCAAAAAGTTGGTCAAGCAGTACAGCGACCTAGCGGCGTGAAGTTAGCGGCCTGGCGACCTGAATTGTTTTCAAAGCATTTGTAAATGCTTTTTTTTTCGAAAACAATTATATATTGATTGTTTGTTTTCATAAATCAACATTCTTCAGCGAATATCAGCATTTCCCCCAAAACTCGATCCAGCAGCCTTAAATAAATTGTATTTTCAAAGCAATTGATTACGTGTTTTCTTCAAAAAGCAATTAAAATTAATGTTTTTATTCACAAATTATTATCCTGGAGCGATAATCAACTCTTCTTTTTAATTATTATTTTCACAAATCAACATTCTTAAGCGAATATCAGCAATTTCCTTAAAACTCGAGCAGGTTAATGTGTAAACCTAACCCAAACCTAACCCCAAAACTGCTTTGATATAGAGAACAAATTTCGGCCGCTAGGCCGCCAACTTCAGCCCGCTAGGCCGCTAACTACACGCCGCTAGGCCGCTAGGCCACTTACTTCACGCCGCTGGGCCGGTAACTTCATGCCGCTAGGCCGCTAAGCCACTAAGTTTACGTACATCTTTGCAAAACGTCTGACATTTGGGAAAAAAGTTAATAACTCATGTAGGGGGGCATCGTCGGCCACCACGGTACTTTCTTCCGTTACACTTCATACATACACAACGAAGCATAGCGAAGTGTGTATCGCGGGTATCAGACGCTGGCAGGGAGGCGGCTATTTAAACTCGATATGAGTCATAACCTTTCTAATTGATACGCATAAATCACTTTTTTTCTATAAGAAAACATGTCAACATTGTTTACTTATCCGTTGGTTTCCCTTTCAATAAACAGTACAACTGTGTTGGTATTAGCTCGCGAACGAAGTTGTTATATCAGTTGAATTAGTAATATTAATAATACATGGCGCAAGCCACGCCCTTTCTTTAATATTCAGTATTCATGAATCATTAAGAGAAATGAAAATACCAATAATTTTATTTAGTTTTGATGGATTTAAAAAATCTCTTTTTAGTTCATTTAATACAACTCTTTTGCTATTAGACGATCAGAACATATCAGGTTATAGTTTTCTTTAAAGACGCAACATAGAGGTTGATGCATTTTAATGCATTATCCTGTTTAACTCAAAATTGAGGTAAAGATAAAAAAGTTTAAGCCTTTATATTTATGTTTTTTCTAGATAAATGGCTACGTGGCCATATATTCTCCAGTTGAAATAGCGCCAAAATATCACTTATATTTTGTAATATCTACCTAAAAAATATGCCATTTTTGGTTTTGATAATTAAATGCAAACCAAGCACGACTTCGCAATAAATTTATGTATATAATGTGTGTAATTTTAATTTAAATGTACTATGCATATACATATATATATCAACCTAAATTTCGCGCCTTTAATACTAAGACATATACAGACGAAACTCAGTATGTCGAACTTGATTATCTCTATGTTCTGGTTATTTATCACTTTTGTGTCTGGGGTTTAGTTATACACGTTTTGGGTATATCGAATTTTTGTAATCTTGTGATTTCCTGTGGTCCAAACGACTTCGACATAACAAGTTGTGACTGTATTTACTATTGGCTATTTGCTTCTAATAATATAAATCAAGGTTTACATCAAACTTTATACGCTACTTTGTAAACGTTTTATCAAACTATTCACTTTCCAACCCAACTCTAGTATAGGGTTGTTATCGGTAAACAATCTTAAAGAAAAATCAATAAACAAATGTAATATCTTATATATTAGACATTGGCTACATAGTTCGATTGAATTCGTGCACAATTATATTTTGTGAGATGATTCTACAGCGATTTGTCTTATGGTGTTGTTTATCTAGATGAACAGATACTTATACACTTTTTACAATGTAAACGTAAAACTCGCCATTTTGGTATTTGTTAAATGCGGTACATTGTCTTGAAATGTACTTCTGTTACGGTAAACCATGTATACGTATGTGGGGTTTTGTGGATGGTGGCTTATTTTGGCATCATTTCAAAGTGTTTGATGGGTAGAGAAAGAATACGTAAAGCACGTAATTTGCAATTTTTGCTTCAAAAATCTCAATTATAAGGGAGTTAACTATTGTACCTCTAGTACCTTTCATTCCCATTTGGTAATTCTACGCTTGATTTCCTTTATTTGGCGCTCAGATTCATTGTTATATTTTAAGCCGGGGGAACTGTTGTCTAATTTTTTACCATCCCTCCCGCCTTCTTGTACTGTATTAATATTGTAATGTATATAATTTATTTGTATTTACATGTATTGTGTTTTATTCACATTCCCCCGATGTAAGGGTGATTTGACTGCTATTGTTCTGTATCATATGTGTGTAATAATTTTGCAGCCTTTTTTCGGCCAAAAGAAAATATATTTTCAATTCATGTGATTTTATATTACCGACATAATTACAGTTTATTGGTGCTTAATATAGATCAATTCCATTTTTTTATTATAACACACATTATACTTAACATATAAATAAAGCCACAAGGTTCTTTGTTTCAATTAACATCTCCACCCATCCCCAACCCCAAAAAGCAGCAACAGCAACAATAATCATCTTCATCACCACCATCATCATCATATTCATCATCATATTCATATTCATAAGCATTATTATCATTTACATTTAACACCATCACCACTACCCAAACCATTATTATCATTATCACCAGCAGCAGCTGTAGCGGCAAAAACATTATAAACAAAAACTTAATAAGCAGCAGTAGAATCACCAAAAAAACACCATTACCACCATCACCACCACCGACACCATCACCATCACCACACCACCACCTCTTTCATCATCACCACTACCACCACCTACACCACTGTGGTAGAATCTTCTTATTCTATTTCAAGCACTGACCTTGTCACTTGTGAATATGACATATATACTGTCTTTAACAAGTCGAGTATGACATTTCGACATGCAATTTTGGCTTTGACATTTCCACATGAAAACTTTGACTTTGACATTTCGACGTTTTCATTTTAGCTATGATAGTACAACATTGAAACTTTCGTTATGACATTTCCACATTGAAATCTTGGCTATGACCTTTCGACGTTACGGTTATATAATTGTTTTCATTATCTATTCCAAAGAGTGAGACTTGATTTTAAGACACTACAACGAGAAACATTTTTTTAATCGCAACACAAGGAAACAATTCAAAAATCATGTACAATTTTCTATTTCCAAAACTTCAATATTAATCAAAGCAAACAGTCTTGTAATTAATCTTAGGTAACTAAATAAATTTATAAGCATGATAAAAACAATATTAAATGTAAAAAGAGTAACTGTTTATCAGACATCCTATTTACACTTAAGCAAGAAATAATAAAATAGAGAAGCAAAAAACCTGTTACTGGCGGGAAGCTTTACGGGAGTCGAAATTAGGAAAAAAGCCCACGATAACCACCGGCACCATCATCATCATCATCAGTTGCAGCAGCAGCAGCAGCAACAACAACAACATCATCATCATCAGCAGCATGATAACGCACGGAAAGTGATGCGAAAGGGTTTGATGATTAACTGCATTATGTTGTAACAATGATACACTGTAAATGTTCTAGTTAGTAATAACTATTTTTTGAGGTTAGGTTCTAATAACTTAAAACTTTATAAAATATATAGGCTTAGGATATTGTACTGTGCAGAATTCGTTAAATGGACAATATTAAATGGCTTGTTTGACATTATATTATTACAATTAACTCAATAATCTGGAATTCTATAATAAGTAATGTACCCACAACCATGGTGATTAAAATAATACACTTCAGTAAATAGAATACTCAGGAAGGCGTTTCATAAGAATCTTGGGAATTGTGTTCGTAAGTAAATACGATTTTCATTCCTTAAATGTATTTCATCTCTCTTAAACCAATTCTATTTAAAAAAAACATATTTACTTTATAAACATATCAATACAAAACAAATACTGGTCCTTGTTTCAAAAATGCATTGTTACAAGAACTTATTTACAAACTATTAATAAATTATTTTCAAAGAGAAAGTTATATTTACTTTCATACTTAATTTTATAAAACACTTGTATCTTTATCCGATCTTGACCAGAACACTTTTATTGTTTTATTCTAAAGAGTTTCAGTTGTCCCACGCCAACCGCACTGTTAGTCACGGCCAATTTCGAGCCATCCCTGGAGACGGCAACGGCGTACGGATACCCCATGTCGATGTCACATGACGCCAATATGTCTCCGTCGGGCGCTATCTGGACGACGGAGTTTGTGTTTCCACTGCAAACAAATACGGATTCATCTGGGCCAGCACATGTGTCTCTCGGTTTTCGTATACGGCCATCGTTTACCTCGCTGATCTTGCCGGTCGCCGTGTTGTACATATAAACGGTGTGAGCATGCTTGTCAGTAAGGACAAGAACATCCCGGGATCGTATGTAGGTACATTTACCATGCTTATACATCTTTCCAGGAAACTTCATGTTATCAAAGTCGCTCTCCTTGCCGTCCACGTCTATCACCCTGGCAGGCCGCAGGTCAATATAAGTGCTCACTACGAACGTGCGGCCGTCTAGGGGACAGATGGAGCAGCAATTGGTGGACGTGTTCAGTGTCTTCATCAGCGTGATCGAGTTGTCAGTGCCTACTGTCAGCAGGCAGATGGTTTGGATATCTACGCCACTGACGGTTACTGCAATATTGTTATCAGAGTACGACGTTACGTCCCTAGGATTAGTCTTAAATTTATAAAATGAGTCGAACCTCTTCAATGTGTCACTCAAGATAAAACATTTCCAGTTCCAGTTATCCACGGCGACGATCCTCCCGTCTGGCAGGAAGTCCAGCCCAGTAACATACGGCTTTATCTTGTCGTCTCCTGTATTCACGAGATCCAGGGTCTTCACCAGCTCCAGACTCACCGGCCTTTGTTGGACTGTGTTCACCTTTGTAGATATTAAATCCTCGTCATGAAAGGATTGTGTTTTGGGCACTTGTGTTTTATTTAATGAAAATAATGGAACATCAGTAGTTTTTATTTTTAAAATGTTTTCGTCTATTTTCAGTCCCACTTTTACGGTGTAATCATTCTTCAACAAAGTGTTTAGTGTTTGTGATGCCTTGTCTTGAGTCTTTTTAAGAATGTGGTTAAGAATGAATATTTCCGTTTCCGTTCCATTCTCGCGAACGTTATCTGACATTGCCAAGTGCGTGTCAAGTTCTTTTTTCAGGTTTTCAGCCACATTTCTCCTCGTATTAAGATGTTTGTCTTCCTGTGTGTTATGGTTAGCCATTTCGCTGACAATTCGCGCCTTGGCTTCCTCAATTTTCGTAAATAAGTCTTCCTTGTAGATGTCAATTTCTTTTACGATTTCTTCTACTCGCGAAACGTTGTTCAATTGATCCTCCTCGCATTTCATTATAACTTCTGAGGCAGTAATAAAAGATGCACGGATCTTTTCCCTTTCATCATCTTTCACATTCTTAGCCACCTTCGCTATTTCGTGGACGTCGTCGCATTTTCGATGGTAGGCAATTGCACATATCTCACAGCATAAATCGCTATGATCTTCACAGTAGAACATGAACGCTCGTTTATGTTCGCAACACTGATCCAGTCCCCTCATATCGACATTTGGCTTGACACATGCGTCTAGTGCAGCCACAATATGATGTCCATCTACGTTTTTCATGTGCACCTTGTGTACATCACAGCAGTCATCGCACATATATATTTTGCATGTTTTACAAAACAACGAAGCCACCTCTGACCTGTCCCGATGACGACAAGGATCACACTTACTTCCGATTCTTCCACCGACGGCGTCACTACCATATTCCTGAATGTTATCATCAATTCCTCCGGTAGCCATAGTTTTCTAATTATTTTATAGCCCTATTAATTAATAAAACAAACATAAACCTTCAGCCAGGTGAAAAATCCGTCTACTTTCGATTTAGGTATGCTCATCCCAGGTAAATAATATAAATCGAAATCCACCTACTTCCGCTATAGAAATATTTGCAATGTGTCTAAAGGACAAATACTTGATAAGCGCTATTATATGACAGGTTTCATTTAACGTTTAAATGGGTCAGATAATAACTTTAAAGTATGCGTGTAATGTTTATACTTTAGTATTGATCGTTTTAAATATATTCAAAAATCAGGAGGAATATGCTTGCTTTGTCTTAACATATCGGTAATAAAACATAAGTTAATAACATAGTCTGTTTCATGAATTTCTTTTTAAAATCATTTTGAGTTTACATTAGAGAATCCAGCGGGGGCAAAACCCGCCCCCTTAAAGCATCAAAGTTTACTTTTTATTTAAACATAGATTAAAAAAGTAATTAAATACGCCCTAAATGCACTTGACAAATCAGGGAATACCCCAAAACCCTCTTGCCAATACTTTAAACCAAATAAAGTCAAATCCTGGATCCGCCCATAATTTGTCCATGCAGGTAAGTTTCTATGATGTGGATTAATAACAAGATAAATAATTGTGGAGAGTTGTAAGCTATGTGGCCAATGCGATTAATTCTAGTTTTCTACACATTATGACCACAGGGGCATAACTTCATGTAATGAGGTAGAAGACCACTAGTCGATGCCACACATCAAATAACGATGTCAACATGTGCTGGTCAAGCGGTTTGGACAAGGTTTTCATAAACCTGCACTCTCAAAGATTGACAGATTGGACATGTTTTAATTATTTGTTTTTAAATCAGCTGATTTTGGCATCAATGCCATCTCAAAAAGGCCAAAAATTCTAAATTTCTCTAAAGTGTTTGTTGCGTTTTTAGCCATCAAACATCAATTTTGGACCATAACTATGAAAAACTGAGATCTTATCTTTTATATCAGCTTTCTTATATAACTGGTGTCCTGACATTTACGCAAAACTGGCTTAATTCAAGGCAAAAATAAAACAAGTTGTTGAAACGAATCTTCTGTAAGAGTGCAGTTTTAAAGTGTTTCCTTAAGTCAAACTTAATAAGCATGTGACCTCTGGTTTAGGGCTGATATTGATCCCAACTTGCATACTTTTAAAATAAATATGTAAAGGACAACTTGACGATTCCATATACCAAATATCAAATCCCTTGGCCTAAATCAAGGTCTGATCAAAACATATTTTAATGAAGTAGTTATATAAATGTATGTAAACTATTTGAAAATAAGGAAGCCAAAACACCCACTAGACGATGTTATGTACCAATTATGAAACCTGTATGCCTTGTTGTTTTGGATTAAATATTTTTAAGGCGTTTCCGTTGATAAGATCATATAAAACTGCCGGCCCACGAGACGGTTAACTATTGAGAAGAAAAATCCCTTGCATTGGACGAGCATATTTTTGTAGTGTTTAAGTCTAGGTTATGCAAGTCTATGTTTAAGTGACACTCTTATTCAGAATCAATACATGCATATCAAACATAACTTCTCACTAAATAATGCATTTATGGAAAATATTAATTATCAATAACAAGATTGTAACCTTGTAATTAATAGCTGAAAAGGCCAAAATATTAAATAAATGGTGAATGCGAAAAGATTAACTGATCTACTATAGTCTCATAAGGTAGAAATACCGAATAGTCTGCACTTTTCTTTCAAAATACACTTGGTTTCCTTCATAAGAACCATTGTTTTAGACATTTATACATTGTTTTTGGCATATTAGAATAAATGTATTAATTATAGCAAATCTTATTTGGGAATAAGAGTCCATCTTTAAACAAGTGACCCACGGGGCAGTGACTACACACATCTACATAGCTTCCAGGTTGTATTGTCGATGCTACATAAAAAATACCACAATCCAGTGACTTGAATTCGGACAAGAATATTTTAAATGTGTTCACTTGTATATTTCTATGACAAACAAGCAAACCTCCTAAGAGCAACTGTTGACCATTGGTAAATTTGAAATATCTTTGTAAATTGTTATAGGTCATGGTTCATAAAAATATATGGCAAGTAGATTTGTTATGTTTAGGTGGTCATGAAAATGAGAATTTACTTGCAGTTCGGCTTAAAATGTCCCAATGAATGGACGAACACTCTGTACGGATTTCAAAGACCTTTATTTGTCATGCATTGAGATGTCAAAGAATACATATTGTATAACATACATACAGACATAAATCATGGTTTTAAGGAATTACGAAATTTTACCTTCAACTCATGCTAAACTGACTTAATATGTCGAAATCTATGTTATTCTGCTATAGCAAATATAAGTCATGCTGCATTTAAGATACCAGGTTATCAAACATCTTTAAAAAAAACATCATCGAATACGAACGGCTGATTGACTTACTCCGTTGTTCTACACGTTCAGATGTAGATTGATTAAATCGGTCAGCCATATTTGAATCATTGAAGCTTCTAACATGGGGTTTTCTATATGAAAAATCTCATAATACCAGCAAAGAGAGTGCAAGAGTTTGTGTGCATTTTGATGGCTAAAACAGTTCTGACAATGCAGTTAGGTAAAATTGGCTCCAAATTAGGCTTTAATCTTTGAAAAGTAAACTGTTCTGAAACATAAAAATATAAAATACAGTGTGGTAGTAAAATAGCCATTGACATATCTTAATGTATCAGTCTAAAATAGCCATTTTTATTCAAAGGTAAGTTTATAAAAAATTATATACTTCATTTAAGTAGCATTTTGACAATAAAACGGGAATGAGATATCTACTACTTTTAGTATGGATGAAAAGACATTTTCCGTGTTCCTTTTGAATCCTACACAAGAGCTCTGTATATATTCATTTCCTTGAAGATTCTTACATTAGAAATGCGTATTTAAACAAGAACTGCACAAGCAGATGAATGCGCAACTTTCTGTTCAGTCAATCAAGGGACATTACTCATCTAAGCAAGTAAGAATTATGGGACTTGATACAAGTCTCCCAAATGCCAAATAGTTAATGGATACAAGTTTTGACCAACATTCATGTTTCTGTGCTCAATGATTACGATGCCAAGTCTTTGACAATACATCAGCATGTTTAATTTAAAAAACTCACGAACTAAAATCATCCCTCACAGACAGTCTCCTCATTACAAGTACATGTATAGCAAGTAAAATGGCAGAAAACCAAGAGCTGTCACAGAGACAGCTACCCTCGACTATTCCGCCACTTTTATGTTTTATGAATGCAAAGTTTAAGTGATACATACACATATCACAGTATTTTACATTAGATCATACCCAAAAACCTTAAATTCTTTTTTGAATAATAAATGGGCAAAATTTATGATACATTCAAATAGAGTTATCGAAGGTTGGATGTTTGGGGCCTTTGTATATAATTTCAATGCAAAACATGATATATTTGCTGACATTATTATAATCGAGTTAATGTGGTGACATTTGACCATACAAAACTTTTAACAGAATTTCTTAGTCTGAGTTATCTTACTTTGTTAATTAAGTATGTTGAATGGTTGAGTAGCATTGTTAAAAATCTCAAAGCAATACATCAAGTTGTTGCTGAGATATTAACCTATGTGTGCTTACATACCAAACCTCAACCAGATTTTGTAAATGGAGTAATAAAGGTCCATAATTTGCATTATATTCAAGAAACATTTATTTTACTTCATTTATTAAGTAGGATGGATAGTTGGGAACACTAAAGTTGCAATGCAATTCATGATGTATCTGCTGAGATATTGTTGCTTACATACACAAGCTTGACCAACGTGTGATGCTGATGATAACGCCTAGGCCTTGGGCGAGTAATATAGCTCTCCTTATTTATCGAATAATCAAACTTAAAACGAACACAAAGTATAACTTAAAAAGTTTCATACAAAAATGTAAATGTCTTTGGGAAAAAAACTAAAAGCTTCTGGAATATAAATACTACAACACAATGACTAGGTATAAAAAGTAAAAGCCATACATTTCTCAGTTATGCACCCCTTATAAACCCTGGTAATACCAACACAATATCAACATAATCGTAAAATTACAGTTTGTATTCTTAGGCAAATCAGAGATAAGTATCCACATCCATCAATAATTATCTTTTCTAAGAAGAAGCACCAACATGTTAAGTTCAGATAAGTTCAGTTTGCGTTGGTATGCACTTACTCATATCAAAACATCTTACTAACATGCATACTACATGTGTATGTGTTTCATATATTGGTATATTTATTTAACGATTAAAATTTGAAAAATCACTAATTACTATTACAAAAAGCGTATGTTGCGAGGTGGCATGTTTGCAGAGAATCAAACTTACATGGTATATTATGTCTAAACATACATCTATCAAGTTCGCTAAATATTGGACAAGAAATGAATAAAACGAGGATCAATCATATTTTGAAAATTTAAGGGCCATTACTCATAGGCTAAGAACAGGCTTTCTATCAAATTTGGATGAGAAATGTTCCCATAAAAGAGTGTAAACATGTTTAGTAATGATTGGATAATGTTTGAGTTAAAGAGCGGGAAAAAAAATAACTGTTGATTTAATTGTATGAATGTGCTTTTGATGAGCTTCAGTTAAGATATTATGCGAAAAAAAATGCGACAAAGTTTGGTAAAGATTCCTATATGTCTGCCAAGCCATTCGACTGAATCTGCCAAGCTACACATTTAACATAAATATGGAATTAAGTGTGTTTCTACCATCCGACAAACATAGCTGGTAAAACAGTGAAAAACGCTATAAATGCAAAGAGTAACACACATTTAATCTTGTAAAGACATAATCTTAAGATTTTTCCTTAGCCTAATCAACGAACATTGAAGTTTTAAATAAATCAGTGCACGAGTAAAGAGTATATTTGATATCAAACAATATAACAATTATTTGAAACCACAAACATGTATTATTTCCGTAAATACAGTCACACAATTTATAACAATGTTCAAAATTACCCTTTGTAACACAAAATGCGATCTTGTAAAAGATCCTTAAAGAAGAACACTGCGGAGCTATAACAATGTTTGTCTGTTATTTTGTCTTCATAAAGGGACATAACTTATTGTTATTAAAGCCAGAGTTGTGTTCCATGTGAACAAGGTTTCATTTTCATATCTTGCAAACAGCTTTTAAGGTACAACTAACTAGGCAATATTAAAGTTTTGAACGCTTACAACCGCAACAACACTTAGGGTATGACGATACCATGAGGTTTTTTTCTTTGAGAAAAACAACAACAGACAACCTAAAATATACCAATATTGCACTTCTCATGATAAGTGGCACCAGTTATTATGCAAGTACTAAAGGTAACTCTTGCCAATTTAAAGTAAAATCAACCCTACAGTTACATCCCTTTAAGTATTATAATAAGCGATAATACACACTTCATTTACAGCATTACAATGAATAATATCATGTTGTAAAGCAAGGGGCTTAAACAAGCCAATGTGATCACCCTACCAACATGTACACTATGTTATAATGGCAAAAATCAAGAATGTCAAATTTCGCTGAGAAATCTAACTATTAATAACTTCAGAATTATACTTTACTTATACTATATATTGATGTGTAAACAACTGTACGATACAAGAGTTGGCCCGTTGGCCCATTGCGCTTTAAAAAACATAAAGGCCCAATGCAATATGATCTTTTGCTACAGCTTGTAAGCATCTTTGTGTTTAAAACATAAAGGGCTAATGCGATATGACCCTTTGCTACAGCTTGTAAGCATCTTTATGTTTAATATATAAAGGGCCAATGCAATTTAACCTTCTGCTACAGCTTGTAAGCATATTTGTGTTTAAAATATAAAGGGCCAATGCAATTTAACCTTTTGCTACAGCTTGTAAGCATCTTTGTGTTTAAAACATAAAGGACCAATGCAATTTAACCTTTTGCTACAGCTTGCAAGCATCTTTGTGTTTAAAATATAAAGGACCAATGCGATATAACCTTTTGCTACAGCTTGTAAGCATCTTTGTGTTTAAAACATAAAGGACCAATGCAATTTAACCTTTTGCTACAGCTTGTAAGCATCTTTGTGTTTAAAATATAAAGGACCAATGCGATATAACCTTTTGCTACAGCTTGTAAGCATCTTTGTGTTTAAAACATAAAGGGCCAATGCAATTTAACCTTTTGCTACAGCTTGTAAGCATCTTTGTGTTTAAAACATAAAGGCCAATGCAATTTAACCTTTTGCTACAGCTTGTAAGCATCTTTGTGTTTAAAACATAAAGGACCAATGCAATTTAACCTTTTGCTACAGCTTGCAAGCATCTTTGTGTTTAAAATATAAAGGACCAATGCGATATGATCTTTAGCTACAGCTTGTAAGCATCTTTATGTTTAATATATAAAGGGCCAATGCAATATAACCTTCTGCTACAGCTTGTAAGCATATTTGTGTTTAAAATATAAAGGACCAATGCAATATGACCTTTTGCTACAGCTTGAAAGCATATTTGTGTTTAAAATATAAAGGACCAATGCAATATAACCTTTTGCTACAGCTTGAAAGCATATTTGTGTTTAAAATATAAAGGACCAATGCAATATGACCTTTTGCTACAGCTTGAAATCATATTTGTGTTTAAAATATAAAGACCCAATGTGACATGACATTTTCTACAGCTTTAAAGCATCTATGAAGATGCAAATATTTCGGCTAATTGGGCATCTTAGAATGATTCAAGTTATCTCAAGTACAATCAAGCTAGTGATTTTATCGTGCCATTTGCAATCAAGTTCATTTATATGGTACCTGGTGACCCTGTGTAATTTTGGTAGAGTTTGAAAATGTCCTATTTGCTGATATTACAAAACAACTAAAATGACTTAAAATACATTATAGATAAAATAATTTTAGCTTGTATTTTTGTTCTTAATTTCAACTGAAATCGAACATAATTTGCCTTACTTTTGTTTATAGTGCAAATTTAGTACTTAAATTTAAATATTCTTTTTCTACACATGAAACTATTTCAAATGATACCAAAATAGTGCGGGGTCACCAGCCGTCCAAAATTCACTGAATTGTACATACATTGTAGGATGACTTAATTAAATGAAATATTTGGAGTTAACTTAACCTTCCATCAAACATGTTTCAATACAAGACATATATACGAATTTTGCTGAAAAATGCTAAAATATGCCAACCACTTATCCAATGAAAATCACTCTTACAATTACAACTGGCAAAAGAGGAAAGAATGCTTCAAAACAAGCATTCTGATTGGCTGATATCACAACCTATGTACAATGAAGGCAAAAATACATTCATAAATAAAAGCAGTGCTATTAAATAAACATCTTGACAAAAATAATGTCTTTATATATATATAAACATTTTGGTGAAATATAAGTTTGGTTTTCTGGTAAAACAGCAAGGTTCATTCCAAACAAAAACGTTTAAAGTTTTGAAAGAGATTCTAATTGTGTTTATCTGGAAGCATCCTTTGTGACAAATCGCTGCAACATACTGTAGTAGATCAGTCACAAGAAATATCCCATATTTTGTCTCATCTATTGTGTTACTTTGGCTGCAACCACCGGTTTCTGCTTTCCATCATTTTCATGGTATTGAATTTTAAATCCATGTGATACAGGCTATACTTGTTGGATTGACCGGATGATAATATACCGATCAACAATTTCCTATTGTATACATATGTGTGTAAAAAGCTTGCGGCATGACCATTTCTAGAGTAAAAACGTCTATGTTGTCTTTCAGTTGTATCTGCATTAACCAGTGTATGATACATGATACAGAGTCGCACGTTCACAAGAGTATGTACATGAGTAACTTGACACAGAGTCGCACGTTCATTAGAGTATGTACATGAGTAGCTTGACACAGACGCACGCTCACCATAGTATGTACATGAGTAGCTTGACACAGAGTCGCGCGTTCATCAGAGTATGTACATGACTAACTTGACACATAGTCGCACGTTCACCAGAGTATGTACATGAGTAACTTGACACAGAGTCGCACGTTCATCAGAGTATGTACATGAGTAACATGACACAGTGTAGCAGATTCACAACAGTAGGCATGTTTTGTTTTTAGGTCTCAAAGGCTGAGGATGTATCACTGCTCGAACTGCTTCCTCAAATACCTGTAGATGAAAATATAAATCACATAATAAATATGTCTGCATATTTTTTTTATTCAATAGCATTCACCTTTATTGCTTTCAAATTAAAGGTTTTCCTAACTATATAAAACATGGGCTGGAATTTCAGGACCCTAAGCTTAGTTATTTTTGACAGGAAACCATTTAATTGCTAAAAATAACTGCGCCTTTGACCTTTTGACACAAAAATCTATACGAGTCATCTTCAGGTCAAGTTCAACCTCCTTTTGAAATAGAACGACCCTGGGGTTCGACATGTTTCAGTTTGTGTCATTTAAATGTTGAAGGTAACGTCTTGACCATTTTACCTAAAAATCAATAGGGATCATTAACCTGTCAAGACCAACATCTTTGTCAAATTTGCGCACCATTGGCTCAATCATCCTTAAGAGATTGATGGAAAACTATTGTATATCTGAAAGTCTCGGTGACCTTTACCTTCAGACTTTAAATCAATAGGGTTTACAAATCTTTCTGCCTTGATATTTCAAAGACAGTCGGTGTTATTGAATGGAAACCTATTAAAAATCATAATATCCGAGCTCTCGTGAGGGGGCGACTTGGGCGAAGTGGTCGCCTAAAATTCCCAGACTTCGCCCATTTGTATCATCAAAGCGACATTGACTTCGCCGAAAATTTTAGCACATTGTAAATCTGTCAATCAGCGAGTATTTGGCCACTATCCCATTAGTCAAAACATCGCAATTAGCCATTTATAAAATTTGGTAATCTCTTAATCCGATAATTGGGCCGTGTCATCCAATTACCGAAACATCGCCAGTAGGCGGAGCTATTGAAAGTTAACCAATCAGAATGTACATTGAGAAGACCCTGATCAAATGATATAAGTTCGTTAAAATGAGTAAAAAAAAGTAATTGATTTATGTTTTGAAAAACAATGCAAGACATTTTAAACTTTGTAGCCTTTGAAGCAGACGGTAATAGCCATCTCGGGCCATCGGCAAGGTGGCGCTAAGAAAATCAATAACATGACGTATCAACCAATATTTTATTGGTTTAAGTGAAATGTTCATGATAAAAAAAATGATTTTTGCTTTATGTAGAGTTTACTTCCAGTAATTTTCTCCTGTTTTTGACGTCAAAAAGTCGGCGAGATCGCCATTTTGTCAGAACAATTTTCCGAGTTAATTTAATTAATTTTTCAACCTCCCATTATGTATTGGTAAAGTTTTCATCAAGGACAGTGATTTAAATGCCATTTGGTCCTTAAATGTCAGCATATTGAAAATTATTTAGCCAGAGACAAGTAAATAACAGCATAGCTGAATGTGACATTCGTACCCTATCCCGAACGTACCAAAATAAGATTCGCCTCCCCTACTGTATTGGCAGTTCATTTATTAGGTCATTGTGATTGTTTCAAATCCTTAGCTGTCTTGGTTTTTTATTTCATTTTAGATGCTATTTGGAGATAAACTATGTGACATTGACAAATTCACTTTTGCTGAGCCAAAAATGAGACATTATTTTATATAGTTATAGCAATCATTTTGAATGTGAATATAAACTTAGGTGTGTGGTATGGCATAGCTTTTTTATCAGGTGTTGCGAAAAGTATCACTTCTCCCTAAAGTCTCCCCACTTCTCCCTAAATTGACTGAAGGGAGAAGTCACTTCTCCCAAATTTTTCAGCCTAGTGAGAGCCCTGATATCACAAAAATGCTCATAGTCAAATCTTACTCTCAATCTCAACTCAATTTACTATGACAAAAGCATAGCATGATTGTAAATCTTGCATTTTTTCTACGTTTTAAATTTGTACTCCCTCAAAGAATGTGTTAATAAGATTTTGTCAATACTTGAAAGAAAAGGAATTCTAGAGCAAAAAAATATACTTGATAAACTGTTAAAAAAACAATGAATTGTATTCAAGTACATTTTCGGGTGTAGAATATTTTTTTTCGTGGAATCTAGACCAAAGGTTTAAATGAACATATTCAATGATCAAAAATGGTTATAAAAGGTGTAAAAACATATATTATTTTTAATAACCATTAATTCCATGTGGAAAATTAAGACTGAGATTTGACCAACATATTTTCGTAATGTTGGGACCAGTGTGTTACATGGTCCACTCAGTTCACCAAATGCTATGAAATGGGAGCATAAAAATTTAAATAGAATAGTAACTCATAATAACTGAATAATATTAAACCACCTTACCTGTTTAAGACCTCGTTGAGTGAGAGCAGAGCACTCCATGTATTTGAATGCGCGTATCTTGTTGGCCAATTTGATGCCTTGTTCACGCTTGATTGGGGACAGGCCTTGTTGAGCCAGCTGGCCTATCGCCTCCTTGTTCTCCCGCAGATCTATCTTCGTACCTATGACAGGATGAGATCTGATTATAACTTGGAGAGATAATATCTAAGTATAAGGGGATGATTTTAAAGGTCCAATTTAGGGGGTTTTGCAAGCAAATATGTGCAGCACTTGTCTACTTCATGGATTGACATAATACGAGATAATATCTAATTATAACGGGATTATTTTAAAGGTCCAATTTATGGGTTTTGCAAGCAAACATCTGCAGAACATGTCTACTTAATGGATCAACTACGGGGATATGGGTTCGATTCCCAGCCTGGGCGCATGTGAGTTTGGTTTGTAGTCACCAGGTTGGACAAGTGGGTTTCCTTCGGGTACTCCGGTTTCCCCCACAACACAAGACCACACTCCAGCATAACATCATGCCAAAAAGAGTGATCACTATAAAGTTGTTATAACTTGTTTCACAATCATTGTAAAATAATTAAGTTTAAACAAACAACGGGGATGCTCTCTCCCATAAAATTTTATCTTCCATTGTAGAAAATCTCGTTTTTTGAACAACAGGAAGTCGTCATACAATAGCTAGTTTTGGGGTCAACACAACCATACTCTCCAATTACTTAAAATCAAAATATTACAAAAACAACTCACCAATTTTATCATTTCCTACATTTTTTTTCTTAAAGTTCAGTAACTTGTTGTATATTGTAGATACATCTCTATGGCAATTCTAAATTTATGATAATTTGTAACACTATTTTTTGGCAACTTGCCAGGATATGATTCAACATACATCAGAGGCATATTACTCATATACCTTTATCAAGAGATTTCAAACGAGATTTTAAAACAGAAACATTGTACACCAAATAGGGAGACATTTCTATCAAACCCTATTCTACTGTTGATAATCTTTTGTCATAAATGCTTTTTAAGTTTCTACAGACAGAAACTGTTATTGATGCTTCTTATTTCCACCGAAATACAAGACTATGAACTTTTTAGAACGATTATAAAATCATTCATATTTTAGAAAATTGAAAACCTTAAATACGTATGCACATAAAAATGTTATTTTGCTTGCCTTGTATATGTTTCGTACTTAATGTTTAAATAATGAAATTGTCCATGAAAAAAAATGTTCTTCTGTAGTCAATAAAGGGAGAAATTTATCCATTTGCTTACAATATGGAGACAATCCCCAAAGTCTCCCTCGGGTTTATTCCTAGTTTTGGTATGTTAAAGCCTGAATTCTATTTCTGTACTCCTACCCTGAAGTTTGTCCTGTACTTGCCTTTATCACACATACCCACCTACAACTATGACTGGTTCAAATAATTAAATTTTCCATGTTCTTCTGTAGTCAATATAGAGAAAAGTCTCAATTTACTTAAAATATGGAGACAGTCCCCAAAATCTCCCTCAGGTTTATTCCTAATTCTGGTATGATCGAAGCTCAAATTCTACCACCCTGAAATTTATCCTCTCCTTGTCTTTATCGCACATACCCACCTACAACTATAACTGGTGCGTCGGGACAATGATGTTTAATCTCTGGGTTCCACTTTGTGACAACATTCTCGTGTGAAGATGGACTAACTACGCTAAAACATATCAGGAACACATCCGTCTGAAATATACAAATAATAGTTCCATTGTGCGTGAAATAAGAATATCACAGAGTGCCATTGCAAGTTTGTTTGTTTTTCAGTCAAACAAGGGGAATAACTAGACAATTCGAGATTTTTCTGTCCATTTTGAGAAAATTTTGCAATGTAAAATTTACAGATTTGGGGAGAAATTTCAGGTCTTTTTTGTCAATTAAGGATGAAGTTTTTTTCAAGAGGCCTAATAATTGGCAATATTGAGAATAAAAATACTCAATAAAATCATCATTTTGGGCAACATTTCTCTGAAATTAATGTATAGAACCATGAATGTCATCCAAAGGCGCTGATAAATGCGTTTATAATTGTAACTGAACAATTGTGCCGAATGAATTCTTCCTGCGCTAAAACCCCGGCTAAGGGGCAATGGTGTTAGTCGAGAAGACAGGCCTTTTGTTACAGCGAATTCATCTCATTTGGGATTTTTTTTCTTGAAATTGGGAAAAAATACACATTTTTGGCTTTGGGAATGGGTCCGATATTCTGACCTGTGAGATGGCAGAATTAGGCCTGCAATTATTTAATACAAAGTTAAGGGCCTTGCTTTACATTTGCCTATCCTCTCAAGTGATGTCCAAGGTTCATGTACATGCAATACAACACTGCAGGTCTTTTTCTGCCCATATAAGGAAAAAGACCCTAGACAGAGATATCTGGCTTTTTTCTTTGAAGAGCGAGCAAGCCAAAAAAATCCACATATTACCACGAAACTTGGCATTTTAATGCTTTGTTTTATTACTGATGGGACGGATTTTAGTTTTATTTCAAACTCAAATTTCTTGAGCTTGCAAGAGTAAAAGAATGTGAACTATCTTTGGCATTTTTCAGGATTAAATGACAATACTTTGCCATGTCATGCAGTTCATGGTAGAATTACAGATTGAACTAATATCAATATTATTCCCACCATTGTCATCCGATTACAAATGGAACTAAGATCGATATAACTGCTACCCAATTACATATCGGACTTAGATTAATATAACTGCTACCCAATTACATATCGGACTTAGATTAATATAACTGCTACCCAATTACATATCAGACTTAGATTAATATAACTGCTACCCAATTACATATCGGACTTAGATTATTATAACTGCTACCCAATTACATATCGGACTTAGATCGATATAATTGCTACCCAATTACATATCGGACTTAGATTAATATAACTGCTACCCACTTACATATCGGACTTAGATCAATATAACTGCTACCCACTTACATATCGGACTTAGATTAATATAACTGCTACCCAATTACATCATTCGGAACTCCTCGGCCATTTTATCGAAAACAACCTCGTATGTATGCCGGTAGATCAGTTGAAGTAGTCCTTAATTTTTTTAATAATATCATTAATTAAATGTAGTGTTTAAGAGTTGTATTCATTGCTCTTGGTTTAAATTGATTGCCATTGAAGTGTATTATTGCAAACCTAATTAAGATTCACAAGAGATAAGTCATAAAGTTTAACTACTAAATACGATTACTACCCGATCTATTTGCAGCGGACTTAAACGTACCACTTTTTGAGTATGTAAACCGTCCAAATACATCCGAGGTTGTTTTTGAAAATAATGGCCGAGGAGCTCCGAATGCAATTACATATCGGACTTAGATTAATATAACTGCTACCCAATTACATATCGGACTTAGATTAATATAACTGCTACCCAATTACATATCGGACTTAGATTAATATAACTGCTACCCAATTACATATCGGACTTAGATTAATATAACTGCTACCCAATTACATATCGGACTTAGATTAATATAACTGCTACCCAATTACATATCGGACTTAGATTAATATAACTGCTACCCAATTACATATCGGACTTAGATTAATATAATTGCTACCCAATTACATATCGGACTTAGATTAATATAATTGCTACCCAATTACATATCGGACTTAGATTAATATAATTGCTACCCAATTACATATCGGACTTAGATTAATATAATTGCTACCCAATTACATATCAGACTTAGATGCTACCCAATTACATATCAGACTTAGATTGATATAACTGCTACCCACTAACATATCGGACTTAGATTAATATAATTGCTACCCAATTACATATCAGACTTAGATGCTACCCAATTACATATCAGACTTAGATTGATACAACTGCTACCCACTTACATATCGGACTTAGATTTATATAACTGCTACCCAATAACAAATTGGACTACCATTAATATAAATGTTATCCAATTGCATATGGGACTACGATTCATATAATTGTTACCTTTTTACATATGGGACTACAATTAAAATAATTGTTACCTAATTTATTATACTATAATTGTAAGTATCTAATTACAAATGTGACTCTGATAATGACATGTGTTACACAAAATATTATTTTTTACAGAAAAGTAACCATATTACTGGAATAACTGGAACTGAATAACCCTAAACACATAAATGCTTTTGACTTTGATTGAATATAGACTTTTGTTGTTAAGTCAGTAATTATCATTGGTGGATGAAATCCTATAAAAACCCAGGGCACGGTGATAGTTTTTACCTGTGGATACGATAGAGGCCGTAGTCGGTCATAATCCTCCTGTCCAGCCGTATCCCAGAGACCGAGGCTGACCGCTATGCCGTCCACCATCATATTGGCTGTGTAGTTGTCAAAACTGTAAAAGATCAGCTTCATTGACAGGACATTCATGCAATATACAATAATTAGTATTGAATATATTAACAAGGCCTGACAGATATACCGTCCACCATCATAATGGCTGTGTAGTTGTCAAAACTGTAAAAGATCAGCTTCATTGACAGGACATTCATTGAGACTATCATTATCACTGAGTACAACTATCCTGACTGACTGCTCTGCCGTCCACCATCATATTGGCTGTGTACCGTAATATATCATGCATAGGACACACTTTTTTACCCCCAATTCTCGTCTTAAAAATTGCCTGCGTCTTTTCTATGCTATTAGAATTTCATCTGTTTTTTTCCAAGTCCATTTCAGGTCGAAAATAACGGACCGGGGAAGAACGCGGTATTAGTAAGTATCTGTACTGCGTCACCGAAGAGAACAACTGACAGGTAAAATCACGCAAGTTAACACACGCAGAAATATATTGAATGTTTACTTTAAAATGATTTATTGATAAAAAAATTGAAAACAAACATGAGTGTTTACTTTTTTACAAAAGGGACGCTACTCACAAAAACTCAATGTGAGTCAGCATTTAACTGGATTGAGTTATAACGGCAACGGAAAATCGTGAAAGGAGGTAAATATCAATTAATCGTTGTTCATGATTTTAATGTTTCGATATTTTATAAAACATTTTGTTGTATGTTACTGTTTTAAAAAATTAATAAAGGAATGTGCATAACGCAAAGTAGCATTATTGTCACTATCAAATCTTTTCAAATGTGCGAAGGTGTGAAAAACACCCGCTGTCTGTCATTAGAAAAACATCAATAGAATGAACTATTGCGATGGTAATACCGTATGGTTGTTTGTTCGCACTTTACCCGACGTGCCTTCCGCTGGCAAGGATAATTACCGACACACATTAATTATGCCTGACATGGTTTATTCCGCGCAGCGACAAGCCTTATCAAAACAATCATCAGTTTTGACGATACACAGTTTTGCAACGGTTGCAACGGTTGACTGTCATTCAGAAGGCATATGTCGGAACTATTGCAACGGTTGCAACGGTTGACTGTCAGTCAGAAGGCGTGCTATTACAGCATTTGTAGAAGTCTTATAATATGCGTGAATGTTCTCAAAATGTCAAGACTTATATCATTGTTGTGTACACTAAATTACCGAAATGTTAAATTACCGAAATACGACGATAATTATCGAAATACACAAGACAGTTATCGAAATATGCCTTATATACATTTTTTTTTACTACAATATATGTTTTAATTACTTTACCAACATCAATTTTTCGGCTCCGATTTTGCCATTTTTCCGCTGCGTCCTATCTTATATATTAAGGGTTTTTACCTGTTTTTCTCAACTATTTTTTTGCCTGCGTCCTATCTATGCTAGCGTCCTATACATGATATAATACGGTAGTTGTCAAAACTGTAAAAGATCAGCTTCATCGACAGATTCATTGAGACTATCATAAGCATTAAGTGTATAATCTAAGACTGACGGCCATACCAACCATCATGATGTTGGTGGTGTAGCAAACATACAACAGCAGGACTGGAATTCAAGGAAAAATTGTGCTGAAAATTTCACCTCACACAAGCTTGTTTTTTTTTGTTATCCCATTTGTTTTGTTATCTATTAAAAACAAAACAATGGTTTCTGTGCCATAACAATTCACCTTCTAAAGCCATTATATCGTAAACATAAAACACATATTGAGAAAGTCTGGTACACAGTCTGCCCAAAACATCTTGCAGACGTTCCAATGTAATGCAGAGATTCTTCTCACTAATAGTCACTTCTTTGTCGGACAAGTTTGATTATCGCCATCAGCTGTCATCAAATTTTAAGTATCCATTTGTGAAAAACTTGTGATTTGTTTGCTTTTTACAATGATAGACTCACTGTGCCTCCAACTGACATAGGTTTTAGCCAAATACTTCCGCCTAAAATTTGAACAAGCAATACCAGTCGCTTGAGAATACATCTTCATGTAATTTGTATTTATCGAAAAAAGAAAGAAGGCAAATTCAAAGTCAACATTTTTCCGAGATTTTGCACCCACAAAACTCAACTCACATTTTCCAATTTTCACTTGGGTTTTGCGAGTGACTGTGAGTGCTTAATTCAAGACCTGAACACTTAAAGCATTCACTGACTAAGTTGTGTCATTGTGTTGTTATTGTGTAAAAGTTTTTAAAAAGTGCATGAACAAATGGGTGCAAAATATAATATTTCAATAAAAACATTTGCTTCAAACTTATAGAGACCCAACTTTTACTAGTTTTAGGTGGAAGAAAAAACACTGTCCTCTCATACAATTCAGTTTCATAATCCATAAAATATGCCTGCCACTTATTCCTAGTGATCTGGATTCTCACTTCTCTGATCTAGACTTACACCGTGGGTACGTATTCTCCGGGGAAGCTGTCCGTCGTGTACGATATGAGCATGCAAGTCTTGCCAACGGTGCCGTCCCCGACAACAACACACTTGATTGGCCGACCCTGGGCCATGTTGTTCTCCATCCCGTAAAACCTTGTCTGCTCCAGCTTGGCGGCTAAACTGGTTTCGCACGCACCCGTCTTAACTGAAATAAGACGGGTAACATTGAGCAGGGCCAATTCACAAACATCTTAAATCTCAGTTGGGAACTCAAGACAAAGATGTTATGAAACAAAAGGACAATTTGTAGATCAGGGGCCATATTCCATTAGCATCTTATATATTTTCAACTTAATGAGAATTTCGTAATTTTTTATCATGTTACAAAATCAGTTTTATTAAATACCCGCTACTTTTCATCAGATTTATTCATATGCATATAATTGTATAGACCATTTTCTTGCTTATTTTCATATTCTTGGTGTACAAACATTGTTTGTTTTCTTAGAATTCAAATTAGACAAAAGGCAATATTTCACTAAGTTGAAAATTGTTATTACATAAGGCGCTTATTGAATATGTCTTAAGTCTCAGGATGTTGGTCAATATAGGCCCCGGCCTCATAATTCTTGCCATTTTACATTCAGCATTTCATTCACTCAATCTTTTGCTTTTGGTAATAGCAATGGTTTACTAAAAAAATGAGGTTCATGATACAAAGTATAACTAAGATGCCAGGATTTTAAGCCAGTCAACATAAAAAAGTTATAAATAATAAAATAAATGTATTGAATAAAAGAACAAATTAAATCTTACAGTTTAGAGATGAAAATTTAATATAAACATCAAACCACATTAGAGGTGGTATGCAGTGTTTGTCATATTGGAAATCTGTGTTATATATTATTTTAGGGTGAGTATTCATTAAACATTTTACTTAAATCAACTTTTAAAAAAAAAACATATTCAAATGTAAAAAAAAGAATAAGTTTATCACATACAATCTATGAAAATTAAACATTTTAGATATTATATCATATAGGACCAGCGAGATACTAAACTTTAAGTGAAGTTAGAAAATGCCACAGACATAATTTTTAATGAAAGTCAATGATGCATATTAGCATCATATTGACTAAAGATGAAAATTAAATTCCATCTTTAAATTATAACAAAATCTTACATTTTGGTGCCCAGCCTGCAGGCTTATCAGCGTAGGGGCGGCCTCTGCTTACACACGATAACTATCTCCCTGTGTGAAGAGCAAAAACATCTCTTAAAATACAGCATATATCAAACCGTGCACCTGGGGAAGGAAGGATTATTTTACAATTTCAAATGAAATTAATATGGCTGAATTTACTGATGAAACATTCGCTTAACTGAAAGTGATCATTGATCGTAGTTATTTACTTGATCATTAGTGCTTTATACAATACCCTCAATGAATTAAAAACAATTCTGACAAAATACTGGTTAAATCATACAATAATCTTAAGCTCACATTAATTCATCCAATCCTGCACATGTGTGAATTCTAAGTCATTTTAATAATCATTCACAAAAAACTAATAATCATTCACAAAAAACTTTCTTGCAGACATTATAACATAACTATTGAGACCAATCATGTCTTCCATTAACATGAGTTCCCGATATGTAAATCATGCCTTCCTGTTTCCTACAGAAGCTTACATCATAATTAAATAATTAGACTAGACTGGCAAAGAATTGTTACCTTCTTCTTTATTGCTATTTCAACAAAGCAATTATTTTATTGCACAAGTTTAATATACATGTACATGTATTGTGGTTTGTTTTATGCAAAAAGAATTAAATATATCAGGGTTCAACATTAAGAAAATTAAGAATGATACAGATATGAATGTTTACCAGTGTCATGACAGGCTATGTGTACCCGAAACATTACAGGCAACATTTTGCAACATGTGTACCCGAAACATTACAGGCAACATTTTGCAACATGTGTACCCGAAACATTACAGGCAACATTTTGCAACATGTGTACCCGAAACATTACAGGCAACAGTTTGCAACATGTGTACCCGAAACATTACAGGCAACATTTTGCAACATGTGTACCCGAAACATTACAGGCAACATTTTGCATCATGTGTACCAGAAACATTTCAGGCAATATTTTACGATATGTGTAGCCAAAACATTACAGGCAACATTTTTCGCTATGTGTAGCCGAAACATTACAGGCAACATTTTATGCGTACCAAAACAACATTACAGGCAACATTTTAGCTATGTGTACCCAAAACATTACAGGCAACATTTTACACTCTGTGTACCCAAAACATTACAGGCAGTATTTTAGCCTATGTTTACCCAAAACATTACAGGCAATATTTTACGTTATGTTTACCCGAAACATTACAGACAATATTTTACGCTATGTTTATCCGAAACATTAGAGGCAATATTTTACATTTTGTTTACCCGAAACATTAGAGGCAATATTTTACGCTATGTTTTACCCAAAACATTACAGGCAATATTTTACGCTATGTTAACCCGAAACATTACAGGCAATATTTAACCCTATATGTGTACCCGAAACATTACAGGCAATATTATGTATGTTTATCCAAAACATTACAGGCAATATTTTACGCTATGTGTACCTGAAACATTACAGGCAACATTTTACGCTTGGTGTACCCGAAACATCACAGGCAACATTTTAGGCTATGTGTACCTGAAACATTGCAGGCATCATGTGAGGTGACCTAAAAGAATATCAACTTAAAAAATCACTCAAGAAAAACAACAACCCGGAGTTACCTAAAATATCCACATCATACGCAGAACAATTAGCTAGAACAAGTAGCCATACTATACAACACAACTCCGAACTACCTGATAATGTACACCTTGATTTTATTACTAATATTAGCAATGACAGTCAAGATCATCAGAGATGAGTCAAAAACAACCTGTAAGACTTCTGGATCCAAATGTTTACAAGCAGTCTAGTCTTCAGTTTTAGACTCAGCCTCAGATAAGCAAATTCTTAAATGTCATAAATAATTAGTTATTTTTGACAGAAAAATTGTAAAATTGTAAAAGATAGTATTTGAAACATAATTTTTGCCAGTTCAACTTTTTCAGACCCAACACGCCCTTCGTCCATGTTTAAGGACAGTGTTGAATTCTGAGTTCAGACCCAACACGCCCTTTATCCATGTTTAAGGACAGTCTTGAAGTCTGAGTTCAGACCCAACGTGCCCTGCATCCATGTTTAAGGACAGTCTTGAAGTCTGAGTTCAGACCCAACATGCCCTTCATCCATGTTTATGGACAGTCATGAAGTCTGAGCTCAGACCCAACACGCCCTTCATCCATGTTTAAGGACAGTCTTGAAGTCTGAGTTCAGACCCAATGTGCCCTTCATCCATGTTTAAGGACAGTCTTGAAGTCCGAGTTCAGACCCAACACACCCTTCATCCAAGTTTAAGGACAGTCATGAAGTTTGAGTTCAGACCCAACACGCCCTTCATCCATTTTTAAGGACCGTCTTGAAGTCTGAGTTCAGTATCACGCCCTTCATCCATGTTTAAGGACAGTCTTGAAGTCTGAGTTCAGACCCAATGTGCCCTGCATCCATGTTTAAGGACAGTCTTGAAGTCTGAGTTCATACCCAATGTGCCCTTCATCCATGTTTAAGGACAGTCTTGAAGTCTGAGTTCAGACCCAACACGCCCTTCATCCATGTTTAAGGACAGTCATGAAGTCTAATTTCAGACCCAACACGCCCTTCATCCACGTTTAAGGACAGTCTTGAAGTCTGAGTTCAGACGCAACACACCCTGCATCCATGTTTACGGACAGTCTTGAAGTTCCTTCATCCATGTTTACGAACAGTCTTGTGCCACATTTTGATTTCTTATATTTTTTATCAATTATTTAAAAAAAAATGGGAGGGGGGGGGGGGGGAATATTCAAGGCACTTTGCCACACCACAATAATTGTAGACTGCAGCAGATCCCCTAGACAGCAGGTATAGTTATATAGTTATGTCTATTCAATTGAAGTTTTCCTAAAAACTTGCACAAGCATTTATAGATGTTCTAGATATTCTTTAATTAATTACAATTGTTTTAAATCAATCAAGGTACATTACTTTGTAAGCCATATTTTTAGAGGGCTTAGTGCAAAACAGACATTTTACAACTGTTACGTCCGTTTTATATTAAGTCCTATTATCTGTCCTGTGGTGAGAACACATTTACCACATACGCCATAAAACCGGCACTTAATTACTTCATCTTAATATGTACCTAACAGCAGTATCTCTCAACTTGTCCTACTAGCTCTTTACTATAAAATCACCTACTAAAACAATTTAGAATACTATACTTGTTATTATTATTATTAAACTGTTGACTGCTTTGGTCATGTCAGTATCAAACTGTTGTCTGCTTGGCTTGTCCAAAACCTCTTAAAATAATTTATATTACATGTATATTAACCCGGTACAACATTTTTTCAAGGCAACCTGGAGTGTTTCACCTTGGAAAACACAGCACCATCTCTAGCAGACACTGGGCTGCTATCTGAAGCCAAATCAAAAGAATTTTCTTGTTATCAGAGACACTGCATGAGCCTAAGACCGAGGCCTTTGCTACCTTCAGCAAATTTTCTGCCACAAATCATGTGAGTTTCGGAAACATATGTTTAAGTTAACCACTTCCAGTAAATTCAAGCAAAAGAGATCATTAAATTTGAGATCATCATGTTTGCTCTGACACTGATGCATAATTAGAAGGGATTGGATATCTGCCTCAAAATCATAATAATCTATCATTGGAAACAATCTGTGAGGCTTTATTTTGATCAATTGTTAATTATATAGACAAATTAACAGTAACTGTTCATGAGAATGTTCAATCTTTAGTCATATAAAAAAATACCAAGCTGCATTTAAGTGACTCACTCATGTTTTTGGATCAAAAGTTAGTTTCCCGGTAATGCATCTGAAAACACTTACTTGATCAATATTTTACTCTATGCTGATATCGAAATTGCAGAAAAAAATACAGTTAAAACATACAAAGTAATTTGTTTAAGTGGTAGTTTGAAACTACAGGAGTAAAGTCAAGAAATAAATAGAAAACACCAGGCTAGTCCACACAGCCACCTTGACTTTTAACAAAGGTGGTGCATATCTTAACCTGTTAAAGGATACATTGATAACATCACATGATAAAGTCAATTAACCAATCACACAACACCTCAGTTGTAATTCATTCCCAATCCTGTTATAAATGCTTATGAAAATTGTGGTCTTCAAAGACGATATTTGAGCAAATATAAACATTTGCTGAAGGTTCTCCAGCTTTTGATATTTTTGTTTTAACACTCCTTTAGTACCTTATGATTTGCCCCACTTAATTCAAAAGGGCGAAGGCAAAATTAATACAGCTGACCTCGGACAAATAACTGGGCAAGTATGAAATCACCTAATGGAGAACATTAGAACTCTTAGGACAAAATTGGCTTAGTTACTAGGGCCCAAAAATATGTCAAGCACTAATACTATCGGAACACCTAGGCCATTCTCCATCGAAAAAACAAACTTAGATGTATATGGAAGGTTAACAATGCCAGAAATCTAACAATTAACTACGCTGCAAGTAAATCGTGTAGTAACTTCAATCGTGCAGTTAAACTGAAAGACTTTGCTCTCGGGAATCTTTATCATTTATGCAATAATACACTTCACTAGTAATCAATTTAAACACTTTTCATACATAATAGAAACACTACAATAAATTAATACTATTACAGTAAAACCTCGTTATGTCGACTTTTTCGGGACCTAGTGAAAAAAGTCGAGATAACGAAAACTCTACTCATCCGAATTACAAAAAATATCAACAATCCCAACACGTTTGAGTTGGATTGTACGATGTTCCCATTCGGGATTGATATCGAATCAATAAAACGTTCATGTTTTATACAATACCAAAGAGCTTGAGCAATAAATGTCTCTTTAATTAAATACATAAACAAACAACTTTAATTATTCGCACTTACCAATTACATTTTTGTATCCCCCAATTATGACAGCTTGTTATATTGTCACGCACAGTATTTTGCGACATGCCGCAAACCGTCATGAATATTTTCACACCTACGTCTTGATCTACAGTTCGACATAAAGAACATAGGAAATGTGTGAAATTCGACCACTGGGACTGAAAAACGAGGTCGACATAGCGAAAAAGTCGAGATAAAAAACTCGACACAAACAGATTTATTTTATATAGAATAAGAAGGAATAAATTCGGGACCGGAAAAAAAAGTCGATGTAACCGGAAAGTCGACTTATCCGACGCCGACATAGCGAGGTTCTACTGTATTTAAAATTTACAAACTACTTATACTGATATAACAGTATACATCTGAGGTTGTTTTCGATGGAAAATGGCTGAGGTGTTCTGAATGGCACAACTATTGAAAAATTGTAGAAATTTATGTTTCATCGTCATTATTGTTTCATCCACTACAATCAAAACAATAACTGTAATCCAAGCAGAGTAAGTCCCAGCTCATTAGGATTATGATAAAATAATGATTTACAAGATAGAAGAATGAGTAGTTATTACTAATTATTATTCCTGGTTGCTTCCTTGCTCAGTGGTAGGAAAATAATTGCTCTGCTTTCTGGCTAGCATGGTGGGTTTGTATCATCATAATTTTCAAGATGTCCATGGAAAGGATTAAAAAAAAGTTGATTTCAGGTTACCCGACCCTACCATGCCCAAATTTCTTGAAAAATCTTAAGTTCCTTATAATGTTCAGGATCAAGCTCAGAACACTATTTTTGATTTGGTATTAATTGTGTTATAATCTCCTTTTGAAGAGTTTTAAGGCTTTTATAGGAAATATTATTTTAGATAAATAAGATAAACTACCTTAAATTTTGTAGAACAAGAACTATAATATCATATTTAAATCAGTAATTTTGCTAACTGAAATAAGATACTTAAGTGAGTTATGCACCAGTCAATTGTAACCACAGCCCCCCAAGTCCCGGGGTATACCGGGGATAGCCAGGTAAAAGGGCCATGTTTTTACCTTCAAGGTGGCCCCGCAGTGACGGGTGAATGTGGTGGTTTTGTCTTCGCAAAAATAAAGCGGTAATTGGGCCTAATCTAGGGTCCCTTGGGTGCGGGGGCATTTAGCAGGGATTCTGTTCGTCCCCGCAGGGCGGGAATTTACCTTGGGTTGGCTGGACCAAAAGTAAAAGTCCACGCTATTCCCCGGACCGGGGGGGGGGAAGGGGGGAGCGTGGTTACAATTGACTGGTGCATTATGCTTAAGATTTTTTGAGAAAATGGGGCAATATATCTTATTATTATTATAATTTTTTGTCCTCAATATATAATCCATTTAACTGAAGCCGAAATCATGTACATTTGATAAAAAAATTACACTTGCCCATCATCATATGTTCAGTTAAGATTGTTTTTACATAGATCTGTGTTCTTCACAATGATCAAATCATTCCCTTTTACTTTCAATCTATGGTAGCATCAAATATTCTGGATGGTCTTAATATTCACCCATTGAAATTGTTAAGATAATATTGGTCTATCTTCAACAAGCTGTGATATATATACGATAGTACAATAGTACTTCGTGAAAAAGTACTGGGGGTCGAACAGTGCTTGGCTTTTTGTTTTCAAAATTGAAGCAACACGGAAACTATTGAGATAATACCTGATTCTATTTTTAAAAAACATTTGAAATTACCAAAAATTGGCAAGTATTAAAAGGCTTTTTAAACCGACTGTGTGTTTTGACAGATTTCTTCTACTGTCTGGACAAACAAGCCAGGTTGTTGTGCTTAGATGCAGTTTTGAAAATTCTTTGCACTGAAAACAGCAATAGCATATACATGTATAAAAAAATTGATAAATTTGCATTAATATAAATTTTGTTTATGAACCGTGCGTGGACATTTTTCGTAAAATGTAAAGATTCCCATCTTTTATAACCCTTGACTTAATGATATTTAGCTTTGTTTATATGGGGAAATTTATTCCATTGTATTCCTCCCTGCTTACCTCACATTATAAATGGATCATTGTGCGATGTTAAAATGACGTCATAAAACATAAAAAAATAATGGTGCATCATTAAAATGGCATTTATGAAAATGCGGTGTGTGGCCTTGAAGAGATTTAACCAGTAATGTTTGTAATAAAAGGGTTTAAGAGATTTAACCAGTAATGTTTGTAATAAAAGGGTTATTAGTAATGGTTTTTGGTCAGTACTGTTATATTCGACTCTACTGGATTTTTAAAGAGTTTGATTTTCACTTGTCTTGCGCTTCGTGAATTCCAAATCTGCAAAATCCACTCTTCTCTCTTATCAAATATAACATCCTGGATCAAAAGTACTTATAAAGCCATTTTTATATGTACCATGCCATAAACGGTCCAAAATGTGGCTTTGCATGATACATTCTGGTGTCTGTACATTTAACCAGTCTGATAAATTAATGTGTTATTAATTTTTAACAGTTTAACCTCTACCTGTAAAAAAGATCACTTGTTTTTTTTCTAAAGCATTTAGTTTGATAAATAAATGAACAAAATATCAACCTGCAAGTAGTCGATCAAAATGATTGTATGTCCTTAAATGCACGAATTAATTATTTGAAATTAATGTCGACGTGACTCATTCAGGAGTGTAAGAATCAGAGTGCAGACTGCAGCCATTTTCTTCCACAGTCTGTGAAGCAGGCACCCGGCATCGCCTAAACGCTCGCTCGTTGTATGATTACCCACAAAAATGATAACAAAATTACCTTAAGTAGTTATATAACCAGACATCGTTTTCAACAAAGAGCCATTTTCTTCAAAGAATAATATGAAATTTCACTTTGTTTTCCATCAGTCAAACACTCACATTGCACTAATTGATGTTTCTAAAAATAGCTTCCAATGGGATGCTCAGCATCACCGGAAAAACTATTGCTAAGGGGTCATTTCAAAATGGTTAAGATTGAAATATCACACCGCATAGAACTATCATTCTTATTCACCAGAGGTTTGATAAGGATAAATCTAACGCATAGCATCATCACTCTGGTGAACGAGAATGGGAACTATAAAAGGAAGCAGAACTTTTCAACCATTTCTCAAAACGAAGATTTTTCAACCCTTAGACTTTCAACCTCTATTTTAAACATACCTGGTTGGAAAGTTCATCCCTTATCAATATTGAAACGCTCCAATCTCTTCTTGAAATATTTTTATCGTCATATTGAAGACATATTCTCCCCTAAATCACGAACCTATTAACCATGTTTGTTTTTTTAATTTAATAAATAAGTATGTTTGAAAGAACATACAGCCATCCATGAAACAAGTAAAAAAAAATACAAATTACAATTTCTCACAATTAATATTACCAAAGTTTATACTTATGTTTTGATATACCAAAAAAGGATGAATAAATGACGCCATTAATGGTTCTTATGAAGGATACCGAGTTTAATTTGAAAGAAATGCGCAGAAAACATGGTATATCTACCTTATGAGACCATAGGAGATCACAGTAAATATTTTAGCATTCACCAATCATTTAATAAAGGCAAATGAGACCTTTGAGAAATTATATAATATATTTTTCGAATCTATTAAACAAGTATAACCTTTCTTATCTTTCATTTCAATTCATGACTTCTTTGATCTTTTCTGCGTTAACTACACATGTAGTTATTAAACAAATTGGCAAAGCTATTTTGAAAATACTAAACGGAGTACAGTATATGATATTAATTAAGCAAGGCACGTTTATATTGTTTCTTAACATTATATCAATCAAATACATGTAGTTTTAAAGCAAGTGTTCTTATGTCAAGATTACAGTAAATAGTTTATAATATTAATTAAGATGTATACTTATAAATGTTAATTACTAGCGATAAGTTTGCACCATTGCACTGTTTAAAAAACATTGAGTGGAGTCTGCATGGGAACATCTCCCTGGATTTTTTTTTCTAGTGGTATAAAGAGCATGCAGTGGCATTTTATGACATATCAAAGACCAATTTAACACATTTTCATAAAATAAGTTATATCGACCTACGAGAACGACAGGGGTTCATTTCTTCATGATGTTTAATCGACTCACTTGAATTTCTTGAAATTCTTATACATGTATTAGAGCTTGTCTTTTGCTCTTCTCCCATGTCTGCTTTATTCCCCATTTAACCAAGCTATTGTCTGGGGTAGTTTTAGCATTGGACCAATATCAATTAAATGGGGTACGTGACGTGGTGAGTGTGTCTCTTTTCCATTATTTTTTTATAGTAGTACATTCTTTTCTTAAAATACTGTTTGTTGACCAATTTATGTATACGAGAACCATCTGCGAAACGTATACTTATATAAAACAACTTCGGACGTTTAATCCACTTCCGGAAAGTTTTGAGGCACCTTGCAAAGATATTGGAAGACGGTAGACCCAATGGCACTTCGTGCCCAGCAATGATAATTCTCTTGGTACGTTTTGAGTTTTGGAAACAGGCAAAATTATGGGAATGTAAGACATACATTCGTACTTCAGGAAACAAGTAACTACATAACATGCTGGTTTAGGAGCATTTTTGTGTAAAAGAGTCATTCCACTCAGTCAAATGACAAGGCGACGCTTTTTCACAAAAAATTGTTAAAAGATAAATTTTGACCCCAAACATTCATTTGATATGTATTAACGGTACGGATCCCGTAATATTTTCTAAAATATGCGAGTGAATCAGCGAGTTTCCATTTGGTTGTTACGTAGGAAAGATATACATAGTGTAGCTATGAAATGTTATTGATACAATATATATGTCAGAAAGTTATCATTTTAACTTAATAAATGCAATTTACACACGATGGTAATGTTGAAACTTGCAACATAGAAGTATACCAATGTGAAGTTGTGCATATTGGAAGAATTCTAACTCTTGGACCCTTTGCTGCAATAATAATTATAGGGCGCTTTACCGCAGTGTTATCTCCCCTTGTTTATTTTTATAATGCAAACTTTGTCTAAGCACTAACTTAACAAACTGTTGGAATAAATATATTAAAACTTGGCACATGGATATATAGCGATGTTTAGTTATGCATCTTGCAAGAATGATAAGTCTGGTGCACTTTATTTAATAGTTATCTCCCTTTGTTTTTTTCTTTACATCGTAAAATTTGTCCTGGCACTAAATTAAAAACTACTTGAATAAACTGATTGAAAATAAGAACATAAATAGATAGTGATTGTAAATTGTTCACCTTGCAAGTATTATAACTCTGGAGCAGGTTGTTGCATTTTTATAACTCTAATATAAAAAAGAACTATTTAGCCCTCTCCATCAATACTATCTATCATCAATTTGTTTTACCTCATAGACGAATCGAAAACATTGTCTAAGTAGTGAAGCTCAATAGCATAAATACAGGAGTGTTTGTATTGTGAAACGATACCTTAAGCAAAGACAGAAAATAGAGAAACACCATGGAATTAACAGGCGTTCCACAGGCAGTGATGGAATGGAACAGTTCCAATTCCACACAAGTTTTGAAGACAATTCAACAACATGAAATAATTAGTAATTATGTTTAGTGTTTTAAAAATTTAAGTCGGCAGGCTAAATAAAACAAAATCGGATCTAATATGCTTTATGAATTTTTGATTGTCCTTCTAAATAATTAAATGTGAAATAGGATCCCATTGACGGAGGTATAAGCCTGAACGCTTATTTAAGTTAATATTTTCAGGTCAATTAAAAGAGAGAGATGAAGAATCACAAATCAGTTATCTTCTCATATGGATGGAATCGAAGGGGCATGATGTATCTAACACGTGGACATCATCAGAATAAAGACCTGATGATCATTTCGCAAAATTAAAAAAGAAAATACGTATCTGTTACGAAGAATGCTGCTAGCGAATCTGGACTGGTATTCCTAAAACATCTTAAGTCATTTCCCTAACTTAAATAATTTTCCTAACTTATGTATCTCTCTTATGTAATGATACAATACTTTAACGTTAAAACACTTATACATTTCTTATGTAAACATAATTGTTATGTAAACATGATTCGAACTCAAATGTTCTGGTTGTATTATACTGCATGAATCGACTTCTATTATTGTAAAATCCAGTTGCAAGATAAACACTATTATCGAACGAACCGATGGGGAGAAGTTTCTGTGGCAAGCGAGGATCCAAACCCTTCCAAACAATGTGTCCTTAGTCTTTACTAAAATATTATTGTTATTATTATATATAATGTTCACGGAATCATTAAGTCCGAAGCCCGGAAAATAAACTTAATTCTTCTGTCTGAGTGAATGAGTTTGACTATTTACGGGTTTCGCCGTTATCGCTATTACTTATCTAGGACGATTTTGTGTAATTAATATAAAAGTTATGGTTTTCGTATTAAACATCTAATATTAGCCTGGAAATCATATTTGGTACGAAAGAAGGTATATTCTTAATGGTTTTACTACCGTTTTTGAAGATTCATGAACCTGACACCCCATACTCGGTAATGTAATATAATGTAAATATAGAAGGTTTATCCAAGAGAGTTGTTAAAACGGTTCACACCGTCACAAGTGATATCAGTTTATATAAATCAGCGAGATGCATTCATTGTAGTGTGGCAGCGTCTCCGTGGCTTAGTGGTTAAGGCGTGGCTTAGCAAAGAGCTAAGGTATCGCACCCGGATCTCTTGTATCTTACTTTGTTTCAGCAAGTCTTTCAATGTCTGGATTTGACTGCGAATTGCTGTCATTAAGTAGTCTATCTCATGTCACTTATGGCATTTAAACACAATTTAAGTCGTGATGGCGTCACGGCAGGGTCAAGCCATAATTCAGCCAACGGGCGCGAGCAGACCTTGATAAACTCAAGTAAACAAACAAACATCATAGTGTGGCGGATTCGTGGTCTAGTGGTAACACACTTGCCTGACTATCAATCCAGGGGTCGCTGGTTCGATTCCCCGTCGTATCACTAAACATACTAATCGTCTTCCTTAGGGAGGAGCGTGAAATGGGGGTCCCGTGTGACAGTGCTATACACTGGTGCACGTTAAAGCTCTAACCAGGGTTACATTATGTATGTTCACTATGCTCCAACAACCTAAAGTTACTAACACTCTTAACGGAGCATTCGCCGAATGGCCAAGACCCGAGTGCGAGTATAAATAAGCTTTTACACTATCGTTATAGTTTACCGTCTCCGTGGCCTAGTGGTTAAGGCGTCCGCCTACGGAGCGGGAGGTCGTGTGTTCGATCCCGGGCCACGTCATACCGAAACACGTTAAAAAGTTGGTACAAGTAGCTCCCTTGCCTGGTGCTCGGCATTTGAAGGGTAGTGCTTGGAAAAGTGGTGTACTCAGTACTGGTTCAACCCAGAAAAGTTGTATCCCGTGTATCGGTGCTTTACACTGAGCACGTTAAGAGCCAAGAGGTCTCTTCGCAAAGAGCTAGGGTATCGCACCCGGATCTCTAGTATCTCACTCTGTTTCTTCAAGTCTTCCAATGTCTGGATTTGACTGTGAATTGCTGTATTTTTTTATCTCATGTCACTCATGGCATTTTAACACAATTTAAGTCGTAATGACGTCACGGCGGGGTCAAGCAATAATGCAGACAATGGGCGCGGGCAGACCTTAATAAACTCAAATAAACAAACAAAACCGTTATAGTTAGTTCGTCTGTGGAAGCCGATGGAAGAGCATCGCGTACATATGTAGGGAAACTTTGAGGTTCCTGTTTTGTACTGTTAAGAGCGGATTCTGGACTATTTGAGACTAGGAGAATTAAAGTGGGGCAATGTGCGAGAGCTTCTATGGTTTTCAGGTTCGGACACCCGTGGCGTGGGGTGTCTTATTGGTCTCATAGTAAGCCGGGATCATTGCGATAGAGAGACGGAACAGGGTCAATGGTTAATCGTTTGATTTCCCGTATGCAAGCTATACAATTAGGACTGTGGGTTTCACTGATATATTTCAAAATTGTTTTTTGAACATCGGTATACTGGTCCTGTTGAAGATATAGCATAAATATTGTAGTTTTCTTGTTGACCTACGTTCTGTGGTTTGAGATAATTAAACAGTACGTGATCCTTAAACCATAATTATTATTTAAAATGATATGGTTTTGGAAGTCATCATTGTTAATCAAGTGTATATATATATATATATTACTGATTACTACATACTTATTTTTTGGACAAGGCTGTCCGATAATTGTTTTGGCCAAGTCCTCAGTTCGATTTAAAAAAAAGAGTAGCGTGACCGAACTATCTAGGGAAGAAACGTAATAGTATGGTGCCTATCCCAGATTTGTACGTTTGAGATTTTCCCTGAGCTCGTGATCAATATGGTTGAGGCGCTTTATTCAAGCGTTTAATGAAAGTTCAAAAAATGGAGTGGAAATTGAGAAAATGTCAATCCTTACTGATGTTCTAGTTAATGTTATTTCTTCCGCAAGAGCATGAATGAAATACATGGCATACATTGGAATAAGCCACATTCGATAAATGTTTGATATATTGCGGAAAAAGCTATTAGATCCTAATTGGAGGCTATTAAACATAACATTTTGGGAACGACATTTTCATTTATAAATAGCCTTCACTGGCCCAGGCCTTCAGTGCCTGTATTTCATTCTGAATCTGAATATTTACGGTGTTGGACCTTTTTTTGACCAACTGAATGATCTGCAGTTTTTGAAAGATATTGTAAGTAATTAAAACTGTTATATAGAAAAATAAATATAATACTCATTATATAAATATAAATCTCATTGTTGGTATGAAATGTGCAGAAATGGAAGATTTCCTATTTTATTAATTGTTATTCATTTAATCTTGCATATTAGTCCAAAGATTTTTGTCATATTATGCTAAAGTGTCATGAATATGGTTTTAACAGTCGGTTGCATTATAACTGTAAAAGTTCGATATCAAACATTTAATCATTCTTTAACTGGTCAAGAGTACATGCATGTTATTTTTGTATAAGTAAACCTAATTTAAACAGCTTACAACTGAGATCTTGGCAAATAATTATATTTGTCATAAGGACCCCATTGGAAATAAGTTGAATAACTTTAATGGGTTATCCTGTGTTATATATTTGTCACATTGAATTAAATCTTTGTTAACGCACGTATGTATCCAAAGCATTCTAATGATGTTGTGCTTTAGTATAGATATCATCACTAATACTTTGTTAATCAGTCTGTGTTATAACTTTATGAGATATTTGGTTTGTTACAATGACATATATATGCACGAATAAATCTATCTATCTATCTACTGGTCAGTTGACTAATTCCGGATCGATATTACAGTTTTCTTAAAATTGTTGGAATTACTGAACATAAATGTGTAATGTCAGCCGTAATTATATAGGGCACTTCCAACAGTCTCGCTGTTGAGTAAACCTTTATAGCGATGTGGTTGTGTTGCCTACTGTAGGACGAAAGGTATTGGGTTCAAAATTCTGTTCAAGCACTCTTTCTTTCACTTTCAATGTATAAACTTTTTACAGTGCCTTTTACAAAAACATTATCAAGTACCTTTGAACAGTTCCACTTTTACCAACAGCACTGTTCGAACAAACTTGATAACAGTATTTGCTTCTAAAGATACTGTATATTAAGTGATCTAGAAATATTTAGAGGTTAAAATCAAGGACTGAAGGCGATGGACACACCAGATAATTATCGGCTATAAATTAGAACAGTTCAGGAAAATTGAACTATAAAATGAAATAAAACATGTCCAACATAAATCTGTACTAACAAGTCATTATTTATATGTATGAATCAGTGTAATTTGATTTGATTGAGGATAATTAAATCATGGTTTTAATGGAAATAACAAGGTATTTATTCAATTTAATTTTTGTTTTTTTCTAAACATATCCAGATAAAAGAAGTTGCAAAAAATATTATTAGTATTCAAAGATATAGAATACTGTTTCAAATTTATATATATAATTTTTATTATTTTATTCCTTTCAAAATAATTTATATGAAAATGATTTGTATATTTGAATTAATAATACACTGCATGGGGTCAGTTTGGGGCGGTATAAAATGCAGCTGCGCAGCCAATCTATATATATATATATATATATATATATACACGGAAAACGCCGCTTTTTAAAAATTACATTCTTACAGCTTAAAAAGGGTTAAAAGGGCAAGATTTTATTCATTTTCTTGACATTACATATTAAAAAAAACAACATTGGTAGTCTTGACTAGACACAAAAATGTGTATTGCAAATTAGGTAAGTTTAATTTTGGAAATGTCAGAAAGCTCATTATTCCTTAAAGAAAGCAAGTAGTTTATACACTTATATATGTTCTTTTTTTATTTAAGAATGTTTGTAGTAATATTAGACCATAAACAGAATGCTATCTATTTTAAACTTAAACTTGATCTATTCCATTCAACTTAATGTATAAAAATTTATTTCGGTTTGTTTTGCCAAATAAGTTTGTTTAATTTCTGAAATACAAGATAGCTGATTCTCCTTAAAGAAGGTACAGTAAGTAGTGTATACACTTTTGTTCTTGTTGTATTTTGTTAAGATTTTTTTAAGTATTCCATTCCATTCAATTTTCATTGATCAAAATCAAATTAAAGTATGTATTTTGGCTAATTGAAATATTACCTACTTAAGCCTGTTATTTACCAAAAGAGGTTTTGAGAAATTGGGATGCCTTTTACGAACATGAGTGAGTACTTTTGAACAGTTCCACTTTTAGTTACAGCACTGTTCGATGAAACTTGATAAAAATATTTGCTTTGTTATATTAGTGATATAGAAATATTTAGGTAAGAAGGGGTTAAAATCTAGGACTTTAATTTTTTTTTTGAACAAACCAGATAATTATCTGCCATTAATTAGAACATTATTATGGAAGATCAAACTTTAAAATGTAAATAAAAGGCGTCCAACATCAATCTGTACTAACAAGAAATAATTTTTTGGTATGAATCTGTGTAATTTGACACTAGTTTTGAGGATAATTTGACACAGTTTTATTGCTTTAATATGAAAATAACAAGGTATGATTCAATTTAATTAAAGTTCACAGGCAATATTTCTTTTCAAACTTAAATGTTAAAATTGATTCATTTTGCCTTAACTTTTATAGGGACTTGATCATATTATTTAAAAAACACATCCCCAGTTATTTGACACTCAAAGCCCAGTTACATGTACGTAAAAGTAATTTAGAAATAATCTAATAATTTGTAAAATACCACCTGTGGGATGTTTTCTCCATGTCAAAATGATCTGGGATTTTTTGTCCATCTTGTAAAAATGATCTGGGATGTTTTGTCCACCATGTTAAAATGATAGATCTGGGATATTTTGTCCACCTTGTAAAAATGATCTGATAAGTTTTGTCCACCATGTCAAACATGAAAATGACCTGGGATGTTTTGTCCACCATGTTTTAATGACCTGGGATGTTTTGTTTCCCTTGAAAAAAAGATCTAGGATGTTCTGTCCACCATGTTAAAATGATCTGGGATGTTTAGTCCACCAAGTCAAAATGATCTGGGATGTTTTGTCCCCCTTGTAAAAATGATCTGGGATGTTTTGTCTGCCATGTTAAAATGGTCTGGGATGTTTTGTCCACCATGTCAAAATGATGTGAGAAGTTTTGTCCACCATGTCAAACATGAAAATGATCTGGGATGTTTTGTCCACCATGTTTTAATGGTCTGGGATGTTTTGTCTACCATGTCAAAATGATGTGAGAAGTTTTGTCCACCATGTCAAACATGAAAATGATCTGGGATGTTTTGTCCACCATGTTTTAATGGTCTGGGATGTTTTGTCCACCATGTCAAAATGATGTGAGAAGTTTTGTCCACCATGTCAAACATGAAAATGACCTGGGATGTTTTGTCCACCATGTTTTAATGACCTGGGATGTTTTGTTTCCCTTGAAAAAAAGATCTAGGATGTTCTGTCCACCATGTTAAAATGATCTGGGATGTTTAGTCCACCAAGTCAAAATGATCTGGGATGTTTTGTCCCCCTTGAAAAAAAGATCTAGGATGTTTTGTTCACCATGTTAAAATGATCTGGGATGTTTTGTCTACCATGTCAAAATGATCTGGATGTTTTGTCCCCCTTGTAAAAATGATCTGGGATGTTTTGTCCACCATGTTAAAATGATCTGGGATGTTTTGTCCATCTTGTAAAATTAATTTGAAATGTTTTGTCCACCATGTTAAAATGATCTGGGATGTTTTGTCCATCTTGTAAAATTAATTTGAAATGTTTTGTCCACCATGTTAAAATGATCTGGGATGTTTTGTCCATCTTGTAAAATTAATTTGAAATGTTTTGTCCACCATGTTAAAATGATCTGGGATGTTTTGTCCATCTTGTAAAATTAATTTGAAATGTTTTGTCTACCATGTTAAAATGATCTGGGATGTTTTGTCCACCTTGTAAAAATGATCTGGAATGTTTTTTCCACCATGTCAAAATGAACTGGGATGTTTTGTCCACCTTGTAAAAATGATCTTGAATGTTTTGTCCACCATGTTTAAATCATATGGGATGTTTTGTCCGCCATGTCAAAATGATCTTGAATGTTTTGTCCACCATGTTTAAATCATATGGGATGTTTTGTCCACCTTGTAAAAATGATCTTGAATGTTTTGTCCACCATGTTTAAATCATATGGGATGTTTTGTCCGCCATGTCAAAATGATGCAAAAATAGAATCAATAACTATCTCTGACAATGAAATCTTATACTATTGCTTCCAGACATCAAATTTTTAACAATCCTTGCTATATAAAATTCAGAATTTGAGCAAGCCCGAAAAATATTTTACCAGTCCAGGGCTTGCGGGCTTGTGTCAATTTCGACCACTGTTAAACGATTCATTTAAATAATATCTACCAATTATTTCAAACATAAGATACCAAGTTATATAAAGTTTTGTCATTGAGCTCAAACATTGTTTATATTAAGTGATTGGATTATAGGCCACAGTTTCAATTGAAGTTGTAACAATGACATAATATTAAAGGCAAAGTCCCCTAAATGGAAGGTCACTCAATTATCATGGATCTTTGCCTTTAACGGAAAATCCTGATCTTACAATATTAAGTTGATAAGATGGGTCTGAATTAAATGTGAATTCACATTTTCGATACAGGTTTATCTGACATTGTTTGCTTTCTTCAGTAACTTGATCTATGCACTCTTACTCCCAAGTCAGATTTTCCACAATTAAAGCTGCACTCTCACAGATTTACCGTTTTTACAACTTTTTTTGTGTTGGAAAGAGAAAATTTTTGCGTAAACATCTTCAAACCAATGATATAAGATTCATGACAAAAAATCAGATCATAGTTTTTCATATTTCCGTTTGAAAATTAATGTTTTATGGTTTAATCCGTTACATACGGTTTAAGAAAAAATTTTATGCAAAAAACTTTTTTAACTTAAATATGAAAAACTGCGATCTAATTATGTAAGCAATCTTATATAACTGGTTTCCATGGATTTTTGCATACAATGGCTATAGTTCCAAGACAAAACAATAAAAACGTCAAAACGTTCAATCTGTAAGACTGCAGCTTTAATATAATTTATTTAACAAACCAGAAAGGATAAATAAATGTCTAAAACAATAGTTTTTATGATGGGCACTGTGTTTATTTTGAAAGAAAGGTGCAGAAAATAAGGTATTTCTACCTTATGAGATGATAGCAGATCACAGTACCGTTAAATCTTTTAGCACTCACCAATCATTCAATATTTTTTCGTGTACACGGTTACAATATTGTTATCAGTAATTAATATTTTTCATAGATGCATTATTTATTAAGTAGATAAAGTTTATCACTAAAAAATATGTTTGTTATATATATATATATATATATGTGTATATGTATTGATTTTGAGAGTCACTCTAAATGGTGTGATTTTCCTAAGGTACTTAAAGAACTAAAGATGATAGGTTGAAATTGTGTGTTTATCACTTGACCCTTAAGTGCCCTGTGCAATGATATGGCCAAAAAATGGTTTGGTTAGGGTTACATCCTTTTCATAAACAGGTTACAGGGTAATATAAGTTAGGCTTTTTATTTTTTTTCATTTTAATTTTTTTGTTAGTTTGTTTGTAAATACGTAATTGTCATCAGTGGAGATATGTTTTAAAGTAATCGTCTTTATAATGTTTTAAAGGTTTTTAATTACACATTAAAACACAAAACTAATAACAAAATAAATTAAGATGTTTTTTATATATTTATATTTTATTATTTAGTTTTTGTAACTGACTCTAACAAGAATAATGTCAACACATATTTTGTAGGTAGGGATAGGTTACCCAAACCATAATTTATATATTTTTTAGGCCTTAAATCTGTAAACAAATTTTACTCATGACAAACTACAACATGACAATTTTGTAACACTGAATCATAGTTAGGCTTGGTTATTCTCGTTGACAAAGCGATTCAGCAAAGAGCTGTTGCGTGATTGGTTGATTGACATTTTCATGACTGTGATGCTACCAATGTATTCAATTAAGGTTTAAATATTTGTCAGGTGGCAAAGTGGATAAGGTGTCAGTATTTCATTTTTTTCTTGGACTGTGTCGTCATCGGTTCGCTCCCCACTACAGCTGGGCTTACTTTATATTTCTTTCTGCAGTTTCGGTATCACAAAACAAAATAATAGGTTTGCTTAAAAGCGACTTAAGAAATTTCGAGAAATTGGGGCCAGGTTTGTAAGATTAGAGTGATATTTAAGCACACAAGCAAACTGGTTGGCTTAAGTTACGGCAGTGGTTAGCACACTCACTTCTTACCAAAAGATGACTTCCTAGGTTGGATTCCAGGCCTCTCTAGGTTAAATGAGTTTGATTGTTGGTTACCATGGCGGACAAGTTTAATAGTTTAGTCAGGGTATCCTTAGTAGTTTCAGCCACAACATGAGACCATGCATGCTGTAATGCACACTATTGCATTATATCTTGCTGACTAGCAATGTAGTGATTACTATTTATACCTTATAAGGTTGTAATATTAAACTGGCTTCACAATTGAGTGTCACATTTTAAGGAAGAGAAATCTAGCTAACAGTTTTTTTTAATATGGGAGGGAAATCAAGTGATTGATTGTCATGCTTAATTACGTGGGTACTTTAAAAGTTTATATGATAAATGATATATTATTTTGAAATGTAATTAAAACTTTATTTGAACATATTGTTGGAACTTCTATCTACAAACAAAACACAACCATATCATTGAAATTCATGAAGTAATAAAAAGACATTCAGTTTGGAAGTAGTTTTGTATAAAGGTATATTTTTTTAATATACAATGGCCATGCAATATCTGGACTATGTAACATTAAGTACGAACATTTTTCATTTAGAAATCGTCTCTCTTTTTTAAACACACTTTTTTGGAAGCAAAAATAAATGACAGAACTGTAAAATTTAAACATGTAACTTTACTTTCAGGTCTTTACTGAAGAAAAATCGTGAAGATATTGATGATTGAAAGCTTTATTTGATTACACTCAGTTTTATTTATAATACACTGTGTGCTATATTTGGGAACTGAGTATATTTAGAATAAAAAGTTTTATCGCTAAGTGATATCCTTCTGAGGAAATGGCTGCAGGCCATCCAAGCAGTGGTGATACAAACACTTTACTAGAGAATTCAGGAGAAGCTGATGAGCTTAATAAAGAATTGGTAGATACCAAGAAGAATGGTCCTGAATTGAATGCTGAAAATGAGCAAGCAGAGTCAGGTGAAACTAGTCCACAGGAAGATGGTATTGGTGATACAAAAGATGAGTCTTTAGCTGAGAAAGATGATGCAAATGAATTGGAAAGAACTGTGGAACAAGACCCAATAGAGTCAGACAATGAAAAAGACGAAAAGTATGGAAGTTTGGAGCTTTTGACTGAAAATATTGATGAGGAGGAGAAGGTGAATGACAGGGCTGCTTTGTTTGGTGGAGAAGAAGATGACAATGCTTCCATGACAATGGAAGCAAATGTGGCAGACCGGGCTGAGGACCTGACCAGGAGGTAGGTTATATGTTAGAATACTACAAAGTATTTAATATGATTATATTCTATTAATGTAATGGTTCATACAAATTGAGAAATTTGCACTGCAGGTAGAGACGCTATAACGCAATGCTATAAAAGTTACCTAAATAGTTACAAGACTATAGAATTATTTAAACTATTTAATTAAATGTCATTATATATATATATATATATAATCACTTTATATATGGACTATTTAGTGATATTCAGATGTTAATTTTTGAAATCTATAATGATTTAAGAACAATGTGTAACATTGAAATTTGTAACATAGAGTTAACAGTTTTCATTATGTATAGAGTTTTGACCTTCTTGCTTTCTCTGTCTATCTGTTTGTTCAGAACAACTGCTGGAGTATAGGTGAATGTTACACCCATTTATCAAACAAGTGGCTATTTATATCATATATTGAATTTATGACCTGTCATTTAGTCTACTAAACATGTGACACCCTTTTTAGCTCGACTATTTGAAGAATAGGTTGGTTATACTACTCGCCCCGGCGTCGGCGTCCGGTTTAAGTTTTAGGGCAAGTTGGGATAATTCTTCACATAATTGTTCAGGGCCATCACATGATGAGGTTAGATAACTCCATATTATTCTTTACACAGATTATGGCCCATTACTTTCCATTGACTATGGAACTTAGGTTCAAGTTTTAGGGAAGGTTGGGATATTTATTAATAACTTCTATACCCTTTGTTCAATTGACTTAATACTTCACACAGTTGTTCAGGACCATCACACAATGAGGTTACATAACCCCATATTATCCTTAATACAAGTAATGGCCCCTGATTGACTTGTGTTAAAGTTTTAGGGCAGGTTAAAGTTTTAGGGCAAGTTGGGATTCTCACTTAAAACTCCAATACCATTCATTCAATTGACTTAATATTTCACACAGTTTTTCAGAGCCATCACATTATGAGGTTAGATAACTCCATATTATCTTTTATTCAAATTTTGGCCCCTGATTGACTATGGAACTTCGGTTAAAGTTTTAGGGCAGGTTGGGATATTTATTGATAACTTCTATACCCTGCATTTAATTGACTTAATACTTCGCACAGTTGTTCAGGACCATCACACAATGAGGTTTCATAAATCCATATTATCCTTAATACAAGTTATGGCCCCTGATTGACTTAGGTTAAAGTTTAAGGGCAGGTTGGGATATTTATTAAATACTTCTATACCCTTCATTCAATTGACTTAATACTTCACACAATTGTTCAGGACCGTTACCCAATGAGGTTTCATAACTCCATATCCTTAATACAAGTTATGGCCCCTGATTGACTTAGGTTAAAGTTTTAGGCAAGTAAAAGTTAAGGGCAAGTTGGGATTTTAATAAAAAAACTTCTATACCGTTCATTCAATGCACTTTATAGAATTCAAAATTATTTACGACCATCTTACAACAAGAAACATAACTCCATTTTAACCCTAAATACAATGTTTGGCCCATGAATTTATTATTATAATATTTTTTTTTTTATTTCTTTTGAAAGGCATATTTGTATATACTCTTAGCCACATTTTCATAATGGGAAATCAAGTTATTTGAATGACTTGCGTCCTTGTTCGGGCGGGCTGGTGGGAGGGCAGCATCAGTCATCTTATGTATCAAATAATTTTAGTTAGGTTTGACATAAAGAGACCAAACTTGGTAACATTATATCGTTATTGTATTCACTAATAAGTCAAAGCGACGTAGTCGAGCGCGCTGTCTTACGACGGCTCTTGTTAAATATACTAGTATATCACGCCTCCAACATAAATGACACACCGCCATTGGTCCAGGACTGCAGGTCGCGGGGTGACCCCATATTTTTCCATATTGGGTCACCTAATTTATATCGAACCAAAATGGCGTCTATTTTCCGATAAATATTTCAATGAATAAATGAAACATTTTAACATGTATACGTGTTGTTGATGTGATATATACGTAACAGGGTTATCAGATGACCCAATATGGTGTCCTTTGCCCAGTTTATCCCATATCCAGGGGTCACCAACTAACCGCGTAACTTATAATTACGATTTATGAAATATATGAGGGAATGAAAGGTCCTGCATGAATTGATGTATTAGTAATTATTCACAAGAGATTATTTGTTTTTCAGCTTGTTGGGCTTGGACGAAGTTGGTGAAATGGCTCCCAGTTTACGGGGAAAGAGGGGTCTCATACGCTACAATGAGGCCCTTAAAGGGGCCAGACCTTTAAGGTTTAAAAAAACGTAAGTATTACAGGTCTTTACTTAAAAATGTTGATATCTTTATTCAGATGTTTGTTTTAAAAAGAATTCCGATGAAAAGAATCTGTCGGCACAAGCATACAATAACCAAAGTCAAATTTCAGGTCCAGAACCGAGATTCCAATGACACAAGCTGGATTCCTGTCTCAGATGACATTTGGCTGGCAGACATCCATGATGTGGAACATTTATCGGAAAGGAATTGAACACATTCAGGATCTCACAATCGGTTTTCGAGAAAAATCGGAACCGAACAGAGACCGGTAAGGCGCTCCCAAATCTCTTTGTTTTATCATAGTTGAAAAATGCCTGTTTTGGAAGAGAAAATCGTAAGGATATTGGCATAGCCTTGGCATTGTAGTTTTTTGTCATTGGTATAGTTTTTGTCTCATGTAAATTCTTTAACCTCGTCTATACATGTACCCTACATCTATAGAATAAGGCTTGTCACAATTTGTTCGAAGTCAATTTCTGGCCTAGCTTTTTGAACTATACAGAAAGTAATGGAAGTAAAGGGGTTTGTTTACGTTTCACTTCAAAGGGACATCACTCACATCAATTGATGGATTTAGTTATATAAGAACTACTTGATCTGTATTTTTATTTAGTTTTCATAAAAAATGAAATCTGTTTCGACTCTTGGTTTCTGTAATAGCTTTGTTATTGTGGCACCAGTTGTTAGCTTGCCTATTCAACATTATTGATTTTATTAGGAGGTTGTACTACTCACCCCCACGTCCAGTGAAAGTTTAAAGTTGGCTAAACACTTATAACTCCAATACCCTTCATCAAGTTCACTTAATATATGAAGACCATCACATATGATTGCATTTGGGTCCCCTCTGGTCAAGGTCAAGGTCATTGTTACTAAAAATTTGAAACATTGTATATTGGAAGGGTTACGGCTTTGTGTTTTTTAATGGTTTTGACAGGCATATAAAAAAGTATTGATTTGTTTTTTTTTACATGGTTTGAAAAAAAGGTCAAAAAATCAAATTTTGCCCAAAAGATAACTTGATGGGAAACGATTTACTATTACAGCTTATTGCTGCCATTTGTGGAGAGATCTCATATCTAGGTTTTGACACCTGACTTGTGTTAACAGAATGTTATATTTTAGTTTAGATAAGTTATGGCGCGAGGAGCTGACTGTCAAGGGACCTACCAAAGCGTCATTTGTCCGAACCGTGATGAGATTTATGCGCACACGACTTATTGTCGCGACTGTAACACTGCTCATCTGTGTTGCGTTTCAGTTTTCAACGCCTGTAAGTTAGCTTGGTGTAACACTGACTGACTAACCACTGTTAGCTTGGTGTAACACTGCCCGACTAACCTTGGTTAATAACTGGGTGTAACACAGACTAACCTCCCTTAATATCTTGGTGTAACTCTGACTATTGGTAACTGGTTTTCTGGAATACGATGTAATTCCCATTTTGAAATTTATAGCATGATGTCACAATTACCTTAAAGTTCCTTTTAAACCTGCATGCCCTTATAGAAGTCTAGAAGTGCATCTATTAGAGCATTTATGGTACATAATTGATTGCCTAATGTAACGTGTAGCATGGAGTAGGGCTGATGAACTAGTTTTCTTGATATATTGTGATTCCTTAGTTAAAGCCAGATGTTGCATCATGTAAACCTATTGTTTGGTTGCAGTGGGGATTTTCTACTGAAAATGGGGCAAAATTTCTTTTTAAAATGGAATGTAGGCGGCTCCAACGTTTTTATAAAGAATATATATAGTCTATTTGATAAACAATTGCTGAAATGAATATCTTAAAAAAAATGATTGACAAAAACAGAGCGACAGTGTGATTCAAGCTTACGAAGCAGTCTGTTATTTGTATTCCTTGACTGCTCTTTATAGCAACCAAATGGGCTATTCAAGCTTCTGAGTAATGCAGATGAATTGTTGCCTTGGAATCCCAGCCATATATACTAATTTAAATTTCATTGTGGACAATAGCTGTTGTACTGTTAGCCTCTGATTGGTTGAGGGAAAGCTTTCCAGAAAAGGGCGTCCTAATGGTGAATCTTTTTAATGTCTTGAAACAGATCGACCATGTTGTGGAAGTGTAATGCTGTTTTTTTTATGAGACAAGTTTCCTTATCTTAGATAGTTATCATAGACAATAATCTTTATTTATTATATACCCATTATAAATCAACATGCAATTTACGTATCACAAAATATGGTAGTTCAAATTCCACTCCTGAGTGCAATTGCTGTATTTCAGTCTGACAACGTCCCATCATATTTATCATTGTGTGATGTTAAAATGGCATCATAAAACAAAAGAGTGCATCAATTACATGACGTTTTTTATGAAAAAAAGTGGCTTTTAAGTGTTTTAACCAGTAAATATTATAAAAGGGTAACATTCGTACTAATATCGTAATGATCCAGAATTGTTGTCATATTTGACTCTGGTGGTTTTATGCAGATATTGATTTCACTCCGCTTGCGCCTCATGAAATCTGTACCTGCAGCAATACAATACAACCTCCCGATCAAATTGCATTACTAATAAGTCTATTGTACCGGACATCGCGAAAGTTCAGAAAAAGCCTCTGATATTTTGTCGGTCCAAAAAAAAAATTGCCGGTCTTTGTCAATTTTTGTTTGAAAACTTGGTTTTTCAAAGCCTTTGTTGCTAATTTTACATTTACAAGAAATAAAAACGTATTAAGATATCAACCAGTAAAACTTAAACACATTTTAAGGTTGCCATTTTTTTAAGATTCAATGCTTTGATTTACACAGTGATGTCAATTTTATGTCTTGAATTTTGGGCAATTGTCTTTTTTTTCTTGCAGTTATACATCTGGTGTCTAATCCCTTTAATATTGTTAGCATAATTACACGCATAAGAACATCATTAAAATCCAATATTTGATAGTATGAATTTAAAAGAATTCTTCTGTCTGTTGTTTTTTTATGCTCCCCCATTAAAGAAGCGGGAATTAATATTTTGTGTTGCACTTGTGGGTCGGTCGGCAGACCAAACCTTGTCCAATTGATGACTAGAGTAAGCTTAAGGTCCTCAAACTTTGTGGGGGGTTTGGGGACATGACCAGCAGGTGACCTCTATCGTAATGGTGGTCAGTGACTGTGAAAAAAGTTCTCTTTTCTATTTCATATACATTCTATCATTTTCTTTCAGTTTCAACAAAGCAGTTTAAACTTTCCTATGATGCCAGTTTTCGTGGATTATCATTTGTGAGATTGATCGAAATAAATATCAAACAAATATAATTTCTGATAAGCATATTTTTGTGTTTTTGTAGCCTTGAACGCATTTGGAAGGAAGAGTTAATGCTGAAGGGGAGAAAACGTGCCTCGTTTCTACGCGCCGTCTGGCAATTTTCAAGCACAAGGCTCTTGTTAACCATCATTTTCGTGACTCTTTCCACTTTAATGTCGTTTAGCACTCCAGTGAGTAGGTCGTGAAGTATGGATGCATAATTATACTCAGAAAAAAAAAATTCACCATTCTATCACCCTCTCTCGCCCTCCCCCTCCCCCACCCAACCCCATCTGCTTTCCTTTAACTTTACATTTCTTAAATTTCACAAGGTTTTAATTACCAATGATATTTGTGGAAATAAAAGATCAGAATTTTTTTAAATCAAACAGAATATTATTTTTTTCATGTTGTTAAGTAAATGGCCTCAAGAACTATTAACTTCATGATATCAGCTAAAAATAAAAAGTAGCGAAAAAAAGAATCTTGCAAAACTATAAATCTGCAGTATGTTATAGATACATGAATTCCATTATAACTCTAAATGATTGCATTCATATTTGATATCCATTTGTTTTTTATTCGACCAATTTGGGGCAAAAATTTTGCTCATCTCATGCTATTTTAAACAAATCCTTTTCCCGAAAAAAAAGAGGGAAATTTTAAATTTTGAAGCAAGAAGTGTATTTTTTTTATATAAAAAAATGGCACCAATTTTGTATGGAATAGTAGGTGTTTTCATAAAGAAACTCAGTGAAGTATATTGCGATCTTATGCTAATACAAACAATTGTACTCTATTTATTTGCACTTTTGCATTTTTTGCCAAATTTGTATCAAGTTATTCATGCTTGTAATAATGCTTATATTTGCAAATGCTAGAATTAAATGATTTTTGTATCCAAATGAACATTTTCTATATGTATTAACACAATAATAATTATAATTATTGTATTTTTTATATGATTATTTTAATAATTTGCTTATAATGTTAAGAATTTTTTTTTTAGTTTATTATCTTATTATATATATGGAAAATGATTTTTAACGTATTAAGCTTTAAGCACGTAACATTTTCTAAATTTTAAAAACATAATTATGTAGAATGTGTTGGTTCTGAAATATTATAATAGATGGATATTTTTATAGATGTGTATTTGATATTTTCCTTTTTATTAAATTACTTGAATAAAAAATATTTATAAAATATAAAAGCAGTTATGAATATAAGCGTGTTCATTAATTAAAACTCAGTGCATTCATTTTTAAATATATAAGGCATTCACATTACAGTTATTTTGACACATTTTAGGTATTTGCGAAACGTTGAATGATTTCTGGTGGATTTCAGGCATTCGTTTTACATCGCCTACTGGCCTATCTTAACACTGGGCACGTAGACACTGGAGTGGGAATCGGGCTGGTGGTTGCGTTAGGAGTAACGGAGATGGGACGGTCATTGTTTTTCGCTATCTCCTGGTACTATAACTACACCACAGGTGAGCAAATGTCCAGCACTTAGTGTTTACCCTTATGTCTCTTTACCAATAGGTTTGCCAGTCGGATTCTGATTAAATCGTTTAATAACCTTCTAACGTAAAACAGCTGCCAAAATTCTGTTTCGTTATTATTCATGCGTGTTGGTTATTCAGTGGTTAGAGCATGGAAGCTAACTAGTATAAAGTCATTGGCGCCTAACACTAAGATATTTATTATTTATCAGCCTTGCTGCATTCACTTACAGCCCCCCTCATCCTGTCCTTTATCAAGGTTAAACTCTAATCCTTACCCTTTAGCTTTAGGGATTCTTATCTGAGTATCAGTTGATTTTATTGTCTAATGAAAATTCTCAGATTCTACTCCTTAGAATTTTGCTCACAATGTTAATCAATTGCGGACAGGTGTTCGAGTCAGAAGCGCAACCATGGGCTTGCTGTATAAGAAGGTGCTGAAACTCCGGAGCCTTGAGGATAAAACTGTCGGGGAGGTAACAATATGTGAAAATCATACATTTTTCTTTTTAAAACTTGAATAGCTTCATATCCAGTGATATAACCTTGGTCAAATAACAAACAGTTTGCATTCATGGAAATATATTTTTAATGATATTCCACTTAACATTTGTTATCCCAAAACTGACATTTTTCACCAATTTCAATTCTCGCCAAAGGCTGGCAATATGTACATAGGTTGAACTTGCTTTACCATTTTATTCTGATAATGAACTCATTTTGCAAAAATGCAATCCAATATCATACTTCACTATATACTGATGCACATGTCTATTTTCAGTTGGTAAACTTGCTGGGAAACGATGCTCAGCGGATATTCGAAGCGGTGGCCATTGGTCCCCTGATGATACCGGGCCCTATCGTTCTCTGTGCAGGGCTCATTTACATGGTCCTTCTCATTGGTCCATGGGCTCTCATCGCCATGGGAACCTTTCTCGCATTTTATCCAGTCATGGTGGGTGTTTTTAAAAAAAATGCAAAAAAGTTTGTTCTGCTTAAGGGATCAAATCTTTTATCTTAAGATTAAAACAACTTTGCTTATTAAGTGAACTTCTAAGACTTGATAAAAAAAGTCTAGAATAATTTAGTTTCAAACTTAATATAAGGACACTATGTTTTTAATAAGAAATCAGGCTTAGATCATGAGTTTTAGTTACAATGTTAAAACTCGTTCTGGTTTTAAACTTTTTAAACATGTTCATTTTAAATCTATTTTGGAAAGTTAGAAATTATGTGAAATAAACTATTAAAGAGCTTTTAATGAATGATTGTTTGATATTGATTTTTGCTTAAAATGTGTTAATAATTTAACTTTTAAGGAAATTAAAAAATATTAATAATTTAATCGATCTCAACATTGGTTCAGGCCTATTTAAGTGTATTGTATTGTGTGTTTTTTATTGTTGCAGTATTTCATATCAAAGCTGACAAACCACTACAGAAGAAAATGCATAGTTATTACGGACAAGCGGGTATGGTCTTTCAACACTTTTCTTCTTATAAATACTCCATTTATTATTATAATAACTTTGTTTGAATATTTTTCTTAATATCAATGATGGTGAAATTAAATTTCAGACTATTTAAGTTGTAACTCATACTTTTTGCTGAACTTTAGCATTTTAAAATAGTTCAAAGTATTTTGAAATAGATATAATTAGTCTGGGCCCTTTAACCCTGCTTTGGCCCTGAATCAGTCTTTTTTAAACTATTAAATCTTAAAAAAAGGCCAACTCAACTCTTCCCAATTTTCAGATACAAGTTGTTGTTGACTTATTTATTTAATACACAATGAACTGAGTGTCCATGTATGCATTTACGACTTGCTTAGCTTATGACTGGAGTTGCATAAACAAAACAACAAAAAACTTTGTCCTTCCTCTACCAAGCTTTTTTGTGACCGTTGCCCTAAACTCAGATTATTAAATTTAGGCCATAATTTGGTGTGGGGTTATGTTCTGTTATTATTATGTTATATACTTGTATAATTTTTACTTATTTGAATTAGGAAAGGGTTTTATACAATAATAAAGTGATTTTTTCAAAAGTGTTTTCATATCTTTGGCATAATTACAGATCTAAATCAGTTTTGTTTCACACTTTATTTTTACGTTTTCCTTAACTAAAATAAGTGCATTAATTTGATGCTTCTACAATTTCTGTCTTGCATAATAATAATGATTATTATTTGTATTGATTTAATTCATAAACCTGTCTATGTTATTCCTGTTTCTTTCAGGTGCGTATGATGAATGAGTTACTCTCCTGTATCAAGCTGATCAAAATGTACGCATGGGAGAAGTCCTTTGCCAAAACCATAGCAGGTACCACCGACTCTCTCCTTTGCGCTCTTGGATTGTACTTCTACCATTTCGTTTTTATCAAAGAAATAAGATATTTTATTATTATGTTTATTAATAGTCTTGTTGATGGCTTTGTTATCAGATTGAGCATTATCAGTCATCAAAATTATTTTTTTTGTGAACGAGCACAAATGCTTATATATATGAACATATTATAATAATGTTATAAGCAATAAGCTTGATTTTATAAACATATCAGTTTTTCATATACAAGCCTAATCTTGCTTGCAGGCTTATGCACATATACAAAGAAAGGCACGTTATTCTTGACTTTAATAATTGGCAAATTATGCTTCATTTTTGACTAAACAACTACAGCCACCAAGCGTTGGCTTTCCCTTCATGTCATTCTCGTTTCTTTTAGATTGATTGAAACATCTGATTATAATGCAAAGCCATCCTGATTTGAATATTCATAACTATTAACTCAATGCAGAGCCACCTTGGTTTTAAAATTCAAAAAATGCTTAACCAATGCAGAGCCACCCTTTTTTGATTGAATATTCATAACTGCTAAAGCATTGCTGAAACATCTTGATTTTTATGTTCATAACTGTTAAACTAATGCAGAGCTACCCTGATTTGATATTCTTTACTGTTAAACAAATGCAGATCCATATACAAATAAATGCACCTGAATGTGAATTCAAAAATACTGTAGTAAAAAGAACATCAAAAGCAGTCAAATTACGTATTGGATATTAAATTAACGATTTGTAAGAATTTCATATCATATTCTATTTTCTTTTTCAACTTTAAGGTGTTAAATATTAAAACTGTTATCTGCTCCTGTAGGTATCCGGTCAGATGAGCGGTCAATACTCGAGAAGGGAGCATATGTCCAGAGTATCAGCACAGCCACGGCCCCCCTTGTTCCAATAATGGCTTCGATATTCACATTTCTCGCCTACGTCCTCACTGGGAATGATCTGACGCCTGTTGTGGTAAGACTAAATTATTTTCAGACAAAGCAATCTTAACAGGATATTTATTTATTAATATATTTTTTTTGTATTTCAATCAATTTTATCAATTAGATATCACAAAGTAATTTTTGACATTGTTACCATGACAACATTTTATTGACCTAATTTTTGTGTATATCAGACAATATTAGCACTGAGCTTTTAACAAGTAATTTTTGACATTGTAACCGTGACAACATATTAACCTCATTTATTTATATTTCAAACAATATTTGCACTTACATTTAAGTAATTTTTGACATTGTAACTGTGACAACATAATAACCTCATTTATTTATATTTTAATCAATATTTGCACTAACATTTAAGTAAATTTGGATATTGTTACTTTGACAACATGTATACTTTATTTATTTATATTTTAAACAATAGTAACAATTTGATTTTAGGAAGTAAATTTTGACATTGTAACATTGACGATATATCAACCTCATTTATGTGAATATCTTTTGTTTTGCGTCTTTCGATTGAAGAAATTGTGACCTCAACAGTATAAGTCTGGTTTACGTAGTTTTCAAACAATAGGGTTGTTTATGAAGTATTTTTAGGCAATGCTGAAAGACTGAAACCTATAACAATAACACAAGCATTTCACTTACAGGCGTTTACCATAATTGCTGTCCTGAATTCCATGAGGTTTTCGCTTGCTGTCCTGCCTTTTTCTGTAAAGGCGCTCGCTGACGCAATGGTCTCATTTAAACGATACAAGGTAGGTCATGTATAAATGTTGAGATAATTCACAGTACCTCCCCAAAAAGTAAACCTTTACAATCAAAAAGGTTAAACAATTGAGGGTTTTCGCTTAAGAGTTGTGCAAGGGTGCTACACCCTGCCCTTTTTTGGTAGCTCCCTTCTGCCCTTCTCAGCCTGAGACCAGTATGTGCACTCTCTTGTTTTATATAATTAAATGCTCAAATATTTCATTTATGTGATTGAAACTTGAAAAATTAATGTGATTCTAAATTCATACAAACTTGACATATGTGGCAGTTGAAACCTAATATTTACTTTAATTAATACTAACATTTCTAACTGAATAATTAATCACTGAAATTAATAAGCTCCTTAGGCCTATTTTGAGAAATTGGGGCCAGCTAATTATCTAAACAATATGTGACACTGTCAGTGAAAATGCGTTCTGTGAAGGGAAAAATGACGTTTCACTTTTGTGAGGTTCCTGCCCCAAAAGCAGGCATCAGGGATAAGCTAACATACTTTCAAAAAGGTTTTTTAATAAAATTTTACTCATAGTTTGTTATGTAAAAATCTTGTTGTTAAAATTAGTTTTTGTTGTCAACTTGAAATCTCAACAGGAGTCATTTTCTCAGACGACATCAGCGTCATGAAAACAGCAAATTCAACATGTGTGCTGAAGCTTCTTATTGGCTCTTGAAATATTCTTACTCTCTTAGGCGTGTTGTGCTTTTGTTCAATGTTTAGTCAACACCAATCCCCAAAAAACATTATATCTGAGTTTAGACCAAGTTAAGATAAAAGAGTTCTGAGTCTGGCACAAAACTATTGTTTAGCTTGTCATTTTTTTTTAACGAAAAAGGAAATTATTTTCTTAGCCATGGCGTTGTCTGCGTTAGTGTGCAAATACTTTAACTTTGGCCATAGCTTAAAAAAACATTCAAGATATTCAAATGAAACTTGGTACAACTGTTGCCAGTGACAATTTGCTTTAAGTTAAGCCCATACTATGGCTTTAATAATTGTTGAGTTATGCCCCTTTTTGGACTACAATCAAACAGAGGAGTGTTTGGTGTTCACTCAGCGGCGCTCGTGTTTAGGGATTGCCTTACTGTACCTTGATGAAATTTCAGGACATTCTGCTAATGGATGAGATGGAGCCTTATCGCTGGCTGGTGTTCAACGAAAAACATGCCCTTGTAATGAACAAGGCTTCATTTACTTGGGAGAAAACATCAAATGTCAACAACCAACCCAATGGTAAAGGTATTTTAACATTGCTGATGTGCATTTAATGAGAAATACGCATGAAAATGGCAGCCTTTTGCTTAGAGACAGTTCTTGTATACCCTATAGACAGTTCTTGCATATCTAATAGACAGTTCTTTTTCTTGTATATTTTAAAGACAGTTCTTATAAAACCTTACAGGCAGATCTTGTATATCTTACGAAGAGTTCTTTCTTATCTTAAAGACAGATCTTGCTCTAGTATATCTTACAAACAGTTCTCTTTGTACAGTTCTTTTATAATCTATAATGTACATCTCTTGATGACCTTACAGACAGTTTTTGTATATCTTATAGACAGTTCTTTTTGACCTTACAGACAGTTCTTGTATATATATCTTATAGACAGTTCTTTTTGACCTTACAGACAGTTCTTCTTGTATATCTTACAGACAGTTCTTGTACACTTTGTGTAGAGATCTTGTTTACTTTATGTACAGTTGTTGTATATTCTATGTACAGTTCTTGTATTCTCTGTGTACAGTTCTTCTATATTTTATGAACAGTTGTTGTACATACTCTATGTACAGTTTTTGCATATTCTATATACAGTTCTTGTTTACTCTATGTACAGTTATTGTATATCTTACAGTTCTTGTAAACATTATGTATAGTTCATGTATTTTTTTCAGGTCATACTGGTAAAGAAAGTTTAACTAAGGAGGAAGAAGTCACCCTTAAATCTGCCGAGAACGGGCCAGGGATTACAAACCACACAAACACTCCGACCCTTCAGGATATAACATTCAATCTGGAGAAGGTACGACTTTAAGAGATGTTTCAGAGTTTAGTGACAAATTCAGATTTGTGCGCTAAAAGTTTTCCTGTAGGTTGTTTTAAATTCCTTGCATGCTTTTAGTTTCGACCCATTTTGTGAGGTTTAAATTTGCTTCACCATTATTTTTACATAAGAATTCAAAGTCAATTTTTTTGGCGAGGTAAATACTTTGCAACCTCATTCAAATTTCCCTCAAATGTGAGCTGGCTGATGTCTGCAATTAATAATGAATAAACAGGAAAGTTGAAGGTAAAGTATTCAGTGTTTTTTGCTGACCAATTTGGGGGCTCCATTGCCATGCCAAAAAAACACATATGATTTTAAGTAAAATTAACAATACCGGTATCTGTTTTGAACAAACATAAAAGAATTGGACCATCAAATCATTTTTTTATTGGTGTTTTTTTATGAAACAAACTTAATTACTTTTATTAACTTTTCTGTCTACTATTCAAAGCATTTTTCTCATTTCTAGGCCAAACTGAAATTCCCAATTTTTAGTCAAAATGATGCTTTTGTGCCTATCAGAATGGCATTCCCCATTCCCAATATGGTGGGAAACCCCCCACTACTTTCCTATGGGAAAGCTAATTTTACAATGATAATAATTATGTATGCCTAAGTATAATAGTCATTACTGTATCATTTAACATACATGATAGTTAGATGATATGAATTAATATCTTAATGATTAAGATTGGGGGAATACGCGAAGTAAACAAGCTCTTCTTAATCATTAAGATTTTAATTCAGGTCATCTAACTGACTTAGAATACAATCTCATTGGCTGGAACATTGTCAACACCAAATTTGACACAGTGATTGTGTATCGGATAGGTGGCAGTGGATGGACCTTTAAACACATGCAAAAGTTGAAATTCTTAATGATTAAACCTAGTACTAAATGATTGTCTATCTGCAATTTCATTGGCTGTAAATGTAGGTTATATTCTAAATTATTAGTATTCATCTTACAGGGCGAGCTGGTTGGTATTTGTGGTAGTGTAGGGTGTGGGAAGTCGTCCCTGCTCTCTGCTGTACTGGGAAGGGTAAGACTTTTTAGTCAACTCAAAATTTCTGTTTTCTGAGCTGAGCTTAGTAAATTAAATGTCATAGCTTTACTGCTGTCATGTACAGCTCTCTAACATATCAATCAATGTTTGTTGATTAGGAGCTATGTTTTTTCAAATTACTACGCTCTATGTTATTTGAATATCAAATTCAAGTTTTTTTATAATATATAATAATTTTAACAAAGCATTATAATGTTGTTATGCATGCATTTATTCTATGTGTAAGTATTTTGTATGTAGAGTAATGTAATGCTAGGCTGTTTATGCTTAAGTGAATAATTACATGTTTTGTATTTCCCTATTATTTCAAGCTGCACTCTCACAGATTAATAAATTGTTTTGACATATTTTTACTGCCGAAAATAAAAATTTTCTTTAGGCATTTAGTAACGCTTTAAGCTATAAAACATCAATTCTCGAATGTTAGTATCAGCAGCCTTGTATCACTGGTTTCAAGACCTTTAGCAAACATTGGCTCATTCCAGGACCAAAAATAAGAAAAATTGTCAAACAGTCATTCTGTGAGAGTGTAGCATTAGCTCCCATATATTCCAGATGATCCCAGTGTCAGGGAAAATAGCTGTTCAAGGCTCCATGTCTTATGTGGCCCAGCAGGCGTGGATAATGAACACAACAGTGAGGGATAACATACTGTTTGGAGAGGATTATGATGAACAAAGGTTGGTACTTTTGCCACTGGGTTGCAGGCCACTTTAAGTGATACTCATGTGATCAGATGATTAATTGTACAAATTGTTCTGTCACCATTTTAGGCCATTCATTCCGATTGGGATTTTGACCACAAAGTGGACAAAAATGTCAAAACAGTGAACATACAGTTAAACACCGCTATTCTGAACACCGTTTATCCAAAACTATTGCTATTTTGAAATTAATTTTCGGTCCCGATTTTACTCCTTCTTTGTTTTACTTAATTTTTAATCTTTAATCCGAAATTGCTAGTCCAAAATAATCGCTATTCTGAAATAATGCACTCGGGCATCGACTTGAGGTGACAATGGAGCACAATAAGCGCTTCTTAAAAAATGACATTGAGCACGTGTAAATTACAGACATCGATGTTAGAAAATTTGGGTGATGTAGTGTGTATATAAAAATGTCTATCTCATCAGATTCGATGCCGCATTACTCACTCGACCCGCTACCGAACAATCCCAGCCATGATCGAATGCAAACATGTGCCGTCATTTTGTTTTAAATGTTTTATGTTGTTTTAACAAAGAAGTATACTTATGAATTATTTGTCATTTATTAAACAATAAATTAACAAATATTTATGTATATGAAAGATCACTAAAACAAAATGTATCGTATTGGTAACATGTAACCGACATTGCAATCTTCACGACTTAGTATTTCACGTCATCTTTAATTCGCGAACGCTGTCATTTTCCGAAAATTGTTAATCCGAAATATCGCTATTCCAAATAATTTTTTGGGTCCCTACGATTTGGGATTAACGGTGTTAAACTGTATGATTATTTCACTTGTTACATCTAATTAACCACCTGAAAGCAGATTGACACCTGAATGCAAGAACTCAATTTCTGCTTCTTGTTTTATTTGCTGTTATTGTGTTATTGCACTAGGGTGACGATATGTAATAACTTTGTATCTTATATTACAGGTACAATGAGGTTGTGGAGGCCTGTTGTCTGAGTCAGGACCTTGAGGACTTTGTCGATGGTGACATGACTGAGGTATGGTCCCAATTTAGTTCTGTTGTCACATAGTAGCTTTGTAGATAGTTAAGATATACATCAGAACTGAAAAATAAATTTGAAATAGCGATAATTTCGGATTTATAAACGGTGTTTGGAATAGAGATGTTTAAAAGTTCTTACTAAAGTCATTTTTGCCCTTACTGACTGTTACCAAATTTCACGTTGCAAAACTTTGCTTCAATTAATCAGCTCCTGATTGAAAACAATGAAATCCTGATTTAAACTACTGGATATCTTAAAATGGATAAAATAGAAGTGGTTTAGAAGCAAATTCTGACTGACAAAGGTATCCAAGAAAAGATGACTGCAGTCAAATGATGGCTGGTTTAATTCATGCATAGTTTGAATTCTTGGTACCAAGTCTGATGTCAGAGATTTCTATTTTCGGAACTCTGCATGGTTTCCTCAACAGCATATGACCATACTTTTCTGTAGAACAATGCAAACGAGAGTGATCGTTATATTGTAGTGATAATAACCTGTCTCATAATTCTTATAGGTAATATGGAAATAAATAGGGTCAATCTATTTCAATAATGCATTTTGTTCTGACATAAAATGGTTCAAAATTAAGTTTCAATATGCAACATGATTAGAGGAACTTGTACCCTTTTTATTCTTTTGGGAATTTTGCTTTTCAGGTAAAAGATGAAAAAAGTGAAATGTTTATCCAGATATAAGGACTTTTAATAACACATTTTTTTGCTGATTTTCCTTGTTTTGTTTTCGAAACTGAAAATTACATTTCAGACAGTCAATTGAGATGAAAAATATGTTTATTATTCGAAGAAGTGGATACAATTTGTTTTATAAACAGGGGTTCAAGAATTCAGAATTAATAATGATAATTTTCAGCTTTTTAGAACCCCTGTATGTAAGAAACATTATTTTTGCACACATAACAGACATTTCCCACGAATTTGGCCATGCTGGAAAATTTTGTCCGGCATCTGCCATGCCAGATGAGTCACGCGCAGCAACAAGCCACTTGTTATTTTCTCACAGCACCAGGCTGGAATTTTAATCCTGACCAAAAACTCATGAAAAGAATTATTATAACCACTGGCAAATTGTAGAATGAAAGCTTAACAGTTCTATGTTAAAACTTTAAGCAGATAAAACTCTTTACCTGTCATCCGTCAAATTTACAGATCGGAGAACGAGGCATTAACCTGTCTGGGGGTCAGAAGCAGCGTATCAGTCTGGCGCGGGCCGTCTACAGTAACAAGGACGTGTGTTTATTGGATGACCCTCTTTCTGCCGTAGATATACATGTGGGCAGCCATATCTTTTCTGAGTGCATTATGAAACAGCTGAAGGGGAAAACTGTGTTGTTTGTTACCCATCAACTACAGGTGAATGCTTTGTCTTTTTAGTTTTGGAGTCATATGCATTTTTTAGTTGAAGAGCAAATTTGCTTGCAATGTGGAATACGTTTCAACATAAGACATCAAGAGCTCTGTGGAGCGAACAACAGTTATACTCTGCTTCCTTTCTTTATAGCAGACTTTAAAACTGGACATATGTCTGTCACTAAATGCCACAAAATTTCTATCGAGCTTATGTTATTTCATTAATTACAAAGGACTGCCAGCTTTTACTTGACTTTAAAATGTGGTTCCATATTTAGTTTTATACATTTGATAATAAAAATACACATTCAAATTTTACCAGATGTTCGGTCAGTGACGTTTAATTAATGGTGCCTGTATCCTTTATTTTTCAGTACCTGTCAAAGTGTGACCGAGTGTTATTCATGCGCGATGGAATGATAACGGATGCTGGGACTCACAAAGAGCTCATGTCGGGAGACACAGAGTACGCAGCACTCATCAAGGTGTTTTACACGCAAGAAAAGGAAAAGGAATCAAGCATGGACAGCCTCGGTGGTCAGTGGACATTATTATGGAGATTATAATGAGTATTACAGAGCTACAAATAGTTAAAACATATATTTTACAACAATTGTGAAGAAAGTTATGAATACTTATATACTAACTCACTCTCCTTGGCACGATTTTCCGGAAGAGTGTGGTCTTCTGTTGTGGGGGAAACCTGAGTACCATTAGAAAACCCAATTGTACGGCTTCATGACATGAGCTACAAATAAATGTTGAAATTGGTGTGAATACTCTTTAAAATGCCCCATTTACAATATAAATTCAAAGATTTGCTCATAGTGGTACAAATACAAGTGCTATAATGGCGTACTATTACTATGATCAATGAATGACAGTTTCGGGAACAATCGTGTTGACCAAATTAATGATGGCCCCTAAACACTTCACCTTCCATGCAGTGACTTCCCTTGATAAGCATTGTGTTTTGAGATTGACTATTCAAACAGGAGAGCTATTCTACTCTCCCTAGTGCCAGCATCACATCTTGGTTAAAGTTTTGCATGTAAGCACCTTATCTTTATCTCACCAAATACGCCATGTGTTACTATCCAACCTATTTAATTAATGAAATTATGTAACAATATTTTGAATAAAATTCTTAAAATATTCCTTTACTAATTGACTTAGAAATTCTGGCTAATGTTTTGCATGTTACCTCAGGTCATCCAAAGTCAGCCATGCGGCAGTGGTCGGTCGATCGGCCGGATCTAATGCGACAACGAACTCTCTCATCCGGGTCCCAGGGCCTTATACGACAGAGGACCCACTCATCTGGGTCCCAGGGGTCCCCTGGCTCCGCCCGCCGTAGCAAGGGCAGGCCAGATCCCCTACGACAGTTCAGTGTGATGTCCAACAGAACTGTTAGTGTAGATGAGCCAAAGGATCAAAAAGGTAGGGGCTTTAAATTTTGGGTAATTTATTAATAAAATGGGTTGGAGAAAATTTTACAGGGTGAGGGGTTGAGAAGTCTTGGTGTTTCATAGCTTACTTTTCCCTCTATGTCTTTGTGTTTGAAGACTTACTCTTTCCCCTATGTCTTGGTGTTTCATAGCTTACTCTTCCCTCTTTGTCTTCGTGTTTGAAGACTTACTCTTCCCCCTATGTCTTGGTGTTTCATAGTATACTCTTCCCTCTTTGTCTTCGTGTTTGAAGACTTACTCTTCCCCCTACGTCTTGGTGTTTGAAGACTTACTCTTCCCCCTACGTCTTGGTGTTTGAAGACTTACTCTTCCCCCTACGTCTTGGTGTTTGAAGACTTACTCTTCCCCCTACATCTTGGTGTTTGAAGACTTACTCTTTCCCCTTTGTCTTGGTGTTTGAAGACTTACTCTTCCCCCTATGTCTTGGTGTTTGAAGACTTACTCTTCCCCCTTTGTCTTGGTGTTTGAAGACTTTCTCTTCCCCCCATGTCTTGGTTTTTCAGACTAACTCTTCCTCCTATGTTTCGGTGTTACAAGATTTACTATTCCCCTATGTGTATGTTTCTGTAGATAAGACTTGCTATTCACCCTATGAGTTGGTGATACAGGAGTTACTGTTTATGTGTAACAAGACTTGCCTTTCATGTTAAGGTGTAACAATACTTACTATGCCTTCTATGTTTTATGTAAGAAGACTAATTATCCCCACTTTGCTTTGGTGAAACAATAGTTGCTTTAAGTATTCACCCTATGTTTAGGTGTTACAAGACTTCCCTTATGTTTAGATGTTACAATATTTACTATTCCCCTTTGATTATGTGTCAGAATACTGCTTATTCATCCCATGCTTAGTTAGGTGTAACAATACTTCCTTTTTTCACCCTATGTTTAGGTGGTAAGCTGATCGTTGCGGAAGAGAAGCAAGAGGGTAGAGTGGGTTGGTCTGTGTACCGAAGTTACATGAAGGCAGCCGGAGGCTACATACTGTCAGCATTTGTCATCTTCATATTCTTCATAGCCATAGCTTCTCAGTCATTCGCAAACTGGTGGCTGTCCTTCTGGCTCAGCCAAGGCAGTGGGGTAGGAATTTATTTTGTGGATATTACCAATACATGTAGAGCAGTTATCGAGATTATACTGGAATGTTTTAGTGCAAGGGTATAATATCAATTACAAGGGTTGTGGGTGACGTAAATGTTTTGAACCATGTTGTGAAGGATAATGTTCAATGAATAATGTGTGGTATAAGGAAAACATGTGTGGCAAATTTGTAATAGATCCGCACAGAATTGAACATTCTACCAGGAGAGGAAATCAAAGAAAGCACTCTAAAATAAACTCTGGTAATTTTTCTGTTACAGAATACAACAATAACAGACGGCAACTTAACATACATCAGTAAAAGCATATCAGACCATCCTAATCTACACTTTTACACGACTGTATACGGAGCCAGTGTTGGAGTCATGATTGTAACTACAGCATTTAGAGCATTTTTGTTCATGAAGGTATGCTAGTCTAAAGTATTTATCAAAATATATATCAAGTATCAATTTTATTAATGGTGCTTTATAGAAGTATTTTCTTAATATTAATAAATATCTTTATGAAGCTGAATGTGTGTAAAGTAGTATTATAATATGCTTTGGATAAAACTGATAATATGAAGCATCATGATTTTGTTTTCAATTTTGCCTTTCTTTTCTGTGTACAGTTCTTGACACAAGCAATTTTAACTTTATTTTGACTTAAATCCATTTTTCAGAAACACTCAAGTTATATTTATTTGTTTATTGATTCAATTTCAGGTGACCCTGAGGGCTTCCAGTAACATGCACAACAATATCTTCAAGAAGGTACTGGCTTCTCCCATGAAGTTCTTTGATACGACCCCTGTGGGGAGAATTATTAATAGATTTTCCTCTGACTTAGATGAGAGTAAGTACACTTTTACTTCTCCCAAGATTTTTTACATGACCCTTGTAGGGATAATTATAAGTTATTTCCCTTACATTTTTTTATGAAAATATATACATAATAACTTCTCCCATGAAGTTGTTTATATGATCATTTTGGAGAGAATTATTAATAGATTCTCCTCTGACTTTGATGAGAGTCAGTACATAATTACTTCTCCCATGATTTTTTACATGATCCGTGTAGGGATAATTATAAGTGAGTTTCCTTCCAATTTTGATAAAAATAGGTTACCATACATAATAACTTCTCCCATAAAGTTGTTTATATGATCATCTTGGTGAGAATTATTTTTAGATTATCCTCAGACTTAAGATTAGTGTAGGAGTATGATGGCTTCTCCCATTAGGTGTTGGGAGAAATATTATTATATTCTTTAAAACCTCGATTAAAGTAAATGCATCAAAATAGTAACTTCTCCCTTGAGGCTTTTGATATGACCCCCTGTATGCAGAAATATTCATAGACTCTTTCAGACTTCAGGTTAGAGTAAATCTACTTGTTAGTTAGTAAATACATAATGAATAAATGAAGCTTTGATATGACCCCTGTATGCAGAAATATTGATAGATTCTTTCAAACTTCAGCAAGAGTAAATCGACAGATTATTATATACAGCTGTCTACGGTGACTTGAAGGAAGGAATTTTGATAAATAATTTTAAACTAAGTCTTATTTTTGATTAAATCAACTTGGAGTGAATTCATTTTTATAACTTAACATTTTTTTCGTATCTCATGAAGTTTTTGATATAACTGCTTTATGGAGAAATATCAATATATTTTTTTAGACTTCTGGCCCAAATTTCTTAAAATATCTTAAGCATAAAAGGATCAAGTATTATAATTCATTTAAAAAAATACTTGTTGAATCAGTTTTATAAACCAAACCATCGTTTTTGTTTATTTGGAAAATAATTTTCTTTGAATGTTTCGAAACTCTTTAAAAAGAAAAACAATATACATGTATAGAATTTATACCAAAACAGAAATAATGAGCTTAGCTTAACTTGATTCCATTTTGGGGGATGAGAAATGGGTGCCAGAAATCTTCTCCTTTAAGTTTGTGTTTTATAAAACACCCGTGGGGAAAAATCACCAATACATTTTTCTGAGACCTGTATGATAGAAGTCACCTGTAACTTCTACTAATGAGCCTTATACAAGCCTTATACATGTGTATTTCATCATTATGCATTGAAATACATTAATTTTTTGGGCCCATCTTTTCGATTAAAGATCGGAAGGTTGAAAGGATTGAATTCTTTAGCGAGATTCAGATATCGAGTTCATGTAAAATATGCAAATTGAAATAACATACTACCAACCTACTTGTTTCAAAATATGCAAGCTAAAACCAAGAATCAAGGATTCGATAAAACGGTTGAACGACACTCTCAATGTTAAGATGGCTCTTTAGTCTTTACATTACATTACCTCCCACATTCCCTTTAACAGTTGATGTGCGGTTACCAAGCTCTAGCGAGATGTTCATCCAGAACTTCTTCATGATCCTATTTTCTCTCTGCATCATCGCCTACGTCTCCCAGTGGTTCCTTATTGCCTTTCTGCCACTCTTCATCTGCTTTCTGGTCCTTAACAAGATCTTCACGTCAGGGGTAGGTATTAATTATTTTTGCAATCCTTAATAAGATCTTCACGTCAGGGGTAGGTATTCATAATTTTTCCTGATCCTTAACAAGATTTTCACGTCAGGGGTAGGTATTCATAATTTTTCCCGATCCTTAACAATGTCTTCACGTCAGGTGTAGGTATTCATAATTTTTCCTAATCCTTAACAAGATCTTCACGTCAGGGGTAGGTATTCATAATTTTTCCCGATCCTTAACAATGTCTTCACGTCAGGGGTAGGTATTCATAATTTTTCCCGATCCTGAACAATGTCTTCATGTCTGGGGTAGGTATTGATAATTTTTATCCCAATTCTTAACAAGGTCTTTACTTCAAGGGTAGGTATTCATAATTTTTCCTGATCTTATACAATGTCTTCGCTTGAGAGAAAGGTGCTCATAGTTTAATGCAATTCTTAACAAGGTCTTCATGTCAGGGTTAGGTATTCATAATTTTTCCTGATCCTAAACAAGGTCTTCATGATGAGGATGAACCTTATTAACAAGTTTCTAATACGTTGCGTTGTTCATGTTTCAGGTGCGTGACTTGATGAGGATGAACCTTATTACCAAGTCGCCGGTGATAAGTCACGTGACCGCCTCTGTCCAGGGAATCAGTACAATCCACGCCTTTGGGAAAACTGACCAGTTCCTAAATAAGTAGGCACAATGTGCTTTCAAATATTATTTAGTTAAAGGGACTATACACCAGATTGGCACCAAAAAATGTTTTTTTCTGTAATGAATCTCAGGACATTTATTTAATAAAATGTTTTACTCTTTGATATCATAATGGTAAAAAAAAAAATGTAAAAAAATTGAGTCGGAGATCGGTTTTGAACCGGTGTCGCCAAAATTACAGACCAGTGTTGTATCCACTGTGCTAGGAAGGCTTACCCTTAACCATTGGAATATTTAAGCTATATACCTAACTTGGTAATATCATGTGATAACATCGACTACAATCACGCATAAGAATGAATTCTTCTAGGTATACATATCTAGTAATATTTTTTAATGGAAAAATAAGAAAAAACTGCGAAAAACAAATTAGTTGTAAACTATGTGGTACTTCAGTTAGTTAGTTTCAATGCATTGTACACATCGATAACAAGTTTATGTCTGTTTTCGACAATTTTCTTTTTTTTAGCTATTTCATCATACGGTGTATAGCCCCTTGAAGACTAACACTCTACTCTTAATATTGATGTTTCTGGGATAACCTTACTTCACTGTTATTTTAGAATAAGTGGTTAAATTATGAAACAGTTTTTTTATCAAAGAAAAAAAAACTTTTTTCTTGAGATAGGTAGAAAAAATATTGTAAGTTTAAGTGGCAAATTTGTAACAAATTTAAAAAAATAAATAACAGGAAATATGTCAATTTTGCACAATTAAGATATCATAAGTTGGCTTATCTTGTTCTAAACAATTGACTTTAAACATATTTATTGCATGATTAATACGATTGAGAACCAGAACAGTATATAGGATTTAGGGTTAGAACTGATAAATGGGGCTCAATCTTATTCAGAAATATTAACAACCTTGTTCAGAACTTCGTTAAAGTTCACAACGTTGTTAACTGGGTTGTTGTTAACTTTAAAAGGTGAAACATTTTGTAACTATTTTTTTTTGCTCATATATTTAGATAAAACACATATATCAGAAACTGCTGTCTCGAACTGTGTAAGAAATCAAGTCTTTTTCTGTAGTACCCACAAGTCCGACCATCGGACCCATTCCCAAAGACAATTATATGATACTTTTCCCCAGCTTCAGAAAATAATCCCAATCAAAAGTTAAAAAAAAAAAATTTTTTTTTTTACCTGTACTCGTTCTTTCAACATCCTAATAAATTATGTGATGTAAAGTTTTGGGGATAATTGAATTCGGAAAAAATATTTTCATCACATTCAGAGATCAGTACGAAATATTATCTGTCATGATAGCAATAGATATAATACACCCCAATGATTGCTATTTCAGCCGTTTTGAGTCTTTTGAAAGGGAAAAGAAACTAATTATGTTATAATTTCCTCATTCGCAGGAGACTGAAAAGCTTGTTCTTTTAACTGTGCAATTTCCCAATTTTGACATATTCACAATGCAAATTTTCCCAAAATGTCTAGGGTCTTTTTCCCAAAATGGGCAGAAAAAGCCCTGAAAATACTTGAGATCACAAATATGTCCATTTTAGTACCAGATGAGTAAAGATTTAAGGTTAACAAAGCTAAGATTAACAACGCTGTTAAATTTAACAAAGTTTTTAAGCAATCAGCAATAAGCCCACTGTTAAGAAAAGTAGATATTTTAATACATTTGTACATCTTTTCATATTCCAGGTTTTGTTGAAACATATTGTAATTCATGAAAATGTATAAACGAGAACGAATATTTCTGTTCATATATTAAGGAATTTGATCGAAAGCTAAAAGCTTATAAATATCATCTACTATTTCAGGTTTAACACGCTGGTTGACAAGAACAGTGTATATTTCTACCTGTTCTTCTGCTCAAACCGCTGGCTGGCTTTCCGTCTCGATTTGATCAGCACGTGTGTTGTGGCGTTAACGGGCCTGTGTATCGTTCTCACATACGAGAGCATCAACCCTGCCATGGCTGGGCTCGCTATGTCTTTCGCAATACAGGTTAGAAAATGGATTCTTTATCCTTGTTTGTTGTAAATGTTTTTAGTGGTGTATTTTCTGTCAATGAGTTGATGTACTGTTGGATATGTTTATGTGTCTGGTGAATGTATACATACATATAAATTCAGAGTTGAATGCACATTTGGTTGTCTGGTTAGGGCAGTGGTTAGTGCACTCACTTCTTACCTAGGTGATCAGGTTTTGAATCATGGCCTGGGCGTATGTGAGTTTGGTTTGTGGTCACCAAGCCGGACAAGTAGGTTTTCTCCGGGTACTCTGGTACTCACACCACAAGACCACACTCTCGTGCAACATTGTGCCAACGAGATTGATTAATATAAGTTGAAATAACTTGTTTCACAATCGTTGTAAAAATAAATAAGTTTAAACTAATATACATGTCCTTCGTAGCAGTCTAAATGTATGTCATACCTTTTGTGTTGTCTGCGAAGCATATTAATTAAATAATAATGTGGCTGCATCTTACCATCAAAAACATTTAAACAGTATTCTTTGTATTTGAAATACTAATGATGACCACTGGTGGCGGGTGCAGCCACATTACAAAACATTTTAATATTCCGTGTAATTCATGTAATTTCTACCCCCTTATCCTAAATCCACCAGTTGAATAGATGGTGACACTCCAACATAAGCGACCTATTCCTCCCACTGTATGGACGATTACTCAGCCGTAACCTCATGTGTTTTGTATAAATGATGATACTTTGATGGAAGCAATATTCCTTACAAACTTATCTATTCGATCATTCTAGATGACAGGGTTGTTCCAGTTTACAATCAGGCAGGCAATTGAAAGTGAGGCCAAGTTTGTTGCTGTCCAGAGGCTGACACAGTACTCGGAGGTAGGTGGGAAATAATGGGGCGGTTTGTAGCAACACGAGCAGGAATTTAAAGGAAAGAAATGGGGTTTTATAAGGCTTGCAAGGTCCTACAAACTATCAGATTTGCTCAAATGATCAGTTTTCTATAAAGGAGCAGTTTAAAGTTGCACTCTCACAGATGAACCGTTTTGGCAACTTTTTTATTTTGTGTCTTGGAATGAGGAATGAATGAGCCAATTTTTTTGTAAATATCAGCAAACGAATGAAATAAGATTGCTGACAAAAGATCAGATCGCAGATTTTTTTCTGTTTGAAAATTAACATCAGTTTTTGAACTTAAATATAAATAATCTGCGATCTAATTTTTTTGTCTGCATTCTTATTTAACTGTTTTCTATGGATTTTCGCAAAAATTGGCTCGTTCCAAGACAAAAAAATGAAAAAGTTGTCAAAACTTTCAATCTGTGACAGTGCAGCTTCAAAGGGGGCGGTACTGGTTAAAGCAGTTAGAGATGGAGAGTAGTAGCGGGCAGTTAACTACATTATCAAAAATTATAAGAAAAATCAAATTGGCTGAACATACATTTGTAAGAACTATCAATTTGATAAAGTGACCAAATTTTGACATAGATGCACAAGCAATGCGGTAAAAAATTAATTTAAACAAAAAATGAAGTAGATTCAGCATTTGAAATGACAAAACAATCAGCTTCAAAGCCTATAAAGATGAAAAGCATCCAATGGTCTGATATGGTCAAACCATGCTTTTGATTTACTGTCATGTGTTAGAAAAGAAGAAAAATTTAGTAGTCACCTCAGAATTGGTATGATTTGTTCTTTATTAATGATTTCCTTTCCATGCAAGATAACTCCTACAAACACATGCTAGCCTAGTTTGTCTGGTTTTGATGATGTTCCTCACGGAGAAATAATTTTGTAAAGTTTCCAAGATGGCTTCAAATGAGAGAATAGTGCTTATTTATATTTCAACAAGGAAATTAACAAAATTTTGATTAAGAAAAGCTTTCATGTGGTCTATTTTTTTCAATGTTAATTTTTTTGTTCTTTTTCAAAACACACTATGATATCATATCATTTTACTATAAATATTTGTGCTCCAAGTTCGCGTATATAAGTTAATTCAAATTGAAACAAACACATTTATTGTGTGTTTCGTAAGAAATGCCAGATACTGCTTTCACTGAGCGACAATTGGGCTTAAAAGATTGCTTCATTTGGCACTCCAATTTGGCAATATCTTCATGATATCACAATCTTAATAATAAAAGAATCATAAGACCTTGACCCCTTGTTTCAGTCGGTGTAATATTATTTCTGTCTATACCTGTACTTATAAGAAAATCTTTAAATTAAAACGTTTCAAAACTGCTGGACACTGCTCTCCAACCGCATTTTTAGAGCCTTTAGGAATACTTAGAAGACTTACTTGAATGGCATATTGTGAAAGGCGTGCTATGATCAATGTTTTAGTTTTTAGACAAATGTGATTAATATTAATCATGTAATGGATGTTAAGCATATATGATGATTATTCAGGGATTTAAAATCAGACAAAACATGAAAAATGTGTGATTTTTCCTTTCTTATATTATTTTTTTTACCCTACCCAAGAATGTGGAATCAGAAGGCCCAGAAATCATCAAAGATCATCGCCCGCAAGCGGACTGGCCCAAAAACGGGGAAATCAGGTTTGACCGCTACAAGATGCGTTACCGTGACAACCTGCCCCTTGCACTAAAAGGGTTAAAGTTCACGATCAGGGCCAAGGACAAGGTTGGAATTGTAGGAAGATCAGGCTCAGGTAGATATAATGGAGGAAATTATCCTTCATTGTTGAAAGTTAAAATAATATTATATAAAAAATGTATCGATTGCTTGGCTCATATTTTTCTGTTTCCTTACAAATGCATACAGTAGCACCCAAATCTTAATTTGAAACTAATTATTAATTCCTTATTTAAGTTTTAAAGCTGCACTCTCACAGATATACCATTTTTACAACTTTTTTATTTTTTGTCTTGGAAAGAGCAAATTTTTGCGTAAATATCTGCAAACCAGTGATACAAGACTGCTGACAAAAAATCAGATTGTAGAGTTTCATATTTCCGTTCGAATATTAATGTTTTATGGCTTAAACCGTTACTAACGGTTTAAGAAAAATGCATAAAACATCAATTTTTTAACTTAAATATAAAAAATCTGCGATCTGCTTTTTTGTCAGCAGTCTTATATATTTACTGGTTTCCATTGATTTTCGCAAAAATTGGCTCGTTTCAAGGCAAAAAAAAAAAAAGTTGTCAAAACGTGCAATCTGTGAGAGTGCAGTTTTAACTCTTTCTTGACCTTTCGGCACTAAGGCCTTTTTCAAAATACTAACAAAGAAACAATTTTTTTTCCATTTTGAGACTTAACATGGTAAATGTAATATAGAGCACGATGTCATACAGGAAATGACATCATTTTAAAATTATAAAAGTACGCCAAGTTGATTTAAATCAAAAGAAGCTAATTATGTATTTTACGTGAGTCCTGCAGCCATATGCAAATAAATTTGGCGCTCCAATTTGGCATGATTTTCATGACGTTACAAATTAGATTTACCATGCATATACCAGGAAACTTAATATTATTGGTCAGCTTTATTGAAAAATTACTTAGAACACCATTCAAAATATTCACATGCAGCGTTGATACACATAAACACATATACATGTTAAAAGTCTAAGTACTCTGATTTGAATGTTTTGTTTAGTTGTGTGAATGTAAAAACGACAACAATAGATTAGCTTTGGCATCTTACAGGCAAGTCGTCCTTGGGGATTGGTTTATTCCGACTAGTAGAGCCTATGTCAGGCACCATATTCATAGATGATGTCGACATCACAACTATCGGGCTGTCGGACCTTCGATCACGTCTCGCCATCATTCCCCAGGATCCCGTCCTATTCGTTGGCACCGTTAGGTAATGCTCAATACTGAGGTTAAGATCGCTTGTTGAATGATATTATTTTTCAAAAAAATATTCTAGTTTACAGTTTGTTAAGAGTGCCAAGCTGGACAAGTAGGTTGTCTTTCAAGAATTCATGTCCACCATAGCATATTAGTATTACCATACTTGTGGTTACATTGTGCCATCTACAGTTATTTATATTAAAGCTGCACTCTCATGGATTCATAGTCTTTACTTTTTTTTAAATTTTTATCTTAGAATCAGCTGATTTTGGCATCAATGCCTTCGATTGAGTCATAAAAGATAACTCACAATAGAACAGATCTCAATTTTGATGGAAAACTGTCAGAAAACCTATTTTTCTTTAGTAACGCTTTTAGCCATAAAACTTCAATTTTAAAACATACATGTATATGAAAACTTTGATCTGATTTTTTGTCAGCAGTCTTATATCACTGGTTTCCAGACATTTACTCAAGAACTCACTCATTCCAAGACAGAAAATGACAAAGTTGTCAAAACGTTCAATTTATGAGAGTGCAGCTTTGAGATAATTTTGTAATAAATTGTTTCACAACTTCATACTATTAAAGATTTGCATATAACTGTTATCAACTGTGTCTTTTATACATCTTTTGTTGATAAGCTTTCTTTTACAATAAATTATTGATAGTTTTTAAGGATTGATCACATTCTTTGGTGTATTCATGCTGTTATAATATACAAGTGCTAGCTTGCAAATTTTCCAGAATGTGCTAGTACTGCCATTCAAGGATTTGCTTACGTGCCCTCCTGCATTTTATTAAAATGATAAAACGAAAAAATGTGATCAGCCCTTAAATCATTAAATTATGTAAACTTTAAACGTTCTTCGGAGCTTATTATTTTACTTGTTTGCCATAGTGACTTCAAATCAAACTTACCTTAAATTCCCGATCTATCGTTTTCCCAGGTACAACTTAGACCCATTTGGTCAGCATGCAGACAGTGCCTTGTGGGAAGCCCTCGGGAAATGTCATATTAAAGACACCGTAAGTTGCTGTAATACTGTGCTAAATTGAAGTTATGTAATTATGAAATAAAAGAAAGAAATGTAGCCACCTAATCGCATCAGCTGTTACAGCCTAATGATTACTACTGGTAATGCTTCTACACTATAGGCTGAGAATTCAAGCTGCAAATTTTAAATTAATTGTTTGTAGAAAAATACTGTTAAAGTTTCCTGACTTTCTATTGACAGCTTAGGTATGAAGAGTGAATCATTAGAGTATAAATTGCAGTTGCAGTATGGTTTAGTGTTGCATTACATATTTACCTTATCATTAATTTTACTTAATGTTGTAGATCCAGTCACTGGAGTTGCAGTTGGACCACCAGGTTGTAGAGAACGGGGAGAATTTCTCAGTCGGAGAACGTCAGCTTATGTGTATGGCGCGGGCACTGCTACGCAACAGCAAGGTAATGTACCTACCTACAATACTTGAAATATTTCACCTCATGTGTAAGGTGTGGGCACTGCTGCAATGTAATGTACCTACTTTGAATTTGTCAAAGAACATCAGCAAAAACAATGAATTGATTAATTTTGGTGTACTTGGAATCCTTTATACTCCGGTTTTCCCCACAACACAAGACCACACTCTCGGGTTAAATTGTTCCAACGAGACATATTGGAATGGAACCTGGTTTATATATTGTCAAATAAACACACACAAGTACAGAATGTACCTTGATGTTAGCTGTCATGATTCACAAGTTATTCCTCTGGATAGTTTGAAAAAGTCATGCAAAAGCTTTACCTTGGACATAACTTAAAAAACATTTATTTTTTATTCACATGGAACTTTATACACATTTGCTAGTAACTGGTTTTACAATACACAAGTGTAGCAACGGCCATTGCCTTGAATAATTGTCAAGTTATCCCCCTTGGAAGTTTAAAGAAGTCATGCAAAACTTTTGGCCATATCGACGGACCTATACACCTTTGAAATTCCCTCTAGTGCCTATAGCATTTAGCTCAAACTAATGCAAGCAGCGGGATCTCAATCTTAGATCTGTGGTGTGATTATTAATGAGATGTACAAGTCCGTGCCATAACTTAATAACCATAAAAATGAAAAACTTATCTCTGGGCTTATTATATTCTGTGTCTTATAGATCCTGATGCTAGATGAGGCCACTGCAGCTATTGATACGGAGACAGATGCCCTCGTACAACAGACGATCAAGGAAGCCTTTGTTGACTGTACAATGTTGATCATTGCACACAGGCTGAACACAGTGCTTGGGTGTGACCGCATCCTGGTCATGGAAGATGGGCTGGTATGTCACATGGTTGTCCTATTAGGCTTCAATTATATTGACATGCTAGTGCAATAACTCAATAACTGCATATGGAAATAAAAGCCGTTATTGAGTTTTTGCATGAAGGTGGCGATATGCCCTTAATTTTTTGTCCTAAAAAAATGTCCAGTGGCTGTATTTTAATTGTCTTAGATTTAACTTAAATTTAAAGAGTAGAATCTACAGGTTTTGATAGGACTATAATATTAATTTGCAACTAATCTCAGTGGAATCACTGAGGCATGTCTAAGGATAAGGATACAAATTACGTTGTTAGGAATTATAAAGTCGCATTGGTCTCCTCATTGTTGGCATCATTGTCATGCAAAACATTAACCTTTCCCTTGAAGTCTTGAGTCTTAAAGACGCCTAAAAACTATTCAGTTCAGTATGAATTCATCAAGTTAAGTATGTAATTTCCTTTTCCTTCTTACCAGGTTGTGGAGTATGGACGCCCCAAAGATCTGATGGCGAGCAGCAGTTCTAAGTTCAAGGCCATGTTAGACGCCGCGGAGAAACAAAACGAGCAGCATCGGGGATCCATGGAAAACATGAATCACTGACACACCTGACAGAGTTGAACATTGTTTAAGTTAAAAGTTTGATTGTGACGAAAGAAATGGAACCATTTTGATTTTTATGCAGAAACCTTAACAGGTGTCCATTTTGAGAGGTTATGAGAAAGTGCCTTAGTGGGGATTGGTCCCGCAGTATTTTGGATGAGGGGTGGAAACCATTACTGTATAAACACCGGAATTTGTGTATACATAGCACTTGACAACTCTCACTTGCTTATAGAACATATTATTGGCTAACTTAAACTTGCATAGCTCATTGACCATTTGAATGATATAAAAATGTCTGAGAGAACTTCTGACACATGGGCAAATAATATTCAGAACAGAACAGAGCAGGCAAGCTTACATCATTTCCTAACTTAAGTTATTTTCTTAAGTATCTCATTTATCATATGAAATAATCACTTCATAAGATCTGAAATTCTTTATTTATTTGATTCAAAATACATATTTTTATGTAAAAAAACAACATTTATACTATTCTTTGAAATCTATGAAAATCATAGGAAATTGAGTTAAGTTAAGAAATGACTTAAGATGTATTATGAATACCACACCATTGCATATGTATTTGTTAGGTTAAATTTAGAATGAATGTATGTACGTTTGTATTAAACATACATGTAGCAGACATGTTGAATATCATTGAATTTCTCAAGAAAAGAATGGCAGAATTGTGAATCCAATCTGGTAGTAGAAAGGCCTGGTAAAACGACCTTCTAGAGCAGATAGCTTAGGCCTTATATAATTGTAAAATGTATTATTATACATTGAAATATTTTAGATTGTACGGAACATGACAAACTAGGACTATATGATCATTAGGTTCACTTTGTTAGAATTAGAGAAATCACATGACATAGATGTAGACACAGCAGTAGAATTTACAATAGTATGGGAGTGCAATACTTATTGAGCCCCAATTTCTCGAAACTTCTTAAGTCCCTTTTAACAGGATTAAGCTAAACTCGCTATTTTTGGTTTTCAATAGTTAGGGAAATATATTTAGTTTTTATACTTTAGAAAGGAATTATCTGTATGTTAATTACATTAAACCATTTTTAATTTATCAAAATTGCATTCAAGCATGAATTTTGGCCAATTGAAATAAGCTACCTAAGCCTATTAAGCTTAAGAAGTTTCAAGATATCAGGACGAGATAATAGTTTGGGTTGGCTCCATGAATGATGCTTTTCTTTGTATGATGATATGTAAAATATGGTATGATCACGAACATTTACACTTCTTCCATGATCAACTAGCATGACACAGTGGCAAATATCATGACATGAAGGCAGATAAATGATTTAGTGACAAATCTGAAAATATTTGAGAGAAAGAGGTTAACAGGCCTGGTGCTATTTTTTTGAAACTACTTAAGTCTGCTTTATTAACATTTGCCTAGTCTTTTGTACAGATGAAACTTGACATTAATATTGCATAACACCAAAGTAGCTTTTACCTCATGGTTTGTCTCAATATTGCGCTCAGGTTGTATTAGAGAAGCATAGTTAAACCAAAGATGTATGACTTTACAAAGTTTGCTATAATTTTATACAAACATATTTTGTTGGTTACATTTCTATTAAATCATTAACGCAATTGCAGAATGTACTGCTAATTTTAATGTATATAAGTATTGATTGCATTTTTTCTTGCACACATGCTGTATGAATGCAGTAGGGCAAGCGAGCAAATTACCAAGAAGCGCTATAGCGCGCGTTCAGTACTGCGTTGATACAGCACAAAGGCAAGAAAAAAATCAACAAATCCTTAAATAAAATGCTTAAGCTAAGCTCACTAATTTTTTGTTCCACTATAACCTGTTATTTATTGACCATTTTTAAAAGTGTTTTGACAGTTTATTGAAGTTAAATGTCTGATAAGCACAAAAAGCTTAGTTTTATCTATCAAAATCAGGTTAAAGTTAGAAAAATTGCTAAACCAAAATAAGCTGCTTAAGTTTTTTCAGCTGAAGAAGATTCAAGTTTACCTTGAAAAAAGTAGCATTCCACTATTGCAGAGCTCATAAGCTTACAGTACTCAATTCTAGAGGTGAAAGAAGTTGGGGTTTTTATACCTTTATATATCATTTTTGCTTTTACCCATTTTAAAATTAATAGTTTTTGGTAGACATATGTAAATACATCATACTGTTTTGTTCCACGTTGAACAAAAATATAACAAGTAAATAAATATTTTGTTTTAATTGATTGTAAACTTGGCTAGCAGAATTAAGTAACATGTCATTCAAAAACATTCTTGGAGTGGTACATTATTTTATGGCAAACAACATTTAAGGCCACTATAGATTAATTACTAGATTTTCATCCCATCTGCCCCATTTGCTCTGTTGCACCTAAGAGGAACTGCGTAAATTAATAGCTTCGGTGTTGATGTGTTCGTGGTTCGATTAAAACGCATGTATAAAGTCCTACCAATGAGACTAAGAGTATCTTCCTACTCATATATAAAGTCCTACCAATGAGACTAAGAGTATCTTCCTACTCATATATATAGTCCTTTATGCAATAAGAAAGAGCGTGAAGACATATTCAATGGTGAAACAGTCATCAAAAAAAAATGCCAACACATTCCCATTTAAAAAGGAAATGGACTAATATCTAGCTATTGATTTATATTGGCCTAAACACCAAGCTTTTTAATGTCATTTAAGACAAATTTCATATCATGCACTGTTACCTCATGGTCGTTGAATTTACAATTGTGGTTGGTTCATGATTTTGTAATTTTATGAAATAGGCTTTTATTTCCAAAGATTATTTTTTGCTAACATATAGTTTGAAGTATATCATTTTTAAATGTTTTCTACAGATACTTACACATGTATACAGTTATATTTGAATTTCTACATCAACCATTCCATACCTTTTCACTGTTATCCCCTTTACAATGCATTATAAATTATCCAACACATTAATTGTCAAAATGTTATTGTTTATATATATCCTTTAAAGGGACTAGACACCAGGTTGTCCCAAAATCGGCAAATACATTATTTCCACAAAACAAGCCTAGAATTGTCAATACGAGCTATTATAAGGCTGATAATATATCATTTTACATGATTTATAAATTATTTTGTGTATGGCTCAGCTGAGTTCACTTTCGTTTTAAAATAGCTGATAATGGTTTTCCAGTTTATAGTGTGTATATTTAGCATGTGAAAGCAACATGATTAGTGCAGATACAAATACCGATGCTATTTTTAAATTACTTGGATATACTTGGTAGACATACCAAGTAAATTTCGAATTTGAAAACAATACGCAAAAACTGCGAAAGATGCATGTGTCGTAACTCGTAAGTGATATGATACACCAGGAAACAACGATACACAACGATATCAATTTTATGTTAATTTTCTTTTCTTTCACTTGTATCATCTGGTATCTAGTCCCTTTAACCTGTTCCATTGGTACGCATACGTATGGGCAAACCTGTTAAATTGGTCCGGCCACTCAGAGCAGACATTTATCTGTTGGGGTGGGGGTGGGGGGAATGTCCTTTTCAAGAAGAGTTGTATTATATAATGTATGTATTGTTTAAATTTACTATTTGGCTGCTAAGGGTTATAATGGATTTTTATGACGATTTTTGTTGTATATACAATTCTTAGATATTTACACTTTTAAGAACGTAAAGTGTTATTGATATGATCATAAACATTATTTTATATATTGTTGACATTGTTTTTTGATTTGATGTATATGTGTAATAAATTGTTGAATAGATGATGTTGATTAAATGTTTTTGTTTTTTTAATTGTCGATCGCTATTCTGTGTGTACTATTTTCCTTGTCTTGTAATGGAATTTATGTTTTACATTTTTAAGAAATACGCCCACCAAGAAGATGGTGTCCTTAATGGCGTAATTATTGAAATACCACAGGTGGTGCCTTCAAGCAAAATGCAAAATAACATTTGGAACACCTCGGTCATTTTCCATCGAAATCAACCACGGATGTTTACCGGTACATCAGAAGAAGTAGTTCGTAAAATTTTAAATTATAGTATTAATCAAATGTATTTTTTTATTTTGTATAACTAAGTTTAAATTGATTGCCAGTGAAGTCTATTTTTGCATATATAAGTAAGATAACCAAGCGCAAAATCAAAAAAAAGTTTATCTGCTAAATTGAAATTACTACTCGATCTACTTGCAGCGTAGTTAAATGTCAAGATTTCTGACATTGTAAACCGTCCATACACATCCGAGGTTGTTTTCGATGGAAAATGGCCGAGGTATTCCGAATGGCAAAAATAACATGTATGAGCTACGTCATTTGGGCCCCAATACTACGGTTTGCAAATCGATTTAAGCGTTTTGAATCATTGAGAAGTGGCGGTGATAACTGCAATCCAATCCAACATAACCTGCGTATCCATAAGTATCACGTGACAAAACTGTCCAATTGCGTTTTAAGGTGTTTGAGTGTGCCATTGAAATGATTGACATACCTCAATAGGCTCAACTCGACGTCTTCAACAGGGTATAAAATGTCGAGACTGACTTGGTTTGGGCAGAATAACATGACCTCGTCATCGGTGCAAAATCAGCTGATTGCAAATAACGTTTCGCTAAGGTTATTTGTGAAGTGAACATTAGTAAGATTATGGTGCATAATTAAAGTAAATGCTATTCCAGCTGCGGAGCTTTACAATCTACAAAGCTTATTCAAGTTCAAGTCACATGGTAAATAACATAAAAGACACACACGGTCCACGCACTGGTTATAATACACTCCAGTACAATACGACCCAATTTCATTCTGCTGGCGACATGTGACGTCATAACAAGTATCATTGCGCGATGTTAAAATGGCGTCATAAAACAAACACGTGCGTCAATTCAATGACATTTACCATGAAATATTTGTCTTTTACGTGATTTAAACCAGTAATGTATATAATAAACGGAGTATTAGAATTGCGTTTTGATCCGAAATGTCCTATTTGATTTTGGAAATTTTGGCCTCTGAAAAAGTCCACTCGAGTCGAATACAACATTAACTGATCAAAACGCAGACCTTATAACCATATTCTATTGTAACCCCATAGTTAATGTACCCTGTAATCCTGCTATCTTCACTTTTGTATGCGTCTGAGGGATCTTACCCTTGGTTATGTTTAAGGCACTAATAATTATGCTTCCATTATTATTATTATTATTATTATTATTATTATTATTATTATTATTATTATTATTATTACTTTTATTATTGATATTATGATCATCGTCATTATTATTATTATTATTATTATTATTATTATTATTATTATTATTATTATTATTATTATTATTATTATTATTGACTACGTTAAGGCATATAGTGCATATTAACCAGACTGTATTTTCCAAAGGTTGCCACTATGCACATTCACACTCAGTGCAGTCAATATATATTTAAAATTTAATTTTGAACAAATTATAACAAATAACTATTACAGTGACAAGGTCATTTACTTTTGGTGTTTCTAATGTCAATAAATCATTTTAACTGACAATCGCGTATCTTGCTGCCATTTTGGCAACAATTGTCGGCTGGTAAACCAAGCGCTCAGGTGATCACACGTCGTCTTTAACCATCTCCTTCGCAGCAGCAGCATCGTGCTTTCTAGTCTGGTTCCCTGCTTACTGATATTCCATACAGTACCGATAGGGGAAGGTACTCCAGACTACGTGCTTTCTGGCACAAATAAATTGGTATGCAGGAAAATACCATCTTGCATTACCCCACCATGCCAGATGAGTCGCTTGCATCAACGCGCCCGTTCTCTTTTTTACTGTATACATCATGGCTTTTCAAAAGAGCTCGATCGATTATATATGTAAGTATGCAATATTTTTTTTTATCCAAAAATGAAAGTAAGCAAGCTTTTAAAACGCAATTAAAGCGGAACTATTTGAGATCAAAATTGAACTTGAATCAATACGCGTTCTGAAATCAGTAAAGAATGGAACCCGAGCGGGAACGTGCGTTAACCGGTTACGACGCTTATTGTGTCTTGCGCATGTGCCAACAATTGCCTTTTTACTGGAAATATATTTAGTTTGGCAATACATAGGTTAGCCAAATTGGATCGCAAATGGATAGTTAGTCTAAAATGTTAGGAAAACTTGCATTATCCACGTATTTAGACGAAAGTGATTTGACTTCTGGTCTTTTTTATATATCATATTTACATATTCCCCCTCTTCACATGAGACCATTTTATATGATACCTTAAATTGCAAGGGGTCGCCATGCAAACATCGAAAACTCATATTTATGTACATCGAATAGCTCAAATGACAGTTAATGATTATTCGTACATTGATCTGATAGAATGAAATAAAAACACTGTATTTATCCAATATATTTCATTAACATTTCAATATAATAAATCGATATGTAATTGACGAATGGATTAGATTTCAATTAATATGGAGTTCAGTCTCTCATCATTAAAGTGACACTCTTATTCAAAATCAATACATAAACATGTAAAACAAACATAAATTTTGAGTGATACACTTTAAACTACATACTGAATAATGCATTGATAGAAACAATTCATTTCTAATAACAAGATTGTAACCGTGCATTTAATAGCTGAAAATGCAGAAATATTAAATGTTTGGTGAGTGCTAAAATTTACTGTGAACTACTACCGTAGAAATACCGTTTTTGCACATTTCTTTCAAAATAAACTCTGTATCCTTCATAAAAAACATTGTTTTTGACATGTATTCATCCTTTTTTGTGTATTCAAAAATTGTATTAAGTTTGGTAAATCTTATTTGGGAGTAAGAGAGCATCTTTAATAAAGTAGTATCAGTCTGTCATCGTTAATATAGATCCATTAAATTGATGTCAGTGAATTATTGACCAGAGGATGCCAACCACTTGTCGCACATGCTCCTGCATTGGCTTTCTCTCAGGAACGCGTTGTCTCCCGGCCTGGTGTCATAGCATGCTTCCGGAAGTCGCACGCATCTTTTCCCATTCCAGTGCCAAAGGTAGTCTTTGTTAGCGGGCGGGCAGAAGCCCACTGGTCGGGGTTTCTGTCCGTAGCAAGGGCTCATCAAGCTTTCGCCAAGGGAGACAATTAGCGCAAGCGCTACCAGAGTTATCAGAAATTTCATCATTTCGGTTTACCTGCAATCAGATATATCAAAATAAAATGAAAGCGATAGGGACCAGCCCAGCACTTTATAAATAAATCGAATACCCTGTTAAGAGCCACAAGTTACCGGCCTTACAGACACCTATAAAATCGACGTCACAAAAACGACGAAACCAAACGTCACATATATTTTTTATTTATATTAAATGATTTGGTTACCAGCCTTTTAACGGGAAGTGACAAAGGAGCTCACTGGGAATTGACTTGGGATGGGGTAGCAGAGTTTTAGCCAGTTTACGAGTACTGAACCTCACACTTAAAGCCACATTAACTTGTTTCTTGTGATAATAAAAGCTTAGGCTTTATCTATGTCTAATTTACCAAATTTAACTGCATGTCAGTTTTTACACTACAAGAGTTTCTAATTGATTTTTTTTACGATTTAACAATATGCAAGTATTTACACTCAGATGTTGAGATAGTTCGTTGTATTATTATTGTTATAAGAGTTAATAGTAACTATTAGATAACGACCTAGTTTTTCAGCCAATTTAATCGCCTATCGGCCTTTAATATTTACCACGTTCAATCGTTTTGAATGCAGTTTGCGTGTTACTGAACGGATTTGACGGTTTTTAATGTAATTTGAAAAGAAGTTGGCATAATGCTAAAGACAAAAAAACATTTCGAAAAATTACTCAAATGAATTCCAATTCGTGCCTTGCACGGTAAAACAGATAATAGGAATTTACACAGTTAAATTTAATATTGTAAAGTATTGCACAAGCCTCGGAAACAATAAAAAGGCCAATTAACTATAATCGAGAGATAATACAGTTATAAAAACAAACAAGTTACAGAATTACGCAATTCATGATAAACAAAGTTTGTAATCAATATGTTACAGTAACTGTTGATTATAAAAATACCTCATGTATATACATTTTTTATGTTATTATAACAATATATTTCAATCATATTTAAGTGTAATGTCATAATAAGATAAAACAACTTACTTTTCCAGGAACGTAAAACAAAACAACGACCAAAACAAAATATACTTCCATTTTATACGCATACCTCCATGACCGTCGGTGGTCTCAACCTGTGACATGGTGCCTGATGTCAGCAACAGCCGGTTACTGTCCGGCTGTTTGTCACATTTTTGCCAGCTAGCCAATGGTCATTGCGCATTCTTGTCAAAGAGTTGTCATGGAATTACGTATTACACCGAATTATAGTACATGCTATTATTAACGAGTGTCATTTCACATGTAAGAGACATATTTGCCTAATATAGATTGCGCACTTTATGAAAATATTCAATTCCAGTACTTAGTGCACATCGGTCAAATAATGGCCATGGTCATTTTTTATAAAAGCTGCACTCTCACAGATTTGTCGTCTTGACAACTTTTTTTTTTTGTCTTGGAATAAGCCAATATTTGTGTAAATATCTGCAAACCAGTGATATAACACTGCTGACAAAAGATCAAATCGCAGATTTTCATATTTCCTTTCAAAAATTAATATGTTATGGCTAAAACCGTTACTAACGGTGTAAGATAATGCATAAAATATAAATTTGAATTAAATATGAAAATCACGGATCTGATATTTTGTCTGCAGTCTTATATTACTGGTTTCCATGCATTTTCGCAGTTGTCAAAACGTTCAATCTGTGAGAGTGCAGCTTTAAGAACACAATAATCAAAGTTTAGTATTTTGATGAGTTTTACTGACCCAATGTTTTCCCACCCGAAGGACACGCAACTTTTTATTTAAATTTTAACGGACATTCTATATCCATTTAATGATTGAACACATCACGTTTACCATTTGAAGGATTCTCCGACATGTATACTTTTACCAACGTACGGTTTCACGATTTGTTGGAAAGTAAAGGATGTTTTGGAGGGCGTATTAGTGACAATCATATCACTTTTATAGACATTAAAAAGCGTTTGATTCGAACATATATGAACAGTCGTCTCATGCAAACAATAATTTCGTATATTTGATATGGATGTAACGAGAACATTTTTTCATCTCAGGTCATTGGCGTTTAAAAGCAATGGATAGCTTTCACTAAGCATTTGTAGTCAAAAGAAACGTTTAAACATATGACAAAAACAACTCTGAAAACAATAGCGACCGCTTTGCGTTCGGTGTTAAAGCCGCGCTCTCACAGATTACAGATTGGCCGTTTTATGACAAGTTTTTTGTCTTGGAATGTGCCAAACTTTGATTAAATGTATGAAAATCGGTGATATAAGACAGCTTATGAAAGATCTGGTCGCAGTTTTTAATATTTACGCTCGCAATTTCATGTTTTATAGCTAAAAGCTTTACTATCGGTTTGACAGAAACTAAACCTTTCGCCACTTTTCCAAACAGTAATGATCTGGCCTCAATATCACGAAAATACTCGAGTCAAATCAATCTCAGTCTCAACTCTTTTTATTAAATTACAGCAAAACATGATTCAAAATTGTATATGTTTACCCATTTTAAAATCGCATTCTCTCATGCATCATGTTGATAAAAACAATAATAAATATTGTAATGAAAAAAGTTTGAGAACAAAAAATGTACATGAGTCCAATTTATTATTTTTGAGTTTTACTCAAGTACATTTTGTGCTGTAGAATGATTTTTTTTTGGATTTTGAGCAATCATGTTAATCAACATAATGCATGTGAGAATATGCTTTTCAATAGTGTCATAGTGTAAGGTGGAAAAATGAGTTGAGATTGAGTTTTGATCAGCTGATTCTGAGACAAAAAAAACAACAACAAAACTTGTCAAATCGGTCAATCTGTGAGAATGCAGCTTTAAGTCCAATATTTTGAGTAAAATTAGGTAAAGAGTGGAGACTAAATACATTAAATGCTGTTTATGAGTATTATATGCAGCTGTTTCAGTGTGCCTACCCTACGGGTAAATAAACAGTTTATGGCGGACTCTTGAGGATTGTTTTATAAATTGTCACTATTAGAATGTAAAAACATCCATAACATAAAGATAAACTTGTACTAAAAGACCTTTAAATGTAGTCATTGATTCTATCGGTGGTGGTGTTTAATGCTTTAAATAGGTTCCGAAGAAAATGTGTGTGTATCGTATGTTTCATGTTTTAATGCGTTTAATATGTAGTCCAATCCTGTTAGACTTAAGTTATTATTGTGGGGAGTGTCTACCTCTTTCTCAGGTTATCCATAATACCGCTAACATTTGAACTGAATCCGGATTAATATTTAGAAATCTAAGACACTTAGGGTCGATTTTTCAGAACTTTGTTTAAGTTAACAACGTTGATCACGTCATCGTTGTTAACTTTCAAATCTGTATTGCTATGGAAGTTTAATGGATACACTTATGATCTGCAGTATTTCTAACAAGATTGGAGACAACAGTTTTAGATATACTTGTTTTATATAAATATCTGAGCACATCGTCAAATATTTTACACTTAAAAGTTAACAACGATTTCGACAATCACGTTGTTAACTTTAACAAAGCTCTGTACAATCGACCCTTAGTATTGTATTCCCGCGTTTTCTATGCCTACATTGCTAAAATCTTTGACAAGCACGAATAAATACATAATCAAATCTGTTACATGATATTATCTGTTAGAACAATAGTATACATATGATTCATAAAAATATATAAATGACGACAGAAAACACTCTGGAATGCTACAGAATGTTTGTGTATGTCGCACCATTACATATACACTGTAAAAACGGATGTTTGAAACTTTTGAACCACGACAGTCGTGTGCTTTGCATTTTGATAGATTTATGCACTTCGAGCTCAGTCTAGTCGTTTCTCAGATTTACGACAATCTCCATGCCCTGCAAAGCTATATACAATTAAAGCTACACTAAATGGAAGCAATATCATTTTTTAACCGCGTGGAAAATCTATGTATATATGTATGATTTGATACGCTGTCAATATGCATACTAAACTAATGTATAGATAAACATCACATACATGATTATTGTTATTTTCAGTTAAAATCACATATCCAATATTGTTGAAATTTACTTTTATATGTAATTTAAGTGGCTAGTAATAGTTCGTAAATTTATCGTTTTATGTCAAAGAGTAAAAAACAACATTGCATGTATTGTTCGAAAATGTTGCCATTTTTTTAATGAAAGTCAGTTTATTTCTGTAATTTATGGTTGCTTCTTTTCTTATAGAATTCTAATCCTGTCGGCTGTAAGAGTCTAATCCGGCCTACCAAATCCCTCCATCCACCCACAAACATTAGGTACCTTTTTATGGCAGTATAACTGATTATTAGGTAAAGCTTTCCAGTAACAGCATTTATATATACTTTGAGGTACTAAATTGTGTTATATACTGACTACAATTATAACGCTTATATTCTCCATTTTTTTTACCAGACTTTGCTTTCTTGAGTATGAAAAAAATACGGCGATTTCTACCTATCCGCCGCCACATACGAAATAAGTTCTAACAATGCTCATTTAAATCGCATTAGACTCACTTAACAAGTACCACCCTGTTAAAGTTGCTGTGAAATTTTTTGACAATGTTAACCCGATTGATCTTTACGTTTGTATTTGAGAATAAATTCACTTTCTTTGTTTAGAATAAACAAGATTATGAGTAAGATACATATTAAAATGTTCAGTGAAATTCAAATAGGTAAGTTAACCTATATGCAGACAAAATATATAGCCATACCCTATTTTAAATTCACAAACGTTTACTCTATATAAACATAATAAAACCTACGAATATCGGCTGTATATGATGGTATCAGGTTCTACGTATAGGATAGACAACGAGTAGATTACGCTCACTCTAATCCAATCAATCGGCATTCGCTATTTCATTGCTCCATTTCTCATATACATGTTGTACCATCAGAAGTATAAATACAACTCCTAAAACACGATTTCCTCGAGGCATATGGATCAATTTTGATGAACATTTTAGCATGATACTAGTACTGTATTTATAGGCCAAGAAAAATAATCTGTAATTTTTTTGGGCAACTATTTTTGATAAAAAACTTTTATCATGGTCTAATAATAATAATCAATGAATATATTCTAAAAGCGTGTTTTGGTTAAACGAATTTTATACAAAGTGGAAACAGTATTTTATACTGGAAATATACAAAAAATGTAACTAAACTGAGATGTAAATAAACAAATCCAGCGCTATTTTAGTTTAAAAAAATAATAGTTGCTACCATGTTAAATTCCGTCTAAAAGTGCAATATGAACAATATTATGACACAAGTACATTTATCAAAACCCTTACACGAGTCGTTCACGACATAACTATTATATAACAGTACGAAATGCACCTATAGTAGTTTTGCCCCACTAGGTAAGGGTCGGGGGTTGGTGTGTTTAGCTCGAACTCATAGGTTATTTAGACAACCTGATGATTGCGTAAAATTATTTTGGCATGAGGAAAGTCCAAGGGTGGCGTTCTCAACCCCGACTGTGGTGTATCGTCCGATGTATAAATATCAGGTCGACCCGAAAGACCCACTCCCGCTGCACCAACTACTGTGCCGTATTTACGACTGGCTTGTGCATTAGGGTGTTCTAATTTTAGATATTTTTACCGATTTTTTAGCGTTGGTAACTAGTTCAATGGTGACAATTATACATCCAAACAACACTTAATACTACTGAAAACAACAACATAATTTCCCACATTAATTCTCTAACCATAGCAAATTCTTAATTGAGCCACACCAAAATACTCATCGTCTGCGGTATTAAAAATTAAATGGTATTTGGGTTTTATGAGTCTTTAGATTGAAGACAGGAACCAAACCTCATTGCTTTAGTTCACGTGGTCTAAGTCGGATAGACTCCTCGTGGACGTATCTATGAGATGTACCCTCGTTACGCTCGGGTATATATCTCATAGACTTGAATTTAACGACTGTACTCACTATTAAGCAGCGTACATCAAAAGAAGGACATTTTATGTGCAAGCATTTATAAATTCAGTTTAAAAGTACGTGGACTTTTTTTGTGAAACCTGATTTTAAAATGGCTGCAAAATTTAATAAAGGTGACGTTATGTTAGACAATGCGGATGACGCGGTCGGTGGGAGAAGTGGAAAAAAGTGTGATCCGTGTGGTCACCAGAAGCGGCCCTCCCTTGCTGACCAGTTTTGTAAAACCTGTTCAGAGTTCCTGTGTAGCGATTACTGCGAGAGTCACACGATCTACAAAGCCGGAGACCACGACATAGGTCTCGCTAGCGAAGCAGAAAGTGTCAAGAAAGTTGTCGATATGAAAGGTCTGGATCGGTGCCTTGAACACAAGAAACTGTTTGTGTTCTTCTGCGAAGATCATGATGATCTGTGTTGTGAAATATGCGCCCTCGCCTATCATCGGAAGTGTGACAATCTTCAAGAGGTCGCAAAGCTAGTGCAGGAAGGTAACTCAGACATGTTGACTCTTAACAAGGAAGTTAATTCAACCATTGACGAAGCGTCAAACATTGTCAAGCGAAGTATTTATTCCGTTACACAAACAACAAATAAGATGAGTGAAATATGTATTGAAATTGACGCTTACAAAAAAAATATCACATCTAAGTTTGAACGTGCCAAGGAGCAGGCCATAAAGAAGATGACTGATACGACAAACAAAGAAGAAATCCGTCAAGAAAGTAGACAGTTGGAGGCAAACCTGGCAAAAGGCTCCCTTGATATGACACGCTCTTTTTTTGTCGTTGTAAACAAAGACGGATCAGCTACTGAAAAGTTCATAATGAAACAAGTCCTCAAGAAAAGACTGCAGGAGTCTAGGAGAGTGATTGAAGGTCTGCTTCAAGACGACCACGCCGTATACATGAATCTGGTGTGGAATGAGACTGTAAAGTGTCTGCTGTCTTTGAAGGAGAATATATGCCATTTAGTCGTGAGGTATGACGAACAATATGTTGACGAATTGTTGAGCATTAATAAATACGCAGGAACGGATAAACAACCATTTCCTTGTACACCAGTACGACTGGAGGTAACGACGACCATGAGGATCGCAGATGAAGAGCCGTTTATTACCGGACTAGACTTTCTACCGGACGGAATGATCGTTGCCGTGAATAACAATAGGAAATGTTTTGTTATGAGTGACACGCTGCAGAAATTGGATGTCAACTATACCTTTAAGGCACTTCCTAGGGACGTAACATGTTACTCTGATAACAATATTGCTATAACCATCAGTTCCGGAGATGTCAGAGCAATATGCCTGTTGAAAGTGTGCAATGGCAACACGATCACGCTAATGAAGACGCTGACCATATCTACGTACTGCTTTTCCATCTGTCCACTAAACGACCGCACGTTCGTGGTGAGCACGTGGAACGACCCACGGCCTGCCCGAATGATCGACATGGACGGCAAGGTGAGCGATTTCAATAACGTGCAGTTTCCTGAAAAAACGTATATGATCAATGAAAGTCGGGGTACCTACATCCCATCCATTAACACAGTAGTTCTTACTGCTAGATATGCTAACACGGTATACCTGTACAACACAGTGACCGGCATGGAAACAGAGCTGAAAGATAGACGGATACGCGAACCGAGAGACGCCTGTGTTGGCCCCGACGGCTCAATATTTGTCTGCAGTCAGAAATCAAACTCCATCGTGCAGATATCACCCAGCGGGGACATTCTAACGTCATTAAACGTTGACATGAGGGGTCCGTATACCGTGGCCGTCTCGAGGGATGGCTCCAGGATGATTGTCTCGAACAGTTTGAGTGGCAGCATGAAACTGAAATTGTTCAATTTAATCAAATGATTTAGTAGTTTCATGCATCGTATTGAAAATGCATCAATACATTTCTTATGATTAGTACTATGTTTCATTAGATTTAATTTCACTTATATCTTTTTAACCTATAAATGTTTGTAAGATTTAAAACAAATATATTTGCCTGATAACAAAAAATCTAAATATGAGAACTATTAAAATTAATTGATTGAGAACAACAATATATATTTAATCAGCAAAATCTTGTATCAACATATTAAATGAAATAATTTCTTCATGTATATTATCATTTACATTGCAAATGATTCGAAAACATAAAACCATATTTTACATCGGTGAAATATGTTTATATTTATTTACGTGTGGTTTTTGTGCTGTTTGTGGACTTTTGTGCTGTTCTTCTATGTTTCTTGTTTGTGATTTTTTGTTTTTGGCGTTTACCCAGTGACACTAAACCGGATTTATGTTTATACTTTTCGCAACTGAGCTTGTTTCTGTAGTTTTTCACAGCAGTATTCATTCGTGTAATGTTATTATGCACACACAGCTAAACTTATAAATATCATGAGGTTTCGCAAGAGAAGAACGCGACAAAATAATATTCTAATTGTACAATTCTTGGATTCAGCTGCAAAACCAATTACTAATATTTTAATTCCGGTTTATCAAATATGTGTAAAAGTTGCGCATTTTCATTGATCGTAATGCAAGCTAGAACTGATAAAAGAGTATAGTTTCTTGCGCAGAGTACACTAACAATGCTCAAAATACAAGTGAGAAAGAGTTTAGGCAGGATAACTGACTACATTTGTATACTATTTTAATATTCGCTATTGTATTTTTGATTATCTGCTATGATATTAAAAAAACAGGGAAAATCCGAGCAGCGTATCATTTTCCAAGGTCTCGTTTAAAAGGATATGCATCTGTTTCTTCGTTTATGTCAAAATTCATTGTTTTTAATTTTGTCTTTATTTCAATTTCACAGTTAAAATAAAACCAAGCACATTAGTTCTGTTTACAGTGCTGTTTCAGAAGCTCTTGTAGAGTAGTTCCAGGTAGGGTCAATTAGTATTTTACTGTTAGTTCACATGATAAAATACGACCCCAGGGCACGTGCGGAAAGCCGGTAACGAGGCTTGTATTTTTGCATGCAAACCGTACTGGGCCTTTAAATAATTCGTTATAGTAGCTGTAAATTTACTACGAATTCCATTCATTCATTTCTACGCGCAAGGATTTATTTAATATGTGATTTGTCACGCACACCCAACATAAACTAGTCCTCAGTGTGAAACATACAATTTAATTACATAACAAATACGTTAATGATGACAGTTTATGTCACAAAATACTAAACTTGTATAACAATTCACAAAAATATTACACCTCTAAAGATGCACTCATACTCCGAAATAAGATTATCACAATTAATATTATTGTTTAAATATATATAAAAAAATGAATAAATGCCGATATCAATGGTGTCTGTAAAGGATAAATGTTTGTTGCATGTATTTTATTTTATTTGCAAATTCATATGAGTGTTTAATTAAAACAGTGGCAGGTCTATCGAGCGAGGGGCCCATAGTCACACGTAGGGCCCGTGCCCCCCCCCCTTCCCACACCAATCGGCTTGGCATTACTATAATAACAAATCAAAACATAATAAATGTATAAAAAATCATTCAAAGTACATAGAAAACACAAAAATGCGATATTTTACAATAACGATTAAAAAAATAGGGGGGGGGGGGGGGGGGGGGGGGGGGGGGGGGGGGGAGAGAGAGAGAGGGAGTCAACCAAAACAGATCAAGTTCAAAACTACATTTCAATTTATATTACTCTTCAAATCATTATATTTTCATGAAGCAAATGAATAAAATGGGCAGGAGGACAACCTTCTCACCAACTTTGACCCCCCAAGGTATGAATTCTGACCGAGCTGTACTCTTTGTTTTTTTGCGTTGGTAGTGTTATCTTTATAACTAAACACTTCAAACGTAAAACAAGTAATAATGCAAACATTTTGTCAACGATTTAATTGTTAAACAGTACGTAATTGCTGCGACAACAGTGTGCCAAGAGTCGTACGCCACTGAACAAAATTGTATCGGAATTGAGGAATGTATACAGTAATGTTCGTGTAAAAGTGTTTGTTCTTCAAGAAATGTAGAATCCCAGAGGAAACGAATTAAACGAACGGCAGATGAAGGAGTTTCTCACGTAATATGATCCGCCGTTGAAAAGAAAGACAAATCGTATTCACAGTTGGCTGAACGGTAGAACTAGTTTGTTTCCCTTATAGTAACATTGCATTGTTTCCGCAGCGAATTAGTCAATTTGCTTCTAATTAATTGTACAGTGCTTGTACGAACTTAGGGAGGCAAAAGAGTGAAGACATGAAGGCGAAAACACGAATATACAGTTCCAAAACTGGTTTATTTCGCTCATTCGCCTACGTACTTAGGTACTTTGACATCATCCTTTCGTGTCTTCACGTGTGCGCCTTCGTTCCTTCGTCTTCGTAAATTTGTTCTTTCATGTTTTCGCCGTCGTCCCTTCTTGTCTTTGATCCTTCTAGTAACGGCGAAGTTACGAGGGCCCTTGTATATAATAAGCTCATAAGGAGACCTGCATTGGGATTTCATTTTGGGTCAGCGGGTTGAAAGGTCAATTTATTTCAAAAAGGAAACAAAGATTCAACTCTCTACAGTTAAGAATGATGAACAATGATTGAACGTGGTGGAAATATTGCTCTTGTGGGAGACATACCTTGGAATTTCGTTGAGGTACATGTCAAAGTATATAAATTTTCTTCAGTATTTTATGCTAACACGTTAACACGAGTTACTCTGTCGTACGGACGAATTTGTATGTTACGAGATGATTCAAATTTCAAAGGAGATATGATGTCGTTTTAACGAGATACTTTGTCGTAATCTTAGATACGTAGTGATTTATGAAGCAGATACTTGGCGTTTTGACGTAAAACTAAGTCGTTAATAAACGAGATACGAAGTCGTTATTACGAGTTACAAGAGAGCGGGTCGTTTAAGCTAAACAGAAAAAAGGACTTACTGACAGGTGTAGGCTTATGTATCTTTATTCAATCTGGAGTCCCTCAGAAGCCTACAAGCTGCTTCAGGCAACGACTCTATTGCGATACTTCGACCGGGGAGTGCGGGTACTACTGTATTTTCTATAAACCATATATATTATTGTAATTTACTCATATACAAACAACTGTTTTAAGCGTATAATAATGACACATCCTTTTTCGTATGGACATTTTTTTTTTATAAGATAAATGTCTTCGCTTCAAAATCTCAATGGAATTAAGAAGTATGTATCTTCGTTCATTTGTCAGAGTTTCCATATATAAATGAGAAACTGAGATGTCTGACGTCTAATTGATGTTAAAAAACGTATTTTAAGGCAAAAAAATAACCGTGTATAATACTGACATTGGTTAGATATTAAAAATTATATCCGAAATCAAACATTCATTCGATATTATAAGGATATACATTTTGTTATTCAGATAGGGTCTCTTTGAAGGTATTTTACCGGGTATTGTATATAAAGCGGCACTTATATTGTCTCGTTATTGAGCAAGTTTTTTGTGTTTTTAAACCACAAAAAGATACATTTCAAACTTAAATATAAATTCCAGATACATATAATCATTACATAATCAAACAGGCTTAGGTTTAGAAAATTAAATAGCGTCTTCATTTGTCTTCGTATGTAATATCACACACAGTGTATACTATATCTGAGTCCAGATCTCCTACTTTTTGTTGTCGCGTTGTTCTTTAACAGAAACCTCAAACTATTGAATGCTTTCAATGTGTTTTCAAAATAAAATAAAAAACTGCATGAACTAAAGCTAATGTGTAATTGACTGACATATATTTTAAAATGACAGATGACCCAAAATGAGTGCATAAATATGTAGTGTTTTTACTGTTCGAAATCCATGCAGTAGTCAAGTCCATTTATATACTTCAACAAAATGTTCTACTTATATTTTAAAATATTTATATTTTATATTTGAAGCAATGCAGAATGATAATCCACTGATCACTTGATAATTTTAAACAGTTTTAAGTTTCCCAACCTTTTTTCACTGTTGGTCAAGGTCATTCTAAAGCCATCCCTGGTGTCGGCAATGGCGTACGGATACGGCATGTATACGCCACATGACGCCAATATGTCCTCACAGAGCGATCTCTGGATGACGGAGTCTGTGTTCTCACTGCAAACAAACACAGAGTCATCAGGGCCCTCACATGCATCTCGCGGTTTCCCATATCAAGTTATCTTGCACAACGGTGCTCGTGCCGGTCAGAGGGTTGTACTTGTGAACCGTGTGAGCATACCTTTCTGTTAGAATAAGAGAATCTTGGAACTGTATATAGGTACATTTACTTTCATCCATCTTACGCCTCTTTCCAGGAAACTTCACGTTGTCAAAGTCGCTCTCCTTCCCTTCCACGTCGACCACCCTGACAGGTCGCGGGTCCTCCCAAGTGCTCGACACGAACAAATGGAGTCACAGTAGGTGGGCGTGGTCAGCGTCTTGATCAGCGTGATTATATTATCATTAATGTCAGCAACTGTCAGCAGACAGATGGTTTGGACATCTCCGGAACTGACAGTTACTGCAATATAGGAATCAGAGTAAGACGTTACATCAATAGGATTTGTTTTAAATTGATGATAAGGATCAAATCTCTTCATTTGTTTGCTCATTATAAAACAAGTTCCGTTTTTATTATCCACAACAACGATTCTACGGTCTGGCAGAAAGTCCAGACCGGTAGCAAACGGCTGTTTCTCGTCGTCTCCTGTCTTAACAAGTTCCAGAATCTTCAAAAGCTCCAGTCGCACAGTTCCGCAAGACATGTATTGTTCATAAGAAGCACCTTTCTTATCGCTTAACGCTTCGCCATCAGGATTCAAGACTAAATGAAAAATATCCTGTGTTAAAGGAAGTAGACAGTGCACATTTTCATTCCAAACCAGATTCATGTTAACGGTGTAGTCGTCTTAAACCAAATCTTCCATCCTAGACTCCTGCGCTCTTTTTTCTGGTGGACCCGTTTTATGATGAATTTTCCGTCGCTGATCCGTCTTTGTTAACCGAGTCAAAAGAAGACCGTGTCGTTACGAGGGAATCCTTAGCCTCGTTTACCATTAACCGTTTTTTTTCTTTTTTCATCGCATCATTCATGTCCTGTATAACTTGCTCTTTGGCGCGTTCAAACATTATCAACACTTTTTCTTTATAAGTGGCTATTTGCGTAATCACTTTGCTGATCTTAGTTTTGTTTTTAGAAACTGCATTCACGGTTTTATTGACAAATTTTGATGCATCGTCTACGGTGGAATTTACTTCGTGGTTTATAGTCGACATGTCTGGGTTCTCTTTCAGCACTACATTTGCGATCTCGTGAAGAACGTCACACTTCCGATGATGTGTGAGAGCACATATTTCACAGCACATATCATCCAGATCTTCGCAAAAGAACACAAACACTTTATTATGTTCTAGGCACCGATCCAGATCTTTCATATCGACAACTATCGTTACACTTCTTGCTTCGCTGATAAGATTGTTATCGTGGTCACCGGGTTTATAGATCGTGTGAGCTTCACAACAGGCGCTAGACAGGAACTCCGAGCAAGTCTTACAGAACTGGTCTGCGCGGGCAGACCTCTTCTGGCGACCAAACGGATCACAATTATTAAAGGTTCACCCATCGACCGCGTCATCCGCGTTGTCTAGCATAATATCATCTTTTTTCAATGATGAAGCCGTGCATATAAAATCAGTGATTATTGAAGCACTGAAGATTGTCACACTTCTGATGATTGGGTGGCGCATATTTCACAGCACAGCTCGTCATGATATTTACAATATACGCAGAATCCGGGAACTTTACGACTGACCCTCGTATAACACCATTGTCTTGAGTTCTAGGCAAGGCGCCAGACCTTTCATTTCGACAGCCATCATCGCTTCCTGCTTCTCTGGCGAAACCAATATCGTGGTCATTAGGTTTGTAAGTCTTGTGAGCCTCACAAAAGCCGCTACACACGACCATTTTACAAAAATGTTCAGCACGGGATTACCTCTTTCGGCGACAACACGGGTAATACCTGTTTCCGGTTATACCGACGACCGCATCATCTGCATTGTCTTGCAAAACGTGTTTTTGTCTAGACATGATGTTGATATTATTACTCTTTGTGAAAGCTTGCTGTATACGCTCGTATGTAATGTTTTTCCTACATTCTATTTACTTTACTACAAGCAGAGAATCTTATATACTCAAGCCAATTTTGAATAAATCGTTATCCTAAGATAGATTGTTATTTCATTTTACAATTTGTTATATAACGAGCTGTTCATACATCATGAAATGCAAACAGACGTATAGAGACGCTTTAGATTGAATTTTAGCGGTAAACGTGTATTTATGTACTTATATTTACATAAACTCATATAAATCACAAGCTCTTATTCAAGAGTTATGAGGTATGTCTAAATATTTGGACATTGCTATAAAGATTTGCATATATGGATAATTTTGATCGACGTCGTTGTCGTACTTGTATACGAAATAGATGTAAGTGTCAGTAAATGCACAAATTTCCTCAAATCAAATACTAGTTAAATATGTCTGTTTCAACTTAAATGCCAAAAATGTTCCAATGACGTCATCTTGAGGAATTTACCACTAAACGGGAATACATGGAAAAAATAACATGACCTTCTACATGTATTACAAATTCGTGGCATCCCTGTCAGATTCATTTCTTGTGTTATTGCAAACAAAGGCATTCGAAATATCTACGTAAAATTTAATGTAGCAAAATATATGAAAATGTGCCAACGCTCCAAAAACATGATGTATGCCGTAATTTGAAACATTTTAAAGGAAGGTAGAGTTTTCTAAAATCATTATAAAATTTGGAGGGCTGTACTTGTCGCCTCAGATTCGACGACTGCGTGTGGTAGTTCGCATTTTCTTTTTAAACTCAATTACATTTCATTCAATTCACTTCAAATTCACACAACTGCTCAGGACCATCACACAATTAGGTTAGATCAATCCATATCATGGTTAACACAAATGATGACCCTTGATTGACTAATAAACTAAGGGTAAAGTTTTAGGGCACAATATTTTTATGGTTTAAGTTCAAAGTGGGGCTTTTACTTATAACTCGCATACCCTTAATTCAATTGACCCATACTTAATACAAATGTTCACCGCCATCACACAATTAGTTTACATTACTTCATATTACAAATTATTATAATTATAAAATCAGGATACATAATTCCATATTGTCCTTTATACAAACAATTGCCAGTTTGGTTAACTAGGGGTTCCAACTTCGATCTGCAATACCGATGTTCATACTGCACACTTTGGAACGACATTTGACTTCCATTTCACCTGTAGCGTGATGGATATATGGTTTCTCTTAGGCACACGTGTTGAATTGATGATGCAATAGCGGGATAATGCATTTTATTCTGGAAAATTTCCGTGAAATTAGCGGGGAGTTGGTTCGTCGAGTAACATTTTTAAGGTAATTCGGGTTTGAAATTGCATTTATTTTCGGTAAAACTGTACATTTTCTTAACGATTGACACTAACTCTACAAGGAAAGTCCAAAAATGTAGAGTTTGGTTAAGATTTGACAAAGTTATGACCTCCTGAACAGGGTCATGTCGGCAAATACATGGAAATTAAGGGTCAAATCGTCACCCTTTACAAAGATATATATATATATATATATATATATATATATATTTTAAATTTGCCAGTTATCACAAGAAACAGTTATCACATCATATTCTTACTAAAAATGTTAAAAAAAACGCTGGGGCGTGGTGTGTCAAAACAACGCAACCTGCCCCTGTGCTCTGTATGACACTAAATACAAATTATGGCCCTTCATTCACTTTCAGTTTTTTAGATTGAAGGGATGTTGCTATTTTCACTTATATTTTGAACGTCATTGATCTAAATTAATTTAGTAATTCAAGCAATTGAAAACGGACATCGTTACATAATTCAGTATCATCCTAAATGCAAATTATGGCCCCTGATCGACTTAAAATATTTGTTTCAAATTTGCCATCAAGTTGTGATCTTAACTTAAATTTCAATATTCTGTGTTCACTTGATGCTTTTCAAATGTGTGCGCATTTTCTTCAAATATTCAGGCCTTGTGAAATTATGTCACATGTAATTAGTGTTATGATGTAAAATATACTATGAAATAATATAACATGCTATAATGATATTATATAGCATATAATGGTGAATCAATATCACATATAAAATGGAAATAATTTATCTAGGATCATGTGAATGAAAAGGCATTATCAAAAGTGATTTATATGGAATGTACATGTTTTGAAGTAAGTGCATAGAAATAACTTATCCCAAAAATTAGTATGATTCGAGTGAACCAACTCCACTGATCAAAAACCGTCATCAGGTAATCACTCATATATTTTTCTCTCATTTGTCCCTCATACTAAGTCTTTGGCCTCGTGGTATTAATGCGTAGGTTCCGAATACAATGCATGTGTATCGTATTTTATGATAATTAGGCAAAATGTTAGTGCAAGCTTGTTAGTGAGGGTGTCACCCCTTTCCGTCTGTAATCCGTAATACCGATACAATTTGAACGGAATACTCCTTAAAATTAATATTGCATAAAATGTTTAATAATGTTTGATTTTCCTATGTTTTATTTATTCTTGTCTATCTGGTCATTTCCCACAATACCCCCCCCCCCCCCCCCCAGTAGCGAGATGTATATGAACGTGAAGGATCGTGATAATGCTAAAAATGATGTTTTAAGAGCGTTTTTTATTTTCAGACAAATTGCATTATATTCCTACGTTGCTTCAGTCTAGGGCAAGCAAAAATTAATATCTGATCTTGTATGCTTATTAATAATACCTCTTACAAGCGGTTATATAAATATGATTTATACATGATATAAATGACGAGCGAATTGTTTTTAATGCGACCGAATGCTTGTGCATACCTCATCGTTAAATATAGTGCTTTGCGTTTTGATAGACATATGCACTTCAGGCTCATCAGCCTAGTCGTTTCTAAAAATTGCAAATACCTAAATACCGAGCAAGGCTACTTGCAATTACAGCCACATAAAACGGTCGGGAAATATAAGAAAAAAATAGTTTCAGGCTGAGTACAATTCCTACTTATTTGTTTTAAATATGTTTACGCTGCCAATCTGTATTTTTTCACATTTTTACAGACAAACATAATACGAATAACCAAATGTTTTTTCTCGAATTATATTTACTTATCCAATATTATTATTACTTAAATATTTAATGTAGGTGACTAGCGGCCGATGGTAAGTTCGTCGTTTTGTGTCGAAGATGCACGTATTGTTTCAAATATTCCCATATTGACAAATTATTTGTCACACACGTCCGAACCGGATTAAAACTAAAGAACAAGTGAGAAAGGCGCCAAAATAAAGAATGGCGGACAACTAAACAATCAGCAATGAGAAAGAGTTCCCTCTCTTGATAATTATTAAATTTCCTCCAAATTTGTTAAAAGAAGTCAGTTTATTTCTGTAATTTATGCTTGCTGCTTTTCTCATATAATCCGAATCTAGGTTGCTCTATTCGTACAATTCGTCCTACCTCATCCATTCATGCACCCACCAACATAAAAAAACATCTATATATCGCCGTCAAGCATTTTATAAAAAAATCGTTAACATTCTTTAATATGTAAAAAACAAGGTCTTTTCTACATTTTCGCCGCCATATTCGAACTGATACCCAATAACATCATTTAAACCGCATAAGACCCACGATAAACCCATTGTTGTACCCTCGCTGATATTAAATAACAGTGTTCAATTGATTAAATTTTCCGCTTTCTGTGTTTAGGAATGAATCCCCTTATCTTTTTAAAAGATAAAAGAAGTTTACCTATAAGCAAGACAGATATTAAAAAAATAAACTTAAGTGGAACATGTGAGATAATTTATGCACAGACACAGTACTTCACCAAACCGTTTAAACAAGCCGTTATTTTTCCTTCTATCAATATCGACATGTAAATGGTATCAAGGGTTATTTATAAACACAAAGCTCAATTTTACTCTTTATTAAGGAAATTAAATATAAACAAGAACATGCATTAAACCTACATTTATATATTTAGTTAAATAAGTGCGTGAAAATACTTGAAACGTAAATCGCATGTAGGATACATTTATAAATACAGTTTCAAAATACGTGGAATTAGTTGTTGATAAAATATGGTTTAATGATGGCCTCAAAATTTAATAACGATGATGTTATGCAAGACAACGTGGACGACGCGGTCGGTGGGAGAACAGGAAATAAGTGTGATCCGTGTAGTCGCCGGAAGAGGACCTCCCATGCTGATCTGTTCTGTAAAACCTGCTCAGAGTTCCTGTGTAACGATTGCTGCGAAGCTCATAAGATCTATAAACCCGGGGGTCACGATATAAGTCTTGTCAGCGAAACAAAAAGTGGTACGATAGTTGCCGATATGAAAGGTCTGGATCGGTGCCAAGAACATGATAAAGTGTTTGTGTTCTTTTGTGAAGATCACGACGATATGTGCTGTGAAATATGTGCCCTTGCAAATCATCGAAAGTGTGACAATCTTAAAGATATTGCAAATGAAGTAACGAAAGAGAATCAAGATTTGTCGACTCTAAACCAGAAAATAAATTCCACCGTTGACGAAGCGTCAAACTTTGTTAAGCAAATAATATATGCCGTTACGAAAACAAAAAATAAGATGAGTGAAATTTGTATGGAAATGGACGCTTACAAAGAACAAATCAATGCAATGTTTGAAAATGCCAAAAAGAAAGTCATACAGGAGTTGACTAATACGACAAACAAAGAGAAGACCCGTTATGATAGTAAACAATTGGCAGCAAACGAGGCTAGGGACTCCCTTGAAGCGACACGGTCTATTGTTCATGCCGTTAACCAACACGGATCAGCAATACAAAAGTTCATGATAAAGCACGTCCTCAAGAAAAGGTTGCAGGACTGTAGGAGAGTAATGGAAGGTTTGCGTCAAGACGACCACGCCGTCAACATGAATCTTGTCTGGAATGAAAATGTGCACATTCTACTTTCTTTAAAGGATGCTATTTGTGATTTAGTCGTGAGGTCTGAAGACAAAGTGTTAAGCGTTGAGAAAATCGCAGGGACGGGTTCTTCTTCCGAACAACAAATTCCTTGTAGACCGGTGCGACTGGAGCTGTTGAAGACCATGGCGCTCGTGAAGACACGGGAGGACAATGTGGAACCGTTTGTTACGGGTTTGGATTTCCTGCCGGACGGGAGGATCGTCGCTGTCGATAACTTGAACTGGACATGTTTTATAATGAGTAACACATTAAAGAGATCTGATCCTTCGTATAAATTGGAAACGAAACCTTTTGACGTAACGTTCTACTCTGATGAAAGTATTGCAGTAAGTACTTTGGAAAGAACTATCTGTCTGCTGACAGTGGATAGTAAAAACAAAATCACGCTTATGAGGAAGCTGACTACGTCATCCTGTTACTTCTCCATCTGCCCATTGAACGACCGCACGTTCGTGGTGAGCACCTGGGACGACCCGCGGCATGCAAGGATGATTGATGTGGACGGCCACGAGAGCGACTTTGACAAAGTGAAGTTTCCTAGCAAGACTTATAAGGGTGACGAAAGTAAATGTACCTACATATCATCCCGTAGTTCCCTTGTTATGTTAGACAGATATGCTCACATAGTTTACACGTACAACACCGTGAACGGTGCGAGCAGTGAAATAAAAGATGCACGGATACAGAAACCACGCGGCGCATGTGTTGGTCCTGATGACTCCGTGTTTGTTTGTAGCCAGAACACGGAATCGGTCATCCAGATATCACCGACCGGGGACGTATGTGCGTCGTGTGACGTCGGCATGATGTATCCGTACGCCATTGCCATCTCCAGGGACGGCACCAGGATGGCCGTCACCAACAATGAGAGTAGCATGAAATTACTGAAATTGTTTAAAATAACCCAGTGATTTATTAGACCACCATTCTACGAGTATATTGCTTTAATCACTAAAAATAGATAGTCTAAAATATGATCGACACGTTTTTGTTCAAATAAATATTTGGACTTTACTGTATTAAAATCAACTGAATGAATTTCATATAGTTTGAAAAATATATTTCCCTGTAATATAATACCATTATGCATACGTATATTGTTATTTGTATAATTTCTTAAAACAAATGGCCAATTTCGGTCGTTTGTTCTCGGTGAAATATCTAAGTCAATTTATACATAAACTTTATATGTATGCTTCAGTACATGTATTATTTGTAAATACACATTTAAAACACTAGTTGTTATGATAATACACTCATTTGACCTAATTGAACTATGTGTTACATCTAAAATATATACGAAGACAAATTAATTCACTATCACAGTTAAACTTATATAACTTAACTTAAACCTGATCGATGATGTTTCTATGAATTAAATCTAAAAATACAAAAACAATCATTGATATTATTATTATTGAAAAATATTCAAAAACGTAATTTATGTGGCGGAAGCTCAATGTTTAAAGAAATGCAAAATATAGATCGTCGCCCGTATCACTGCTAAAGTATAGCCTACCGTTATACACAATAGTTAACATACTATGTTGAATACAATGAAACCATTGTATGCATAAGCGTGTGCGAGAGAAAGAAATATCATTACATTTTTCAGTGGTGAATCTGAATTCAACTCGGGAAGAGATGAGAATAAATGTATTAATAATAATATAATTTGCAACATAAAACGTTCCAAATCTTTTTTCTTTTAATAAACATTTCACTTTTCGAAACACCGGCATTAAAACAACTCTGTTTAAACATGGCAATTTTATGGAGTTGACCTTCAGAAAGTATTTTTGAAAAAAAAGTGAAGAAATCTTGGCACATTGGTAAAAAAGAAGAAAAAAGGAAACCAAATTGGAAATTACAATTTATTATAAAATGGCAACAATATGGTGCTAAATCCAATTGATACGTTATGCGAGTGACATTAAAGAACAGTTAGATGAACCAATGTATTTATGTAACAATGTTGAAAGCGATATATACTTTCCCGACAATGAAGTGTTTAAACTTAAAGTTCATCTCAACACCAAATTAATATTTGATCATTTTTGTAAAGTTGCATGATTAGAGATTTCCGTAACCTCAAAATGTCATTAGCGAAATGCTTAACATATCCACCGTCATTTGTAAGTTTGAACTAAACCATAGACATCGCGGCTTCTACCACTGAGGAAAAATGAAATTCAAGATTTCTATTATCAAAAGGTGATGTCCAAGCCATTGCCATACTCTTGCAGCCTCCATTGAAGACCCTTCCTTTTAAACACTACAATAAAGGATCCTTTTAACAATTACTATGTTTCCGCCAAAGTTATATATTCCCGATGTGAAATAAATGGATTTGTATATGTTCTGAGTGTGTTCTAAGTGTACAAATGTTTGTAAATACAATCATTGTCTGCATTCATTTTTTGAGGAAAACTTAAGCTGCTTTTCAAAAATCTGCATGGTAATTTAATATACGTTACACAAGCTTAATGGTTCGCGGCATATCGTTTTCAACGTCATTGAGTGTTTGGATGTCAAATAGACAAGTCGTACATGAGTGATATAATGAATCTGTTCGACAAACGAGATCATAAGATGAGAATGAAATTGAAAAGCAGTTGGTCTCGAAAAAGTCAGGAGCCTCGCTCTGAACTTTATATACGGATGGTTCTCCCGAATGAACAGACGACAGCTATCGTTCAGAGCATGCTTGATCGTCAGTCGAAATCTATAGTGACTTTGATCAACTTACAAAGAATGAAAGAAGTCAGCAAAAAACGAAAGCGCAGAGTAACCAGGATGGGCTGAGGCGTAATTGCGTATTACAAGAGACATACAAAGATGGCCTCATCTAGGCAGGAAAAGCCGAAATATTTCAGAAAAATCCCCAAAACATCATTTCCACAGGACAGTTATAAAGCTGATGTTTCACACAATTTACCTCATTAGCTTTGAGGGCTTTCGATGCCATGTATCAGTGTGGTATTTGGTCGTATGCAGCTGGTATGCACCCTTAAAGTTTAATTTGGACAGTGGGGCTTCTGTTATTAGAGGATACACCAATTGGTTTGCGTTGACAAATAAGTGAAATCAAAATGAAGGCAACATCATTACCAATTAACAGCTTAATAATAGTTCAACCTTATTTGCCTTTCATTTAAAGGCATATTTCTATGATTTTCCACCGTTACCCAGGAACTGTAAAGGTAGTAGTACAATTTTTAACACCATTGGCTAAACTATACCATGTGTTGCATTTAGTGAAACATAGGGATATTTTGAGAGATATAGATATGTAAAATATACACTTCAGTTTACTTTGACTACAATTACTGTAAATGTGTTACTTATTTTTTTATGGTATAAGTAGTGATTATGCATGGTATAATTGAATGTAAACATAATGCTCTATGCTCTATTTGTTCAATGATTAAACTGCACCTGTTATATGAGTTATCAAGAAAAATGTTACTAATTTAATACATATCATATCTTTATTATTTAATAAAAATCAAACTTTATTCTGTGTTAGACCGTAACCATTCAAACGTGGTGGTCGTTAAATCTATTATGCAAGCCAGTTTTATTGTGGCAGGTAGCTCATCGCAAAGCGATTCGTCTTTAGTGTTTAACATTTTAAAGGAAATACTAGATGAGATGTTTAAAATTCCACCGGTGAACATAAAATTAGGTCATGGCAAGAAAGATTTAAAGAAATGCAACAAACTGTTCTAAACATAAACTTATTTGATGGATTACAACCAAAGGAGGTTTAGAAAATCGCATTTATTTGCCCAGATTTGTATTGGTAACAATCTTACAAAAACAAATCAACGCATATATACATAGCATTTGACACTCATGAAATCAGACAAAGGTCGAAAAAATGTCATCAAAATATAATCTCTGAACCAATCGACATGATATGCAGCTCATGAAACACTCTCATAAAAATGACCTCTGACAAAAGTAAAATAAAGTTTTAATCAATCTAAAGCGTTTAATTTGCGATTATAACTAATAACCTTAGTGTTTTGTTTAGCTTATTGTATAACATCATGTTTTAAAAAATACTGGCTCAAAACAAATCACCAAATATATATTGCATTTGGCATCGATGTATCTAGTTTTGAAATGGCAATTTTGAAATAGACATTTAACTTGCATCGAAAAATGCAAGTTGTAGCCAATCTAAAAGTCTTCAGTTTTTAAACTTGGACTTAATATCTCAATTCGCTTATATGTTTAGATAATTACATAAAACATTTTCATGAAAAATGTATTCTCTCAAATAGAGAATTAACATATATACATCAAATGAACACAGATTGAGATCACAAAATCATTTCATAAAACAGTTACCTATTCGTTCCAATAGGGTTTCTATGTGATCAAATCTATAAATTCAGTGGTAAACTACAACCAATACTTATGCTAAAAGCTACAGAAACATGCTCGGTAGCAAAAAGTTTAAACATAAACCCGGTTTAGTGGCAATGGGCAAACGCCAAAGACATAGAACACAAAATCACAAACAAGAAACATAGAACAGCACAAAACTCTACAAACAGCACAGTGCATCAATACTATATATGCACAGTGCATCAATACTATATATATATAAATAATTGGTATGTTTATCAAGAATTGTTAGGTACCGCCTTGGAGCGGTCAGTAAAATGTAAATTTACTGGGGGTTTAAACCAGTAAATGTATTGATTCATGATCATCGAAACATTAGGATAATCAAAATCCCATAGATTCTGAAGCAGGTATATTACATGTGTAACCAGTCATGTGTAACCAGTCATGTGTAACCAGTCATGTGTATGTGTAACCAGTCATGTGTAACCAGTCATGTGTAACCAGTCATCAACATTTTGATGTGAACAAGTAAATTTTGAAAAAAAAGAATCATAGAATTACAAAGTTTACTAATTTTAAGGTGAAAAGAAATACCATCAAATATTCAATGAAAATGATAATAGAAATATTAAGATCATTAAACGAAAAGTAAAAAGCCTGCATAAATAACCTTGTGTTTTAACAACTTCCAATCTGAGTATTGTAACTAATAACATACATGTATAATATGAAAAAAAACACACAAAACAATGCAAATACATAACATTTCACTTATAAAGAAATTCGGAAAACCTTTTTCTCAACATCATTCAAATAAATGAAACTGAACACTATGAGTCTATGATACTCAATATGTATGGAGAAATTCATATGAAATAAATGTTGCAGGTAAACATCCATACACAATGAGTAAAACAATAATGACTGGCATGTTGAAAAAGCTGATTGATACAGTTATTCTATAAATCTTACTATTTTTGTCATTATGAGGCATAATGGAGAATCACGTTGATATCATAGGTAGAAACAAGTTCACCGCGGAACGACCGCAAGGCTCGTCTGTTTTTGTCTGTTTATACAGTGTGTGTATACCACGTGATAAATTGCGTCACATATGCTACGTCGGAAGGCAACATTTTGCTTAAAATGAAGACTTATATCAAAGATAACTAACTAATGTTTTGACAGTGCTCCGTCAGACGTCCGAATTGTGAAAACGTTTGTCGAAGTGTTTTAAGAAACTAAACTCTCAATCAAACTCTGGTAAACGACCGAAGGCGGGGCTCCGTAAGCGGCATCAACTGCGCTAAGTTTCATTTAAAATGGTGAAGAAATAGTGAATTCTGACGTAGCATTTATGACGCAATTTATCACGTGGTATGCGCACACTGTTATAGGAAGACGGCCTTTGGATGGCACTTTGCTTTGACACTGGTTTCATATCAATTATTGATACATTAAATAGAGAAAATATATATAATAATATTATTACCGCATATGATAAACAAAAGATACTCGCTCGGTTAAGATATATATTTGAATAACACTGCGTTAAAATGTATAACCCATAAAGTAGACAAGAGGCTTAACAAACTGTATTCTCTGTATGGCAAAATCCCACACTTACGATTGAAGTTAGTTCATAATATGAACAATAATGAGGCGACTTTCGAGTTATACGATTCAGTGGTTTCAAACAATGGGGAAAAAACGGAAGAACTTCTTGCTATTGTGGTTAAGACTATAGTTTTTTACATCCATACATCAGTTACTTAACTTACCATAAATAGTTTCAAGTGTTAAACCATTAGACATTTTGTATTTGTATGACTGTTTATATCTTATTAAATTTTAATGCACGAGGAAAGAATAAATGCATAGAAGAATATGATAAAAAAGCATGTATTATTAATGCTCACTTCAACGAAGTTGGCACTTGTTCAAGTTTGACGTGATTGAAGTTATTGTTTTAAACATGATAAGTGTTTCATTTAATTTGGTAAACACTTAAACATAGGTTATGCCTATGTGTGCAACATGTGATGACATGGTTTTAACCTGTCACATTCAAGGTTTTTGAAAAACAAATCCCTAGTTTTAATTCATTTAGCTGCTATGAACTCACGTCAAATCTTAGTATTTCACACAAAAGGCTGTGATATTATATTACAAATTAAACACTAGTATTTGTAAGGGCTGGCCACAATGCAATCGTCGTTTGAAGGATCAAAATTTAAAATATTTAAAAGAATTAATTTTATTTAGATTTGAGGTTCAATATTTAGCAAGCTTAATTCATATATCCGTTGCAACATGTGAAGCTTTAATTATGAGTTGAGCATTTTTTACGAAACGAGATTTTCTGATATTCCCAAGAAAAAGCATTTACGTTATTCCGGAAATGTCGTTTTACGAAATGAATGTGTTTATGAGTCAAATTTATCCGAACTTCCAAATCAACAATGTCTTGAGGCGTTGTGATGATTGCAGCTATTCTTAAAAAAAGATATTTGCATTTTTGTAACCAGGAAAATAAATCATCCACTATTTTCCATTATTTTTTGAATATCTTTCTTATTTGAAAAAGAACTCGCTATACATTGTTGATTAGGTAATCTGGGGCATGTTGACACAAAAACAAAGTTATAATGTCGTCAGACTATTCTGAAAGAATGTGAATGCTTTTTTTATCCTAAATCTGATAAAATCTTCTTTTGTAATATTTGAACAACTCCTTACTACCCCAAAACATGTCACCAACAATGTATGCATTGCTCCTACAAACAATCGTTCATCATAGCTAAATAAAACATGAACTATGAAACGTTTTAGATTTTGACCTTCCCGATCCACCTTGCACTGTGGAAGGATATTAAAATTGATTTAAACCCCTCAAGTGTTGTTTTTTCATACGGATTTATTGTTCAATTAGTGATTTATTTTTTCTTCAAAATTGCCATTTAAAATCTGGTTATATTAATGCCTCATGTTATGTATTAGCGTCGATATTATTGAGAACGTACTTTTGTGAACATGTTGTATGTCATTACCTAAATAAAACTTGGTGTTTCATTAGTTGCAACTTATATCATGTCGATTCTGGGATGTTTCTAAATATCCTTCGGTTCGTAATACATGCAATAAGTTTGTGTTTGGGATAGTTTGTTGCATTTATGCAAATTTGACTTGCCATAAATCATGTTCACTGTTGTTTTTAAATGTTAAGCACTTAAGTCGAATTTCTTTGCTGAACTACCTGCCACAATACAAATAGCATCTCAGAATTAACGACAACCATGTTTGCATTCGGTACGACTTGACTACCTTTACATCCAAATACTCAATGAGGTTGAAAACTTCAAGCCACTTTATTTTATGGAAGTATCATAGACAGCGCGGGTTTGTACCAAGTATATTTTTAGACGGAAAAAATATTTACGGTTGACAGCAAATATGTATTGGAATTACTCGCGTTAGTCTGGCTTTACCGTAAATGGTGCAAAATATTCCTCCAGGAACAGAAAATGTAGAAACATTTGACGCACGAAAATAGACGAATTTCGTCTTCGTTTAGTTCCATTATTAGTGAAGATCAATCAACGATATTTCGCCCGACGCAGTGCTCGTTTAATGTATATTAAATTACCATGTCGATTATGAACAACTGCTTAAGTTTTCTTCATCAATATGCTGGCAATGATTGTAATCTTGTGCAGTTAAAAAGCACACTAGTCCATTGTTTTACACCGGTAATTAATGATTTAGACGGAATCATAGCTATTGTAAGTGTTATGTACAATGGGGACTGAATTTCATTTTTCCTCAGTGGTATCAATCGCGGTGTATCTATGGTTTAGTTACAACACTTTGTTTTATTTTTGCAAATCTCCCAAGAAGGTTGTATTTATTTTGATTTAAAATGATTTTCTTAACCTCGTTTGATTACGAAAAAATATTATAATGGAAATTTCCAAAAAAACACCATCAAATACTAATGGGGGTTTTCAATTATTATTTTTTTTTGTCGGGAAACAATTTATCGCTTTCACCATTTTTACATGAATATATTGATCCACCTAACTGTTCTTCAATGCCACTCGCATAGCCCATGCATTGAAATTAATACCGCCATAAGTTTGCAATTTTAAAACGTACTGTAATTCCCCCCACCCTTTTTCAAATATTTTGTTTTCAACTTTTCCAAAGAAATTACGCCCCCCCCCGTAATAGCATTTCTCCACACGTTATAGTAGACTTAATTAAATAGATTTAACAAACGATTACATTGACGTGTCATTTCCGAATAGACTTTATTTCTCGCTATCCCACTGGTTCTGATAAACTGAAGGATGAGATTAGACAATTGAAAAAGAAAATAACCGAAATGGTATCAAGTGATTGGAAATGAGCATCGTATAACGATAGACAAATTAAACTGGAAATAATGGAACATATACACGAGGAATTACGCGTTTTAGTCACATTATTACTTCGGCATTTAGAAGGAATAAAACAAACAGGCCATTGTAAAAACTAGTATGAGAATGGAGTATTGTGAACAAACATTTTTATACATTTAATTGTAGTATTAAAATTCACAGTGAGGGCATGAAAACCGGATCATGAAGTGTGTCTGGATTTTTAGGAAACCATTAGTAGTCCGCCCATAGATATACATTTTTTTTTATTTTATAAAATAACCATCTTGAAAAATTAATGATTAATTGTCGGTGTTGTTTTTAAGAATAAATCAAATTCATTCAATCTTATAATTCGTCCTTGCTTATTAAGTTTCAAGTGAGCAAACAATGATTTGATAAAGTTTGGAACACTCTTATTTTTAAACTAAAACAACATGGTATTAATTGATTGGATTGGCTTACAGATTGTAATTTACATTGTATCCTTGCATGCTCTAAACAACGGATAGTCAACATTAATCCCGCTGAAACAGAGGCAATGTGTTTGACATTTTATCCGATATTAGTCCAACACTTCTTTAAAGCTGCACTCTCACAGATATACCATTTTAACAACTTTTTAATTTTTAGTCTTGGAAAGAGCAAATTTTTGACACTCAGTAAGGATGGTCTTGGCACCGACATTATAAATTAAATCATCGCAACAGCGTCCAAAAAATCTTGCAAATATGAAAATGACGAAATTTTAACTACACAGACAAAACCTTAACCACATAAATCATATTTGTCATAGCGTTTCCTGCATCTAGAATACGGTTCATTAGTTAGGGATAATTGTGTCCATTGGCAATACGAAAAAGAAACGGAAAATATTCGATATGAAACTGCTTGAATAGTTACCGGACTCACACGATCCGTATCAATAAACAATGTACTAAAAGAAATTGACTGGGTGTCCAACACGAATAGAAGAACAATTCAAAAGCTGACATTAGTATATTAACACGTCGGATTGGTAGTTTCCCCACTATTAATATTGTTACAACACAGCGGTTAGGGACGTTGTCCAGTTACAAATGATTATGTGATATCAAGATATTTTATTAAATGAAATCAAATTACAATATCTATTTACAAAGTGATTATGTTTTACAATTTTTAATTGTATTCAATTATTATTATTATTATTATTATAATTATTATTATTATTATTATTATTATTATTATTATTATTATTATTATTATTACAATTATACAGTCAATGCAATGCTGGAGGAGTATCTCAAATAGATGTATGTGCCCGTAATTTCACAATTCTCAATTCCCCAAATTGTTAGAGTAAAATATTTCTATTTCAATTTCAATGCCTAAATGTTCCTTGCTTGTAGAAAGTAAATGACAGACAAAATAAATGTCAATTAAATTCAAATCTAATTATCAACGATTTCCAAGAGTTCAAAAGTTTGTCAACAATTTAGAGAAAACCAAAACTGTGGTTGTCCTCAATGCAGACTATACTAGAATGTCATCTCCCAGCAATTTCCATGAATTTGGCCATGAAATATCAAAAATATTTCCGGGTCGTTTCCTTGCCGGATACTGTGTTTGGTCAAGAAACGTCCGACCACACATGAGATCTGTTGAAGTAACTTACAAATTATCTAGTGCCAGTAACGATTTTGATCATTATCTTAATTGATTTACCGCTGTGAGAACAACGAATAAATGACATGAAAGTTTGTAATACAAACCCATGATATGCAAACAAATCACCGGGGGCCAGTCCTTACCTGCACACATAATACACAGTCTATCTCTAAAGTTGCAATCACTTACACAAGACACGGTGTTTCTTGGCGGTAGGAAACACCCGTCCCGCACCCGTCCCGCACCCGTCTCGTAAAACCCCACACCACACCATTCCCGTACATACTTATAGTCACAATATATCAGTCAGCCATGCTGATGGATGACAGGTGTTTCTATTTTTAGACTTTTTAGGTCACAGTCTCTCACTCAGTCAGATTGAATTTAATTAATGAAAAATTGAATACAAGTAGATGTCTCCCAAAACATACAGAGTTATGATTTATTTTGTATGTTAGTTTACCCAGACGTTTCATATTCTTTGTGAATTAGCATACAACATGGTTTGAGAATTACTGGGACTTTATTTTGCTTCTGATCGTTTCATTTTTCATGTTAATATTTTCTTACGGAAACGGCCGATTTTACAATGACGAAATCTACCAAACGTAGTTTCGTCACGCTCTGATGAAAGTTTGGTGTCACACACACACGCTCAATATGGTTTATGAGCCGAAAAATACTGGTTCCCTCACAGTAACGTCATTTTAGTGGCTCATAGTGGTTGCACGTTTGAAATAAAGTAGTACTTATTGTATACGCGCATACATGTAGCTTTCACAGGGCTCTGCCGAGTTTCGCTCGGTTTGAAGCACGTCCTAAGTATTAGTTAATATTTCCCGGTTGATCGGGTTATTTGAATATCAATATACTACGCGTTTGCTACCCTTGATGATAATACCTCTGCCACTAGCTGGGCTATAGCTACATGTATATAATTATTGGTAAAATAACAGTTTGCACATCTCATTGTGATATATAATTGCAGTTTCATTAAATTGTCTTCAAAGGTAAACGATCAAAATGAATCAGGAATGAAAGATATTGTTAACTCTGAATGATGTCACGTGATTTTAAATGCGTGCCGGCAGTTATTACTGTATTTCAAAGGGAAGAAACCGCCTCATTGAGTCTGAATAAATATAACGTAGATGTCTTTTGTAATTAAAAAAGTTATTGGTATAATTTGAACAGGGTGGGTTAGTTTTGATTGTCCTGTTGCGTTGATACAACTAACAGGGGGTTTGTAATTTGGTTTGACAAAGTGTAAAAGGACCTGACATTTGTCCACTGTTTATAGCCCAGTATTGCGCTTGTGTCAGACATTTTGTGGATGTGAAACTTGTAATAATTGGTTGAATAAATCAAAGATGCTAATAATGAATATTTTTAAACGTGCGGTACGTATCCATATATATATATATCAGATAAAGCCCAAACCAATAAAACAGATCTAATTAAGGGTACATTTTATGGCCGAGTATCCCCTACAGGAACCAAATACTTCCAAATTATAAATCAGCAGGTCTCGATTTGAATAAGAATTGTGTTGAAAGCGCATTATCATCAACGCTTTAAGGACCATAAAATATTCAACAATTATACAGTTAATACAACCATTTAACGAACCAAGACCCAGAAAAATAACAAGTCCACTGTTAAAGTGATTCCTTATCTCCATATGTTCAGGTAGAATGTACGTATACAGAAAAACCAAACAAAATATAAAACCATGAAATACCAATCGAACAATTAGGGTAATATTCAGTGAAATCGTGTTTCCTTATTCAAGTAAAACCATCAACATTGTCGGTATAGCTTTATCTTCGAATATGAAATTCCCTTGGAGGACTCGATCAATTTGGATTTAAATTGGACTTGAATGCAATACTTTTGAGTTTGGACTGATGAGTTTACAAATAGTTTCCGTCTACGTGTGAAATGAATACCGATTATAGTCGTTACTTATAGTCGTACTGTACCAAAGCAACAACATTACAGAGAACGACGTCAAGATTAAAGTCATTTATGTATACAAAATGACATTATTACTTGATTTAAGGCGAAACCATCAGCAACGCTTTTAGGACCATTTTAGATCTTAAAAGCACACAGTTAAGAAAACCATTAAACACACAAGGCCAAGCAAATAAACAAATTCACTGTGAAAGAAATTCCTTACCTCCTTATGTTCATGTAAAGAGAAAGTCCATACAAAAACAACACTAAGAAATATAAGTTGAACAAATAGCTCTAGATTCAGGGTAATATTGTTTCCATATTCAAGTGGATCCATCATCATTGGCGATAAAGCTTTATCTTCGAATGTAAAAATTCAATTGGAGGACGTGACGTCGCAAAAGAATAATTCAAACGACTGAAACCAACCATGACAACCATACTGATGAAGGTAAAGGTTAATACCCCACTGACAATGAGATTGTTGCGTATTAAATTGAGGACAACATTAAGTATTCAGTTTAAATAGGAATTTAATGTAATACAATCGATTTTGTACTAATGAGTTAACAAAGAGTTTTCTTACCACGAATGAATATAAAACCGATTAGAGTCGTTACTTAGAATTTTACCAAAACAACAAATTTGCAGAGAACGACAGCAAGATCAAAGTCACAAATAAAGTATTCCAGACAAGTATCAAGCTTTATATCTAAAAATAAACAACATAAAATGACAATATTACGTTCAACTATATTCCTCTCTCTCAAATATATACAATCTGCATAATCGGTATATCATTCGAATGCAGATAAAACTCAGTATGAAAACACAGTTTCGGAATGGATGACTGTTTTTTTGTGAATATTACTGATAACAATAAATACAGGATGTGCAATGTCACGAGCAGCGCTTCAGCGATTTTGTACAATCCCTAGTTATATTCTTATTAAGTGGTGTAAAACGACAGAAATCATCATTTTACACAGTAATGGTGGACTTTTAACGGTCGCCCTGAAATATTTTTTTCAGTATATAACAGACTGTCCATGAAATCCCAGTCCAGCCAGTAAAGGGAATGACGATTAAACGAAATAAAAATCATGCCACCAAGATGCAATTCGCGATCGTTAGTCCCGTTTGTTTTCATATTATTGTCGAGGACGGGTCGCATCGGGAGCCTAATCAGCGTTTATAATGTTAGGGAGAAGACGAGAGGTCTGTTATCCACCAATCAAGGCAAAAAAAACGCTAGAAAAGGAAGTTTTACGAAGACAGGAAATGTAATTCTGATCTGTGTGAAAGGGGGAAATGTTATATCAACATATAATTTACGTAGGCCGATCAACGGTCCTTAGAAATCATGTGGGTTCCGTATTTCGAGTAAATACGATGTTCCAATTTTTGAGAGCGGAATGATTTCAAAAATAAAGCCAGTTTTAGTTTAATTTTATTTCGTTATTTGCAATACCAGAAAATGATATTGACACATTTGATGAAATTACTAAATATAACAGCTAGCAAAACCGGTTTTATTCAGTGAGAATAAACTTCGTTAGGTCAAAATTCCAGTGGACAAGCGTTATCCTTTATATAACATTAACCAGAGTTCTATCACATTTTCTAATCACATTCTTTTCTAAATATAGTTCCCTGGAAAGCTGTTTTGACTGACGAGTCACTTGGATCCTAGATATTTACTAGACATCGTTTGAAAACAACATTACATATTGCTACTCGTAGAATCTTGTTTCCTTTTAAGAACAGTACAAACAATTTTAAATAATTGATAACCTCCTCAACTGGTCTTTTTCACAGTTAAACATAAAAGAGATCCTTGAATTTACTTAAGCGAGCAATGACAGATATATGTCTTTAAATGACTGCATTTTTGAAACCGTGTCACTGCTGCTCAGGCTGGAATCATTCGTATACGTTTATTAATTTGTAGTTAAATTCACTTTATTCTTCAATGTTTTCAATTTTATGTAAGCATCGATGAAGCATACATTTTGTATTCATAATCATTGATATATGTTGGGACAAGTGCAATCACAAACTAGTTTAAGCTCTCATTAAATTCCTGATTGTTTTCATTGACCGGCATCCACATTATTAATCAATACACAACTTGTTACATTTGCATTAATTGTTGTTTAGTTGACTACCGTGGTAATTAATGATAAATTCGTTAACGCTTTCAGACTCCGTCAGATTTAGAATTTCCTTCAGGCATGTTTAGTTTTAATGAAATGACATCTGACTCTAGGTTATAATGAATACCTAGCCTTAGGAACAAACACTAGTAGTTTTTATAGCCGGATTGATACACATTTTCTTTAAAAGACTGTCGCGTTCTATAGTCGTGTTGTCAGACCTAACGAAGCTGAGTATTTGTCAGTGTATTATGATGAGAGTAGACTTATACATGATTAATACTTTCTTCCTTAAAAGAACAAAAATAAGTTTTTATGCAAGATAAGTTCACATGGATGCCTATTAACCATTTTATTACAGAACATCAATAATTCGTTTCGTGCGACGTTAAATTTAGCTTGTCGCAGATATGTGAAATATGAAATGGTCACTTAAGGGACAAAAGGTATGGCCCTTTATCTACCATGGGCTTGTCGAATATAGATTAACTCTTAACCCGTTGCCAGGGCACGTTGGCAAAATTTCAATATCCTTGATGTTAATGAGCAGTTTGAATAAAACTGAACCGTTTGTTTGATACTTTTGATGTTTTTGTTGTTAAAAGCTTCCGAATGAACTCATTTCAAGAATGTAATATATTGCTTAAACTACCCATAATTTAATAAACGCTCAGATGTCAATATTTAAAAAATAACCATTTTCAAAGGCACAGGGCAAAACATATAGTATAAACAACGCATACAGAAATACAAACACCACAAACAGATCCTTTCTCATCAAATTAGCTTTCCCGATAAAAAATGGTTCCAAATTATATTAGGCCTGATTATTTGGTAATCACAAATTGTAGTCGGGTACATTAAAAGCAGCCACTTAGGAGGATTTTAAGATGGCAACAGTACACACAGTCAGATACTGTTAATTCAGATAGTGTTAACCTATTTTATTATACCTCACTTTTGTCTACAATGTTAAAATCCCATAACCCGAAAAAGAGATATTTTTACTATCAGAAATATTTTTAATCTTTTTAACACGTGACCAAGCGAAAACTACTGTCAGGTCATGTGACCGCAGTGATATTTTGAATGTCATATAAGGGCATATAAATGCTTCAATCGTTTAGCTAAATCGTAAGGTGATTGCCTCCCTTATACACATACAGCAGTGACGTCACTCTCCAATGTGTACACTAAATCACAGACGATAGGAACTGTCAGCAACTAAACAGTTGAATTTTGTTCTAGGAATAAATATTATTTTATTATGTTATATTTTGTTATAATTTCCATGACACTTCGGTCAGACACATGATTGTCACACTGCAAATAGTTAATGATTTCAAATAACCATACGTATTTATGTGTTATTGCCCGTACGCCCGTACGCATATTGGTCATAATATCTCAAAAAGGATTATCCAAACATACCATAAGTTCTATAACATCTGCAGTTAGTTGAAGTTGGAATCTGAAACATTTTACCATACGTTTGAATTTAATGGTCGTAGTAACTCACTTAACGTAGACCCAAAATAAAATATTTCAAAAGCTTTAATGTTTTTAAGAGATACATATTGAAATCTATTTTAATTATACGACGAAGGAACAAATTACTCTTAATGTTAATCTGCTTAACAATGACAAATCCATTTTTAAGTCTGTTCCGTTTTCATTTTATTTACATTAACATTGTAGAATGAATGAGTTTATTCAATTAAATATTTAAGAGAAATGTACTTCAACGCCAACAAAATCCCTTTGGAATTGAATACTGCTGAAAGCCCACCGATTATCATTAAACACTAATACTTTTAGGATGTCAATATAACCATTCAAAAATGATAAATCTGAATTCTTAAATGTTGAATAAAGCCAGAACTATAATCATCAAATAATATAATTAATTACAACACACCCACAACTGTGAACGTGTTACAATCGTTAGTGTCACCATGCCCTAACAAGTGTGGAATCGAAAACCCCATAGAAAACTATTTCACTCATAAAGAATATATATATCCTGAATTAAAAAAAGTCTGATTTCATGCACAGTTTCCAAATACATTGAAATATATGGATATCATTTGTTTAGTAACAAGCTTTGAATGGTAAGCGAACCAGACGTTATCTGGGTTGGGGGGCTGTGGTCAAAATTAGGACTGACTGTTTAACTTGTTCTTACATTTTTTTCAACGAAGATTTACTCAAGGTTTACGTTATTGCAAAATACATATATTTTTATCTTCTCAGAATAGACGATTTGTCATATGCTTGTTATTTGTTGTTTGCCGTAGGAATATTGGCGGAAATGCACGTGGTGTATAAGGCTGAGGGCGGCGTTGTTTCGTCACTGGGGGCGTTTTTATTGGTAGCTAAGCATCTTTCGCACGTTACTGTTGAATAAAATTATTTTAAAATTATAATTAGCTATAATTGTTTAACTTATGGAGAGAAAGGCATTTTTCAACGAGGTTTTACGCAAGAATTACATGATTTCATAATAAAATTGCTTCAAAATATAATAGGAGCATGTGAGTTTGGATAGCGGTCACCAAATCGGACAAGTGGGTTTTCTCCGGGTACTCCGGGTACTCCGGTTCCCCCACAACACAAGACCACACTCTCGCGCAACATCGTGCCAACGAGAGTGATGAATACAAGTTGCAATAGCTTGTTTCACAATCGTTGTAAAATTAAATACGTTGAAACTAAACTAAAATATATTAGTTATATTTGTTTAATTTGTGGAGTGAAAGACTAGTCTCATGCTTACCCTTAACAAAAATGCAATTGGACTTGGATTGTATATGATTTTTTATGATTAAGACAAATTTGTTATTTTCTTCCGTTAGTAAGGATGCAGAGTATACTTATTTTTGATCCATTTTTCTTTGCAACTAGATTTTAAATTAAACTATTGATTTCATTTCTGTGATGATAAATATACACAATCAACACCCAACATACTCATAAGGCCCCCAATAAAAAAATCAGTGAATGGAATCGTGCGGTTAATCTATGAGGACGTCCTAGTTTCGTTTAACGTCATTGCATTGTATCTTTAAATCAAGTAGTTAATTGTCGAGGCCAGTCGGTCTTCCATTTATTGTCATTTCAAAAGTATTAAGCTATATGATATTCTTATGATCTGACAGGTCTTCCGCAAGCCATGATTTATTTGATTTATATCATGATATAATTGACTATTGCCTTTGAGATACATTTCTAGGTTATACACGTATGATAGTCTCATGATATTGTTGTAAATAAGGAATGAACATATCAAAATCATTTGTTTCCGAGTTCACGTGCAGGTAGATCCTGATGTTATTTCTTTACTTATTTGTTGAGATAAGTTGTGTCTAAAATCAGCACTTAAACTGTCGCAGTTTGGTCAATGTTTCCCGTTCATGAAACTCCCAGATGTTAAGAGCAAAGCAAGGCAAAGAGTTTTTGTCTGCTTACAAAGGCGGTAGCAAAACAAGAAGATAGAGAAGGAAAACGGAAATAAACGTTATTCGTACTCTCTGTTGAAAGCATACCTTAAGCATTGGGAATGGTAAAGGGCATTTGTATTGTGATATAATTGTCGATGATTTCTGATCTTTAGCTTTAATGCATTGTTTGAAATTGATAGACCCCAGTATGCGGTCTTCTAGAGTCGACATTACGTCAATGTTTGCCTTCAGAAAACAGAGAAGTGCATTTAATGCGGATCACTCGGATGCAGACAATATCTTTATTATTGTGTTGTGCATGGTTTTGTTTGTACACATTGTGAATGGCTTAGGGCATTTAGATATTTTATTGACATTGCATAACCAATTTTTATTCATTTAAATACCATTGTAATATTTGCGTTTGTTTACAGGAAGAATCAGACAGAAAATAATACATGGCATACATTTTAAAGATGTTTGATACAATGTCGGTGAAACTTGATATAAGATATGTTGATTCTTCGAATCAGCTTCTATTGAAACGTGGAGATATTGTTTTGTATTATAAATATTGTACCAAAAATAACATAAACACGATAGAAGCTGCTGAGACATTTCAGCAGCCTAAATTTTAACCGGATTTATGAGGACATGAAATAAATACCATATCCATATATGTTACTAAGAAGGTACGAAAAATGCGTGTGTGGTATTTCTGTATTTCTTATACGTTTTTCTCTCGCTTAGTGTCTGTCAGACCTTAGAAGAGTGCCTTTAACAGGGTATTTGTTATCATCTTAGTTTCACTTGATATGTAAGGACAATAAAGAAGACGAAGTTAATTGGAACTTTAATTATAAATGGAAGTTTGCTTAACGTTTCTGTTTCATTCATTCATGTGAATAACTTCCCTTCGGGCGCAATTAATTAATTAATTAATTCGTTTGAACTTTTAATTATAATGACAATCTAAGGTACAATTACCTCTCCAGTCTCTTACTAAATGGACATACAACATAACGTGTATTGCAAGAACATAAGGCGTTGTAGTCGACAACCTTCTGTGATCTTGTTAATGATCATACGTCTAGGGGGACAACCTACCGTGATAGCATTAATAATCCTAGGTCGAAAGGGACAATTGTGATCGCTTTTATGGTCATACGCCGAAAGGGACAACCTACTGTGATTTAGTTAATGGTTATACAACGAACGGGATTATCTACTGTGATTTCATTAATGATCTTACGAAGTAAGAGATATAAGCTACTGTGATCTCGTCAATGATCTCATGCCATAAGAAACAACCTACTGTGATCTCGTTAATGATCATACGCCGTAAGGAATACCTACTGTGATCTCATTTTTGATCATAATCCGAACAAGACAAGTTACTGTGACCTCGTCAATGAGGCTATGCCGTAATAGACAACCTACTGTGATCTCGTTAATGATCATACGCCGTAAGGGACAACCTATTCTGGTTTTGTTAATGATCATACGCCGTACGTGACAACCTACTGTGATCGCGTCAATGATAATACGTCGTAAAAGACAACCTCGACGTCATAACACTATAGATGTTTGCATTATATCAAAGTTAGATAAGGTCATTTTTCTAATTTGTGGTCGCTGAAATAAACGTCATTCTGTGATTTCTGGAATTGCCATAACCAATATTTTATATTTGAAATGTACTTTTGTCCTTTTGTGAGTTTAGATTATACAAATTGACATTCATTTTGCATGAACCTTTCGGCGTTTTGACGTCATCGTGAACTTATTGATCCACTCTTATTGGACATTTTCGACGTTATTTGCCAATTTTCAGATGACATTTGAAGTATCAGCCATTTTTTGTCTCTTTTACTTTTATTTTACTATTATTCAAGTTCAAGGAATTACTGCTTCTTACCGCGACTTTTCAAAGTACATTTAAAACCAAATTAATTGAAAAAAGAAATAAATGGCAGTTTGTTTAATCATAGAAAAAATCCTCTTTGTGCCGAATAAGTTATTACTCTGGAACTTTTAATTATAATTAAAATCTACCTTTAGGTTTCTAATAACTATTTCCATAAGAAATGAAGCAACAATGCACAACAGCCGTAAACCTGATTAGTGAATTATCACACGTTTTGAAGTCTTAGATATATTCCATGCATGAACCCACTGTAAAAAAATAATTAACCATCTAGGTATTGTCATTCTGATCAGTAATCTCCGTAATTTTCCTAAATAGCTGGATTTGTCTTAAACATCTTTTAAATATTTGATATGTGCTTGGTGGATTGTGATTCATAGAACCTGATACTGGTTGAGAAGCAGTTTCCGACGGAAAGCAGTTTCCGACAAATCGCTTTTTCGCGTACTTTCTTAAGATCTACAGAAAGAAGGTACTGCAATTCAAGCATATGGGTATTGGGCAATCAAAAGTTGGGAGTTCTTAATGAGACACGTGATTCATAGAACCTGATATAGTATACACCAAACAAAGTTTTCGAGGACCACGAAAAGGGCTTTAATTGATTTCTCAGCTATGTTGACGTATGAAAGTTTGAAACGAAAATGTGCTGCAATACATTATCATTTTCGGCTCGACTCTTAGGGCTTCTCCATTTTCGTGTTTTCCCATTTACGCCTGTTCGCCCTGTCGCCGTAAAATGTTTTAACACGAAATGGCACTAAACCAGTCCTTAAAAAGTACTAGTACTTTGTATTAATTTTCTGGTCCTTTTGCCATTTTCTTTGGAAGGATAAAATGTTAAACCTAGCGAGTTTTGAAAAAAAATAGCGCTTATAACATATATAGGCATCATCATAGTCTCTACAAAACCAAAATGTTCAATATTATACACCGGTTGTATAATGTGCTTTTGATATATTAATGCTCACTAATACTTTAATATTATACACCGGTTGTATAATATGCTTTTGATATAGTAATGCTCACGCATTTATAAATCTTGTGAATCATTATCTCTGGTATTGTTTCGTAATCTACTTTTCTCCATTTTCAGTTAATCAATCTTCAATGAAACGTCAACTACTGTTCTTTCGACATGAACCTTACTGGTTGTAGTATATACTAGTATTAACGCATATCACTCTCTCTATATAAAGACTCTGTTGACACAAAACTCATCTTATTTCCTCGATTCTAGTTTTAAATGTTATCCTTCTCTGCGTACGCGCGATTTTACTTAGTGAATTATCTGTCCGACACTGAAGACATAAACAAGGCTATAATTGAATAATACTTTCTTATTATGCAACAATCAGTGTTTATGACTGATAAGGCCCCTGTGCTGGTCGAACACAATTTTCCGAAAAGTACGCTCATGAATGTTCTTGGATGACTTTAATTATATCACTCTTCTGGATATTATGAAGACTGATTTGTATTAAAAAGGAAGTTAGGCCACTCTAAGTCAACGTTTATTGCCGAGCTGTAATCCGTTGCTATATTAATGGTAAAATTCTTAATTCATACTGCGACGGCATGCAAAATTTCGTGGTTACCCGTAGAAATACTTTTTTTTATCAAATGGTCAGAAATGTCAGGGTGTAACTCTTTGGCGGTCAATCGCGGTAAAGTGTCTGGAATTTATTATTTTCAATCAAATACATAGAATTATTATTATTTGTTAAGTCCATAACAATGATACAATTAAAACTACAGAATCAAGCCCAGTATCAAACAAATATAACAAATACATTATATTAACGATTTTTAACACGTATCGTTCAATATGAAGGTATATCTTCAGGCGTGGTGTAACAATTATTGTTTTGAACATGGTTACTTGAACATTTTATCGCCGTAGATATGTGATGATGCGTTTATGGACGTACAAGATTGTACAGCTATTACTTCCGCTAAATTATATACACATGTTGTTTTTGAGGCCATCCTTTTTAACACGTTTTAAACCGCTGCAAAATCATAAGTACATTTGGTCCTCAAGTATAATTCTTGCTTCTGAGGTAACTTTCTTGCAATGGGTATTGTACAAAGCCATTATTGGTTGATGCAAAACAAATGCTTTTAAATTTTAATGCATTATTATGTTGATCTGATTGATCATCAATGATCCAAACAAAAAAGGCATGTAATAATGTGACATAAACCTTCATTCCCTCATTACGCTAGGCGGCAATAACGACTGATTCTGTGTTTGTTTAATGAAAAACAAAGGACGGATTTCAATCCATAGGCAATTCACTTTATTTATTTTAATTTTAACGTTTTGAAAAGTTTCAAAAACAAAACCAAGTTTTCGGAACTAATATTAAAAAAGGTATGAATGTACAGGGTATGGGTTTCGGTTAATACAGACATTTACAACGATATACTAGTTATGACATATCAATCAGATAACTAGATACACACGTGGTCGCTAATCCGTAGCTATCTAGGTCGTGCATTACATATCTATTCACGCAATATCATGGAGTCATATTATTTTCACTCACGAAATGAACAACTGTATTAAAATTAATTGCTCAAGTGCGAATGCCTTCAAACTCCGATGGCACACAATCCATTTGGGAGATAATACTTCTGTAAACACGAACAATTGTCATGAAATAAATGCATTGTTAACATCGATTAGGCAAACAATTTGAATGCCTTGGAATGTAAACTATCACCATCAATTAACTGATCAAATTACTCTGTTTACAATGCACAGCAAAGGTAAAAACCTGTCTCTGAACATTTTTGTGAATTACAATCAACGAACAAACACAGAGATAACAAAAAGGTTCTATATGACATTGAATAAACCGGTTAACCAAATCAAACAAGAAACAAAAGTGCTACACAAAGTAAAATATAAGTATCCGTATATATAAATAAAAAACACATTTTAACTATATTTTCTTAAACTAAGGTGGGTGCAAAAGGCGTCTACCATAGCCGTTTGTGTACGATAGGTTTATCCCAACCCTCGCACAGGGTATTCTGCCGAAGCCCGGTAATCCTCCTTTAAACCAAAACACCATACGCTCTGGTTGGGGTGAACCAATCTCACACTATCGGCAATGGAAGGTGCTTATAGTTAACGCTATTGTTCATGTATGCTAAAATAAACAAATGGATTCCATAAACATTGATGTATGATTCGTTTAATTTGTAAAACGAAAACGAGACCTTAAGTTTATTGTGTGCAGTCACGGTCCAATATATTATTCGACTACACCGAAAACCAACGAAACACGAAATACTCGATTGATCGTTTGAAGCCATGCATTATAACTTCAAAAAGGAAGATGCATATGATGCACGTGGCGGACCCTTAATTGGTCTAGCGGCAAGATACTTGACTGTCATCCTAGTGGTTGCAGATATGAGCCCCATGCCTTCTTTTAAATAACAACCTTTTACATCTGTATTGGAAATATGCTTCACCAATAATAGAGGAAAATTCTTTTAGAGGTCTAAATCATGGGTGTTGTAGTTTTCGTTTGTCTGAAACTATATCGCAGGTTTGATTGTTTTCTTCATCACTATAATACCAACTGTCTATCGAGTTGGAGTTTGATATTGTGTGTCAGTGCTAAACACTGGCGCACGTTAAAGAACCAGTGTAGTTCTGAACAGGTTTTTGAGGGTATGCATAATTTGTCTCACAGCATAAAAACATTGATCCACTTACAATCGATGATGCGCTCATAAGAAGCCGTTGCATTTGTAAAGGAAGCGTACATTAACTCCCTCCCCAACCACAACCCCCTCCGTTCTTAGAAGCGCACAATACGTCAGAATCATGAATGTCGTACTCATGGTTTTGGTCCTGGCTATTACGCATTGACAGCAACGCCTAGTGTACCGCTGCATTTTGTAACGGTTTAATCTACTTTCTATGTTCATTAACCAATGAATCAAAAATGATGATCCCCAAGGAATAGATTTAAGTGCTCGAAAAAATACCTGAATTTAGTACTTCAAACGAACTGTACTGCTTGCATGTGAATTGAGAATTTTGAAGTTTTGAAGATTATAATTATCGAGGCTTCAATCAGGTATTGAACTCCTTCCTGGTTCACAAAGTGAGCTTTACTTATGAATTGAACATTATTTTTCTGCGTTTCATTGATATATGAAGTGTCGGAAAAAACACCGAATTTCCGTAAACACCGAAGTCAAGTGCAACATCGATTGCCTGACGGTCAACTCCACCAACCAAAGGAAACCGTCTGCCGCTTTTAGCGATTTGGCGTACACGTAAACATATCACGTGAAACTCGCTTCTGAATATGCTCATATACCTTTAAAGAATTTTTAAATATACAGGTTAAGGTTTTACTTCAACCGATTAATTAATTATTTTATATAAGCTACGCTCACACGAACGGCGCAATGACAAAGGCAACTCATTGGAGAGTCAAAGCTGCTGTTAAAGCTGTTGATTGTCTGTCTCTTTGCTGCGATACATTCGGATCACCTCGGCACTTTTCCAATGATAAAAACTCGGATGGATGCCCGTCCATCACTAGAAGTAGTTTATAAACTAAATAACATAATTTATTATAGTTTTACCGTATATATTACATTAATTATTTAAAATTGATTGCCGGTGAAGTGTTTTACTGCATAAATCATTGAGATTCAAAAGAGTTGATAACTTTAACTTTTAAATTAAAATTCTACGTGATATACGTGCAGCGTAGTTAAATGTGAATCTGTCTTACATTGTATCCGTCTGTATTCATCCGAGGTTGTTTTCAATTATAAATATCTGAGGTGTGTCGAATGCATTGCAATCGTTATTTGTTTAACTGATTAACAATTTGTTTTCTAGAAAACTGCTTGCCCACAAGGACTGTTACATAAGCTGGGGGATAATCTAGCTATCAGGGTTATGATAGGACTTCAAAGACATTTTTGTGCACATATCAATATTTGTTGAAGGTTTACAGCCGCAAATTTTAACACTCCTAGTTATTTGCCACACTTTATTTCGTATAAAAGTGCATTTTACAAAACATGAGCGTGGTCCCTTAGTTATTCATTATGACATTGCATCACTCGAGTGCTTCTACTTTTTCAACATTTCACAACAAAATGTCATTTCTTCAATATTAAATTGACCTAACGAAAGCACGCTCAAAAACGGTTTTATGTCACATAATTCAGTCTAAATGTCAGAATGTCCCAACAATTCTGAACAATGCTCCTCAGCATAATGAAAATATGTGATTATTACCAAGTAATACATTGTCAATAGATTTAAATGATACCGCTTTGTAGATATTCGACATTATACTGTTAGTATAAAAACAGTAATGCAAATACAATGCGTTCGGCGTTTTTGATTGGTAATCTAGTTTAGAAAGTTAAATGGTTTTATAGATGTCTGGGCCAGTACAATGGATAATCTTTAATGGAGTATAGCGAGAAGCCAAACGCTATTTTTTTTCTACAGAAGCATGTATGTCAGGATGTAGAAGTTTTTACCAAGGGAATTATTTTCATACTGAGTTTCCAACTCATGTACTGGAAAATGAATTTGACAAAGCTTGACTTGATTACCTTGGCATTATTATAGCCTTTCGACTTTGGTTGGGAAAATTGTAGTTTATTGTGATAATGAAGCAGTATGTCAGGTTTTAACTACAGGGAGATCAAGATGTCTTGATTTACAAAATGGGTTTAGAGAAGTTTGTTTGTTTACCGCAGTCAGTGTGAAATAAGATCATTTCATTCTTGATGGTCACAACATGAGATATTTCGTTATGAGTTTTATAGTTGGACCAGTAGATGGCGGATTGTTCAGTAACTGATAAGGATTTTATCCTAAGCTTGTTAATAATTCGTTATTACTTGTGATAGTCTTAATAGACGGAACATGAGATATACCGATTTAAGTTTTGCTAGGATTTACAGTTAATATGTGGTAATGAGTGTAGTTGACTATTGTTTTTTTGTTGTAGCAGAACAAGCTGTTAATATATACAATTATGTATAAAATAAAATGGAATCTTTATGAACAATCATAATTAGCAAACAATTAAACGATAACCCTATTTAGCGGCAAATGGCTAAATGCCTGACAGACACACAACGACACACACAACGCATAATAGCAAACATAGCTTACCGGTTTCTTATAACCTTTCAATTTACACATTTTGGATTTACCGCCTCGGAACGGCCCACAAAACAGGCATTCACTTCGGGGGTTAAACCGATTAAGGAGTATAGAACCTCACACATGCCCAACACTTATCCACAAAATAATAACAAGTATGTTTTAAGTTGTACATACAATTGTCACATGTGGCGATTGTTTGTAAACACACTCGTGATCATGAAGTTAAACCATGACCGTGAACTGTGAAATACTTCGCCACTCGTGAAAATATGTTTTTCTATGACACTCGTGAAATAAAATACGATCTTACACTGAAATGTTTATTTTATGCTTATTTTCGGAGTTTATTAGGTTTTTTTAAATTTATTTCTTAATTACCCCCTTTTTTGAAACGGTGTTATTTACGCCGCTACCCGTAGGGCGCCACTCACGCAAAATTATAGCTGTCAATTTTTTTATTACCGGTTTGTTGAGAAATATTTCTCTGCTATTCATTCTTGCAGTTTATTATTCGCTTGTTTTTTGTGTAAAGCTTTTATGAACAGTAATCAATGAAGTTTTATAAGTGCACATATGTTCCAAAAAATAACGAAAATACTTTTATTTAAAGTGAGGCATGGATACATAACCAAATTACTATGCCGACATTTAATGAATGAAAATTTGGAAGGTCAAATGTGTTAGCAAAACAAATGCGGATACTCATTGGATTTTAAACATTTTTCTTAGTTAAAGACTGCATGTGTTTCATAATAAATGAATATTCAGTCATCTTACTGTCAGAGACCAGTCTGTTTCGCTTGAAAACAGGTTTGTTTTCCAGGTAAAGAGTGAATGCCACGCTAGTTTGTTGACAAATTTTGAGGCGTGGGTGGGTATCTGCAAAAAATGTTGTGTGAATTTTACGTATTAAAACGGCAAACAGTTCAAAATACATTTAAACGATGATATAAAATTATACTTATGTTCGAACAGTTGTTATCGTCTGTAATTTGTTTGGTATGAAAGCAAATGTTCGAACATTCAGCTTCAAGATCAAGAAAATGTTTGATAAACGGGATAACCGGTAATAAACGGTAAGTTGTTAATTTCCAAATATATATTTATTTAAATTTATAAAACATTTCTTTGGATTTTAAACATTGTTCTGCCAACATTTACTGGTTCAAAGTGAAGTGTTCTGTTTTGATCAAGGGAAGTTACTACAAAGGAATTTAAAAGTAGTTCTAAAATTTGATATTTTCACTCCTTATTTTGCAGTCAAATATCAAATTGATAATTTCACTGTTGTTATTTCATTGTTAAAACCCCATATTTCATCGAAAAGCATGAAAGAATAATTTGGTGACTGTTCAACGTTAATGCACTTTTATAAGCTTTTATGTTTTGAAATTATATCGATTCACGTAATGAATAAATTTGAACAGTTTTGAGAACTATTTTTGGCACATTTAACTGAATAATTAAAAAACAGTCCCCCCCCCTTTTTAAAATATACTTTTGTATATACTTAATGTATTTAACGATATTTTAACGCGTTTTAATAACTAAGTAACAAGATAAATTATTATACTAGGTTATTGATAATTATCGTGGCTAAAAAGTTCATCTGGCTCGGCAATGGAATTCCTCCTCCTTGTCAGATAACTTCCTCCATCCACGGCACTAACCGAGTATTCTCAATATCCCACCACGTTGTAAATCACAATAGATATTTATGATTTCTTATTACATGTTTATGATTATTTCTTAGTTGAATTACACCATATGTATCTGAATGTTTTGGCAGTCACATGGCAATTTAACAATGTTTGGTTGGATATGTTAATGCATATGTAAGATGCATATGATAAACTTATTGTGAAAAAGGCAAATGTACATTTTGAGACAAACGCAATGATTTATTTAGGAACAGCCGTATTTACAGTGTGTCGATTTGTGTACAATCTAGACAGTGTTAAACATGTTATCGCCTTCGAATTAAGGCCGTTGTTTCCATGCTAAAGAATAATGTTTTGCTAGCCTCGTAATTTAGCATGCGGTAAAAATATTGTTAAAACTGTGTAATAACAAAAGACATGATCATATGAAGAGATATCTTGTCCCTTGTCTTTGAATTAATGTCGTCAATGATAAATGTGTACTCAAGTAATTGATATCAATTGAACAGGGTAGGTAAATTGTCCTGTTGCGTTGATGAATATAAACAGTGGCTTGTAATAAGCTTTGACACAGTGTACGAAGGCCGGACAGTTGTCCAATGTTTTAGTTCAGTAATGCGCTTTTGTAAGACATTTTGTGAATGTGAAGCTTGTAATGATTGGTTGATCTCATAGATGCAGATAAAGAATATTTATACACGTGCGGCAGGTATCCATATAGAAGATAAAGCCCAAACCAATAATACAGATCTATTAAATGGTACATTTTATGGCCAAGTATCCACTACAGGAACCACATACTTCCAAATTTTTCAATAAGCAGGTCTTGATTTGAATAAGAATTGTATTGAAAGCGCATCATATTCAACGCTTTAAGGACTATAAAATATTCAACAATTACACAGTTAATACAACCATTTAACGAACCAAGGCCCAGAAAAATAACATGTCCACTGTTAAAGTGATTCCTTACCTCCATATGTTCATGTAGAACATACATATTACAGAAAGACCAAACAAATACAAAACCATGAAATACCAATCGAACAATCAGTTCTACGTTAACCATTTTAGATCTAAATAGCACACAGTTATGGCCATTAAACGCACAAGACCCAGCAAATAAACACATACACTTTGAAAGAAGTTCCTTACCTCCTTATGTTCATATAAACAGAAAGACCATACAAAAACAACACAAAGAAATATAAATTGAACAAATAGCTCTAGATTCAGTGTAATCGTGTTTCCATATTCAAGTGGATACATCACTATTGTCGATGAAGCTTTATCTTCGAATGTAAAAATTCCCTTGGAAGACGTGATGTCGCAAAATAATAATTCAAAAGACTAAAGCCAACCATGACAACCATACTAATGAAGGCAATGGTTAATATCCCACAGACAATGAGATTGTTTCGTATTAAAATCGAAGAAATTTTAAAGTGTCCAGTTTAAATAGGAATTGATTGCAATGTATTTGATTTTAGACTAATGTGTTTACAAATAGTTTTCCTACCACAAATGGGTTTAAACCCGACTGGAGTCCTTACTAAGAACTTTACCAAAACAACAAAGTTGCAGAGAACGACATCAAGATCAAAGTTAATATAAAAGTATTCCAGACAACTATATTGCTTTATATCTCATAATAAACAATATAAAATGACAACATTACGTTCAACTATATTTTTCTCCCTCAAATATATACATTCTGCATAATCGGTATATCATTCGAATGCAGATAAAACTCAGTATGAAAACACGGTTTCGGAATGGATGAGAGACTGTTTCTTATGAATATTATTGATAACAATAAATACAGGATTTGCAATGCCACAAGCAGCGCGTCAGCAATATTGCAGTATCACTAGTTTGTTTCTTATTAAGTGGTTCAAAATGACAGAAATCATCATTTTACACAGTAATGGCGGACTTTTAACGGTCGCCCTGAAATACTTTGCAAACAAACGCCCACACGCTTCCGGATGGGATAAAATGCACAAGAAATACTAAATATATATGATGAATATATTTTTTACATGATTTATCTTTCTCCAGCTATATATAGTCAGTATATAACAGACTGTCCATGAAATCCCAGTCCAGCCAGTAAAGGGAATGACGAATAAACGAAATAAAAATCATGCCACCAAGATGCAATTCGCGATCGTTAGTCCCGTTTGTTTTCATATTATTGTCGAGGACGGGTCGCATCGGGAGCCTAATCAGCGTTTATAATGTTAAGGAGAAGACGAGAGATCTGTTATCCACCAATCAAGGAAAATAAACGCTAGAAAACGAAGTTTCACAAAGGCAGGAAATGTAATTCGGATCTGTGTGAAAGGGACAAATGTTATATCAACATATAATTTAAATACGCCGATCAACGGTTCCTCGAAATCATGTGGTTTTTGTACTTCGAGTAAATACGATGTTCCGATTTTTATAAGCGGAATGATTTCCAAAATAAAGGCAGATTTAGTTTATTTTTATATTGCTATTTGCAATACCAGAAAATGATAATGACGCATTTGATGGAATTACTAAATATAACAGCTAGAAAACCCGGTTTTATTCAGTGAGAATAAACTTCGTTAGGTCAAAATTCCAGTGGACAAGCGTTATCCTTTAACATTCATCAGAGTTATTTCACATTAACTAATCACATTCTTTTCTAAATATAGTTCCCTGGAAAGCTGTTTTGCCTTACAAGTCACATGGATTATAACTAGACTTCGTTTGAAAACAACATGACACATTGCTACTCGTAGAATCTTGTTTCCTTTTAAGAACAGTACAAACAATTTTAGATAATTGATAGCCTTGTCAACTGGTCTATTTCACAGTTAAGCATAACAGAGAACCTTAAATCCACTTAAGCGAACAATAACATATAGATGTCTTTAAATGACTGCATCTTTGAACCCGTGTCACTGCTGCTTAGGCTGAAATCATTCGTATATGTGTATTAGTCTGTATTTAAATTCACTTTATTCTTCAATGTTTTCAAGTTGATTTTAGCATCGATGAAGCGTATAATTTGTATTAATAATCATTGATAAATGATAGAGCAAGTGCAAGCATAAACTAGTTTAAGCCCCCAGTGAAAACCTGATTGTTTTCATTAACCGGCATCACCATTATTCATCAATACACTCATTGTTACATTTGTATTAATTGTTTTTAATTTGGCTACCGTGGTAATTAATGATACAATCGTGTGTTGCCATTTAATTATACATTTAAACACATTGCTAATGCATGATGGGACTAGTGCGAGGTTGTGTAGACCTAAACCGAAATAAAAACATGTGAGCCCATCATCTTTCGAAGGCGGTAGTCCCATCCCTTATTGATAAAACTTTTTTGATGCATGTGTGTTTGTTTGTAGGATTTGTATATATTTGTGTGTAGCAGTTAACGTAGAAAGGGTTTATATTAAAAATGAAAATGGACGGAAAATAACAAATAGTGAACTAGACAATTAACACAATACGGGATTCAGACAATTATTACACTATCCAAAGATGCCAATAAACGTTTATTGCATCAATTGGGAACGGTTAGCACAAACGCTGGGTATGAATAGTGGTCCAAACTGATACGTGTAATATTTATATGAAAAAGTTAATATCACCAAATAGCCAGAATGTCATATTAATTCCAGCGCTTTATTGCTGGGTCGTTTGTTGTAAGCACATTCAAGTCCAAGTCAATTAAATTGTCTATATATAATTGGCTGTTTACGATTTTAGTCTCCGTCGGATTCTGAATTTCCTTTAGCAATGCATATTATTAATGATATGACATCGGACTCTAGGTTATAATGAATATCTAGCCTAAGGAACAAATACTACAGATCAGGTGTTTTTTTAGCCGAATTGATACACATAATTCCTGGGAGTTATCATAACATATTATGTCAAACGTTCTAATGTGTTCGTAACTAATTAGTGTTTATTATTGACGAGCACATATAGCAGAAAAGGACGATTGACATCAAGATAGGAAGCCTCATCAGAAGCGCTTTTCACTTTGAATTTGTATTTAAGTTCGATTATAGTAATAAGCTGTAGCGGCTCCTGAACTTCTTGGAATGCCTCACATGATGTTCAGTATATTTTTGCCACCGGCAACGATGCTGATGGAACTTGATTCGTTCAACAGTGACGTAAACCGATGATATAATTGTTAAAGCTGTATTGGAACGAACGTTAAGCTCGATTTGAATGCTTAATATTACAAGTATTATTCAACCAAGTTTCCTGAAATATAAACGAAGTGTTATCTTCTAACAGCATACATCGTCGTTAATATATCGCCCTTCATTTACTTATCGACATTTGTAATTCCCATAAAGGGGTCAATTTTTGTAAATGTGAAAGACCTCTGGTTAATGTCACCTCATTCCGATATCACCAAAGTAATACAGCGTAAATGTTTACAATGTAATGCATAATGTTATTTTTTCAGACAGTCTCAAAAAAATATTGTATATTATTTCTTGTACTATTTTATCATCAACATTATCAGCGACAACATTCGGATGAAATTTCGTTTTATTTGCATTGGATACTTTATCACTTTTTCTTTAAAAGACAGTCGCGTTCTAAAGTCGTGTTGTCAAACATAACGAAGCTGAGTATTTGTCAGTATATTTGATAAGAATAGACTTATACATGATTGATACTTCCTTCCTAGTAAAAGAAATAAAAATAAGTTTTTTATACCAGATAAGTTCCCATGGACGTCCATCCGCCATTTCTTTAATAAATCAAGTCAATAAATCGTTTCGTGAGAGGTTAAATTTTGCTTTTCCCAAATTTTGAAATATGAAATGGTCACTTACGGGACAAACGATATAGCCCATTATCTACCATGGGCTTGTCGAAAATATATTACCGCTTAACCCGTTGCCAGGGCGCGTTGACAATAAATTCAATTATCATTGTTGTTAATGAGCAGTTTGAATCAACCCTAAACGCTTCTTTTATACTTTTGATGTTTTGTTGTGAAAGCTTCCGAGTGAACTCATTTCAAGAATGTAATTTATTGCTTAAACTACCCATAAAACAATGAACGCCAAGTTATCAGAAATTCAAATATTAATCATTTTCAAAGACGCATGGCAAAATATATAGTATAAACAATGCATACGCAAACACAAACGCCACAAGCAGACCACACTCTCATAAAGATAACTTCCCCGATAAATAGCGGTTCCAAATATATAACGCCTGATTATTTGGTATTCACATATTGTAGCCGGGTACATTAAACGCAGCCAATTAGGAGGATGTTAGGTACAAACTGCCAGGTACTGTTCAGATAGTATCACCCTGTTATATTGAATACCAAGATATTTTTCATTCCACGATTTCCTGCTGGAATTGCGTTTGGTGATACATGTGTCTATTGCTAAACATAAATTTTCCTTGCCCAGCGGTCAAGTGTTTCCCATCAATTGACCAGTGCTGGAAATTCATTATTCCACCGCCGCATTGAGGATCTGTCAAAGAAACGTGACGATTGAAATTTCGCTGACGCATTATATTTAACCACGTTTTTTAAAAAAGAAAAAAATCAAATAAGAGGTAAACATTTAAATAAATTTTAATTATACGTTGCATGAACATATTATTTTTAATGTTAATCTGCTTAACAATGACAGATCCATTTTTAAGTGTGTTCCGTTTCATTGTATTTACATTAATATTGTGGAATGAGTTTACTCAATCAAACATTTAAGTGAAATGTACTTCAACGCCAACAAAATCCCTTTAGAATTGAATACTGCTTTAAGCCCACCGATTATCATTAAACAATAATCCTTTTAGGATGTCAATATAACTAATCAAAAATGATAAATCTGAAGTCTTTAATGTTTAAAAAAACCCAGAACTACAATCATCAAATAATTACAACACACCCATAACTGTAAACGTGTTACAATCGTTAGTGTCACCACGCCCTAACAAGTATGGAATTGAAAATACCATATAAAACTATTTCACTCATAGAGAATACATTTTTCCTGAATTAAAAAAAAACAACATTTTAAGCACAGTTTCCATATACATTGAAATATATGGATATCATTTGTTTAGTAACAAGCTTTAAACGGTAAGCAGAACAGGCGTTATCTGGGTTCTGTGACTGTGGACTGGACTGACTGTTTTTATTGTTATTATTTTAGTTTCGTTTTTGAAGATTTCTGCCACCACGTTTGTTAAAAGCGCTGTGTTATAACTTTTATCTGTCGTGCGAAGGCCATGTTCTTGGGGAACATCTTCAAGACGTTTTCACATTGGCCAGGCGGCATTCATGTGGTGTGACTTCTTGCTGACACAATTGAAAGAGAATACATCTTTTTCGATTGATCTGTATATGTTCTGCCAATAACAAGCCATGTTCCTTATACGTATTGCTGTTTTCTGTAATGTTAACAAGCTTGTGATGTCGTATTCATTTGTTGAAACTAAGAAATATTACGTGTTGTGTCTGGTGTCTGGTATAATTGTTTTAATTCACAATTTATGGTGAAGAAGTCTTAGCCTATGTTGTCTGGGATATTTTGACTATTCCGATAAGAAAGAATTTTTTTCGCACGTTACTATTTAGTAAAATTCTTTTAAAATTATAAATAGTTATAATTGTTCAACTGATGAAGAAAAAGGCATTTTTCAACGACGTTGTACTCAAGGATCACGTGATTGCAAAATAAAATTGTTGTAAAATATAAATAGTTATAATTGCTTAACGCATGCTAACCATAAACAAAAATGCACCTTGACTTGGATTGTATTTGTGCTTATGTTTAAGACAAATTTGTTATTTTCTTCTAAGGTAAGGTAGGCAGTGTATTCTTAGTTTCAACTATTAGAAGGCACGAACTCCATTATCATAATTGTTCTTTGCAACTTTATCTAAATTTAAACTATTGATTTAATTTCTGTGTTGACAAATAAACACAATCATGACAAAACATACTCATAAGGCCCCTAAAAAAAATCAGTGAATAGAAACCAGCGGTTAATCAATGAGGACGTCCTAGTTTCTTTTAACGGCATTGCCTTTAAATAAAGAAGTTAATTGTCGAGGGCAGTCGTTCTTCCATGTATTGTCATTTCAAGTGTATTAAGCTATATGATATTCCTACGTTCTGACAGGTCTTCCGCAAGGCATGATTTATTTGATTTATATCATGATTAAATTGCCTTTTGCGTTTGAGATACATTTCTAAACTATAACCGTATTAAAGTATCATGATATTGCTGCTAATAAGGAATGCACATATTAAAATTATTTGTTTCCTAGTTCACGTGCAGGTAGAAGGAAACAGGAAACAGGAAACACACGTTTGTTGTTCTTTTTTTAGATACACTTCAATGTTTAAATTGGAATAATGCCCTATTCGGTATCAAGTAATTTGCTTTCTGGCGGTCCTGGTCTATAGTAGGGCTCTTGGCGAAAGTTAAGTACAAACAATACCTTGATGTTGCTAATTGTTAGTCAATTAACATTTCCTGCGATATGTGTTTTTGGTTACCTCTTCAAGGGAAAGTTCATGATACATTAATTGTAACGTGTGTCAGATAGTTAAGTCTATATTGTCAGTTCCTAAGACCATTCGCTGCCTTTTATCATTTTGGTGAAAGTTTTGCAAACCATTATTTGTAGTCTTTGATGAAAGCATAACTAGGCGGAGGCATTAAGGGCATTTGTATTTTGATATAATTGACGATGATTTCTGATCGTTAGCTTTAATAAATTGTTTGAAATTGATAGACTCCATCATGCGTTCTTGTGCAGTCGACGTTCCATTAATAATTGCCATTAGAAAACAAATCAGCGCATTTAATGCGGATCATTCGGAGGCAGACAATATCTGTATTATTGTGTTGTGTATGATTTTATTTGTACACATGGTGCTTGGCTAAGGGCATTTAAATATTTCATTGACATTGCATAACCAATTTTTATTCATACAAATACCATTGTAATATTAAACAGTTGTTGCATGGGCATTCTTGTCAAAACGGTTGTCCCGATGTGGAGGAGATGACTTCTTAACTGTTGAGATTGTCATCCCCAACACCGATCAAATACCGGAAATTCACGAGTTTAACAGAAATGCAGTTTATTTTTAGAATCTCGGTAAAACCCATGACGTAACTTCACACGCGGGTAACAGTTTATACTGTTTACCAGTAATCAGTTCAAACATTGTAATGTTAATTTCTATTTGTAAAACAGTCAAAAATAGTGAATTACATTTATATTGGGTATCGGGTAATACTTGTATTTGTTTACAGGACAAATCAGACAAGAACAAAATATATGGCATGCATTTTAAAGATGTTTGATCGGTAAAAAATGATATAAGTTATGTTGAATCAGGTTCTATTGAAATGTGAAGTCAGATATTGTTTTTATTATACATTATTGTACCAAGAATAATGTTAAAAAATGGAAGCTGCTGGGACATAACAGTAGTCTAAATTATAACCAAAATTATGAGGCCATGAAATAAATACCACATCCATATACCAAGAAGGTACTAAAAATGCGTGTGTGGTATTTCTGTATTTCTTATACGTTTTTCTCTCGCTTAGTGTTTGCTAGACCTTAGAAGAGTGCGTTTATCAGGGTATTCGTAACATTATTAAGCTAAATATGGTCTTACTAGACATGTCATTTTAGTTTCACTTGATAAAGAGTTGTTAAAGAAACACTCATGTTATTATGTGTACATCTTTTGAACAGAACCAAGCATGTTCATTTTAAATGACATTACTTCTAAAGAAAAATATCGGTTCTCTGTTTTGATAGTTAAGACACAAACCTTGCGTAGGATGTGCAAAGAGTAATTCACTGCTGAACCCCTTTTTTGCAAGGACAATAAAAAGACGAAGTTAATTGGAACTTTAATTATAAATGGAAGATTAACGTTTCCGTTGCACTCATGTAAATAACTTCCCTTTTGGGCATAATTAATTCATGCCTTTGAACCTTTAATTATAACGACAATCTAGCCTAAGGTACAAATACCTCTCCAGTCTCGTACTAAATGAACAAACAACATAACGTGTATTGCAATAACACAAGAAGTTGTAGTCGACAACCTACTGTGATCTCATTATTGATCATACGTCCAGAGGGACATCCTACCGTGATCGCTTTAATGGTCATACACCGAAAGAGACAACCTACTGTGCTCTTGTTAATGGGCATACACCAAAAAGGACAACCTACCTTGACATAAACATCATGATAGTCGCTTTTATCCGTTAGTCTGGTCATTTTCGAAATTTGGTCGCTGAACGTCATTCCATGATTTCTGGAGTAACCATAACAAATATTTGATATTTGAAATGTACTTTGTCTTTCATTCATTTTTACATGAACCATTCGGCGTTTTGATGTCATCGTCGACTCTTTGATTCACTCCTATTGGACATTTTCGACGTTATTTGCCAATTTGCAGGCGACTTTCAAGGTATCAGCCATTTTTTGTTTCTTTCACATATGTAAGACGCCAAAAGCAACACCTTTCCTTAATAATACCTACATTGCTTGATAAGATACATCCGCGCTCTTTGTTGACCGAGTTTAAACACATGCTTTGTGCATCTTTGAATTCAAGATCCAAATATTGGCAGGCAGCCCAACTGCAGAGCGACATCCAAAATCATACATACCGTTTTTGGGATACTTACAAAAAGTAAGTGAAAAACCCTCTTAGGTCAAAGTCGTTCTACCTTTTATACAAGTTCAAGAAATTACTGCTTCTTTCCGCCACTTTTCAAAGTACATTTTAAACTAAATTAATTGAAAAAATAAATAAATGGCTGTTTGGCTAATCATACAAAAATCCCTCTTTTTGCCGAATAAGTTAATTTTCTGGAACGTTCAATTATAATTAAAATCTACCTTTTAGGTTTCTAATAAATAATTCCATATTAAATGATGCACCAATGCTCAACAGACGTAAACCTGATAGTGAATTATCACACGTTTTGAAGTATTTTATGCATGAACTCATTGTGAAAATAAACATAAACCTAAACTAACCATCTAGTATTGTCACTTTTATCAGAAATCTCCGTAATTTTCATTGAAACGCGGTTTGTCTTAACTTGGTGAAGTGTGATTCATAGAAATTTAGGACCACGAAAAGGACTTTACTTCATTTTATTGCTATGGTGGCGTAAGAAGGTTTGAAGCGAAAATGTGCTGCAATACATTTTCATATTCGGCCAGACTCTTAGGGCCTCTCCAAGTTTTGTGTTTCTCAATTGTCTCCTCTTCTCCTATTGTCGCCGAACAGTATTTTAACGCGAAATGGCAACTATCCAGTCCTAAAAAAGAAAAGTACTTTCTATTAATTTTCCGGTGATTTTGCCATTTCCTTTGGCAAGATTAAATGGTAAACCTAGCTAGTTTTGAAAAAATCGAATAGCGCTTATTACATCATCATATTCTCCACCAAACCAACACTTTTAATATTATACACCGGCTGTTTAATATGCTTTTGTTATAGTTATGCTCACTCATTATAAACCTTGTAAATCATTATCTCTACTGGTTTTGTTCCGTAATCTGCTTTTCAAAGTCTTTTCAGCAAATCAATCTTCAATGAAACGTCAACTACTATTCTATTGATATTAACTTTAACATACCGGTTTAAGTATATACACATATTAACGCATATAAGAGTCTATATATATTAAGACCCTTGTGAGACAAAACACCATCTTATTCCCTCGATTCTAGTTTTAATTTTTTATATAAATTTGATCATTTGGTTAGATATTTTGATTGCTACATCCTCGTTACCATTTCAATAAAAAAAACAATTATTGCTCTATGTTTCTTTTTGTTGTTTTCTATGTTTTTGTTGTTTTTTGGTTTGTCTTTTCTCATGCTTTTTTTTCATTTACCGGACACGTGAATATTTACTATATTTATTTATATATACATATCATCATAGTCTTGCTGAATGATATTTGTATATTTCATTAAATACATGTATGTATATGTCTATTGAAAATGCACTTTGTACACGTTGTAATAAATATTTCTGTCTGTCTGTCTTTAAATGTTATCCTTCTCTGTGTTCGCTCTATTTTACTTAGTAAATAATCTGTACGACTCTGAATACATTAACAAGGCTATTTTTGAATAATACAACCTAATTATGCTACAATCAGTGTATTACAGATATTGTCCCTTTGCTGGTCGAACACAATTTTCCAAAGAGTACGCTCATAAATGTTCTTGGATGACTTAAATTATATCACTCTTCTGGTGATTATGACGACTGATTTGTATTGAAAAGGAAGTAAGGCCACCTCTATTGAATCGTCATTTGCCGTGCTATAGTCCGTTGCTATAGTAACTGTATTTGTTTTTATTTATATTGCAGCGGCATATTAATTTTTGTGGTTCCCAGTAGAAATACAGTTAAAGTAATTTCTTTTATCGAATGATCAGAAATGTCTGGAGTAACTTTTTTCGCGGCCAATCGCGGAAAAGTGTCTGGAATGTATTGTTTTCAGTCAAATACGTGCAATTTTTGTTATTTGTTATGTCCATTACAATGAAACAATGAAATCAGGAACAAGCCCAGTATCATACAAATATAGTAAATTCCTTAAATCAACGATTTATTACACGTTTTTGCTCAATATGTAGGTACATCTTGAGGCGTTGTGTAACAAAAATTGATTTTAACATGGTTACTTGAACATTTTTACCGTCGTAGATGTGTTTATGGACAAAAAAGATTGTACCACTAATACCTCCGCTAAATTATATACGCACGATGTTTATATTGAGGTCACACGTTTAAAACGTGTTAAAAAGCAAGTTTTAAACCGCTGCAAAAACATAATATATTTGGTCCTTAAGTATGGTTCTTGCTTCTAAGGTAACTTTCTTGCGTTAAGTATTGTACAAAGCCATTATTGGATGATGGAAAACAAATGCTTTTAAATTTTAATGCATTATTATGTTGATCTGATTGATCATCAATGATCCAAACAAAAAAAAGGCATATAACAATGTGACATAAATATCCATGCCCTCATTACGCTAGGCGGCAATACCGATTGATTCTGTTTTGTCTTATGAAAACAAAAGACGGATTTGAATCCATATGCAGTTCACTATATTTGTTTAGATTTTAACGTTTTAACGTTATCTAACAATTCTTGATAAACATACCTAGTTTTTATATATAGTATGTATGCACTATGCTGTTTGTGAAGTTTTGTGCAGTTTTTCCATGTTTCTTGTTTGTGATTGTATGTTTTATGTCTTTGGCGTTTACCCAGTGCCAATAAACCGGGTTTATGTTAAAACATTTTGCTACTGAGCTTGTTTCTGCAGAGTTTTGCATAAATTATGAATGAACAAACAAAAACAAAACCAAGTTTATGGAACTAATATTCTAAATAAAGATATGAATGTACAGGGTATGGGTTTCAGTAAATACACTCGTCTACAACAGAAACAAGTGATGACACATCAATCAGATAATGTATAACTAAATACACACGTGGTCGCTAATCCATAGCTATCTAGGTCGTGCATTCAATCGCAGATCTATTCACGCAATATCATGTAGTCATTATTTTCACTCATGAAATGAGAACGACTGTATTCAATAAATTGTTTAAGTGCGAGTGCGTAAAACTCTAATGGCACACATTCCATTTAGAAAATAATACTTTTGTAAACATGTAAACTTGTCTTGAAAACAATGAAGTATTTACAGGATCAATTAATCTGCATTTGGAAAGCCATTTTAATGCCCTGGAATGTAAAACATCACCATCAATTAACTGATCAAATTACTCTGTTTACTATACGCAGAAAAGGTAAAACCCTGTCTCTGAACATACATCTCAATGGCAATCAACGAACAAACACAGAGATAACAGATAGGTTCTATATGACATTGAATAAACTGGTTAACCAAATCGAACAAGAAACAGAAGTGCTACACAAAGTTAAATAAAAGTACCCGTATATATAAATTAAAACACATTTTAACTATATTTTGTTAACTTTGATTACTTAAATTTGGGGCAAAAAACATCTACCATGTCCGCTCGTGTAGGGTTGGTTATACCAACCCTCGCGCGGGCTGTTCTACAGAATTTCGGTAATCCACGTTTCAACAAAACACCTTACTTTCGGGATTGGGTGAAACAATCTCACAATCTCGGAAGACACTTATAGTTTACGCCATTGTTCAAGTAAAAGAATATAAGGGAATGATTGTAACTTGTTTGATTTGTAAAAGGAATACGATACCTTAATTTCATTGTTTGCAAACACGGCCTTATCTTTTAAGCGATCACAACCAAAACCAAAAAAAACACACGATATACTTTGCTCCGATTTATCATTTGAAGCCATGCATTATAACTTTAAAAAGAGATGCATATGAAACACGAGGCGGATCCTTGGTCAAGCAGTAAGATAGTTGACTGTCATCCTAGGGGTTGCAGATGTGAGCCCCTTGCCCTTTTATAAATAACAACCGTCTACATCTGTATCGGAAATATGCTTTACCAAAAAATAGAAAGAAAAAAAAAGTCCACGCCTTGGAAGCACACTATACGTCTCAATCATGGATATTATAGTCTCATTTTGTCCGAGACCATATCGCAGGTTTGATCGTTTACTTCACCACAATAATACCAATTCGTCTATCCAGATGGATTTGGATATTGTTGGTAAGTGCTACACACTGACGCACTTTAAAGAACCAGAGTTGTTCAGAACAGGTTTATAGGCTGTATGCATAATTTGCTCCACAACCGATCAATACTGATCCACTTACAGTGGCCGGCGCGCTCATTATAATCCGTTTGCTTTGTAAAGCAAGCGTACACCCTGTCCCTCCCCAACCACAAACTGCTTCGTCCTAAATAGCGCACAATACGTCAGAATCATGAATATCGTACTCACGGTTTTGGTTCTGGCTATTACGCATTGACAGCAATGCCTAGTGTATCGCTGACATTGCATTTTGTAACTGTTTATTGCATTTTTCATTATTCATTGAATCAAAGAAAAGATCCCCAAGGAATAAATACGAGGGTTGTCCGAAAAGTTTTGAGACTGCATTCATTAATCGCAAACCACTTATAGGATGCATTAAAAACACCAACTGACAGTTGTATCTAATATAAACTCATTCTGAAAGTTTCAATTTACTAGGAAGTATACAACAAACATTACAAAAAAGTACAGGTTACAAGTCACAGAGCACTTCGTAGTCTCATTGGGTCACGTCATTTACAGTTTTTCAAAATACGCTCCTTCTGCACGTGTACACTTACTTGCATATCTGTCCGTACCACTATTCCAGATATCGTGCCACAGTTTTCTCCCAACAAAGCAAAGCTCCTGTAGATCTTCGTAGCTATTACCCATCATATAATTCTTTAGCTTCGAGAAGATTGCAAAATTGAACGGGGCCAGGTCGTATAAATGCTTGAGGAAATACTGTTAGTTTGCGTTGCGACTATTACATCCGGGATTTAGTACTACAAACGATCTGTACTGCTTGTATGTGAATTTAGAGGTTTGAAGTTCTGAAGAGTTTAATTATCGCGGATTCAAGCGTGTATTTAACTCCTCCCTGGTTTACAATCAAGTGCAATATCGAAGGTCTGTCGGTCACCTCCACCGACCAAAGGTAACCGTCTACCGCTTTTAGCGATTTTGCGTATACGTTAACATATCACGTGAAACTTGCTACTGAATATGTTCATAGGCCTTCAAAGATGTTTTTAATTGTACAGATTGCAATGGTTTTACTTTAACCGATTAATTAATTATTATATATACAATGTATATAAATAACGCTCACGAACGGCGCAATGCCACAGGCAACCTTATGTTGCAGTGCAAATTGAATGTCTCTTTGTTGCGATCCATTCGAATCACCTCGGCAATGTTTTCACTGAAAAAACTCGGATGTATGCCCGCACACCGTAACAATTAGTTTCTAAACTGAATTAAATAATAGCATTAATTTATTATATTGTTTTATCGTGTATTTTATATGACTTTTTAAATTGATTGCCAGTGAAGTGTATTATTGCATAAATCATTTAGATTAACAAGAGTTAAGTTAAAACGTTTATGTTAACTTTTAAATTAAAATTCTGCGCGATTTACGTGCAGCGTTGATAAATGTAAATATTTCTGCCACTGTAACCGTCCATATACATCGAGATTGTCTTTGATGGCAAATGACTGAGGTGTGTCGAATGCAATCGTTATTTGTTTAACTGATTAGCAATTTGTTTTCTAGAAAACTCCTTTGCCCACAGGACTGTTACATAAGCTTGGGGATAATCTAGCAATTAGGCTTTTGTTGAATGCTATGCAAAATCGAGGACTTCAAAGACATTTTTCGTTCATATATTAACATTTGTTGAAGATTTACAGCCCGTCAGGATCTTAGTTTTAATATCTCTAGGTATTTGCCACATTTCAACTCGTCAAAAAAGTGCATTTTACAAACATGAGCAATTCCCCTTAACAAGAAAATTTTGCTCAGTTGTTTTTCCGACAAGAGTTACTCATTATGGAAATGCATCACTCGAAGGCTTTTACTTTTTTAACATCCCGCAACTAACTGTCATTTCTTCAATAGCAAATTGACCTGACGAATTAACGCTCAAAAATGGTTTGATGTTTCAGCATATTTGAACAACATTAATACTCCTTATCCACCTTGTTTTAGATAACCCAATGTAAATGTCAGACTGTCCCAACAAATCGCAAGAATGCCTCTGAGCATAATGAAAATATGGAATTATTACAAAGTAATACATTGTAGATATTTTTAAATGATATCGCTATTAGACATAATGCTGTAAGTATAATCATGGTCATGCAAATACAATGCGTTCGGCGTTTTTGATTCGTAATCTAGTTTAGATAGAAAGAACGTTCAATGGTGGTAGAGATGTCTATGCCAGTACAATGGGGTATCTATTATAGATTAAAGCGAGTGGTCTTTGCCAGACGCTATTTTTCTACAGACGCATGTATGTCGGAGTGTAGAGGTTTTTACCAAGGAAATCATTGTCATACTGAGTTTCCAGCTTATGTACTGGAAAAAGGATTTGACATAGGTGGACTTGAACTACTTGGTATTATTGTAGTCTTAGACTTTGGTTATGTTATATGCAAGTCATGAAAATTGTAGTTTATTGTGATAAAGAAGCAGTGTGTCAGGGTTTGAATACAGGGAGATCAAGACGTCGTAATTTACAAAAAGGTTTACGAGAAGTTTGTTTCTTTGCAGCAGTCAGTGGGAAATAAGATCAATTCATTCGTTTACTGCAAAATGCAGGGTGGCGGATTGCCCGTCTCGATGGTGAAAACATAAGAGATTTCGTTATGAATTTTATAGTTTGACCAAAAGTTGAAGGAGTGTTTAGTTACTGATCAAGATTTAATCCTTTTTAAATAATTGGTAATTACTTGTGCTTGTCTTTATAGTCGGAACAGGAAATATTCCGATTTAAGTTTTATAGTTTGACTTGGAATTACAATTTAGTGTACTGTTTGTAATTGTTCATGAATGTAGTTTTATTAAAATGTGGTTACGAGTGTAGTTTACTTATGTATTGTTGTTGTAGCAGAACAAGCTTTTATATAAAATAAAGTATTTTCAGATGAGCAAATGAAGACTCTTAAAACGGACATAAAATACTTCAATATTTCAGCTCATGTCGAAGGTAGTAAGAGAAATTTGAAGATTCAATGGGAGGCTTTTTATTTGTTTTGTATTTACTTGAATTTATGTGTTTACCTGCCTCTACTCGTACATCACATTTGTATGCACAGTATCTTAGTAGATCTTTTAAGTCAGCTTCCAGTACTCGTGATTATTCGAGTGGCATTATATTTATTCATCAGTTGTTATGTTTAAATTTAGATGGAAGCTGAAATTATAACTCCAGCTATTTTAGGTCAAAATCATTGTTTTCTTCATATTTTAAGTTTGAAGACAATTTTGTTTATGTGTGTTTATTTTAGTTTGCGTTTTTCTTATTAGCTAGGAGTCTAATTTGGTGCCAACTTCGTTGAGTGATTAAGCTTAGAATAAGTGTTTATTGCGCTCGGATGCTACTGTGTTAGAAGATAATTTAGTGGTTTCCATAAATTGGTCTGAATCGATTCAAATTGCATTTTTAAGCTACCTGGTTTATGCGCCTACCCTGTTTCGGCTTATTTTAACATGTTTAATGCTAGCAAAGGTATAACTACAGCTGCTTTGTTTTGGTTTTGAAAAGATAAACCTGTTACTTATATATTCGTAAATGTTTTTAATGTTGGACTGGATATTTCGTTGTATTCTTCTCATTCTTTTAGACATGGTTTTGCAACTTTATCTAACAAAAATAATGTTTCAGCTGAAAAAATCATATTCTTGCAGACTGGTTTTGATTTTAAAAGCGACATACTTCTTACGATATTTCAGATAAATTCAGTACTATTAGAAGTATTTCTCCAACCTTTTATGTGTTGTATGGAATTCAATAATATTTCAGTCTTTATTTTATTTTGTTTTGTATGGCCGCTGGTTTATCATGTACATGTTTGTATCTGAACTGTTTGTCGCATTATTTGTTTTTGTTTGTTTGACATTAACTGTTTTACTTGCTACAGTTATGTCTATTTCGCTTGATAAAATGTTGTTTGATAGTTACTGTGTGCTTGCTACTGATGTTAAATATTCATATTGCTTTATTAATAATATTTCTGTCAATATGTCTGACTTGTTTGTTGATCATATAAGTGTTTTGGCGAAACTTTAATACAGCCATTTTGTTACAACCGTCTCGTACTGCTCTTTGACATTTCACATGATATATGTCTGTACACACTAATGCTTTCATTTGGTATCCATCGTGCACATTGTGCAATTAAATCGGTCAGTTGATACGAAAACTGTATATAGTTGCAATACGCGAGGGAACTTGAGTGCATTATTGGAACCCTTGTCAAATTATAAAAGGCTATTTATTGCAAGATCAGAAACACAGTCGCTGTACTTTTATCTAACACGTTCTATTATACAAAACACAGGGCATGTTTTGTAAATATGATCAATTTGGTGATTTTTTTTAGATAGCTGAATATGAAATCTCCGAAAATATTAAGCGAAGGTAGGATAAGTGATTACATCGACGACGACTTATGATTAATACGCCCTATATTATATATGTTGAATCTAAGATAAGACAATTCCGACTTCAACTATTATTAGAGTAAGCTAGAAATACCTACAATGCATTATGAGCATTCCATACGCAATGATACTGCCAGCCCACTTTTAGTGCAACAATGCATAGCACACGAGCCGAACACCTAATTTAACAAAGTATAGTCTTAGGCTGATGGGGAATACGAAGGAGGATTACCACTTTTCCGGCTTGGTGAACACATATTACCATAGTTTTATTATGTTCTTTTTTCTGTAATTGTATATATCAATGTATGATTTATAGAAACTAGTCTTGCTCTCGCAAACCTGTTTGAAACGAAGTTTGCGATGACCATGACAAAATCGTGTCTTTGTTCATCACAAACAAATTGCTTTGACGCCGTAAAGTAATACCTGAAACATCTTCTATAGTGTAAATAATATGAAATGAGGCACTGCCTTCGACGGGTTCTCTCAGAAATGCACCCGGATGTATACGTATTTACAGTAAGTTTCAAATCAAATCAAATCAATTCAAATTTTATTTTCAGTCGGTATGACATAACAGAGAAAACATTAGCTATGAATAGCTTTTAAACGACTACATATATATTATAACAAGCATATATTTATAAACATATTTTAAGTATTAAAGAAATTGTATTTAACTGAGTTAGCACATGCTTATAACATAAATACAGATGTCATATACAGTATACACATTTATAAACTGAGATGCTGCCGCTAATCTTGACTGTAGTCTAAAAAGACCTTAAGATGAACTTAATAAAGAACTGAAAAGAAAAGTAGCATAAGCGTGCATTTCTTAAAAGGATACTAAAAACACAAATCAGCTTGAATCAGATTCAAGATGACCTGATTAGCACCAGCCTCTCAGAATTTGCAGCAAACATTTATGCCGTGAACATGCAAGCACATACACATACATTAAAGCAAATGTAAGTTTCACTTTTTCGTTATTCTAATTCATATTGGTCACAACTCGAACTCACATGGGTTTGTTTACAGGTTACATAAATACAATGGTCCATTTCAATAACTTAAACAAAACTATTCTACCTGTGAGGTATGGTGAAAATAACATTTTTGCAAACAATCTAACGGCGTAACACCACAAAAAATAATAATATAAGCCTCACTACACATCTGAATAACTGACCCCGGTAACTTGTGTATATCTAAAATGATATAACTAATCTCCAATTAGAGCAAATGTTTATGTTTTGCAAAACAAGACCAATGCTTTGAGGTATTTGTTCATTTATGAGTTTTAGTTCAGACTATTTCAGTGATAAATCATTATCAAAAAATAAAAGAGAGCTATGTTGTTAATTATTATTTAATGAAATGACTCATTTTTGCTTAAGTGTAAGTAACACTATTTAACTATTTTAGGGTTTGATTTGCCAAATTATGTTAATATGAACAACTGCCAGTGCTTTATGTTTTGTTTTATTCATAAATTAAGAAACCTAACTCAATTTAAACAAAGCTTGCAAAAACAATTTCTAAAACAAAATATATGAATGATTCGGCGGGGAGACGGTTCTTAATCGCCATTAGAAAGGGAACAGGTCTTGTTGTATCCAGCTACTCGTGTGCATGTTATCTCAAATTATATGGTCTGAAGATGAATATTTTGAAACAGAGAACATCATTAAATGTTACGAATACCAATTTATTAACTATAACAAATGGCGTGAAGAAAACCAATCTCTCAAATATTTGAAATGACATGAAGATTACCCATTTTTCAAATATTTGAAATGCCATGAAAAATACTCATTTTTCAAATTGTGTCTAGGAACACTGATCAGAGGTATAATGCTGAAATAAGCGGCAGCACTACTACAGTCTGATAAGCCCAACAAATCTTTAATCAGCTATTGCAAACACAACAAATAAATGATAGCACTGCATATTTTTAATTCTAAAATATAATTCTTTTTAAGGACCTAGGATAAAATATTCCAATAATTGAATACCTTGATAATTGAGTCCAAACTATCCTGAATAAATTACAGAATTTATAAATATTAAACAAATGGAGAGATTGACTTAAGTCACAAGATATCTCTTGAATAGCCACAAACCTTTATTATAACCGGACAAATACACAATGCTATGGTATACGCAATGAATGGTTTTACATAGGATATAATTACTTAAAATACCTAATGCAATGGGTTTACACAGTTTATATAACTTCAAATACCCAATTCAATGGTTTTACACAATTTATAATGCATACATAAGAAAGCTTATTGGCTGACACTCTGTTTTGACCAGAGTAACTTTTCATGTTTACAACTCAAGAAAAAAAAACACGACTGGTTGCCATGTAAAATGGTTGCTTACTGCAATTCTTCTTAAGATTTTGTATTAAAGAATAACGTAATAAAAGTATGTTGAATTAATCTACAGAAATGAGAATATAAACAATTGGTTTTCTTTTTTTCAACATAATCAGAGTTATTTTACGTAAATTATGATTAGAAGATCAATACTGCAGCTAAAGGGCTTTTAAGTTTGTATGGGAAATATCTTCTGTAATATCATATAATTGAGTGATACAATTTACCTAAAAAATGGGTTGACTGTTAACAGTTAATGATATATAACATACTAATAACTTATCTTTTTAATATATCAGTACCATTTATATGATATCTGGCAACTATTATTTCATTTGTCAAATATAATCTTGATTACGCTGTAAAAAAGCAAGGGAATAACCATTCTTTAAACTTCTATCTATCCTAACATAATTATTACCTCAGGTGGTAAAAGTAATGGCTTTCTGAAACTCAAAGTGTTTGGTCTATAATTGTTAATAGTATATGCACCTTTTCCAGCTTCAAAGATTAGGGGTGATTTTGATAATCTATGAAGCGCGTATGTGTGTGTAGAGAAATTTGCATTAAAGTTCAAACAAAACAAATCGATTCTGCATCTTTGTCAGTGTATAAACAAATGTTAAATTGCTAAACCGTATTTGCCGGGTTAAGAACAAACTAAACCCAATTTTGTATGTATTTTGAGCAAACGTTATTATTCGCGAGCGCTTGTTTATACTCTCAATCTCGAGGTTTGTGTGTAAAATAATTGGAATGGTGCACCTCTATTTTATACATTATAAGTGGCAGAAAATACTTTTGACACTGTATAAATTTGAACCACCTCCCGAAAGTCTTTTTAGTGGGTGTTGCTTGCTATGCTAGTACCGGCTTGTTTCATTAAATTAGTATTGCTAAATAAATATAGTCCTGTTTCATAAAATTAGTTTTGCTTATATAGTCCTGTTTCATAAATTTAGTATTGCTAATATAGCCCTGTTTCATAACACAGAGTATGGTTAATAAAGTCCTGTTTCATAAAAGATCTATTGCAAATATAGCCCTGCTTCATTAAAAAATAGTATTTCAAATACAGCCCTGTTTAATAAAAAAGTATTGCTAATATAGCCCTGTTAAAAAACATAATATTGATGGTTCACAAGTAGTCCTGTTTCATAAAACAGAGTATGGATAAAATAAACAGATTCAAAATAAAACAATAAATACAATAGCGAGCTGCTATATAATTACATTTTTGTTACTGTGCCCATATAATTAAATTATTGTTACTGTTCCAAAGTTGTTTGTAAATTTAACGTTCATGCAATGGATTACAAAACTAACACTGTGGATATACACACGACAATGTTCATGACTCGGTCGACGGGCGGACCGGAAGCAAATGTGGTCCGTGTGAACGCCGGAAGAGGTCTTCCCGTGCTGACCAATACTGTCAGTCCTGCTCGGAGTTTCTATGTAACGACTGTTGTGAGGCTCATAAAATATACAAACCAGGTGACCACGACATACGACTCGCAAGCGAAGCAGTAAGTGAAAAGAAATATGTTGATATGAAAGGATTGGATTGTTGCTTGGAACACAAGAAAGCGTTTGTTGTTTTGCAAAGATCATGACGAGCTATGCTGTGAAATTTACGCCCTTGCCCATCATCGAAAGTGTGACAATCTTCATGAAATTGCCAAGGTAGTAGAGGACTACAACCTAGATGATGGGAATTTAACCCAGGAGGTAATATCCGCCATAAACAAAGCCACAACATATATAGAGAAAAGTACCCATGCCTTAACCAAAACAAAAACGCAGATGAGCGAAATATGTCAGCAAATTGACGCTTGTAAAGACAAAGCAATGAGAGCTTTTGACCGTTCTAAAGAGCAGGTTATAAAGGATATGACTGAGACGATCGAGAAAGAGAAAACTCGTCAGGAAAGTAGACAGTTGGCGGCAAACGAGGCTCGCGACTCCATTGATACGACCAAGTCCATATTTCAGGCTGTCAACAAAGACGGATCAGTAACGGAAAGGTTCATTGTAAAACAGGTGCTCCAGAAAAGACTTCAGGAGGCGAAGGCGACTTTCGCCACCCTGTACCTTATCGATTACTCTGTCGACTCAAATCTTCATTGGAAGGACAATAATATTCACCAGTTGTTCACTTGTACAGATGACATTTGTTATGTAGGAGTAAAACGCGATAACAAATCTACTAACGATCTTTTAATCCGTAAGAAATGTATAAGTGCACCAGTACAATTCGAACTCATGCAAACCGTGAATCTCGTGAAGACAGGGAACGACAAGAAGGAGCCATTAATAACCGGACTGGACTTTTTGCCGGAGGAAGAATCATCGCACTGGATGACTATAACTGTAAATGTTTTGTTTTGAGTGACACGCTAAAAAGAGCGGAGACGTGTTATACGTTTCAAACTCATCCAAGGGACGTAACATGTTACTCTACTAACGATATTGCTGTTACCGTTAGTTTTGGAGATGTCCGAACCATCTGCCTGTTGACTGTGGGCAGTGACAACACGATTACGTTAATTAAAACGCTATCCACATCCACTAAATGCTTTTCCATATGTCCACAGAATGACTGCGAATTTGTGGTGAGTACCTTGAATGATCCGCGCCTTGCCCGAATGATCGACAGGGAAGGGAAAGAGAGCAACTTTAACAACGTAACGTTTCCAAGGACACATTATCAGTTTGATGATAGTTATGATTGCATGTATATGTAATTGATATTCATTTTTTTTTTAATTTGTCATGTATGTCTTATATTTTGAGAAATACTGAAATAAAGATCGTCCAGTATAACATACGTATCTGCAAGAGTATGTCCAGTAGTACTAAATGGGAAATTATTCAAAGATACAAGATTTAGTATTTCATCTGAGACAACACATTCAATTATAAACACATCATAAATCTGCAAGTTATACATACAGTACATACAGTAATACACGTTTATCCGTATCTCACCTAGTGCATTACGGCCAAATTCAACGCTGCTGAGTCATCACAAGTATCACTGCACAATGTTAAAATGACGTCATAAAATAAAAAAAATGCGTCATTAAAATGCCAAAACAATTTTGTATTTTAATTTACTTAAACCAGAAATGTATATAATAAACGGTTTCTGCAAATAACTACTCGAGTCGAATACATCTGCCCGGATCATAATGCACTACTTATAAATGTTATATTAAAATGAGTTTGAAAACAAACAAACAATAAGTACACGTTAAGACCTAACACACACAAAAAAGCCCATTTCTAACCGGTTCAATAACTGATCAGATTAGGGCATTTCGTTTCGAATGAATACAGATCCATGACCCGATCTGGATTCATACTACAAACTATGTCGTCGGACAAAAAGCCTATGCACCAATGCACCAACATGAAACCAATATCCGAGTAAAGATCCGTGTAAATCCGTTTTTCTCTTTGCTGTTCGGTTAACGATCGTTTATCATCATTAATAAATTGTCAGAATGATCGGTACTTGCTGTAGCGTCTTTGTTTACAGAACATAGGGCAAATACAGTGTATACATTAAATCATGATAATGACCTTTAAATCAAAGTAGAATTGAAAGATAATCGCAATATTTAGAAGTGATACACTATTACCAATTGCAAATATGATATATACATTATATATATGATTGCTGTAATGTTTGTTCTCTATATTAACCATTAAGTCATCTTTCAAAAATTGTTTGATGCTACGCATGATGTCCTCAGTTAAATAAAAATGTAATCTAGATCATACGACATGATTAGGGGTTAATATTTACGAGCGCACAAAGAACAATGTTGTTTGTCCAATACAAATCCGGAAAAAGAAGAATGTAGTGAACACTTTTTATTGCAGCTAAATGGTGAATTGACATATCAAATATAAAATGGTCATGGACAGACATTTTTTTTCCAAATTGTGATAACAGGCCATAAATAAAGTTATTTAAGCCATCAGGCACGCAAGAAAAGTGCCAAGGATATCATTCCAGAGGTAATTGTCAGAATAGTTTTACATGGTAATACTCACTGGGTAATGATAAGTTATTGCATGATCACACAGAACGTTTGAATTGGTACACAATTTCTGAAGATACGTATAAAAACTATTGACTACCGTCCCCAATCTGGTCGTTAACGGCTCCGAAAAAAGCCGTAGTGTACCGACCAGATATATTGCGAACGAAAACAATTGTATGTAGATGTAATACAGACTGATCTTAATTTTATATCATTTATATAATGGTATACATAATAAGAATAAATATATATTTCTAAAAAGAACCCCTTAAACACTATATTGGAGATCTAAATAGCTACATATCACGAAAAGTATGTACACCAGACAAAAACAATACATAGACAAAATTAAACATTATCCTTCAAGTTGTACAAAGTAATAATATGAGTTTATGTCAGAATAAATGTTGAGTTCTAATTACAGTTTAACACAACAAGTTCGAAGCAAATGATCATGCATATCCAAGTATCCAATCCAATCACCCTCAAGAACTAAAAAGTAAAAAAAAAAATAATGCGGAGTAAAAATCGAAAAATCGAAAGCGGTGGTGTTTAACAAAAATCTAAAAACGTTTTAAGAAATAATCATTTGCAATACAAGTTTTTTTTAAAGAATTCTGATATATAATTTAATTGCAACCCAGAGCCTATACACTTCTAAGTTTAAAGTTTGATTTAAATAACCTTTATTTCTTTTAAATTAAATTGTGAACCAATGTGAGAAATATATTTTGTTCTTTTTCATCTTTCAATTTTTTTCACCGTGTGATCATACTTTCACTGACCTTCCTCGACATTCATGTTGCAAACTGGATGAACAGTTTATTTGAACCCTTCAGTTCTGCTGGACGTTCAGTAACATCAGCAGCTCCACAGTCAAAATGAGCCAAAGGAAATCCTGATCTGTTACTTAAATGGTGTGCAGTTAGTTAAGCTAGAAAGGTGACGTCTGGCACCATTTTGAGGATAACTACTTGACACAAACACTCCACTACACGTGAAGATGACCGCTTCCTTTAGAATATCTAAATTGATCTCTCCTTCTTTGACAGTCTTTTTCCCTGAGTAAATCATCTGTAATATTGAACAGTGTGAAATATTTATGCGAGAACTATTATTTTTTGACCCAATATTTCATGCATATGAAAATCATGACTTTCATGAATCCCCCAATCCTTACATGCAAGCATCTATTCACGGAGACATACAATGCTGGTGTAATATCCGGGTCCTGATACCGTTGTTTTATAATATTCGGGTCCCGATACAATAGTAGCCCGTCTTTGGCAGTTTTCTTTTCAACGTTATTGTAACACTTTTACGGTTGTTTTATTTAGGTAAGAACATATTTAATCATTATGCATAACAATTACTACACTCGAAGACCGTATTCGTGTTGTTGAATGTCTAATTGATGACAACGAACTTGTATCAATTGCCAAAATACCAATAAACAGAACAAAAGTATATACCGCCGTCGATCGTTCCTCGTACTTTGCTGACTTATTGACTGCAGGTAACATATATGTGTGTGGCATCTCATAGCACTGGCTCTCGCCCCAGAATCTACAATTTTTAGGATGTATTTCTAGTGACTATAACTACCATGCCACGCGTGACAATGACTGAAATACATATGACTACAGGCGAGTGTTTAGAGGCGATGTGGCTATTTTATGGCATAAAAAGCTGAATAATTTCATAGTTCCGCTAAATATTGAAGATCGTAGAATATTGGATATACAATTACAGCTAAGTCCTAACAATTTCGTATTTATCTTCCAATTATACCTACCATGTTCTTATCATTCTGTTGATACATATGTGCAGTATATTGATGTATTATATGATTTGTACAATACCTTCTGTGACAAAGGTTTGACAATGTTCATGGGTGATTCCAATGCCAGATTTAACACTAAACAATCATGTACCATAGATAAATCACTTTTTTCAAAGATTGTAACTTGTGTGCTTAAAATATGTTAGGCCTAAAAAAAATATATTTCCATTTCGGGTAACCCGACCCTACCTATAAAAATGCGCCGACCCTAACTATTTTTTACCGTTTATGATAAAAAAATATTCGTTAGCGAATTTAAAGTTATAAATGGCAGATAAATGCGAATTGGACGCTTGCCAATATATTGTAAAGCGCTCAGACGATTAAGATCGGATTTTTTTTTGTTATACGTGTTTTGATTGGTCGTGCAGTATGAATGTACAACAGATTTTGACAAAAAAAATCCCTACCTACCCTACCTAGAAATTTTGGGAGGGTTACCCTAAACAAACATAATTTTTTGGCCTTACCATTATGTTCGGGTTCAACAGATACATTTGTTTCATAGGACAACAATTCCAGCTCAATGATTGACTATATATGCCTACCATATGTACATGTTGATTTGGTAATGCATTGTGAAATTGCCACTGATCATTGTTTAAACGTGTCTAGGCACCGGCCCATTTTATGTTGTGTACATACTGATGTATTCTTGTATGATTGTAATCTTTAAAATGCAAATGTAAATGGCGTTAACTGGCGAAAAAGTAAGCCTGAACAAGTAAGGGAATAAAAAAGCCTAGTGCAACTTGACACGAATCTTAAGGATATTCAGTGCAATGAACTCCGTAAAGATGATCTTGATCACGCTTACAGCATTGTTTGCGATAAATTAGTTGAATACGCTAATCAGTCATTACCAAGAAAACGTTACTGTTCCTTCCTTACACCGTTAAAGTCATGAAAGACGTACGAAGTGAGTGGATGCGAGCAGGGCGGCCAAGAACAAAGGAGTCGAGTGAATTTGTCAACTAGAAATCAGATAAAAATAAGTTCCGCTACGTCCACAGAAAAGCAATTTTGATATACTTAGATACGTTGGACAGGCAACTTGATGAAGTAGCTGAAAGGGACTCTGTTACCTTTTGGAAACACGTCAATGCCAAAAAAGAAAACATCAAGACAAGGGAACGTTGCCGGCATAAAATTTGATGGTGTAGTTCACAGAAGCCGCGAGGGTCAAACAAACCAGTGGGGACTTGACTTTAAAAACCTTTATTCACAATCGAATTCCCCGTATTTTGATAATGAATGGGAAAGTTCAGTGGCAACCAGTATCACAGAAACTTTAAAATCGATAAAATCAGACACGCAGGCATTTGTATCAAGTGATGTTGTGTGCAAAATAATCGGGACTCTACCGAACGGAAAAGCGGGAAATGATGACGGCATTGTATATGAACATTTAAAGAACACAAAATAAATTATATCTCCTGTATTATCAAGTAAGTTCTCAAGTATGCTGATTTGTGGATATATACCAGTTATAATGAAGAAAGGGGTCATTATTACATTACACAAAGGCGGGAAAAGCGAAAAGATGAGCTTAGTAATTATCGCGCTATTACCTTGTCCTCATCTATTTTAAAACTGTACGAGGCCGTCGTGTTAGAAAGATGCGAAAATAAACTGTTAGAAAACCTCAGTAATCAGGAAGGTGGATTTCAAAGGGACTTGCATGTACTATGACATCGTTCGTCTTACGCGAAAACCTACATTTTGCCCAAAACATCGTCACTCGTTTACTTGTGCTTTTTAGATGACCTTAGGCCTCCGAGCATGTGTGGCACCTTGGGCTATTATTTAAACTTAAACAGTGTGACATTGATGATACTTCGTTAATTGCCATGAAGGAACTACTTTTTCACTCTCGTAGCTGTGTAAAAAATCAAGGACTTATGTCAGATGACTTCCCCGTGTTATAAGGCTGCCCACAGGGCCAGAGGTGCTCGCCGATTATGTACCAAGTGTTTATCGATGGGCTTATAAGGCAAATAGAACATAGTGGCTTGGGACTGTGTATTTATGGTCAAAATATGAGTTCCCCAACATTAGCAGATGACATGTTACTACTTTATTCTCGAAACCAGCCATGGACCAAATATTAGTCATTTGTTGCCAATATTCCAGGAAATGGAGTTATTTTTATAACTCAGACAAACGCAAAGTCCTCGTGTTCAACGAAACAGTCAGTCACCCACTTGACCGCTGTTTTGAACTTGGACCTGACAAGATTAACGAATGTGACTATTATACCCACTTTGGATTTATAACGGGCAAAAATCTTTCATCGAAACAAGTAATGCGCGAAGCGTGTTCTCGACTTCTCGTCGAGTGAAATATTACACCTGGAGCGTGCGCATTGATTTTGTTTAAAGCACATCCAACAAATGCCAAAATATGTCAATGTAAATTTTGCTCTTCTTACACTAGATGCGTTACCAATAGAAACATACATCGATCATAAAAAGCTGCTCTTGTTCGGCCAATTATGTCGTTTGCAGGATGACTACTTAGCGAAAGTAATTTTATCCATCGTCTTGTTCGCTTTTAAAACGGCGAACAACAGCGCCTTGGTTTTATACAAGATATTGTGAGAATTTTAAACAAGTACGGCCGAATAATGTTTTAGAACAATTTCTTATTTGCGGGACATTTCCTTCAAAGTTGACCTGGAAACATATACTGAAGAGAAACGTGCTAATATATGTGAAAACATCATTGTTGAACACTCTGGTGCCTGTTAATGAATGGCTATATCCAAATTTCATTGCGGATGGCCACTGTTCAAAACTCTGGACTGTTGGGAGGAACGAAAATAAAAGAACAACAATGTGCACCTCACTTCTCAAGCTGCTGGAGAGTTAATTTAAAAACACTTTGTAATGCGCTGCAGTCGATGCGGTTTGCTTACGGAGAATGCTACAGAATGAGGCTAAAAGAAAACTAGTTTGGGATGCGTTATGTAATTTAAGTCAAACGCTGTTCGTACAAATATTAAACATCAATAGCAACGAACAGTGTCAGTTCATTTTGAAAATTTCTACTGACAACAACGGTAGAAGTCCACGCCATATGAACCTGGCAACTTCATTGTGCAGATTACTAAGTTAACGCTGTGTCAAGATCTTACTTATTAGCCTGAGCTTAAATGTCTTAATTTTCGATTTTCGTTAAGACAACCTTGCCACTGGCAGTAATATAGAACTTATTTCGATATTGCAGTTGTTATATGTTAGTTTGAATTTGAATTAGTACCGTCTCTAAAATTTCTTTACAAACTATATATATATATATATATATATATATATATATATATATATATATATATATATATATATATATATATATATATATATATATATATATATATATATATACAACCTATTAATGTCATTGTATGTTGACAGTACTATTATCACTTTTGTATTATGTCATTTGTTTATGCTTATTTGTTTATTGCAATCATATTGCAATAATCCATATACACACTGTTGTAATTAACCTTCTGTATATGTATATATGTTTTGCTCTCCAACCTGGAGGAATAAAAAATATCTATCTCTATCTATCTATTTAAATAAAGTTGTAAAACCTGGAGTTTTCGACTGGTAAATGCTGTTTATTGTTCAATAAAAAGTAATCATAAAAAAAACTGATGAAAAAATCATATTTAAGTTGTTTTCGCTGACGAAATATGTTGTTTGTCTTTGCTCATAGAGCTCAATACCAGCCCTTTACAAAAATACAAAATGGGATGACATAATGGAATGCTCACAAACTGGTTTAAAACTCGGTGAAATTAGCCTTAGTTTACACTGATAGTACGAACTGATATACCAAAAAAATTACTGATAGCGATATTGTATTTTATTACATGATATGTTTATATTGTCTTGTAACGTTGTGTGTCTATTTGGCCTCGCATCTTGTACCTTTAATCAGGATCTTTCTGTTTCAGGACATTGGGATTGCCCCTGTACTGTATATTTCTTTCGTTATGATTCCGATGATTATGCGGAATCTGCTGTAATGTTTTATTGCGAACATTTGATGAATGATGGCGGAATACGAAACAGTGGGAAAGATAAACAAAAAACGATGTGCATTTTTATTCAAGGCATGTGAGATCTTATCAATCAAACGAAGCCTTCAAGAAAATAATACAATACTTTACCAATTGCAGGCCTAATCTGTTCCCATCACAGAAGTACATCTCAGGACGTTGTCGGAATTAAAAACGGTAATTAGACCGAGCTTTCGACCACCAGTTTACAACTGGTTTGCAAATTGCATTGCTATAAGACGATAGTCGCGTTACCGCATAATCAATCCTAATGTCCTGTACCAATTATATACGAATTCTATGCGAATTCTTAAACTGTTTTAAAAGTTGAAATAAGTAGAAATGAAAGGTAGATACAATTTTATTTTGTCGTTTTTCGGAGTTAATTTGCCTACCGACGCTGAAACTTTTATGAATAAGCACCAAGCATCACACCAAAAAAAACCCATCGTGTTGAAATGTAAGGGACAGTAAAATTTGGTCACAGTCAACTGTCACGGCCACATGTCAACATAGTGGCATTTCATTTCTCCATTATTTGTTCCTTTAATATAACCACTTCAAGCCAATTGAAAAATGAATTTAACACGATTATAAATAAATTACTATGCACAATATAAGCATGTAGCGAGTGTTGTGAAGGTATTTATAGTCTAAGGAATGTAAGACAACTCAGATTTTTTTACGAAAACGTCCATTACCTGTGATAACATAATGTTACAAACAGTAACGTTTATTCGGCACTTCGGATATACATAGCCATAACGCATATGCAACAGGTCAATAGCAAAACATTGTTAACATAGCAATAAAACAATTCATATACTTATGTAACTATGTAGTCAAGCTTTAAATATTAATCTAGTAAATGATACGCATAGTTTACATTCTTAAAAGATTGTCAAGAACCGGAAGAGTAGACATCACTTAAGTTAAAATCATTTGAATCATAGACCAAACAATACTTTTCTTAAATCTTTTTCGTTTACCATTTTAGATACAATAGCTTTCAATAATTACACAATTGTTTTATTGATATATCTATATTTTTTACTTCTAGTGTTATAGTTTGTTTCATAGAGTTAAGAGTTGAGAGTTTAATTTACAGAATATGCGGAAGCGATGGCCTATGTGGACAAATACATAAAAATAAAGTGTTGACAGATGATTCAATGCGTATGTCGTACGACTAAAACAATCGATATGCATTGTTAATAAATAAATAAATGTTTCATTACATCATAAATGAAATAAATACACATGTAACCTTTGACAATTACTGCAGCTTTCATGGACATAATGATCACATATGTACATATTTCAAGCAGAAAAGTCATTCAATTGTACAAATAAATTCAGATATGAAATTGCCTTACTTTTAAAAGCTGATGACTATTTCATATCTAAGGTAAATATCTTAAATATAAGTTCATTAACTTTATAGCATGATAGATCTATATTCTATTAACTAATCAATATCATCACAACCCTACAATAGACCACCTATACGAAACGAAAATGTAAGGGTCTTAGGGTAGTTACTAAAGAATTAATTTATTTTTACAAAAGTTAACATATCTCTTTTGTCTTTCATATAATACATACATTATATATGTTATGTATCATCAAAGATCATTCTTCATATTCAGTAATATAACAAAAACAACATGCATGTTTCATTTCATAGATGATATTTGACGTTTGTGAACATTGGTCCTTTATACGCTAAATGCCTGAATGTGATACTTTTACTGTATATGATTATGACTCCCGATCATATTATAGTGTGGGAGTATTGTATAATTATGTAGTTTGTGTGTTTGTGTATGTGTGGGGTATGTAAGGCGTCGTTTGTCTTTGTTTGGGGGCACATTGCAACCTTTTGATCAATGGCCCACGGTCCTTTATATCATAACATAACATAACATAACATAAGATTTATTTCGATGTAAGCATATACAGCTTATTATCGCATACAAACTATAATTACAAACATGCATGAAAATGGAATGTTTAACAATAATAGCATACAAAATGGTAAACCGCAATTATCGCGGGAGTGCTTAAATACATAGCTATACAATATATATTACACAGGGATGTTGATTGACGAATTTCTCAATGTATTTGCTTTAATCACATAAATAGCTAATTTGTGTAATTATTGTTTTTGTCGTATTTAAGAAGTTTACAAATCTTCCCCAATAAAATTTTGGTATATAGTGTTCCCGTAAATCCCTATATTGAGGACAAATTAACACAAAGTGGAATTCATCTTTTATGTCATTATTTCCACATAATGTACATTTGCGGTCACTTCTTGATATGTTTGAGTACCGTCCTTGTTCCACAAATAATCTATGTGATGACAATCTAAGTTTACTTATTTCATGTCTATGTTTGATATTATTAATGGATGTCACTGGAAATGCACATTTTAAAATAATTCTTGTAGTAGCATACACTTCAAAACCCCTGCAAATGTACCTGGGAGGTCTTATCCACTGTACAATGTCTGTTTAATTATTAAATAAGTGTTCATAATAAGGCGTACACGTTTGTTTCCACCAACCATCCCGACCCTTTTGTTTTGCAATTATATGAACAATGTTCAATGTTACAGGGAACATGTTAAAATTAACCATTTTATCTTTAAAATTGTCTACCCTAGCAAAAATATCGTGACATAAGACGGTTTTCGAACAAATTCCGGTTATTAACAAAAACAAACAGAAAAAAGGCATGGGTACCTACCTATCTCAATTTTTGGAGATGTTAGTGGAAACAAAGATTTTTTCTTGCCTTACGGTTTCTTTCAATAGAATATTTTGCTTCCTTAATACTTGACACTTTAAATATTTCACTGTTGCTTTTTCGAAAAAGGAACTACTGTTTCCCGATTTGTCTCCCTTGTTTCTTAATCAAACTGCAAATTATTGTTGCTCACGTTGTGGATACCAAAGTAAATACAAAACAAAATAAAATCTAAAATTATTTTCTTTAAATAGAACATGTTTTCTATTATATACATGTTTTAGGCGCTTGCTACAAAAACATGGACAGTTCACAAAACTTTAATCCTAAGAAACATCGTTAAATTGAAATAAATTAATTGTGTATTTGCAATTTAAAATATAATCTACAAACCCAGCCCTCACTTTTGTTTTCTAATGTAGACCAGGAACTAAAATCTGTTTCTTACCTAAACCCGAAAGCTGACATTGTCTTATAAGCTCCGATAATCGGTAAACATTCCAGTAGAGCTCGTTCACGGGTAAATGTCGTGATCAATCTGGAGAAGAACGCCATTTCAGTCATACGCAAATATTTATGTGCATGATTTTGCTAAATTCACAGCAATTATTTACAAATAGTTCAAGCAGCTGGATATCATTAACTGCATGCATAATTACTGACAATTAAATTATCCGGAAGTAAACAAATTTTCCGGTTACCAGATATTACGTAACAAACACACTTTTTAAAATATGCTATTCATTCCTTCTGTGTCACTCGTTGAAATATGTTTTTAGATTAAACTTGAACAACAACATTATATAAATCCCTTTCGTTGGTTCGATATAAGGCAAGAGTGTGATCATGTGTTGTTTGGGAAACGGGAGAACCAGGAAAAACCCCACTTGGGTCCGGTTTGGTTACCACAGAACAAACTTTCATGCGAATCGAACCCGGGTCGCGTAGGTGATAAGTGAGTGTGCTAACCATTGCGCTAGCTAGACAGCCATGAGAAGAGCTTACATTTTGCATTCATCAATATTAAACTATGTGATAAATTACTATTTGTTTGAATAAAACAGTTCATTTCCCTACTTAATAATTAGAGGAAAAACGTGATAATTTCCATTAAAAGTTCAGTCTTTTATTATGTTTCTTACTGCACATAATTTCAGTATTTGGTCTTCTTTTAAACAGAAATGAAACGGATCGGGTATATATTTTGTTTTTAATCCTTCCGCGGATGCTTTAAATTTTCTGCAATGCTTTTACACCACCCAAAGCTTAGACGTACCATTTGGATCAAAAGTCGCTTCAACTAGATGTTGATTATGAACTATATGTACACCTCTATATACAGAAGTACGTCTCCATATTTTTGACTGAAAAAATCAGACCGACACAAAAATAAAAGTTCAGCCGTTCGTCCGTCTTTCATCCGGCTTCATAACAACTCTAGTGGCAATTGTTAGATTAGTGTTATTGTTTGTTAAACAAGGTCATAATAAGGAATTAAAAAGAAACCTTGTTACGTATGTCAAGGTCACACACTAAGATGAAAAGGTCAATCCAATACAAATATCATTTACCAACTCAAAGCCACAATTTCGCCCAAATTCTATAAAACATTGTCCGAATGTTATTTTATATAATATTGTCTCTTTTAATACTAATAAATGTGCTCTCAAAAACAAGGATGTAAGGTCAAATATTTAAAACTCTATATTGACACCCATAACTTCTACCAAGAGCAATAGGGCTTATGTGAGCCATGTGAGCCCTCTTGTTTATACTCCATGGTTCGATCAGAAGCAGTATGCTAAACGATTAAAGTAAGAGTTGGTACGTAAACTATACGTTTGAAAAAAAACAACATTTATCCAAATTAAAAGTTAGAAAACAATTAGCTTTTTTTGTTTAAAATATTAAAGCCTTAGTTTGTAGTTCAGTCGACATATTAACTCTTGTTTTATTCATTATTCTGGTTGATCTTCCAGCACGTAGTGAATATTCAGGAGGCCAAATCCTTCAGTAAGTGCCATTTTGCATATTATCAGGATTCATATTAAGTTTAAGTAAATATTTTGTGTCCCCAAAGAACTGGCCATCACACACGTGAAATGATCACAAATTACTTTACTTTTTCCACCAAACGCTTGAATGAATGGACTGATTGAATTCACCACCGCGAACCAACATGCCTACATAGATCTCCGATAGTACGTCGCATTGCTTTTGTTATCGGAGAGGTTGCGATGGCACAGCGATGTTTTGCTCCACACTACGGCAGCGATTTGTACAGACACTGTTTCTGATTGGTTGTTGCTTTGTTGACGTAATAATCACGTGATATTTGTAGTGTAGAGCGGACTATTTCATTCAGTTGTAAGGAAGGTCGTAGAAACCTAAAGAAGACAGTTGCACAATCAGAATATTGAAGACAGTTACACAATTTGGAAGTTGGAAGCTAAGCCTTAACGTCAACATGGCGCAACTAGTTTTCCCTTTATTGATAGGATCAATTTGCATGTGAGTACCTTCTGTTGTAAATGTTGTTGAAAACTTCTGTATATCAACCCCTTTATCCTTAGCACACAGAAAAGGGTTCGAAAAATTAAGATCAATCTGTAAATATTGTTTCTTTAGTAGGACTTTAATGAAAAACCTTTCTCTTACTCATTTCATAATAAATGTCATCTCCTTATTCATACACTTAAGGAAATATGTTGTTTTGAATAGACTTCAGACAATTATCTATTTATAAAACATATGTCTTAAACCTGCTACATGCTGTATTTCAGTGAATAAATTCATATACAGAATATTTTAGAGAAGAATTAAGAAATACGTAGGGAATAAATGAGGTTAGTTAATTTTACATACGACAGAGCTGGTGTCGTATAGCAGGAATATCTTCATTTAAAACACAAACTTTTTTCCGTAAGTGCTTTTGTTCCGCACTATGTTTTAAACTTAAGATATAACTGTAAATAAAAACAGCGTTAAAAATAATATTTATGTTTGTTTAAGATGCAGTTAACTGGTTATTGTGTTTGAAAATGAATGTTCTCTTGGTATTTTCGATCTTCTTTTAAGACTAATCATATAGTGTAACTACACAACTCACGGTATTCAATTACACAGCAAATTAATCATTTGAAATTGTTTTAAGAGATATTCACTTAATAGATTAGTCTCCAAAATATATTTCATGTTGATCAAATTCTTAATGATAAAACGAAACAATCAAATATAAATTACGAAATGTCTATCTCATTTGTACCTAAAATAAATAGTACACGTTTGTCAATTTCCTAATATACAGTTATTTACCTTTAAATGTAACCTTCCGGCAGAAACGGAATTCCGTAACCAATTGTAAGTTTAACATATTGTAATTCTATTTGTTATAGAATTTTCAAATGATATCTGCTCTCTTAAACTATTTACTTTTGTGTGGTTAAACAAATGTTTGTTAAATTAAATGACTTTCAGCTATGATTCCTGTTTATGGTGCCTGTTTTAAAATACACGAGTAATATACCTATTCGTCAAGAGGTATTCTTCGAAATATAGAAACGCATTGCAAATACCTTTATCTTTCCGTTTGAGATGTTTTAAAGTCAAGCTATTAAGCAGCTCAATTAAACATGGAGAACAAATACTTTTCGTCATTTAACGTTGCGTACGTTATTGGCGTACATCGGGAATTTGTTAATATTTTGCAACTCAATGCTTCATGAAATTTGTTATAGAAATACGATTGTTGATATTCTTATATGACAAGAAAGGCAAAACTGTCGCCCAAATAGTAAATGGGATTGCATGTAGGTTTATTAATTAGTATAAATTTAATTCGACATATAACAATAGAAAAAATCACAAAAACGTCAAGTAAGATGTAACATAATTTACCAATGCGCATTTTTAGCGGCTTGGTAAATTAATAAAATTATTTTTTTCGGCCAAAAAAGAAGACTCGGTGACGTGACGTCAGCTATATATGACGTAGTTTTAATCATATGCAGTTCAAGATTTCCGGTAAAAAACGGCAAGCGAAAGACATACCAAGTTGAAAAAGTAAGATTTTATGTTTTCCCGCGACCAGATTTGTTAAAACTTCTGTATTTTGTTTATCTATTGTATGTTTTCTATAATATTTATGTCGACAAAAAGTACATTAATTCTACCTTTAAATTAGTAAGTGTTTGTCCTATTTTGACTCTGATTTTAGCGTTTATTATATGTATACTTTAATCTAGCTGCGAAGTCACACGTGTCAAAAAATGCCAAAAAATAAACTAACGAAGTTGTAACTTGCCGAAATATTTAAAGAAATATGCATTTGTTTGTAAAGCTGCATCTGCAGTCTAAAAGTACATAAAAATGACTACAAATTGGTGTGCATTTGTCTTAAGTTGAATATAAACTGAATTTAACACTTGAAAATTGCAAAATCTAGCCACGATGTCACAGCCTTTGATATTAATGTGATGTCGACGTTACGTTTGAAAACTCAATAATGTTTACGTTACGATTATATACGAACATTGCAATATAATTCACTCATAGCTTATTTGTTTAGAATTAAATTAAAATGAATAATGTATAAATACTTTCATCTCCACTATTAAGATGAAGTTCGAAACTGGAGCAGAAAAGATAGCATACTATCGAAAAACACCTCAAGTAATCTATGCAACGTTAAAACGGTTAAAAATGACGATAACGTCGGTTACGCTAATGTACGCCAACATCGTACGCAACGTCAATATCTTTCAAAAGGTATGTCGGATATTTGAATCGACGCTTACCATTTTTCGTCCAATCATAATGTCGAAATAATACTACTGTACTAGTCTCGGTTTTATTCAGAATATTATTTGAGAGGAATGATAGGTGAAACACGGTCAACGTCATTTAGAGTAAGTAAGTCAATTAAAATAGCACTGCATTACCTAAAAAACCCGTCTAAATTGGATACATCTCATTTCTTAAAATTTAATGACACGAATGGCCGAAAGTGTCGCTATTTTAAAGTTTTTTTTTCTTGCGAAATCAAAGCAATACTTACTATACCCACTGTCCTAGTAATTAACAATTTGCATGGCGACCATTCGGTTTAGTTATTTGGGTACCACATTGTCAGCTTTACCGCACAGAAAGTATCGCGCAAATTTTGATATATCGTTGAACTTCACCCTTGCACAGAGAAAGGTCTCTCCATTGATTACTGTTCTGATGTGTAAGATTTTGTACAACCTAACAACAATCCTGATTAAATAATGTAACAACAATCCTGATTAAATAACGTAACATTAGAGGTCAACGGTTGAAGACATAACCATGTAAAAGCTTGATGGTTTATTCATGATAAACCCGTACTATATCCGGCGAATATCGCTATCAAATGCAACATCTATCTGTTCATCGCCAAATTGGATTACAGTTGGTAAAGGCAATACTGAAATATTCATCTGAAGGAATCCATATAAGAAAGAATGTAATCAACAGCTAATAAAGCTAATTACGTTGGTATCACAGACTTGATGGAGAAGATTCATATAGTCGGATCCTAGTCAGAACTATGTAACAGTTACCCTATCTATTGCTCAAGATATTGAATTTATGATTCACGATCGCGAAGCCCAAGAGTAAACTTTTTATTAGATGGATTCTGATTAAAGTAACTATTTTGTTCCATTATGCCAATATTAGTTATTAGTTAAATAAGTACCTCGCGTATATTGAAAAATCGTTTTATATTTTTCCGCACGCTACTGTACAGTAAGAGTTCTACCTACTGGTTAAAGGCTTAGCAGTTCTGATATGCGGATTAATGAATGCACGGAGCCCCAAAAAAGCGCTCTCAAACTAAGAACAGCTTATGTCTAATCTTTTTGCCCACTAAGATGATGACTATAGCTTTATATGTAATTTACAATCTCATCAACTAGAGAAATAATAAGCCGACTTACAAGAAAATTGTATATTAATTTTAACCAACTACTCTCATTGCCTTCCAAGGGCAAACAACATAATAATCATGCAACTTTCTTTGATAGGTGATTAAACTTTCGCCACATATTGTCAGTATTACAGAGTTGCAATAAACAATTCTTATTGTACCCTTTATATTGGTATCATATCTCGACAACATTAAACCAGAATCAACATGCCACGTGGCCTTAACGCCATATGTAAACAAAAACTTCATTCAGAACTCCTCGGTCATTTTTAAAACAACCTCGGATGTATGCCGGTACATCTGTAAAAGTAGTTCGTTTTTTGAATTTGAATTATATCATTAATTAAAGCTTGTGTTATTTAGTTGTAATTGATTGCATGTGAAGTGCATTATTGTACAAATAATTAAGATTCCCAAGAGTTAAGTCTCATTAAGTTTAACTGCTTAATTAAATCACAACGCGATCGACTTGCAGCGAACTTAAACATACCGATTTCTGAGCATGTAAACCGTCCATATACATTCGAGGTTGTTTTCGATAAAAATGGCCCACGAGTTCCGAATGCAAATTTCTTATACCCTTTTCTGACATTCCTTTAATGAACGCAATGAAAGCGTTTTAAGGCTGTAGGCACGACAAGCCTGATTTTACTCTTTTTTTCACTATTCCACAGGCAAAACAAATCTAATCTAAAAATAATGAGTGGCCCCAAACTGTTGCCAAAAAGTGTCTGACATATTACCTAAGAATAAGTATTGTTAATTGGTTTTTAATACAATTAGCTAGTTTCATAACAGAAGTTGATAAACCTATTTGTACTAGGATATATAAACATTGCCTCCATCTCGCAAGATTATTACTAGCGTAAAGTTAATTGAATGAAACCCGATATTGGCCGAGGACTTTTTGACTTATTTGTAGTAGATTATTCAGTCAACATATTTCTATTTTCTACATAATTATCTATTCCCCTTAGTTACTCACGAAGATGTTTTTAAGATTCTTCGGCTTGCTTTCAAATTCACATTTACGTTACAACCTTATGGCCGTATCCAAATAAGGTGGTTTATTAATTCGCACAATTTAAAACCATACGTCCCATTTTGAAACGCCGGCGCATAAATTCTTTTTACATGTCTTGTCAACAAGTTTATCTGATCATACCTGAGTAATTTCGATTTTCGTAAAGAAGTCTGTAGGCCTGTGGCCCTAAGATTCCCAGTATTCAAAGCCTAAATGTTGAAAAAGTTATGTTGATATATATATTTTCTGAAACAAAAGCGTGAATTGCTATGCGAAGTGCTTAACGTTTTGCTTGTCCCTTTTTTCGTTTAAGCTTACTTTATCCGCTTAGTTGGTTTTGTAGGATTATTTTTTCTGGCATACCGGACGTGTGTTTCCGGTCATGTGACCAGGGCTGGTAAAACTCGTCTTACACCCCCATGTAATATGAGTCACGCGCAACAACGCGCCACTTCTTATTTCTTTTATTGTATGGTTTATGAAAAGTATATTATGCAATTTCAATAAAGCGCAATCAAAAATATAAAAAAACAATACTTTTAATTAAAATTGAAAATAAATAATCGTAAAAGCGCGATTTTTAAAAAGGAACTATTTGACGTCAATAGTGATTTTAAATTACTGCGCTTTATGACGTCAGTACACAATGTCGCACGCGCTTCTTGGTGAAATAAACAAATGTGCGTTTTCTACGTCAATTTTTCCACAAATTCATAATTTTAGGTACGCAAGAAAAAATATCAATCATGTGTTTCCGGTCCGGATCGAAAAATCCGACCCTTGGACACGCTGCGGGACCGGTAACTCTGCAAGCCTCGTTACCGGCTTACGCGCGTGCCCTCGGGTCGGATTTTTCTATCCGTACCGGAAACACATGATATATACTTTTAATATCTAAAAATTAAAATAAGTAATAAAAATTCAGTCCGGTTAAAAATTGCACGAACTATTCATTAGCATTGCGTTACATATTACATTAATCACGTGGTATGTTCATCGTATAAACAGTTTATGACCATTATTTTATGTTTATCTTTGGTGTTTCATTTAAATTAATGTAAACCAGTTTTTCTATCATCACAACTATTTACAATATATATACTCGCAATATGTAACGAATATGATAATGGCAAGCGTAGAATACAACGCTTTTCGTAATCTGAAATGTTGAGAATGTATCACCCAACTTAGCCATAGATATTTATAATAGAACAGAGCTTAGTAAAAAAAAACTGTTTGTCATAACAAACGCACGAAATAATTGCATTAACTCGAATTGTTCTGACAAAATTGTAGTAAACACTTTTATAATTTAATATTTATAACTAATGCAAAATCAAATCATTTAACAGTTTTACCCTACAAAGATACAAACCTAAAGATGTTCGAAATGTTTTTCAACTGCATGTATATTGCTACTGGCTCGAACAACAATGTCCATATTAAGCGTCATGGCGGAATTCCGAAGACTTGTGTTGACATTTAGCATTGCAATAGAATCATACAGTACGGGTAATGAGGGACTCTTCTATGGAAACATACCTACTTGATTGCAGAGTTTATCCAGTTAGATTACTCCAAATAACATTGATCGATATAGTGCTTTGGTCATGTCTGCGATATATTTTTATTCTTATTATGTAAACTCACTCGATTTGAATATACCTAGTTTTTGTTTACATTATAGTACTTAAGTACTGTGTTGTACTGTTGATTGTGTAGTTTTGTGCTGTTGTTGCAGGTACCTTGTTTTTGATTGTTTGTTTTGATTTATGTCTTTCGGGTTTACCTTATGCAATTAAACGGGGTTTATGTTTAAACGTTTGGCTACTGAGCTACTGTTTCTGTTGTTTTTAATATTGATATGGAATGCCATAAAGCGATTTTGTATTAATTTATATGCATTGATTGCACAAACTTAAAAAGGACATGGTATAAATATATATAATAAATATAATACTTCTTTTCTATCATTTATATTTGTCTTTGTTTTGTTTCGTGATATATTCTTCCATGAAACGTATGTACATTAATTGGTACAATTGTCGCTACTTTGAGCGTTAAAATTCGGCATTTTTGTGTCGAAATATATTCTATCGAAGTAAAACACTATACTTGTAATTTTCGGCCTCACTTGCATATAACGTCGATAAAAACCAGCTACCTTATAACAAGGCATTGATTAGCACTAAACAGGCTCGTTAACGTGACCTCATACACGAAACCGGAAGATATAGGGTTAAAAACACTTAACAGAAAAAATGATGTTAATAATTAAACATATGGAAAAAAACAATGTTAAATTGTTTAGCAATATGAAAATGTTCTATTGTGTTTTAGACGCCATTTTTAACAAGTGACGATATCTCAAAATGACTATTAATAGAATGACGATAATTGTACACTGTCAATAGTACATGGGATTCCTATGCATAGTATTATCATAAACAATTATAAACAACATACTATTCAAATTATTAAGTGAATACAAAGTATTCTATACTAATGCAATTATTACGAATATTAACGTTTTAAATCTTGAACAGAAAAAGGAAACGAATAAATTTGATGGAAATCGAAAATGTTGCCCCCCAAAAGGATATAAACATATAGATATGATAGATCGATATACTTTTATTCATCTCAATTAATGATTGATTTTCCATTCTTTACCTTGTTGGCAGCGCTTATCAAATGTGTGTTAACGTACTGAATATAACAAAACGAGTTTAAAAAATGTAATGCACTGATATTACCATCTGCGCGCTAATGATAAAGTTTGTGGATTTAAAACCACCACTTAAATAGCATTCAGCTATCCTCATTTTTTCCGATTGCCTAATTATGGTTAGGCTGATTGGAATGGTTGCCATTATCTCACCAATTTGTAACATCGTTATCAAGAAATCCTAGCAATTTGTGATAGAAAATAAATGACATAATCTTCTTCACCAGTTTTATGTACAAACGAAATGTCTTATATTATCATCCGTATATGCGTATCATATTTATACAAAGATCACTGCAATGAAATCAATCAGACTATTGCTAAACATTCTTGTAACCATGGACAAACCACTATTTGGTTAAAACCTATCGTTCATTTCTAGTGTTGAAGTTAATGCAGGTCCAATATTGTAACATTCCTAAGCGGCTTTTAATTTTGTTTTATACTTTGGTCTTTCGGTTTTGTTCTGTGCATATAAACACTTTTACCATATTTTTTTTTCTTTAATTATGTGATGCAGAATTATGTGTCTATTTTGAACTACTTTTTAAGGTGAACATTCTGTGGTGAAATTATACTCTCAATGCTATGTTAAAGAGCTTTCCCACTTAAAACTTGCAATGAAATATATACATATTCTTTAACTTACATGATGACGTTTCATATTTAAAAAGAAAGAGAGGTTATGAAAGGCTACAGTTACTACGCATCTTGTGTATATGCGTAATTCTGTTTGTGTACTTTGTCATCAATGAATGATTTCATTGTACAGGCTTAAATTAGCATGTACTAAACACGAGGTGAGTGAATTCTCCCAAGTTCATGCGGATCTAAACATTTGGTCATGCTAAAATCCTTATAGTGTCCAAGGATCAGAAAAAAGGTAGCCGGCATTAAAAAAAAATCATTTTACTTTACTTGTTTAACTGTGTTGGGCGAAAAAGCATCTACAATGGCCGTCCATTTAAGATAGGCCCACCCCAACGCTTGCGCAGGGTGTTCTGTAGAAATTCGATAAACCTTTATTCCGCAAAACACTCTATGCTCGGGTTTGTATATATCTATCTTACACCCTCGGTCATGAAAGGTATTCCGAGACTATTAGTGCACTCACAAATACACGTTGATGAGAAGTTTTGCAAATAATTTTGAAACTGACCTGCGGTGATTACTTGAATGTTTGAATAGTCCCCTAACTTTACATACGTATCAACTATTAACTACATTATTTTATACACATGTTCCCGTCTTTTCACTTTTCAAATACCTTATTTCTTACCGTAACAATTTTTTTTTATTTATTTTTCGTACTTATCATTTTTTCTTTCAAAAATACTTTGTTATAATAGCTTCTTATATATAAAAAAAACATGTTGTTTTTTTCTTAATATTACTAGGATAATCTTTATTTTTTACCCTACTAAATTTTACTATGACAAATGCTACCTCAGGGAGAGAAATTTACATAAGTTTGCCAAACTTGTTTCCTATTCCTTATTTGTTATTGTTCTAGTTGTTCACATCTGAACCCAAATAAATATGTTTAAGCTAATGTCTGTCGCTTTTTATACAAGTTCACGTACATGCTGTGTCGCGCATCGTGTATATTGTGATATACTACCAGTAATTAATTCGAATCAGCTATTTTAAGTGTCCCTGTCTACAGTTTAAATTGATGTCGAGAGAAAAGGTGATTATTTTTTCATGTTCTGACATTTTAAAGCTAGTTAGTTTGCCAACCTGCCTTGACGAAAGATCTTAATTGGATATGTGACCAGAAGCTCGTTATGGTCACACTTAAGGCTTCTAATACAAATTGGGCCCAGGAGTAACATAATCAGACCAGTGTTTGACAAAGAACATGTTTTATTCACGAGTTCACCAAGCGATACATGACCGCTTTCAGAAATCGTTTAAATGATTCCGTTGAGGAATGGAAATGGTTGCTGCTTAATATTTTATTGGGCAACGAAATCATGGACAGTGCATTAAACACCTATGGGAAAATCGTGCATAAACATACTAAAAAGAGGTAATGTTATCAGTGTAAAAGAGAAGAATTGTTAGGTGATTTTTTAATCAACGTGTTTCTAGAATGTTGCGAGGATAAGCTTCTGATATTATTTAAATGCGTTTTTGAAACTGCGAGCGCTGATAGGTAGACAGTTATTTATACCTTCATAGTGAATGGGCCCAAGGCTCTTAGTAGTTTGAGTAGCGAAAAAATGTCTAAAATTGTGAATTTACCCAGTAACTTTGTGGGGGTCACAGGCTCTTTACAGCATTTAAACATCCTTGATTAAACATATTTGTTATAGTTGTTTTACAAAAAGGCAAGAATAGTGAATTATGAGGTATTTTCTGGTGAATAAAGTGTATTTTTGTAATAGTACTTCGGCCCATTTTCAGTTAGAAAAACAAGTATTCACAAAATGCATAAACATTCAAGCACAATTACGTACCTACCAACAATAATCCTTTGTGCCAGAAATATCCATCTAATGTTATAAAGTCGAATAACCAACCGGTTATAAATAAGAAGGACATGTTTGCAAAAAGAACTGTGGTTCAACTGTTGTCTTTGTGACAATGAAAAACAAACCATTTTTTACTGTGTAAATTTTTCACGGGACCTTATGTTTTTATTTATTTATTCCAGACTTTGCCCGAATCGTAAAACAAATATCTGAAAATGGGCTACTGTTGAAAACTTAAAACTTTACGGAAATATCCACTGCCAATGTTCAAATCACATTTAAAGGTATTAGCGGGACCATCTCATAATTGCGAGTATCTTGCGATTGCCTTCTAGAGATAATATATCTGGGTACAGTCAACGTCCTTGATATTGGTACTGCTGGGCTAGTATTCAATATTGGTCTTAATTGGATCTAAGAACGATATAGCTAATCGGATTACTTCTTATTTATAAATGACCAATAGCGTGAATGAAGTCAATGATGTATGTCTCTAAGATTAACTTAAGTTGCAGAATTGAATACCATCCAAGCTTCAAACTTCAGATTCAAACTGTCTAATTGCAAATACACGTTTGTTTAACGTTATTCTTCTTACTTTAAAGGGAAAATCGTATTCAAAATCAATATATACACATGTATAACAAACATAAATTTTGAGTGACAAATCTTGAACAACTTACTGAATAATGCATTTATGGAAACTAACAATTACTGATAACAAGATTGTAACAGTGTATTTAAAAGCTGACAACCAAAAAATATTAAAGCGACAGTCCGCAAAAGTAACCGTATTTCAAAAGTTTTTAATAAGTTCCACATTGTTTCAGACCGACTGAACCGCAATTATTTTTTAAAAAATCGCTTTAATAACTTAGATTTAACAAATTGAAAATTGCCGAAAGTTGCTATTTTTAGACGGCAAAAGAGAAAGTAGGTCTACGGTTTTTCCGACTACTCTTGGGGTCGATACTATTTCCCGGTCCCGGTCTCATCCGGTCCCGGTCTCCTCCGGTCTCTGTTTTATAGTAGCTATCGGGCGTGATCAAAAAGGTGTTAATGACCGCGGGGGGTAATAGGATTACAAAAGATTACAGTTGATTAAAACATTAGATATTTGATGATAATTATGTCACTATTTATTTCAAATTTTATATCAATAAAACATAAAATAAATTTAGGCAAAGATAAAAACATGAAATATGCACATGTACTGAAATTAATGTCATGAATAACAAACACATTGAGTGTGTGTTTTTTTCATATTAAATTCAGTTATAAGTATACTATTGATAATAGTAATACAAAAAAATAACAATGCTTGACTACATGTAAATCAGATATGAGTCGGATATGCAAACATGGAATTTTTCAATTGTAATCATTTATGCTTAAAATTTTTTATGTCGGGGGGGGGGGGGGTAAACATAAAAGAAAGAACAATAACATAACATAACATAATTTAAAAGGTGCAATTCTAAGTTACTTCATACTCTAGCCGTCCTCAATCTTTTATGCAAAAAACATGAGCATTTGTACTGCATCGCATCTTTCTCTACACCTTTAACACGAATTGCATAAATAGTGTATACCTATAACAAATTGCATAAATTAAGACATAATGTTTATATATTTTATACCATTTTGTTACATATAAAAACAAATAAGATTGTCAAAATCGTGTTATAAACATCAGCAACACAATCCGTTGCCTGGGGCCATAAGTTATGAACCGGGAATTATGAGACCGGATGAGACCGGATTTTACGAGGAGAGACCGGGAAATAGTATCGCCCTGCGCATGCGCAAGAACTTTGGAATCCCACTGTTTTTTTCTATTTATATAACCGTTAACTCTCGGGGGCCGATAGTTAAGAAGAGATATTGAAAATGACACGAAAAACTCATTTCTAGGTCGATTTGAACCAAAATTTTTTTGGATTCGTCAGTCAGGAATGCTTATCAACACATAGATGAATTTTATTTTTTTTTCATGGCTAATTTGCCCGATTTGCGGACTGTCGCTTTAATTGATTGGTGAATGCTAAAAGATTAACAGTGATCTACTATAGTCCAATAATGTGGAAATACTGTGTTTTCTGCACAATTCTTTCAAATTAAACTCGGGATCTTTCATAAGAACCATTGTCTTCCACATTTGTTCACCCTTTCTTGTATATTTAAACAATTGTATTAATTGTGGTTAATCTTAGTTGGGAGTAAGAACGTTAGTGTATCTTTAAAGCGTATGAGTCAAATCCCCATTAAACAAATAGCGGATTCTATTGCGTGAATCCATGAGAAATTTGTCTACTCACGATACTGTTGACGAATATTTATTGTTATTCCCCGAAGGGGAACTTCACAAATTGAAGGTGCCAACGATTTATCATTGATTTCGTTTAACAATGTAAGCGCGTTGCTTAAAAATATCTTGCTCAGACGAAGATCTAGCACATTTGTAATAATTTAATGTCCCTTGGTACGAAGAATTTTGATATTGAAAACCCGTGCAAAACCTTTGTTCTTTAGTTATATGATACGCATATATTTAATAGATATTGTCTATTTTTTATCGTCTTTAATCAATAATCAGTGTAAATAAACAATTTATTTATTTATTCATATTATCACATTGTAATAGAATTTCACCATGCTGATCTCGTTCTGTTTTAGAAATATTCATGCTATAGGTATTAAATAACGTTTTCTTTTAAAGCAGCTGACATGTGTTTGTATAATTATGTTAATTTTCAGTTTTGTCCACACATCAGATTAAATTAATTGTTAGATTGGTTGTATTCTTTTCTCAAAGGAGTAAACTCATTATTTTCTATGAAAAGTCATTTGACCACGTACATCCATGGCCAGCAATAGTGTCGATCCGCACGTAACATTGTAACAGTCTATAAACATCTCACCACTGTCTCTTCCGCATGTACTAGCTATCTGCCATCAGAATCAAATTAATCATTCTTACATATACAAGTGTCAATATAAGGATTGGAAACACTTGTCAATTACCCCTCTATATCTTCCGAGACCTCCCCTGGGATGAGGCATTTATAACGGAGAAAATATGCCCGCCATTAAACCCAAAGGGACATACATGAGTATCAGTTTGATGTTGGAAAAGCGACCATTGGGTAGACATGTATTACAGTCACAGCGGCCTCGCTGCGAAAGACATATATACAGACAGTGAAAGAAAGCGCAACATATTGATATACTGTCAGAAATTGGATGACCATTAAAGTTAAATTTTTTGCAAAAGTGTATATTTTATAGACAGACAGTTTATTTTGACTTACACAATGTACATCTTCAACAACACAAATGTTTAGATTATAATGATGAATGTTAACCTGTATGCATAGAAACAAACACTATATTACAAACCAGTTTATATATAAAACAGAAACAACAAATCACAAAAAGCAAATACAACAAATACTATTGTAATTTTTATAATCCATCAAAATCAGAGGTTGATTTATTTTTATCATATTGAGTTCTAACATTAATCATCTATACATTTTGACTTGCTAGTGCGGAACGATACATCTTGTCAACCCTAGGGAACATTGCTGAACGGGGCTTATGCAAATGGACCACACCATAATTTATAATGGAGCTAATTGGAATGATTATTGATCAATCAACCAGTTCATAATCATAAATAAAAATATACAACAGAATGATCACTTGCCAAATTGACATTTGCTCAATTGCTTAAACATAATAACACTTAGTGGTAGTCCAATCCATCTCAAGGAATCAATGATCGGTAAACATACTTGATTTTGCCAAATATCCAAAATATATCATAGACATTAAACAACAGGTCTTATAACATACGATTCTACTTATAGCGATTAGTGATACATCCGTTAAATTACTGTGTTTAATGTAGTATACATAAACTATATTCTACGTATTATTATGCTTATGCTAATAAGTACCTCTCTCTCGTTTTCAACATTATAGCCCAATTTGAATTGAAAACTATCTTGTAAAAATCACCGCCAAGATTATTGAATTATGTTATACGATTTAGAACAACACACAATCATTTTTTTCAATTGAAGTCGGTAGTTGGCGGAATATCAACATAAATTAAAGAAATTGCCATCTATGTGATTCTAATAGTATTGGTGATAAATTTCATTATTTTTAGAGTGTAGTTATTTCATTAACGAAAGACGACGTTTCATTGATAACTTTAATTTTAGAACCCCAAATAAATTGTCACTTAAACGTGTTACGAAATTAAACCCAGATTGTAGTATGATTTTAAAATTGTATAAATATATAAAATAAAACATGAGAAACGTTAACTTAAGAATATCAGGTACTCATCTTTATGCATGATGTTAATTATTTTTCAAAGCCTCTTTATATGTACAATATGTACGCTGCAATGCTCACTTTGTCATGCATGTATGACATGAGTGTACTGAATAAACTTGAAACTTGATGACAGCTTTGTTTCGTTTTTTTTTGCTTTCAGTACTTGTGACGTAACAAATTTCAATTTAGTATGGAAATATATCAAATAAATTATTCCATTATTGTCTTATTCATTACTTTTAAAATTCAAACTTGTTGCGGTTAAAACCTGTTCCTCAAAGTGACTGTAAATGCTAATGGCTTCGTAATCGCACTTTGATATTAAACTATTATTAGCTAATAATATTAAGCGCTCACATTCAACAAAGATTCCAGGAAGTTCCCTGTCATACCTTTCACAATTTAAAACGAGTATTTTATACCAGGCAATTTATGTATTTACTAATGTTTAATTGAACAATGATTTCAAAATGAATGTTGACAGTTTATTTTTTTAGGAACAGTTAGCGATAAAGTGTTAAGTGTTTAAGTTCCGAATGAAAACAAACGTGCAGCATTGTTTTCGCAAATGGTAGTTGAATCGTCATACAATATTAAGAGTATTTGTTAAATTGCTTTTAGTTGTTCAAACGTGATATATACCATTACTTTTGTATTGTTGAAATTGTTCGCTGTTAGACATCACAAATAAAGGACAAGTTAAGTGGCCAACATTTACTGTGATCTTAAGATTGTTCTGTTCTGATGTTCTGTTATTCTGTTTTGTTATCTTCTTAAATGACAAATATGAATTATCATAGACCAACGTTGTAGGTGCCGGTATGAGTCGGATATGAGTCGGATATGGTGACCCATTTGACATAACTATTTACGTTATAAAAAATATCCTGCCTACAGCATGATTAAAGAGTGGTCACGCGGTGAACTATAAACAGTTATATGTTTGAAACCAATATATTAACAGGTAATGAGTAGTATTGTAATTTGATGTAGAAAATGAGTGCGACACGTCAAAGGTATTAACAATTGCACACATACACAAAAAATGAGACGACATTAATTGTTTAGAAACAAGGCATTACCGATGCATGTTATTGCTAAAAAGATAAAAACTGGCACACAACATTGTATGAAACAGGCCATTTGTCGGCTACACAATAGAAAACCGTAAGTTCTCGCACTCAGCATTTAAGTGTCATATAGATAGCTGTCATCAAAATCAAATGAATCATTCTTACCAAGACAATTATCAATATAAATCGTTGACGCCATTGTCAATTACAGTCAATACCCGTCACTGCGGCGTCCGGGGACTTGTGTTAAATCGTGTAAGATATCCGAGCGGGCTCTTACTAGGATTCTCTTTTTGCTTGAAGTAAAGACAGGGGTAGACCTTTGTAGCGTCATTGTAGGTTTGTAGCTCTAACGGAAAAACAATGAATTAACATCCACGCTACACCTAATCAATGTCCTACATATCAATTAGGATGACAATGTCATGAATATGAAATTGTGTGTCTCGACCTCCTTCTATATTTTTGGTAAGTGTCGGTATTAGCTACTTCCAAAGTCTACGTTTCATTTTGTAAATAATTCTAAATAAAAAAATGAAAATGAGAAATACTATGTCAAGAACTACAATGCCATTTTTTGAGGACTGGGTTTGATGTCTTGTCTTTAAAGGTTCATATGTTGTATGTCTGTTTGACTTTACAATTAAATCTCTGTGTCAATTAATAAGAACATAGTAGTGTCTGATTTCTGGGCGTGAAGTTTCCATTGTATGTATTGAACATACATAGCATTTCAAGTGGTAGGGCTTTCGGATGCTCACACGAACTTGTCTAACTTCAGGTCTATTCAAATTCATAACATGAATGGCACGTATGGATCATAAGTCACCATCAATGCTATCAAAATACATTAGGCATACTCAATTCCCAAAGCTCACTTAGCGTTACTTAGCGTTAAGGGGAGGTCATATACAGCTTTCTACGAAACTCATAAAAACACATCATTTTCACGAAGCATGCACTCTGTTTTGCATAATAAAACATGTGAAATGAAAAGACCACGATTGTATTTCATTCAAAGCATAAATAAGCCTTTTACCATTTGGCATGGGCTCCAATAGTGCAGTCAAATGTCCCCCCGCAATGGGTAACTATATAGATCTTTCCAGATCAACTTACTGATTTAATAGCACAATGTAAATGATGTGAACTAAATGAAAGCGTTCTTGGGGGCAGACATATATCATGTGCTGAATTCAAGAGCTTTACGAAGGCTTCTTGTTTCATAATATTGCTGTTTTAAATACGTTGATGTGATATAAGGAACGCTAAATGCCGAACGCATTGTATTTTGCATGGGCATGTATTACGTACAACAATACAACGGTGTCTTGTGAAAAGTATCAAACTCCTTACTCCTTTTTATAAATCCGAATATTTTAACTTATAACTGGCAATTTACACATTAAAATATCGTATTGAGACACGTCGTTTCTTTTATTATATTATATGTTTAAATAAACATGCGACTTAACCATAGCCTTTTAATTCTTACGAACAAGAAAGTATATTCTATCTGCTTCTATGTGAAATACACTATTTGTATAATGCTACAAAAGCTATAAAACTATTACTTTTTAAATAATTGCCTTTGAGACCAGTCTGACAAATCTATAAGATTAGCTGTCACAACGTGGCGAAAGTATATTACTGCATTATATATATCAACTTTTGCTTTAACCGTGCTTACGTTTTTTTGTACGTTCTCTCGGAATGTTAGTTTGACTTCGATATCGAAAGCCTACCATTGAGCTGCGCAATGACAAAATGTAAAAAGCTTCCATTTATTTCCATGCGAAAATGAATTACCCTTGTTTGCAAATAAACTGAGTGAAATGTGCTTGTTAATCAGTTAAACAAATCACGATCACAACGAAGAGACAGCTAAATTGCACCGACTCAACGGTGGCTTCGAACAGTCAGTTTCAACTCTCTGAAGAGTCTCGTGTGTCACCTTGCCATTCATATGAGCTTAATTTAAATTTTGTAATGTATTGGTCTGTTGAAATAAAACCCTTGTTAAATGTTCGAATGCTTTTGTGGCATTATGGGCTCGCATATTTAGTAGTTAGTTCCACATGGTGAGTATTAGTATACAATAGATTGCGGAAGCCGGTTACTTTGGTCTGTGATCGGTTTACAGACATGATATATATGATTTGTCTGACCGTTCCAAGGCGGTACCTAACAATCCTTGATAAACATACCTAGTTGTTTATATATAGTATGTATGCACTGTGTTGTTTGTGTAGTTTTGTGATGTTCTTTCATGTTTCTTGTTTGTAATTTGTTTGTTTTTGTGTTCTATGTCTTTGGCGTTCACCCAGTGCCATTAAACCGGGTTGATGTTTAAAAATTTTGCTACTGAGCTTGTTTCTGAAGTTGTTCACATAAATATTGTACGTTTACTGCAATTAACTTTGTAAATTTGGTCGGAATTCAAGCCATTCTGGAAGCTTCGCTGATTAATTGCATCTTTATCTTTAAACGCTCAATTCCTTTACAAGTAGTACAGATTGCGTATGGTACGGATTGATGGCTGAACACATCGCCAAGAACACAGTTTATTGTACAGCTACTACTAGTTATGTTATTAACTTAATGTAAAGTTTGATGACATAGAGTAAGATCTTAATTATTAAGAATAGGCGGAGTGAGCGTAGCTAACTAGCTTTCCTTAATCATTTGAGTTTACTTCAGGTCATTTACCTAACTTAGAATACAACGTTATTGGTCGACAAATTGTAAACATGTAATATTTATCACATGCTTACCCTTGTTTTCCGTGTAATATACTCATTACGAATATTTTTTATCTTACACATGTGTAAGATAACATATCAGACATTTCTATTGGCTAGACTAATCACACGCGACCAAGATATCCCTCCGCATTGTTTGTAAACAAAATGGTTTAAACGCCAACAAATACTAACCTCAATAATGAAGCGGAAGGACTTCCGGGAGACAAATGGCTTACGAATCATAGTGCCAGAAAGCATCTTGTTCGAAAACTTTCTGATAACAATGTTCCGCCAACCAGCTAATGCAGATTACTAGTCACAGAAATATCCAGTCAGTCAACAAATACAGCCACATTAGTGACAAACAACACGAGAACATTTCAAACATCTCCATCTTAACAGGCAATATGCGACCAATGCCATAAGATTTGCTTGCCAGTTTAATCAGCTGTCGGTTACCAAAACACAAATACGAATTCCGCAGCACAGGTTTCTCATCACACGTACGTCCCAAGACGGTAAGAACAGCTTGTTCTCTGGAAACATTCTTGATGGAACTTTTTCAACATCAACATCCATGCAGTGCAGAGTAAGGCTTCGTCGTAATCATCTGCATGTTGTGAAAATCCATGTCCACTAAGAAAACGCTTTAAAGTCATCGTAGAAAGCGACAGCGAATAGCTTTTAAATCCGTGCACACAGTAAAACTTGACAGACGATGTAGGTCACATAAACCGCGTAAAAGCATGTACTCGCAGTGTGACGTCATCAAGTTGTGTACTTATTGTGTTTTAATGGTTAAAATTGTTCGTTATTCATGTTGTTCGATATTTTACTACACATGTTTATACTTGTGACTTGTTCAGCGCTTTATCAGAATTAAAACTTGATAACTGCTAGCTGTTTTTGTCATTTTCATTTGGAACTATTTATATGGCGCATCGTTGACATTCCACTCAGTGTACTTTGGCTGTCAAACAATGGGTTTAGAAAGTGGAACGTGGAACTAAATTGGTAATAAAAACACCGTTTTAAGCATGTGATAAAAAAAAACTGATACTCGTTGTCATTTTATACAAGATTTTTATTAAACTCGTCCATGAAAGTTGTTAGTAAGCTCGCCAGAGGCTCGCTTACTAACAAATTTCATGAACTCGTTTAATAAAATCTTATATTAAATGACAACTCGTGTCAGATCCTATATGTATCAAATCAGTGGCACAAGGCGAACCTTCAAACACCCGCGAACGTTGACTTTCTTAATGAATAAGCCTAATACTTAATGATCGTTTATCTGCAATTTCATTTGCTGAAAATGCAGGTTGTATTTAAAGGATCATTCATTATGATACAGCGATTCATGAAAATTGAAAAAATGGACGATTACTCAGACCCGTTGTTAAGGACAATGACAGCGCCACACTATCCATTGATGCCAATGCTTTATAGACACAACCAAACTGAGACTGTTACATTCATGAGTTGGATTTGTTGAGAATTGTCAAAGGATCACTTTTCCTCAATAAATTGGTTACACAATAAAAACCATTAGGATTGTGTGTCCATTTGAGCATATCTTTGGCTGTTATCCTTGTTCCTTTCAACAAAAACATTCGAGACGAACAATACTTCGCAAGTACATACTACAGTCAAAACTCACGATGTCGGAGGAATTGGGTAAACGAGAAATACTTCGAAATAACGAACTTTCGCAATAGCCAAAATACAAAAGATTGTATAACCAAGCCAAACACATTCCAGACTAATCGAGAAAACTAAGTTCGACTTAACGAAATTCGACTGTACGTCCGAAATCTCAATATATCAGTATCGGTTTGATCGAAAGTAATTAAATGCAAGCTGTACTGTGAATTCAGCATTTTTAGATTTCGAAGCATTTAATATCGCTTATTTTCATGTTCTGAAATAAGAACTTCATTGAATAAAAAGTGTACGTGAGAATGCACCAAAGGCACATTCCATTTAGTATTTAATACTTCTTGAATGCCACAACAGATCAGTTGGATTGACCGCACATCTTTTTTGCAGAAATGCCTGATTGTGATTTGTTTTAAAGAAGAAAATCATCTTCAAATTAACCGGTATTTTTTTTATTACACTCGACGGAAACGGAAGTCGATAACTTGAAAATGTCAACAAAACACCAATCGAGTTTTGTATAATTTCTCTGCTTTTTACACCTACATTCCCTCGTTTCTGCATTCAAAGGCTATTTAGTTAACTGTTGGCTTATTCCTCTCCAAAAATGCCAAAATACTTCGAGCTTCGGAAAAACTCGAACCAAGCGGAAATGCTTATTGATCTTACAAAAAATGGTCCTTTACGTTTGAGACAACGAGGAAATCGAGCCAAGCGAGTTCGAGCCAACGGGGTTCGACTGTATACATAATTGTTTTCTTGTCACATTTAATAAATCGACGAGTGAATCCGAAAGGTTTCTTGTCGTTTGTTTATGTAATGGCACTTCACTTTCTCCCATAGGAAAGTTGACTTTCACAATCAAGCTCAGATCTCTTTTATTTCATTCATAGGAATTGCAAACATAGTTTACTTATTTGATCAGTTTGATTGATGGTATTATTTTCTATTTCAGGCATTAAAAGGGAATGCTTAATCGAGAATAATTGATACTGTTAACGTTTCATTGTCTTCCTAAAGGATGTGCGTGTTTACAGAGGTATTATCCCAAATGGATTGTGCCATAGGCGCTAAAACGCGTTCTCACCATAACCATTTATTAAATGAAGTCGTTCATTTTAGTAAATGAAAATGAATTGACATAGGGATATTGCGATTGTCATAGACGTTGCACATAACAACGGGTTAACGGGTTTGTATTTATTATGTTCTATCATAGATATGTCAAACATAGTTCATCCTTTTGCACGAGTCAACATCATTCCATGATGAAAAAATGTAATAATGCTTTTTAACAATATGTATTTTTGCGGTACTGAAATGTGTTTTCTCATTTGTGTTTTGAGTATTATTTGCATCACATCTTATTTAGTGTGTGTGTGTGTGTGTGTGTGTGCGTGTGTGTGTGTGTGTGTGTGTCTGTGTATGTTCTTTCAGAAGGCCGCATTGTAAATCAGACGTGTGTTATGTTTTTCATAATACGATTCCTATGTCTTAATGTGTTACCTTCTTTAAATAAAGTTATTATTATTATTATTATTATTATTATTATTATTATTATTATTATTATTATTATTCGTCCCTTTATACAGTCGAAAACCGTTGGCTCGAAATCGCTTGGCTCGAACTCTCGTTGGCTCGAACTGAATTTAAAGGACCGATTTATTTAAACTGAAGGTATGCCTTTCCACTTTGCTCGGATTTTCCTAGCCTCGAGCTAAAATCGCCGGTCCCTGCGACTTCGAACTAACGGGTTTCGACTGTATTTTGTTACAAATACAATGTCAATTCAAAATTCCAAACTATTCAACTAACCACGCTAACAGTGCATTCCCTATTTATTTATATCACTACATTGTGTTTCATTTGTTACTACTACTACTACTACTACTACTACTACTACTACCACTACCACTACCACTACCACTACTACTACTACTACTACTACTACTACTACTACTACTACTTCTACTACTACTACTACTACTACTACTACTACTACTACTTATACTACTACTACTACCACTACCACTACCACTACCACTACTACTACTACCACTACCACTACCACTACCACCACCACCACCACCACCACCACTACCACTACTACTACTACTACTACTACTTCTACTACTACTACTACTACTTCTACTACTACTACTACTACTACTACTACTACTATTACTACTACTACTACTTCCACTACTACTTCTACTACTACTACTTCTACTACTACTACTACTACTACCACTACCACTACCACAACCACCACCACCACCACCACCACCACTACCACTACTACTACTACTACTACTACTACTACTACTACTACTACTACTACTACTACTTCTACTACTACTACTAAAGAAAATCGTTTACCGTGATAATCATGAAGAAAATTTCCCTTTCTAATGATATTTCTATGAATTTGTATCCTGTCGATGCTGTTTGTACTTTATGTGACCTGTATTGGTACATAAACAGACTCTTTGTTTATAATTTAGGATACTGAGCTGTTCCCAATAGTTAGCAAAACGTATATTTCCACATAGTCGGTCCCACGAATACGATCTATATTTAGGTATCGTCATAAATAGACACTCATGAACATTAAGTAACTTTGATAATTATATTTTAAGGCTGATTTTAATCAAGAAATCTTGCATGCCTTCTTATTATAAATAATGAACATTCATGAGACTTACAATTGATATAAACCCCTACTATTCCACGTCGATAAAGATGATAATTGATGTGATAAAATCATTTTCATTTCTCAAATCAGTCTTTATAATCTGTTCGCGAGAGCTATAATTAAAACCCCCTGAGAAGAATTATTAGTGTAGTCTTGGAGAAATGTCTTTAGCCCAGCGCTGGGACTTTATCAGTCATAAACACAGAAAATGACATAATAGGAATTTTCACTCAATTATAGCCTTGTTTCTGTCATCATGATCGGACAGATACTCCATAGAGTAGTATTAAGCGTAGATAGAGTTGGAATCAATAGACAACTAATTGTAAGAACGTAAGATATGACAATTGACATAATTGCTTTAGATCGAAATGGAGTAGTGTATGAACTTTAACCAGAACAAAAATGATATATCAGTCGTTTTTGTTCTCTTTAACGATTTCATGTTATGAAGATAATGGTACGGAACAATAATTATACATGTAATTAATGAAAATATTGAATGCTTGTACAGTAATCATTAAGAAGCACATTTTACAGCCTATGCATGTAAACACAGTGTAGGTTTGGTCGAGGCTGGTTGGCGACATTAAGGATCATTGCAGCACTAGCCATTCAGCTTCTAATTTGGTTCAAATATCTTCCTTTTGCAATACAGAAGTAACGACCGACACGTATTTCACGTGACGAGGGTCAAAATCGGGTGACCTCATTTAGACTAACAATTGATTTCATTCCAAATACATTTTGATATTTTAACTTTGAATTAAACTAACTTAATTTAATGAATATGTAAATATGTATCGCAGACATGTGCAAAACATTGTTTTTGTCTTAAGTATACCCATGTAGCTTTAATCGAGTCAGTGGCAGAGATATTTTCATCAAGGGTTATCGATGCGTAGGATATTGCTATTCAAATGCCCCGAACGAACGGGAAATTTACTAAGAACTAGATATTTATGCAATAGAAGATGTTTAAGTTAAACGTTTACGTCCTCAAAGCAATTCGTTTGGGAGCAACCAAAGACACCCTTTTGCCATGGTCATTGCAAACTGTGTTTTAAAAAAGGTTTGCGAGAGCTTCACCAGTTTCTATGAATAATTCTTTGAACATAAAATAACAGAAACGATCATAATAGAACTATGGTAAGTTTGTGGTCACCAAGTTGGAAAAGAAAGTTTCCTCCTCTGGTTTCTCCGAATTCCCCTACAGCCTAAGATCATACATTGTTTATTCAGGCATTCGGCCCCTGTGCCTTGCATCGTTGCCCTACAAAGTGGGTTGAATGGTCATGGAACGCTCATAATGCATCGAAGGTACTTCTAACTAAGGGTTACATTTAAATAACAGTTGAAGATTCCTGCGCATTAAAGGCGAAATGGTCTTACCACAGGTCTTTTCAAGTTCTTAACATCAATATTATCTCATATCACACATTTTGTGTACACAAATCCAAACGTTCGCTTAATATTTTATGTGATTTCATATGCAGCTATCTAAAATATCATCAATTTGATAATTTTCACAGAACATGTCCAATGTTTTGCATAATAAAACGTGTAAGATGGAAATACAGCGACTTTGTTTCAGAGCTTGCAATAATAAGCTTTGATAATTTGACAGGGATCCATTAATGCAATCATATTCCCTCGCGTAGTGTAACCACATACATTTTCCGTATCAACTGACTGATTTAATAGCACAATGTGCACGATGGTTACCAAATGAAGAAAGTACGATAGTTCTTTTCTAATAAATATGTTGTATAAACGTTTTGCCGAAATATCACAGGCCAATAATGCCGAGCACATTGTGTTTGCATGATTGTTTTTAACGTACAGAATATAATGTCTTATATCTACAATAACGGTGTCATTCAAATATATTTACAATGTTTAACTATGTAATAATAAAATTTTCTTATGCTTTAAAGATCATTTATTAAAATATTTATGTGAAAATTACAGAAACAAGATCAGAAGCCTAAAGTTTAAACACAACCCCTGTTTAATGACACAGGGTAAGCGTTTAAGACATAGAACACAACAACAAAAATCTAAATCAAGAAATATGGAACGACAGCACAAAACTCCGCAAAAAACACAGTGCATGTATTTTTAATAAAAATAACTAGCTATGTTTAACAAGGATTGTTATGTACCGCCTTTGAACGGTCAGTAAAATGTAGGGTTTAAACCAGTTTGCGTGCACAACCTCGCTCTTATCCCAACAATCCAGAACAAAGTAAAAACCGAAAAGGTAAATCTTATTGAAATATGCATAAACCTTACTGATTAGCTTTGGAACCAGTATGACAAATCTATTGGGTCAGCTAACACAACTCTGTTTAAACGTCTACTGCTAAATACATAAACTGTCGCTTTAAACATGTTTTTTGTTCATTTGCCAGGTTTACTTTGATATGAAAATTGTCTTTTAGTTGCGGAACGTTGAAAAGGTAGAGGCCTTCGAAAGAATGATGTTCTCTCGTGCACAAAGACGAATGTTATAATAAATTACTCTTGTAAAAACAATTACTTAGCGAAATGCACTTATTAATCAGTAAACAAATCGTGAAAGCATAGCGTTACGAACGCCTTTGGCGTTTTCCATCAAAAAACAACCACGTAAAGTAATTGAACTAAAAATCAAAAAAAAATCCGAGATTGTCAGTGGCTCACTTTAAATGCAAACATGAAGTCCAAATGGACATCCAAACCTCATGCTTTTTATGTTTTTACAGGAACCTCATTTGGAATAGACCATTTTAGGCAAAACAGTTACGTTGCGGTTGATAAATCACGGACACCTTTCATTTGTCAACTATCCTCTCCGGGGAATAGATTTGTAATCATTTCAATAGATTAATGTGTAGAAATCTTGCTCACGTTATAGAGGCCGCTATATGGTTCATGCGAATTTATGTAAACGTGTTAAAAAGGATAACTTACAACAGATGAATGAAGCCAATTAGAAAGTTCGAAGCGGATTAATATATATTTAAATCTTATCCATAACTACATTGTTTCAGCGATAGTTTGTGAAATTGTCATTGGCAAAAATTAGGGAAATGACAAAGCCTAGTTTGCTACAGAGCATACTTTCCTCTCAAATGTATAACCATTTTTAACGCATAAAAATCATCCATATGAGGGAAGTACCGATTAAACAATCGACATGTCCCTTGGTTTTATTGATTTTGATTGGTTAGCGGAATTCAGATCCAATCCAAAACATGTTCAATTTGCTACCGGCTTGCACGCGCCTTATATGGGCAACGCATGACATGCTTTCTGGCACCCATTTTTGGATTTTGTGGATCCCAAAATTTATACCCATTAGTCCGGCAAAGAAAGGAAGTATTCAATTGCACACATAAACCGTAGGAAAGCTTGTTTGCGTTCGACTTCAAGCCCGTATTAAACCTTACATCACATGTAAATATGCGCGAAGTGTACCAATAAACTTATAATCTTGTTATTTTTAATGGTTGAGTATCGCTACGCTCTCCATGAACATTCAAAGGTAATGGCTCCATGACAATGCGGTTATCCCATCATATGTCGGTCAAGCTATTTTAATGAGTGTGTGGTCAGTATGTGGTGTTTGTGTCTGTGTATGTGGGGCTTATACGGTTGTATCTCTTATTCATCGTGTTCGGTCGCTTGCTTTGTAGATCTTAAGAGGGTATATATTTTGAATGTTCAAATACAAGGCCTGTAGTTTTCATTGTATTCTTTCTGAGTTTAGACAATGAACTACATTCTTGAAATGAGTTCACTCTGAAATATTAACAACAACAACTTCAAAAGCATGAAGAAAACGTCAATTCAATTTGATTGAAATTGTTTATTGACAACAAGGATAATTAAAACGTTCTACTTTCGTAGATAATCCAGAACACTTGATTGAATAATACTTCTGATACGTAAAACTTATATTAAACTAAACAATCTTAATAAAACAATCAGCGGTTTTCATCACAAATGAACGAATCCAGTTACATTAATATCAGTGAGGGTAGCAAAGTACACTGAACATCGTCTTACGCATTTCCAAGATTTTCAGCATCCGCTATGCATTATTGATCTAATCAAACTTAAATTTAAAGTAAAAAAGACTACAGATGAGACTTTCTATCTTAAAGTTACTCATCATTTTCTTTTTTTTATGTGATCGTCATCAGTAAACAATAATTAGAAACGTACGCCTTAGACCGTTCGACTTAATCTATAACTTCGATGAATTGTGTGTTGTATGTCGGCTATACAACATATTCATCTTAAGTGTTTGTTGTTTAGGTGAGATATTCTTTACAACCTAAATTTCAAAGGCATTTCATTAATCAGTAATATTCCTGAAGGATAAGTCTTTATTTGACGGTGACCGAAGCGTAAACAGCCAATTATATGTATTTAACTCGAATAAGCTTACAACAAACGCCCCAGCAATAAAGCGCTGGAACTTGAAAAACAATATGTAACGTTTTGGTAATTTTGTTTTATTAGCTTTTCATATGAATACTAAGTTATATTGGAAAAAAAATCAAACACCTTTTACTCGTGTCAGTTAGGACCACTATTCATTTTAAGCCTTTGTGCTAAACGTTTCCAATTTACGCAATACGCGATTTATTGGCATAATTGGATAGTGTATTTTTAAGGTTCACATAGTGTGTTAATTGTCTTGGTCACTGTATGTCATTCTAAACATTACACTTTCTACGTTGGCTGCTAGACACACACATACATAAACAGAACACAAATGCATCAGAATCCGCTGCATGTGCCCTTTGAACGGACAGTGAACCACGGATGTACATAGATTTAATTTGGTTGAGGTCTACACAACATCGCACTATTTAAATACAATATATATGATTCAGAGATGCTAACATCAACTTGAAAGTATATTAAACACGTCTGTCTCCTATGGTAACAGGATGTTGTCTACCATGCTCCTTTGTCAGGAAACTCTACTGACTCACCGACCACCGTGACTGGCCATACAAAACGTCCCAATTTGTATCGGTCGCTACCACATAAATAATGGGGATCCCAGTCAAAGAAACAATCAGGAACAAATTGAGGGCTTAATCTAGTGTATGCTTGCAGTTGTTCAAACATTTATCAATAATTATCAAAAAAAAATAAAAAAATATTAACGACATCAACTTAAAAACATTGAAAAATAAAACTAAATATAAACCAATAAACTGAAATTTATTATTTCAGCATTAGCAGCAGTGGAACGATTTCAAAGGTGCAGTAATTTACAGACAGGCATCTGACAATACTCACATTAGAAAGTTCAAGGTTAAAAGCGACTGTGCCATTATCAAACTGCGGCCTTTAATCAGGATAACGGACTAATTGAGGAATTTTCGCTTAATCAAAGACAATACAACAATTAACAACATCTAGGATATATCTTAAAGAGCTCTTTCATGTTAAACCGTGAAATAGACAAAAGCCCAAGACCAATCTTCTACTAGTAATAATGTGTCATGTTGTTTTCGAACGATGTATACAAATATATATGATTCAATAGACTCGCCAGACAATAAAATTTTCCAGGAAATAATATTTGGAAAAGAATGTGATTAGAAAATGTGAATAATTGTTGGTTAATGTTTAATAAAAAAAAATTCAATGCTTGTCCACGGGAATTTTGACCTAACGAAGTTCATTCTTTTAAAACCGGGGTTAATGTTATGTCATTCAATCAAATGCGTCAATACAATTTTATAGCATTGCTAATAATAAACTAAAATTAAATCAAAACTGCCTTTACTTTAAAAATATTCCGCAAATATAAACGAGAACATTGTATTTATTCCAAATACGGAACCCACATGATTTCTTAGGACCGTTGATCAGCCTACGTAAATTATATGTTGATATAACATTTCCCCCTTTTCACACAGATCCGAATTACATTTCCTTCCTTTGTGAAACTTCGTTTTCTAGCGTTTATTTTGCTTGATTGGTCCATTAGAGCCCCCTCGTCTTCTCCCTAACGACAAAAACGCTGATTAGGCTCCCGATGCGAATCGTCCTAGACACTAATATGGACACAAACGGGATTAACGATGTCAAATTGCATCTTGGTGACATGATTTTTATTTTCGTTCGTTTGGCATTCCTATAAGTGACTGGAATGGCACCTCATATATATGTCTGTTATATACTGACTGGATGCTGCTGGATAAATACTTACTATATAATAAATATAAATATTAATTACCGATAACAAGATCGTAACCGTGCATTTAATAGCTGAAAACGCAAAAATATTAAATGATTTGTGAATGCTAAAATATTTACTGTGATCTACTATAGTCTCATAAGATAGAAATACCATGTTTTTTTGCACATTTCTTTCAAAATGAACTCGGTTTCCTTCATAAGAACCATTGTATTCGACATTTATTCATCCCTTTTGGTATATTAAAACAATTGTATTATATGTGGAAAATCTTATTTGGGAGTAGGAGTGCATCTTTAAAAAAACAACCTTACAGTGTAAAATTATAATTTCATTTTAACCACTTAAAGTAGTGATTCTTTACTATCGCTGGGCATTGAACATTTTGTTGTAATTATTATCATTATTATTGGCAATAAACAGTCTCTCATCCATCCATAGAGAGTGTTTACATACTGAGTTTGTTTTATGTGCAGAATGGATATTTTTGTGAATGAAAAATGTAGTTTAAATTAGTATCTGCATTTTATATACATAAGACCACGGTTGCATTTATTATTACATGTAATATAAATTTAAGCGAGATACTCAATTTGCGACTTTAAAACTGATGTAGTTCTCTGCAATTTTGTTGCCTTAGTACAATACTAAGTAACGAATATAATCGTTTTTTTTATATGCATGTGTAAGAGGAAAACGCTTTGTAAACTCATTAGACCAAAAAACTCAAATGTATTGCACTAAAGCCCTTTTTTAAACTAAATACTTAAAGTTTTCCTCGATTCTAATACGAAGCAATCTGATTGTCAGTGGGATATTAATCATTACCTTCATTAGCATGGCGGTCATGGTTGACTTTAATCGTTTAAGTCATTATTTTGCGACACCAAGCCCTCCAAGGGAATTTCATATTCGATGAGAGAGCTTTACAGACAATGGTGTTGGTTGCAGTTAAATAGGGAAAGATAACACGATTGAACTGAAAATTATCCTAATTGTTCGATTGGTATTTTATGGTGTAATATTTGTATGGTCTTTCTTCACTATATGGACGTTTGGATGTACGGAATTTCTTTCACATTACATTGGACTATTTTGGGGTCTAGGGTGTTAATGATTGTGTTGCTTGTGTGATAAGATAGTCTTGCATTACATTATATCTGTATTGTAGGTACGACTTTTTGATAATTGGATACCTCCCGCACGTTTAGAGACATTGTTTATCTGCATCTATGATTAACTCTAGCAATTATTACAAGTTTCATATCCACGAAATATCTTACATAAGCGCATTTACATTTAGACAACTGGCCGGCTTACGTACACTATGTCAACGCTTATTATAAAGCCACTGTTTATATTCACCAACACAACAGGTTTAATTTATATCAATTACTTGAGTTCACATTCCCTGACGGCATATCTTCATAGACCAGGGACAAGATATCTCTTTATCTGAGCATGTGCTTTGTTATAATACAATTTTTACAATATTGATACCGTGTTCTAAGTCCTAACCTGAAATAACATATTTATACAGCATACAAACTAGAGTCTTGGTTTGAAGGTAATGACCACTTAAACACTGTCTAATTGAATTGTTTTTTTAAATAAAGTTTTACTCCAAAAAACGCAATGTAAATTCAGCTGTTCTTACACACATCTTTGCGTTTGTCTCAGAATGTTAATTTGCCAATTATGTCACCATATTTGTATCATATGCATCTTCTTTGCATACGCAAGTCTAACTTAACATTGGTACAATGCTATGCGACTGCTCTAATTAAACATAGAAAAACTCAAAAACATATATTAAAAAAATCATAGATATTAACTAAGCTAAAATCGACAACGTGATGGGATAGTTTAACAAATAGACGGATCCAAATAGCTCAAGTGGACATTTCTATTACCAAATTAGCATCTTCATATCGAACAGGGTCATAAATATATTTAAGTGCAGACATCTCAAGCGTTATGTGTATGAATTTGTTCTAAACGATTTAAATAATTCATGTTTTTGATATAATTGCACATTTACACTTTCAAGTACTTTAAAAAACACGTATCAGTTCATATCATTAAGCACAAACGACTTCCATTGTATTAAGAAGGGAACAAGACTTATCAAGAAAATGTTCCAAATCAACACCCAGAAACGTGTAAGGTTTCATTAAAGTACATATCAATGTATTTTTGAGTACAAATCCTGCTCAAGTTAACTACTGAAAGTATATTTTGATATTTGGCTTCTTCCATAATGAGTACTGCGGTCATTGCGCTGGTCATTAAATATTTTATGAGATGTGGTATTTAGTTAACGCAAATGTGTTAGAATGCCTTGTTGTTCATGCGCTAATCACTGTTATAGCACCACGGATAGTTATCATTTAAATGTTAAAGCCATTAAGTTAAAAAGTTATAACAGACACTCGAACAGTTTCTGATTCATTACGATATACATTAAACGGGCAATGAAATAGTAACATAGGAGGCAGACTTCAGTAACCTTGTAGCCAATTTTTAACAAAACCCGTCTTTAAAAGCACGCAGATTAAGCCTTAATGACACACATAAAGCAAAAAAGAACGAAACCATATTACACATATGGCATCGCATATCGTTATTTGTAATTGTATGGGTTAAAGTATTGAAACGATAAGGGAACCAAGACTTCTCTGAATGTTGAAATTAGTATATAAGCTCTCAACCTCAAACTATCCCAACATCTATCAACAATTTCAAAAATAAACATATAAGGCTGGCATGAATGGTTCCATAGTAGTTTTACATTGTCCATATGTATTTTTCATGAGTACATGATCGGTTATATATTGAACGTTGAAGCAACTGAAAACTAATAAGACGATATCATAAGCAAAATGACATGAAGACATTTACTCATGGCAACGCACTGACGTCAAGAACAATTAATATGCAAATATATAAAGTAAACAAAGATATATTTACATTGCAGATTTTTTTTGCATCAATGATAAACATTTCACTCCTTATAAACTTATTTTGTCAATGTATTAATTGTACCAATGAATGCTTTTGTTTCTTTTCAGATGTGCATCCCTTGCCTATCATCCTTCATATTTTTCGCGCTTCGGTTTACAAAGGACTCCGTCATACAAGTACCGCCCCTTCGACTTTAAACGAGGCCGTTCCCGGTTCGACCGGATTTCAATGGGGTTTATCAAAAGGGATGGTGAGATGCCAACTGATACCTATATCGACGATAACGAAAACACCGGGTATTACAGTGACGAACAAGCAATGCAAGACTTTCTTGTCGCTTTAAAGACTATCAAAAACGCAGACAAGCAAGGGGTGTATCAAAAAAGGTATATCGATAGGGTTTCATCAGGATTTGTACGAAAGAAACGTTCTATAACAGACCCAGAAACTAGCACTAGCCATTTAAGTAATGATCTGAACTCAGACAATAACAAAAATCCAAAGAAAGACGATACTAAAACTAATGAAAATGTTGAATCAATTAAGCTTGAAAATTCGAAACGGTACATTGACAGGATGTCCTCGTCGTTTGTTAAAAAGGGAATTGACCGTTTGACAAGCGGATTCATTAAAAAAGATTTCAATGACGATGACATTGCAGATGCATCAGCGATCAAACAGCTTGATCGTCTTCCAATGCAATTAGACAAAGCGGACGTAGAAAACAGTAAAACTCATCCGATGGCAGGTTTGATAAATGACGACGATGCGGAAATTGAAAAACGAGGTTTAGATAGACTTGATTCCGGCTTAGTGAAACGTCCGATAGACAGAATGTACTCGGGATTTGTCAAACGTCCCATTGATAGGATATCTGGCTTTGTAAAGCGACCATATGATGACTCTACGGACGAAATAGATAAGAGGAGGCTGGACCGCTTGTACTCTTCCTTTATAAAGAAAAATGCCGATGTGTCACCCGATAAACGAAGGATTGATCGGATAAATTCTGGTTTTGTAAAACGACCAATGGATCGATTATATTCTGGTTTTGTGAAGAAAGATGATGAGGACAGTGAAGGTAGCATACAAGCGGAAAAACGATATCTTGATCGTATGTACTCGGGATTTGTAAGAAGAAATGACGGCACAAATGATTTGAACGGATATGAAAATGATATAGCTGATATAGAGAACGATAAACGAGGATTTGACAGACTATACAGTGGGTTTGTAAAGAAAAGTGAAAATGATATTGATGAATCCTCAGTAGATACATTGGACAATATTTATGATATGAAAGAAGACAAAAGGCGATTAGATAGGCTATACTCTGGATTTGTGAAGAAGGATTCTGAAGATAAATATGGGCCTCATGATGACGTAATGTTAGCTGATAAAAGACGTATTGATCGATTGTCAAGTGGGTTTGTAAAAAGACCTTTTGACAGACTTTACTCGGGGTTTGTAAAGAAAGACAGGACCAACCATGATGCCGATTTCTTCGACGAAAGCAAAAGATACATTGATCGTTTAAATTCAGGATTCGTGAAAAGGAACATTGATCCGGAATCATCACTTAATCAACGACGAAGGCGGAGTTTGGGTGATTTTAGAAGTCGCGTGGATCGAATCGGCTACGGATTCATAAAAAGGAGCGACCCGTTCAATACGAATGCATATAATAATGACAACTACACATTCGCAAATAAACGCCGCCTTAGTAGACTACAGAGTCTTTTTTTGTAACATAAAAGAGTGTTTTGTTTGACAATCTCGAATTCATTGGAAATAAATGACCGACGGGAGTGTGACTCTTTTGGTAAAATCCAAGTTTCTATAACAATATTTGTACAAATTCAAGGACACGACCTGTCGCCGAAACATCTTCTAGAAATGTGATTAATTAACTTAAAATTAGTAAGGAAAACCGAAATTCATTCATTGTAACTTTTCCGGACATTTCTATATGATTATTAAAATCAATTCTTGGTTTGACACTTAAACTTATTAAGATTAATATGTAAAACAAATCTGGTTAGGTCAGAGGGTGTACAAATAAAAAATTGTGAAAAAATGTACAAACGTGTAGTGCATGCGATGGGACACGTATTCAAATATGATGCATGAGTGGGGATACAGAATGAATGAAACTGTTCCTATATTTGGCTACGGCAAATTTGTCAAAGTGATTTATTAGTCATTATTGTTAAAAAAAATACAAGTTAACAATTCAGTATTTTATTGTGCAAAGTAGCCTGAATACAACCAGTGGACAACTTATCAAACGTTAATACAATGGGCTGCTGGCGAAGTCGAAAGTGGTTCTTTAATGGATTTTATGATAAAGTGACGATGAATGGTTTTATTACATCAATTACAAACTTTAGTCCAAGGTATAAAGTCAAAAGTGAAAAGTTAACGTGTTGTTTGTAATGGACAAGGTTTTGAATGAGCTATTATGTTATGTGTGAAAATAATGAATGCGATAATGTTTACTTGCATGTAAATGTTAAGCTTTGTGATAATTGTTTTGTTTTTCTAATTGTTTTATGCACCAGCTTCATCACTGTAAATCCCAAATTCTTAATGCCTCCTTTTAGTTCTTACGGCTTTCATATGAATTTTTTTTATATTACCCGCAACAAATAAACGGATTTCTCTGATAAATTACAGATGCATTACCTCAAACTATATTAAAAAAGTTTGATTTTCAACTTGTATAAAAGTCTCTCTTCAAATGATGATAGGCATATATGCATATAAAAATAATTTTGTGAAACGTATTAACAATGCTTACTTATTCTATTACGTTTATCGGAGAAATATCATCGTTAGTTTTCACCGTAGTACTTTCGCTTCAGTGACGAAATGATTGCATTGATGTATTGCTTTAATATGGTATCGCTGTAGTGTTCCTGGCCCAGGTTGAAATATTTACATGACGTCGGGACGTGACGTTCCTTTGATTTAAGATAAACTATCATACTTCTCCGCTGATCACAGAACATTATTTGTTAACTCGTTGCTGCGCTTACCGTAAAAATAGTGCTTTTTGTGATAGCTCGATGAGGTTGATATGGGAATTGATGGGGATAGTGGTTGGTATATATTTATCAGTTTTAAACATTGTAATTATCAATTTTATATATTTCACTGCTCGGTCAAATTTCCGCAGACACAGGAATAGGACACAATAAAAATAACGAATTGGCATGACTTGCGCATTCACTTTGACGCTTTGTTTTTTTTAAAAAGTGTTTTTACATCAAATGCATTTTTACAATCGTTTGAAATTATGTTGTAATGGATGCCTCGGATTGAAACATGTTTAATTATGAAATACCGGAACTCAACAGGTTATAGTTATACACATATATAATTTTAATTTGAAAGTGATAATCTTATTCACAATTAAATCTTACCATGATCAAAATAAAGGCAAAGAATGTATATTTTCTTAACGCAGAGATCAAAGTATATACACGTTGTGGCCTAATGTTAGCATATTATTTTTATATGCATTACAAGAATAATAAGAGTCAACGTATTTGAACTTTATACAGTATATTTTATTTTACATCGATTGCTATTTCTTATTCTTATATTGCCTGTTCTGTATAATTTATAGTCCAAACATTTATTGATTTAAACAATCCGGGTAAATTATTTCGAAAACAACGTTGGATGTTTGCCATTACATCAGTTAACATTTAAGGTAATAATGTTGGTTGCTAATTATAGTTTTGCCATGTATTTTGTAAAACTAAGTCTACATGTATCGCCATTGAAGTGCATCAGTGCCTAAATACTTCTAGTCTGATTTCCAAGAGAAAGTTATTACGTTTAACTACTTAATTTAAATTCATACGCGATCTACTTGCAGCGTAGATGAATGTTTCTGATATTGAAAACCGTCCATATGCGTCCAAGGCTCTGTTTGCGATTGACAATGACTGAGGTGTTTCGAATGCGATTTAAACATGTTGTGAGATCACGCTTTTTACCGATGACACTTGTTATTCGATTGTTCTCCGTTAACAATTAAAATATTTTATGACCGACCCTTTTTGTTTTGTGTAAATAACACTGAAAAATATTATGAAATTCAAGAAAACAGTATGACTCCGAGAACAAATATCACATTATGGTAAATGATTTTAAGGAAATGTTTTTTTTCTTTAAATTGCGATTTCTTTTTAAGTTATGATTCCTGGTGGCGCAACAATATTAGATTTAGCACTAGGTATTAGCTTTGTAAATTATCGCTGCAAATATCGAATCCCAGAACCAATGCACTACAGGGTTTGACGCATGTTGTTGAACAACCATATGGATGGACACAGTCGAATCCATAAGACACAAATCACACGCTCCACATAAATAATAATACAAAAACGCTTTGTGGGAACGCGCTTTGTTATCTAAGGTTAAAAATTGATATTAACATTAATTGAATTTCAAAATATTCATGGAACTTGGTAAACACGTTTGTCATATTGAGTTCTAGAAAAAGGTTCAAAATAAAATACGATCCATGTTTATTTAAAAAAACCCTGGTTCAGGGAGTTCATTACTTTTAGCCATATTGGGTAAATATTACACCTACATACCTGGGTTTTTCACATGCTAACAAAATATAGAGGATATTTGTTTATTTCAGTGTAAGATTGTATTTTATTTTACGAGTGTCATAGAAAACCTGAGGGTTTTTCTATGATCATTAGTGAAATTAATTACGATCTTACCCTAAAATCAACAAAATTCTGTTCCATTTAATATTATTATGTTCGGTGATTAATTAGTAGTTAAATTCATTTCACGTTTTCCTCGCCACTACCCGTGGGACGCCCCTTACGCAAAATGATAGCTAATGACATAGCTGTCATTTTCTTTTTCCGGTTCGTGGACAAAAAGTTTCTCGATATTTTCTTTCATAATTTATTATGCACTGGTTAAGAAGCGCAAACATTTTATGAACATTTATCAATTAACTTTTATTAATGTACGTATGTTACGAAAATAACGAAAACACTTTTAAATCTAACATGCATGAAAAAATTACCAAATTACTACTAAATTTTGAATGGTGTAACGTTTTAGCCAAACAACAGCGGATAGTCATTGGATAAAAAAATATTTCTTAGTTTTGGAGTTTGTTTCATGATACATTGGTATTAACTCATCACTCATTGTCGGAGACCAGTCTGATTCGCCTTAATGACAGGTCGTTTTCAAGGTCAAAATCAGGTGGATATCACGTTTGGTTGTTGACAAATTTTGAAGCGTGGGTGAGGTACAAAAATCAAAAGTTAATCAGTTAATTTTTGTTCGAAGTGTGTATTAAAACGACAAACATTACATTTTTTTGCAAGTTGTTTATTTCGAAACATATATCTTAACTTAAACTAATGTAACTGGTTCAGAAGTGACGTGCTTGGTTTTTATCAAGAGGAAGTAACTATAATAGTTTTTAAAGTAGATCTTAATGTTTATTATTTTAACTTATTATTTTCTGTGAAAATATCAAATTGATAATTTCACTGTTGTTATTTCACTGATAAAACTTCATCGAAAATGGGAGGAAATATTTTAAAATATATTCATTTTATCGATTTAAAAGGATTTGGTCTTGGGAGATACTATATTATACCAACGTCTACACGTGATTATTGTTTACAAATAAGAATGTTTGTGGAAATATACTATAAGGAGACAAAATAAGTATCTGTGTATATTTATTTGGCATAACAATTTCTTAAATGACTAATGCAAATTGAAATATATATTTTCAAAACAGATACATGTACAAATAGTCGTTGATAACTATATCGTTGTTTAAACTGTTTCTTATACATAATTGTAATTTGATCTTGTACAATTTGTTAAAATTGTTTTTATTTCTCTTCAGCAATAAACAAAAAGAACACATGGGTACTATTGTTTATTTATTATTTTAGTAAATTACAAATAAATAAATGACGACTCTATTAGAGCATGAGTTTTAATCGCAGGATATTTTGACCAGTGCACTTACATGTAGTGTTAAAAGGTTATGAATGTTATCAAAGTTTCAAATGTTGATAAATGCTTTCTCTTTAGTCGATTTGACACATTTAATTTTCACAATGGCGTCCTGGGTTCGGTTGTAACAAGAGAATGAATGGGAAATGTACTCAAATGTTTGACTCTAACCAACCAAAAACGTCCTATAGCTTTGACGTCATTGCTTCTATTTTTGAAACATTTACATTTTCTAACCAGCAGTTGAATTGAGGTCACTGTTTTTCAATACTTTATTTTGTATAATGAGTATTTGAAAACATATCATCAAGAATGCATTTGTATTTGGAAAGACTAGACAAATTTGACAAACCAGAGTATATTCATATTTTCAGAAGACCTTTCCATAAAAAAGCAATAGGAATTATTGCAGAGATCCAATAAAAAATATTCGTATTACCAACCTCCCTGTTTACTCACAGTTTGTTAAATGAGATGTTTTAAGAAAAAAGGTAAGCTATGTTGGCTATAATGTATTGTTGTGTGTCCGCCGTTTCAAGTTTGTTTACCTTTAATCCCTATGCCGCTCAAAAGCGTATCACATCGCCGAAAACATGTGCCAGGTTACGAAAAAACATGAGTATGATAAAAATGTCGTGGGAACAACAGAAACTAGCCGATTAGCCAAAAAATATATTGAACTCCTGTTCTTCAATTAGTATTGAATGTTAATAAAGGTCGCCCAAGCAAGACCACATGGTACGAGGGCAATATTGGTATGCTTAATGGCTGAGAGTGTAATATATCAGCAGAATATTTTGTAATTGTTTTCATCCTTAAACTCTCTATTGGCTGCTGAAGACCAATCCGACTACAGATTTTAAATTCCATTTTTTTTGGAATGGGTGGCTAATTTTGTAATTCAGTATGACTGTGTTGTTTAAACACAAAAAATACATGTATATGAAACGTCTATGTGTGTTTTTTTCAAACACTTCACATTCAGACATTGTTACGGTCACTATTCAAAATTCGTCATAAATAGACAATCTTTAGTACATTTTTTTATAGATTTTTTTTCAACCACGTATTCTTGCATGTCTGCTTAGAATAAATACAGAACATTCATAAGACTTAAAATTAATATAAAACAAGGCCATTCCTAGGGGAATGAGATGATAATTGATGTGATTATTTCGTATTCATTTTACAAATCAATTTGAATGATATGTAGGCGTATAAAGCTCCTTAAGAGGAGATATTGGCGTACCCTTGGAGAAATGGCTTTCGACCAGTGCTGGGACTTAATCCGTCATAAACACTGTAAGTGGTATAACTATGAAGTATTACTCAATTATAACCTTGTTCTTGTCACCATGGTCAGACAAATACTCCACAGAGTAATATAGAGTGTAGATAGAAGCGGAATAAATTGACAACTTATAGTAATAAAGTAATATATGGCAATTCATATAATTGCTTTGATCGATATGTAGTAGTGAATAAACTGTAATAAGAACTTCGTCACAGCAATTCGTTTAGGAGGTCATTCTATGAATCATAATTGGAGCCTTATAAGGACATAATATAAAATTAAAGAACTATGGATGTTCGCAGGTTAACAAGTCGGAAAAGTGGGGTTCATTCTTGGGGTACTCCGGAATCAGCTACAGACTTAGACCACACGTTGTTCAATTAGGTTGTCTGCATTACCTACCATTGGGGTTGTGTGATCATTGAAAACGAAATGCTCATAATGCATCGTATGTACCTCTAGCTTATGGTATATTTTGTTTATTGTTGAAGGTTCCAGCGCATTAGAGGCAAAATGGTCTACCTACAGGTATATTGAAGTTTATAACATAACAAATTATGGGAAGCATTGATCATAAGTCGTCATCGATGTTATTACAGATCAACAATGTTGTATACACAAGTCCCAAAGTTCGTTTGATTTTTTTAAAATAGTTTATATTTAACTATCTTAAAAATCATTGAATTGATCATTTTCACAAAATATAATAAAAAACAACAAAAAAACAACAACGTGTCACTAGATGAAAATACAGCGGCGTTGCAGAGCCTGCAACAAAAGGCCTTTTTCTATTTGACAAGGCCTTTCAAATTGCAATCGTTTTCCCTTGCGTTTGGTAACGATGTACATTTTCCGTATCATCTGACTGATTTAATTGCAAAATATGAAAGCTGAATACCAAATGAAAGCATTCTTGTGTGCAGGCATATATCATATGCAGAAACCAAAAATGCCGAACGCATTGTATTTGCATTATTGTTTGTACCATACTGTACAATGATTTATATATACAAAAACGATATATTTACAATCTACAATGTAATACTTATTCGGATAATGTTGTGTTTTTTAAAACGCATTACAAAAAATGCCGACACCGTTAGAGATTAGCTATGGTACCAGTCTGGCAAATCTATAGGGTTGGCTAACATAACGTGGATTAGGATTTTTATTAATATATATATATAAGCTGTTGTTTTAAACCATTTTTTAACTTTAATTCGTCAGGTCAACTTTGATACCGATGAAATGACATCAAGCGGAATGTTACACATGTAAAAGCCTTCGAGTTGATTGAATGCCGGAATATAAACAATGCTTGCTTAAGAAACTCGTTCATATGTATACGAAATAAGTGTGGCAAATAATTTGGAGTGCAAAAACTAAGATTCCGACGACTAAAAACCTATCGTTGTCGGTCCCGTGGAATTTCAAAAACACGTCATACAGCCGTAGAATGATACTGAAGGTATTGGCTTGGAAGAGACAAGGATGATGACTATGTTTATTAAAAGCGCTATTCGTTTTTTTCAAAACTCGCCTTGTTTACTTTCAATACTCCAAAGGAAATGTCAAAATACCCAGAAATGATTACATAATTGTATAGGATTGAATATTTGCCATTTCACATTTACACATGTTTTGGCGATATGGTGAAGAAGTGACAATTAAAAAAAAAACCCATTGCAGAACATTTTCGTCTCGACATTGATGCAGTTTATGTGTAAACGTCATCCAAGCTTTTTTGTGAGAAGTAACGCCCTTTCCATGTTCATCGGAAACTTAATTTGGTTAAAACCATATCAGGTACTATAAATCACACCTTATCAATGATCAAGCACATATTGAATATCTAGCAATGTTGAAGGCATATCCAGCTATTTAGGAAAATGACGAAGGTAACTGATGAGAGTGACATTAACAAGATGGTTATTATAGTTTAAATGAAAACTTTCTAAGTGCATTCATGCATAGAATATACCAACGACTTCAAACGTATGATAATTCATTAATAAGATTTTCGACTGCTGTGCACTGTGGCGTTGCTGCATCATTAAGTATGGAAATAGTTATTTGAGCACTAAAGATAGATTTTAATCATAATTGAAAGTTACAGACTTTAACTTAAATCGGCACAAAAAGGGATTCTTTTAATGATTGAGCAATCCGTCATTTACATTTTTCAATTTATCTCGACTTAAATTTAGTTTGAAAAGTAACGGAAAGAAGCAGAATATTCATTGAACTTGATTGTTTTTACCTAAGCCCACCTTTACTTGATTTTTGTCAGTATCGTATAAACGGAATGTACGATTTTTTATGTTGTTATGACGTTTGGTTGCTTGACAATATTTGAATCCTGCGCAGCTGTATCCAATCAAGCATTCTAGATTAAATGAAGGAGAAGTTGCTTTCAGTGTCTAACATATGTAAAAGGAAGAAAAAAGGGACAATTCTTAAAGCGTGGATTGCAAATTGGTAAATAACGTCGAGAATATCAAATCAGCGTAAATTAATAGTTTCACAATGACCTATTAACGCCGAACGGTTCGTGGAAATTGGACGTCAATTTGTGTAAATCTAACTGGACAAAGTACATATCAAATATTGAACATTGGTTACAGCAAATCCCGAAATCATGGGATGCCTTTTATTTCAACGACCATTGATGAGAAAAATGACAAAAATAACGAATAAATGTGACCTTATTAGTTTTGTAATCAGTACATATATGCAAATAAAATATGTGTTACGTCATCAAACTTGTCCGTTACGGTGTATACTCACCAAAGATCAAAGTTATTTTTCATACGGCGTATGATCACTAACACGATCACATTATTTTGTCTTTAAGGGGGCATAATCGTTGACAAGATCACAGTAGGTTAATCCTCACGGCGTATTATCATTTACGAGATCACAGTAGGGTTATCCTTACGGCGTATGATCATTTTCGAGATCACAGTAGGTTGTTTCTTACGGCGTATGATCATTAACGAGATAACAGTAAGTTGTTTCTTACGGAGTATGCTAATTTACGAGATCACAGTAGGTTGTTTCCTACGGCATACGTCATTTACGTCATCGCAGTAGGTGGTCTCTTACGGCGTATGATCATTTATGAGATCACAGTAGGTTGGCTCTTACGGCGTATGATCATTAACACGATCACAGTAGGTTGGCTCTTACGGCCTATGATCATTTACGAGATCACAGTAGGTTGGCTCTTACGGCGTATGATCATTTGCGAGATCACAGTAGGTTGTCTCTTACGGCGTATGAACATTAACGAGATCACGGTAGGTTTTCGAGAACTCCGCCTTGTGTTATTGCAGTGGACGTGATGTAGTAGGTTAATTTAGTATGAACGGCGAGGTGTTTGTACCTTAGGCTAGATGGTAATTATAGTTGAAAATTTCAACGCGTAAGTTAATTAAGCACAAAAAGGGAGTTATTCACATGATTAAAACTCTGGCGTTAAGCAAACTACCATTTAATATTAAAGTTTCAATCAATTTCGTCTCTTTTAATGTCTATAAAGAGAAGCGGTTCAGCAGTAGACTAGTTAAACGTGGATAATAGATAAAATATTGGTATTAGCTCTTTATACGCTGGGTTTGTGTTTAAACTACCAAAGCTGAAATGTACGATATTCTGTTTTAGAAGTATTGTAGAAGTAATGCATTTTTGAAATGTTTGTCGATATGTGCAAAAGATAAACACAGCATAAAATTTGTTCTTAACAAATTAAATTAAAATGATACGTCTAGTCAGACAATATTAAATAATAATTTAATGATAGCTCGTAGCAAGCCAAGAAACCAACAACTTTACGAATACACTATCTAAAGTCACATTTCTTATGCCTAACAGACACTAAACGAGAGAAAAATGACGAAATAACTGAAATACCACACACGCTTGCCTTTCATTTGGTTAAGGATTCGGTTACAGTTAAGGTTACGGGGATGTCCCTACAGTTACGATATTTTGTTTTTAAATCATCCTGAGTAAAGCACGACTTTGGAAAACAAATACGCGTATAAAATATCCAATAACCAAAGCAACATTATATCCACGTTTCACTATGAACAGTAAACAAAGAATCAACAAAACTCTTATCATGTTGGAAAATCATTTAATCAAGCATCTTAAATATACATGCCTTTTACTTTTTATTTGAATCCTTCTGTTAAAATGAAACTCATACATCGTAATTTCTCTATGGTATTTAAATAAATAAAAATGAATTATACATGACATTTTAGTAACAAAAACATTTGATTTCAGGATATTGTCTGATCCGAACTATCAGAATTCAACACCCTTCTGTGTTCTCTTAAGGCTGTCATTATCGTTTTGTCAACTCAACAAGGATGCATACAGGTTTCTATCACTTTCCATCCATGTATTGAAGCTAACGATCAGAAATTATCGTCAATGATATCAAATGGCCTTTACAATGCCTGGAGCCTACTCTGTGTTATGATTTCAACAAAGACTACGAATAATGGTTTGCAAAACTTTCATCATAATGGGGGAGGGAATCGAATGTCTTAAAAAACTGAAAATAAGAGGCACTGGACTCTCTGACAGAGGTTTCAAAAGAATTATTAAATTTCCCGCGACAAGGTAACTAATACACATGTCGTTTCTAATTGGTTTACAATAAGTGACAGCTAGTTAATGTTTGGTAAAAAGGCGTATTAATCGCAATGTGTCTATAGATTAGTTAATAATGGCTAGCCTTTTGCAATATATAACTATATTTTGCATGAACTGAACCGCCAGAGAGCAGAACACTATTATACCAAATAGGGCATTTTCCATATTTGTTAACTAAAGTGTGACAAACAAAGTGAGTGTACGTTTATGAAAATAACAAAACATGTGTTTCCGGTTTCCTGACTTACTTTATCTTTTTCACCCCGACCATTTTTGTTTATTGTCAGCAGACGAAAACTCTCTGCCCGTTATTTTCTCTGCGCTTAGGTAACACTTTTGGAAGTTTTACGGACAACCTAGACGAAATTGCAATACTTAAATTTGAAATGCTTTAGACACAATTGAACAAAAACAATATTAAAATAATAACAATATCCCGACTTAAGTAAACCATTTTAATGTATTTATTCTTATGAACAGCAAAGTCATGAGACTTTTATAACCTAGACATATATCTCAAGGACAACAATTAATTTGATATAAATCTTGCGGAGGACCTGTCAGAACATAGGAATATCATATAGCGTAATACACTTGATATGAAGATAAATCGACAATTACCTACTTTATTAAAAGAGAAGCTGCAATGACGTTAAAGAAACTAGGGCGTTCTCATAGATTAACCGCAATTTTCCAATAACTGTTTTATTTATTTCATATGTTTTGAGTTTATTTTATGATCGTGTTTATTTGTCAATGGCTACGTATGGCAATGAATAGTTTGAAATTAAATGAAGGTGCTATAAACAATTATGATAATGGAACTGGTGCCTTCTAACATTGACAACTATGTATACTCTGCCTTCGTTACTTATAGAAGTAAAAACAAATTTGTCGTAAAAATAATAACATTTGCAATCCAGGTCCAAGTTCAGTTGTCCGTTCAGAGATATCATGTTACTAGAATGTGTCTACATAAGTTCAACAATTAAAATTATTTGTTTTGCTAATCAATTAGTATGCAATAGGGATATCCTTTCAGTAAATCTACGTTTAAAAATGTTTAAACATGTTTAACAATCCGTGCTAACTTTGACAACAACCGCCGTACCCAGTTATTGCCTGTTTCGCTTAGGCAGTGAATTTGCGCCTTTACACATGACCATATGTAATGCTTATACTGGGCTTCTCCCTGTAGTTTCCATTGAATATTTGCAAGTGCATTCTGTAAGAAATAAAGCGTCGTTCGGGATTTTCTGAATATTGTAATTCAGGATACATATATTTTCCACCAGTGAAGTAGTTTTCTATGTTATTTTTCCTATTCGATACTGGTTGTGGTATGGTCACAATGCTAGGAGCACGTTTACAATTATGTGCGAGTTGCTATTAATTCTTTGATGATTATACTTTCGGTTTTATTCGACATTTAACGCTTCAGGTTTATCATTTTAATCAGCATTATCGACATCCTAAAAGTGTTCTTGTTTAATAACAATTGGTGAGCTTTCAGTAGTATTCAATTCAAAGGGAATATGTCATTGGCGTAAGAATACATCTCACTAAAATGTTTTATTGACGAAAATAAATCGTTCCACATTGTAATGTAAAAAGAATGAACACAAAAAACACTGCGTAAATTGATCCGTCATTGTTAAGCAGATTGACATTAACAACATATGTTAATGCCACGTATAATTAGAAATATGTAAATGCTTAACTCTAACAAACGTCAAAGCTGGGGAAAATATTTTATTTTAAGATCAAGTAAGTTAGTAACTCCAATCCTTAAATTCAAACCCATGGTAATATAGATTCTAGGGACAAAACTCTTAAGATGACATCGAAACTGCATACTTGCTGCATTGTCCTTTTTGATTTTTTATGACCAATAGGTCAACATCGTACGGATAATAAAAAATAAAATAATAATGGATGGCTGTTCAATTTCAGAATTTTTGTCTATTCCTCAGCACTCATTACGTTTACAATAATCTTATTGGTTTTGATGTTTCTAGCTTGCAACAGAAAGTGTGTGTCAGACAGTTGTCTTCCTAAGAATGGTACTGTATAGCCAAGACAAGACGAAACTATCTACACATATACAAAAACAATACCCTTAGATTAAACAAATACAAGTACAGGTCCTAACTAAAGGCACAAACTAAGGTCTGACTGAAACTAAACCAAAACAGACAACATACAAATAAACTATATTTATCAATATATTGGGGTCCCTGACATTTGATCGGTAAACAGCACGGCTTAAGCTCAGTCATTCAGCACTATCACTAAGTAGTGCACCGTTGCGGCCAAATGTCAAGTCTGATGTGTCATGGAAATAACAGGAACATAAACAACGGCCTAAGATAATTGTGATCCTGTTTAACGTCACATGAATCAAATGTCACAGCGTATATGTATATTTGATGTATTTTGGTGTAAATTGGGAAAAACCGGCCTAAGGGCACGTGCCGGAACTGGTAACTTGGCCAAGAGGTATGCAAGAGGTAGTTTTTCTTCCTTACAGGAATCACAAAGTTGTAATTTGTCTTGCATACCTTTACCTTTCAAATTCCTTTAAATATTTTGTTTGACGATTTTATCAAAAGGCTTTTAAAAGTCGTTGCTTACTTATGGCGACGCACAGTAAGTTGAAAGTACAGTTAACATCGAAGTGATCTACAGGAGAGTGCATTTGCGTATAATATATTGTTTGTTCAATACTAATTTCCGTTGTTTTAAACAAACGTTATTAAATAAAACGAATTAACAAAATTTTAATCAGCACTTTTGTTTGACAGACCTTCAATGCCGCGACAGAATATTGTTTTTTCCAACACTGGTCAAGTGGACGGAAACACTTATATACATCGATATTTTTACAACGTTGTATCTTGTTAAAAGCTTACATTTCGAAAATTTTACAGGATACTTGGTTAATTTATTCGCATTTGAAATTCATTTTACTATAGCTTAATCAATTGTATCATCGGTTAACTTTACAGATGAATAAATCCAGTACAATCTAGTACAATAAATGTCGTTGACGGTAGCAAAATACACTGAACATCGTTTAAGGCATTTTCAAGAACCTCAGGAGCCGCTATCTCTTATTGCTTTATTTGAACGTAAATTACAAAGTGATGAAAGCTTCTGATACTTAATCGACCTTTTTTGGTTTACGTGTTCGTTGTCAGTCAATACTAATTAGTTACGTACACCTTAGTACGTTTGACATTATATGTTATGATAATTTCCAGGAATAATGCCTATTAAGTCGGCTAGAAAAACTGCTTATCGATAGTGTTTGTTCCTTAGGCTAGATAATTCATTATAACCTAGAGTTCAAAGGCATTAAATTAATTAGTAAAATTCCTAAAGGATAATTCATCATCTGACGGAGACTGTAGCGTTAACAGTCATTTATTGATTTCAATGACTTAGACTTGAATGTGCTTACAACAAACGAATGAGCAATACAGCGATAAAACTTGAATGTTAAAATTTAATCCGGATATTTTGTGTTATTTACTTTTTAAGTTTTTGTTGAACATATATTTAACACGTTTTTGATGTGTCAAGTTGGATCACTATTCATTCAGATAGTGGTAACCGTTCCCAATTTACGCAAACCACGATTAATTGGCATTATTTGACAGTGTGTTAATTGTTTGGTTCACGTAGAGTATTAGTTGTCTGGGTCACTGTATGTTATTTTCAATGCAATTTTTATTTTTAACATTTACACTTTCCTGGTTGGCTGCTAGACACAAACATATTCAAACCCCGCCAACAGAACCCAAATGCATCAGAATGCTCTACATCAATCATTCGCACAGTCAGTAAAGCACGGAATTATGTGGTGTTAATTTCGTTTATGACTGCACACTATCCACTATTCCAATTTCACATAAACAATATGTTAACATGTAGAATTAATCGACAACACATGAATGTATCACGAACACACACGTTAACAAAATTAACAACAATAAAACATATGTAACTAACGGTTTATTGATAAATGTGTTAACTCTGGGCTTTTATTATACTAACTCTAATTGCAATATGGGCCGTTTGGGGATAGTTTCATTAGTCGGTATGATAATATACACCAGACCAGAGCACGTCAGGATCGGTATATTAAACACGTCTGTCCTTTGTGGTAACAGGGTGTCGTCTACCCTGTTCGTTTGGCAGGAAACTCCAATGACTCTCCGGCCATCATCTCAATTTGTATCGGTCGATACCACATAAATAATGAGGATGCCGGTCAATGAAACAATCAGGAACAAATTGAGGGCTTAATCTAGTTGATGCTTGCAGTTGTTAAATCATTGATTAATAATTATCAAAATAAGAAAATAATATTAACTACATCAAACTAAAAACATTGAAAAATAAAGTAAAACTTAATGTCAACTTTAAAACTTTAACAAATAATTCAAGCATTAGTAGCAGTGACACGATGAGTCGTTAAAAGACAGCTATCTGACATTACTCGCATTGGAAAGACCAAGGTTTAAATCGACTGTGTCGTTATCAAACTTTGGTAAATTAATCAGGAGTTCTCGGTTAATCAAAGACAAAAAATGACTCAGCATCATCTAGAATATATCTAAAGGAGCTCTTTCATGTTTAACTGTAGAATAGATCAGTTGATAAGGTAATCAATTATTGAAACTTGTTTGTAATGTTCTAAAAAAGAAACAAGCTTATACAAAGTGTCATGTAATTTTCGAGAGATGTCTAATAAATTTCATGGATTTATGTGACTTGTAAGGCAAATCAGCTTTCCATGGAACTTTATATGGAAAAGAATGGGATAAAAAATGAGATAAACTTTCGGTTAATGTTAAAGAATAATGCTTGTCCACTGGTATTTTGACCAAACGAAGTTCATTCAGTATAAAACCGGTGTTTTGTTTAAATTTCAATCAAAGGCGTCAATATCATTTTATAGTATTGCTCAAAGCGAAATAAATTTCAATCAAAACTGCAATAACTTTCAAAATATTCCGCAAGTAGAAACGAGAACATTGTATTTTCTCCAAATACGGAACCCACATGATTTGTTAGGACTGTTGATATAACATTTCCCCCTTTCACACAGATCATAATTAGATTTCCTGTCTTAAAGAAATTTTGTTTTCTAGCGTTTAGTTTGCTTAATTGGTCCATTACAGCCCTCTCGTCTTCTACCTAACGAAACAAACGCTGATTAGGCTCCCGATACGACTCGTCCTTGACACTAATATGGAATCAAACGGGACTAACGACGTCCAATTGCGTCTTGGTGGCATGCGTTTTTTTCCGTTTATTTGTCATTCCCTCTAGTGACTGGATTAGCATCTTATATACAGTATGTTGTAAACTGACTATATATTGCTGGATAAAGATAAATCATATGAATAGTATATTAATTAAGATAAATATTTATTGTGCAATTCTTTTCGTTAACCCTTAAGCGTGTGGGCGTATGTTTGCTATTAAATTTGGAGGGGACCGTTAAAAGAATAATTTCTGTCATTATTAACCACTCCAGATAGTGATTCTACACAACCGCTGAAGCGCCGCTCTGGGCTTAAAAACTATTTTAAAAATTATTATCATTCTTATTAACAATCAAGAATCACATCCATTCCGGTACGGTGTTTACATATTGAGTATGTTATATGTGCCATAAAATGTTGTAACGATCATGCAGAATGTATAAATTTGAGAAAAATATAGTTGAAAATAATACTTTATATACACGACTGTATTATCAAAAACAAAGCAAGATTCTCTATTTTTGACTTAATGTTGTATAGTTCTCTGTAATTTTGCTGCTTTATTAAATTAGTACACCACTTAGTAACGAATATAATCGGTTTTCCTCGGTTTCCAATGTTTTTTTTATGAAGGATACCGAGTTTACTTTGAAAGAAAGATGTAGAAATTACGGTAGTTCTACGTTTTAGACGATAGTAGATCAAAGTAAAACTTTAAGCATTCATCAATCAATATTTACACCTCAACTTCCATTCCTTAAATGAACGTCATTTCGGCAATTGCGTTCATCAATTGATGAACGCAACATCTTCGGATATGTTCGGATCGCAATTCATTGCATAACAATATACATGAAAAATATTTATCTTGTTATTGTTTCTAATGTGTCAGAAGGTCGCATAAAATATAAATCAACAATTTAGGGAGTGTTAGTTTTTTAAATTTTAAATGTGTAATTGCCATAACTGTTTGAATTTTACGTTTAAAGGTGATTTCAAGTGGTTGATCTTTTCCCGCGATATTGTGACGTCATTTAAAAAATGCTTCCGGTTAGAGTCGGGTCGTTCTATTTACAGAATGGGTAGGAATGGGTTACTGAAAAGTTTTTTTTTAAATTAAATGATTTTTTTAACAATTCTTAAATGAAATAATGAACTATTGGTGTAAATGTAAGTAATGAATTGCGGGCTTGATGTCACTATCGAGGATATGAACGCAATTGGACTGGTCAAAGTACTCTTAGAGTCCTTCGGACTCCACACACTTTGACCAGCCCAATTGCGTTTATACCCCGATAATGACATCAAGCCCGCAATTCATTCCTTAATTTAATATTTTTGCGATTTCAGCTATTAAATATATGGCTACAATCTTGTTATCTGTAATTAATATTTTCCATTAACGCATTATTTAGTAAATAGTCTTCAGGGTTATCACCAAAATTTATGTTTGTTATACATTGATTTTGAATATGAGTGTCACTATAAGTTTCAAATGATTGTATTGCCTTTTTAGTCCATTTTACCAATATTCTTTTCAGAATGACATCCTGGATCGATTGTAACAAGATAATTAATTGGTTAAGGTGCCCAAATGTTTGACACTTTCAAATCAACAATGTATTGTGGCTTAATGCTCATTGATTCTTTTTTCAGAGATATTTGCATTTTCAAACTGATATTGAATTAAACTCACTGTTGTCAATACTTTATTCTGCATATGTAGTAATGTAAGACATATGATAAAGAGGTCTCAATGTATTTGTAATTGGATAGTCTAGAACATTTTAACAAAACAGCATATTCATGTTTGTTGAAAAGCCTTTTCATAAAAAAGCAACCGTAATTCTAACAAAGCTCTAATAATAAAAAGGTTCTCCCGGTTTCTGTTTTTTTATTGCCCAAATGTTCATTCATACAAACATTTATAAATGACATAATTATATATGCATACCATTTATTACAAACCGTTATACTAAATAATTAATATCAATGTGAACAAATAAATATTGATCTAACTCTTTGTTTGAAAATTCCTATTAGCGTTTGGGACTTGTTTTCAAATAAAAAGGTAGACAAAAAAAATTTAAAAAAATGGGAGAGGTGGTGTGTATTTGATGTTTCGGAATAGTGTTCCTAATATAAATGTTAAATTTAAAAATGAAAAAAAAAACACCTACTAACTTTAAAAAACCTACTTGCTTTAAAAGAATGGATCTTATAAAGTACAGTTCTTTGGTGGATATTTAATTCAAATGCGCTTTTACAATACTACTATATACTGGAGCTGTTTTACTAAGATAATAAGTGTTCTAATTGTTGCCATCGTCTATTATAGGTGTTGATTTTATTCTTCATTGTTGCTATTGTTTTCTCAATTTTTAGTCGTTTATTGAGATATTGGACAAACATGGCACATGTTGGTATTTTTCCTTCACATTTTGATTTAAAAATGAAATATTTTCCTAGAAGTATCATAAAATTTGCTTGATAACCAAATTTTTCATTGTTTGGCATTAAATCACAAAAGCTAATGGTTTTATATGATAGTTCTCTAAAGCTCACTTCATTGAAAGAGTTTGTTATGAATGTTCTAAATTCACCCCAAAACGTCTGCGAAATATGACATTCCCAAAACATATGGATGTTTGAGTCGATGTTCATTACACAAAAATCACATAACCTTGATGCAACAATATTGTACGTGTAAAGCTTATCATTGTTTGGAAGGATATTCATTATGTATTTATATTGGAATTCCCGAAGTTTCGTATCTATTGTTAGTTTGAGCGCCTGTGTGTACACATTTTTCCATTGTATAGAGTTAAGATCAAATTGAGATTCCCAGTTTTCTTCTCGAGTTCTATTTTCAGGTTTAAGTTGTATAATAAGATTCTTGTAGACTAGTTTACTAATTTTTGTATTTTCCTCCATTTTATCTACAAAGTAAGTTGGTGTGTTATATGATATGCCTTCATTTTTCAACCGGAATTTCCAGTCATCAGGAATACTGCTGATTAAAGCATGGTATTTCAAAAAATCGTGTGTACCAAGATCGTATAGTCTCGATAAGTCGTTTAAGTCATAAAAAGTTTTTTTTCTGTAGTCATACAAATGTTCGACATATTTTAGACCCTATTATGCCATTCTTTGTAAAAAAATGTTTTATTATTAGGGAGTTTTATTTCGCTGTTGTTCCATATAATTTCTTTTGCTACGATCGCAGTATCCGTCTTATATGTAAACGATGCCCATGATTGTATGACTTCTGTGAGAAAAACAGATTTTAATTTAAGATTTTGAGTGCTTTTCGGATCCATACAACTTTTAAAAATTAGATCTTCTCCAAACTGTTTGGTCATTTGCATATATAATTTAACCCATATAGATTGTTTGTTTAAAACAATTCTTTTTACCCAGCTTGCTTTAATTGCTTTGACAAAAATAGATATATTGAGCATTTTTAAACCACCATTTTCATATTCTTGAATTATTTGATTTCTTGATATTTTATCGGGTTTTCCATTCCATAAGAATTTGTACATTTTGTTTCATATCATTTTTAAACATGTCTCAGATGGTGTTTCCAAGACAGTTAGTGGGAACAGAAGTTTTGGGAACGCAAACGTTTTGATTACAGTGATTTTGCCAAGTAACGAAAGATTCCATCTTTTCCATTTTTCAAGACATGCCTCAAATTCTAAAATCTTATCAGTGAAGTTTACTTTTTCCATCTCAACTGTGCCGTTGGTAAATGTAACGCCTAGCGCAGATGTTTTGGTGATTTGCCAATTATATTTCTTACAAAACGGTATGTCAGCGTATTTAAGTGGACCTAATCGTAAAACTGCACATTTAGCTTTATTTAATGTTAACCCTGAAACTTTTCCAAAATCGTTTAGACTAATCATAAGCTCTTCGAAAGATTTTTGTGTTCCATCCATAACGAAACTGGCATCATCAGCAAATAAGGTTTGTTTCAGTTCTGTATTATATACATTTATACCTTTAATATTTTTGTTTGTATTGATTTCAACAGCAAGCGCTTCTATACAGATAAGGAATAAGTACGGAGATAACGGGCATCCTTGGCGTACACCTTTTTTAATGTTGAAAAAGTCAGAAAGATAACCGTTGTTGGTAACACAAGCCATTGCATTTTTATAAAATAATCGAACCCATTTAATTATATTTTCACTGAAATTAAATTTTCTAAGACATTCAAACATAAATTTGTGATCTAAGCTGTCGAATGCTTTGTTAAAGTCTGAAAAAAATATGAGGCCATTTATATCATTTTCATTTACAAAATTAATAGCTTCTTGTAAAATACGAACATTTTCCCCAATATATCTTCCTTTTATAAATCCTGTTTGTTCAGTACCGATTATATTATTTAGCAGGGGTTTTATCCTATTAGCAATTGCTTTTGAAGCGATTTTATAGTCAATGTTTAATAAGGAAATAGGTCTCCAGTTACTGATGTTACTTGTGTCCTTGTCTTTTTTTGGAAGAAGTGTTGTGACGCTTTGTTTTTGTAGCTGAGTAAGATTGTCGTTGTCTAATGAAAAATTGAGTGAGGCTTTTAGATAAGTTTTTATTTCATTCCAAAACATTTTGTAAAATTCTGCAGTCAAACCGTCAGACCCTGGGCTTTTATCAAGTTTCATATCTTTAAGAGCATTATAGCATTCAGTTTCTGATAAATGTTCGGGATGCATGTTTTCTTCAGTAATAGTGTTTGTAATGTTTGTCAGAAATCGTGAATTAATAGAGTCTTCTATATTTTCGTCCTGTCTGTATAAAGATTCATAATACGACTTTACATACTCTAATATTTTACGTTTATCAGTTTCAATATTTTCATCAATATTTAATTGTGTGATTGTTTTATGCTGTGCACGTTTCTTTTCTAAATTAGCGAAATATTTTGTGTTCTTTTCAAAACCTTCTATCCATTCTGCTTTAGACCGTAGTAATATACCTTTTATTTTTTCTTCATTAATTTTATCGAGTTTTTCTTTTTCTTGATTAAGTTTATCCAGTATTTCGGCGTTGTTCGATTCCAGAAGTTCTTGTTCAATTTTAGTAATGTTTTTCAAAATTTCTTTTTCATGTTCTATTGTTGTTTTCTTTTTATTGCTTGAATACTTTATAGATTCATCACGGATGCGGCCTTTAATTATTTCCCATAGGGTATTTGGGTTTGATTCTCTATTTAATTCTACGATCTCTGTTATACATCGCTTGATTTGATTTTGAAAATTGTTATCTGCAAGGATTGAGTTATTAAATTTAAAATATCCTGGACCTCGGTTATTTTCAATTAAATTAATTTGTATGCTTACTAGTGAGTGGTCAGATTTAAAACCGGGTTTTATTTTGCATGCGATAACTTTATTTAAGAGTTCATTTGATGCCAAAAAGTAATCAAGTCTGCAAAAAATTGTTGGTTTGCTATTAGAGTGCCATGTGTACCTCCGTTTGTCTTTATTTTTGACGCGCCATATATCACACATATCATAACTTTCTAGTATCATGCTAAGCTGTCTCCTGCAATTTTTATGCGTTGTTATGTTACCGTTAAGTTTATCTACTTTAGGGTCTAAAACAGTATTTAAATCACCACCTATTAAAAGAGTTTTATCCTTGTAGAGGTCAATATGTTCTTCTAAAGTTTGTATAAATTCTAAATCATCTGAATTCGGACCATAAACATTAATAACTATTATACTCATATCATTTATTTTGATATTTAGAAGCTGTAGTCGGCCTGGTATTATTTCTTTATATTCTTCAACTGTGTAATTGATGTTTGTATTTAAGAAAATTCCCACGCCCTTACTATTTGTACTGTCTCCACTAAGAAAGCACTGGCCTGCCCAAGGTTTCTTCCAGTCATCAACATTATTTACTGTATGTGAAAAATGTATTTCTTGTAGCAATCATATTGAAAAGTTATTTGTTTTTAACCAGCTTAGAACTTCTTCGCGCTTAGATCGAGAACCTATGCCATTAACATTAAAAGTACATACATCTACAGGCATGGTTGTTATAACTGGTATTCATGTTCACAATTTTCTCTTTTATACGAAGTATACTTACGAATGAAACCCACTTAACAATATAAAATAAACTGTGCTGATTATAATATTTAAAAAGTGAAGACCAAAAAGTATTAATGCTACCTATATAGAAAGTCAAGTACAAAACACACTCCTTTAGACGTAGATTGCAAACGAATGAAAGCCACTTAGTACTACAAAAAATACTGTGATAACTAAAAATCATATTAAGTGAAAAACAAAAGCAAAAGCACAGAAAATGTACTTATGTAGATAAGAAGTGTGGTGAAATGAATTGTCATTATCATTCTTCTTGAATATGCACACCTTATATATGAATATTTTACATTTAGTGCATGTATTATTTATAAACGCTTAATGTATGCTAGCCAAAATTACAATGAACAAGATGCATACAAACATAAAGAGAATTACACGTATTTAATTACTAGTTTGACATCTTAAGAGGGCAGTGTAGTACTAAAACATATATTGTACAAAGGAAAAAGAAAGAAAAATGTTTCACTTGTAACTACAAATATTTTTATATATTGAATGTTTTATCGCATCATGACAATGCATATAGTAATATATCTTTTTATCAAACATTATACATGTTTCAAAACATTGAGGCTTATTTAATAATTACTCCCCTAGGTACGCATATTTTGGTCGAAAAACATGAATGCATGCTCGAAAAACACCAAAACTGCATGTAGGGAGATATATTGTACTTTAACTTAAAAGTCTGGGTTAAGCCTTAAAATTGTTGTCCAGCCTTGTAATTATTCTTAAATTTCAAGAATAAAATACTGAAATTTTATATGTTTGTGTCGGTCACTTATGATATTTTTAAATAATGTAAGGCTATCAAAAATACATGTCTTTAAACAATGTATATGAGTTTTAAAATGTATGTGTATTATAATACCAACTTCTAAATGTACATAAAAAAACACATTGTAACTATGTTTGTTTGAAAATAGTGTAATGTAAGGCTATCAAAAATACATGTTTTTAAACAATTTTTAGGAGTTATAAAAAGTATGTGTATTATAATACCAACTTCTAAATGTACATAAAAACAACATTATAACTATGTTTGTTTGTCATAAGTGCATGCATTTTTCATTGACATTTAACACTTAATACATATTGTATTAAACAATTATTGGTAGTGCATATGTACTGTATATCAAAGGCAAAGTATGCTGTATATTATAGTTTCTAGGTACAGTATGAAGTATAACACTACAGCATGAAAAACTAAGCACAATACACAGCCAAATAAATATAATATCTTAGACAAAACTTCTGAGACAGAAATGTTAAATGTTTTCAAATGAGAGCTATTATAACTATACCCCTCACTAGATTGAAGGTGTGTGTAAACATAATGTGTGTGCTATATATTAATGATATCAAATAAGTGTTTATGTAGAAAGATAAAAAAATTTTAAATGTGTATACAATGTAGTACAGGAAACTTAAAGTATTATTGGTTTAGCCTAAGTATCAATTCAATAAACCTTCACAGGTAGTCCGGATTATCAGTATATACTACCACACTGTTAAAGCTTTATACATGTAAATGATCAATAGGAGTATAGTATAGTGGACATTCAATACACTGCATAAAAAAGAAACTGCCCTGGAGTAAGTCTTTAACGTACAAAATGTTAGTGAGTGCTGTCTGTACTTCCGGTGCGGCTTGTTCGTGCGACGACTGGCCACGGCATGTCGAGCCAATACGCATAGTTGTCATATCTCACGACCTGAATTCGCCCAGTATCATTCCGGAAGAGAATCTTTCCCCCGATGGCCCATGCGTCCTGTACTATATTTGACAGTTTCTTCTTAACACACATTAAGTCTTGAAGATTTAATTGTGTTAAGTCTTCATTTATGAATACGCCACTGCCTTTTAATGCTCTTCTGTTTTTCAAAATAGAAGTTTTTGTATACCTTGAGACGAATTTAACAATTATGTCTCTACACTGGCTTTTCCTGCTAGGCAGTCTATGAGCATACTCTACTTCGTATGGTTTAAGGTTGTAGATTTTTTTATCATTTAAAAACTCAATAACCTTTCCAAGTGTTTCTTCGGCTGTTTCTCGTGGGTTTAGATCGGGTAGCCCATGTAATTTAACATTGTTAAGGCGGCTATATTGCTCGCTATCGTTTTCAAACCGTTTGCGCTGTTCTTGTTCAACTTCAATTTCATGCTCAAGTTTTTCATTGCATAATTTTTGTTCATTTAGTTTTATGTCTAAATTTTTTATGTTTTCTTTTAACTTGTCATTTTCTGTTCTTTATCAAAAAGCTTGCCCTCTAAGATTTCTATTCTTTTTATCACTGATTGTAAGAGGTCTTCCTTCATCTCTGTAAGAAGATCTTTAATTGTACTTTTAATAGAACCGTCACCTTTTGTTACAACTGTTTCCAGTTTCTCGTTAATTTTCTTCATAGCACAATCAACCCGTTCTAGTTTTGCATTTATTTGTTTCATTTGTTTTACCATGTCCGTAATGTCATTGCTGTTTGAACTGCGTTCATGTTTCGAATCATTGCCATTTGTATTAACGTTCTCCTGTTTTTTAGACTTTTTCTTTTTTTGCTTTTCTTTAACATTCGGTGTTTGTTCATTACTAACTAAACTCTGTTCTAGCTCTATCTCACTAACACTCGAGTTTTCACTACGTTTTCGTTTCAGTTCTGTTTCAGTTTTGTTGATTTCCCCACTATCTTGGATGTTAATGTTTTTGGAGGCCATTTTTTTTATAAGTATATTTGTTTACCTGAATGGCGTGACCGCTTTATATTACAAAGTCATAATTTTGGACAAACTCTTACATACTCTTCAAGAAGTGACAACATAGCATTAATAGTTCCTCCTCATACTGAAAAAAACATCTCACCACACCATAAATGAGTTTTAATTTACATTTTCATCTGGTTATGCATTGTTTACATCTCTTCACCTCAGGTTACACACCACCATAATAAATAGGTTCTTCGTATTACTTACTTCCCCGTTTTCTCAAAATTTGTTTCCGTAAATGCGATTTTTTAAGGAATAGGTAAGATGCGCTTGCTATATTGTAACGTTGTATGACTAGCGTTTCAAGTTTGTTAGGTTTTGAGCCCTGTGCCGCTAAACAGGGTATAATATCGCCAAGAACATGTGTCAGTTTACAAAAAAAGATTAGTGTAATAATAATCTCAATTACAGCAGCCATCCAATTAATCGAGACATTATTGTGATCTTGCTTATAAGCGCATGGATCAAATGTCGCAGCCAGATATATCGCAACCATAAATCCCATAAATCAACAAACACAATAACCAATTTTGTTACATATATATTGCAATACTGTTTTCAATGAATATTGGAGGTAAAGAAATTCGTCTAAGCAAGACAACATTAAACGAGGGAAATCTTGGTATGCTTAATGGCTGACATTGTGTAAATCCGCAGAACATTTTGTAATCCTTAAACTCCCCTATTTGCTGCTGAAGTTGTAGCTGACTAGAGTTTGTAAATTCCATATCATATTCATGTGGGAGGACGCGATCTCCTAAACTTGTTTTGTGTAGTTTAAAAGATGAATTTCAATCTTGAAATAATATCTTTCCTAAGCACAAACATGCATCAAATTAATATAAGAAACGCCAGTGTAAGTTTCATTCAAAACATAATTCTGTAAATGTTACGATTAATACTTAAGAAACGTCATGAATACACAATCCTGACCATTTTGTACATACGTTAGATTTGTTTTCTTACATAATAATTTCAGCCAAGAACCCTTGCATAACTTTTTTGAATACATTAAGAACATTTAGCCTTTAACATGTATAGACGAGCGCTTTAATAAAAAATCTCTGGGCGTACTCTTGAATGAATTGCTTTTGACCAGCGTTGGGACTTAATCCGTCATAAACACTGATATTGGCGTAATTAGGAATTATTACTCAATTATAGCCTTGTTTCAGTCATCATGGTCGGACAGATACCACACATAGTAATATAAAGCGTAGATAAAGTAGGATTAAATAATAAAATAGTAATTATAAGAATGAAAGATATGACAAATTACATAATTGCTTTGGATCGAAATGTAAAAGATTAGACTAGCGTAAAATGCCTTGGACATCAATTTTTAAACTTGAATATAAAAAAAACTGCGATTTCATTTTATGTCAGCAATCTTATAAATTAACTGGTTTCCTTGCATTTTCGCAAAATTGGATCGTTCCAAGACAAAAAAACAAATAGATGTCAAAACGTTCAATCTGTGGGAGTGTAGCTTTAATTTCAAAAACATCCAAGTAACAAACAACTGCCGACACTCATATTACGTGACGAGGGTCAAAATCCCGTGACATTATTCAGATTAACAATTTCTTTCATTCCATAAACCTTTCTATCGTTTAGTTTTGAAGACAACCTAATATTATACAACTATAAATATATATCGCATAGAGGTGTATTAACTATTATTTAATTAATAAGTATAAACATAAAGTAATAATTAAGCTACTGGCTTATATCTTTTATGCTCGACAAGGGCGATACATGCTTAGGCTATTCCTATTCAATAGTCCCAAACAACTGGGAACTGAGTACCCAGTATTTACACTATATATGATATACGGGTGGCGCTTTTTTGTGGTCAAATCAATTTGTTTGTAAGAAACAAAAACACGCTATTGTCATGTTCATTGCAACTTTATTTAAAAAAGGTTTGCGAGAGCTAAATCAGTTTCTATGAATCGTACTTTGAGACAAAAAAGGAATACAACATAACATAATAGAACTAAGGGTTTCCTGCTCTGGGTACTCCGGGTTTCCCTGCAGCCTAATAACAATGTTCAAAGACAGGTTTGTACCTTTTATACGCTTTATAATCAGAGTTATTTGATCAGTTTATTGATGGTTTTATTTTACATTTCAGGGCATTGACATGGCGAGACTAATCGAGATGAATTGATGATGTAAACAATTCATTGTCATCATAATAATTGTACGTGCTTACAAAAGTATTATCTTCCAAATGGATGGTGTTCCATCGGAGTATGAACGCATTTGCATTTAAACAATTTATTTAATAAGTCGTTAATTTCGTGCAGTGGCGCTTATATGAGGACGGGATATGACGTGAATAGGTCTGCGATTGTAATGCAACATCCAAATAGCTACGGATTTTCAACCACATGAATATTTAATTATATGTTATCTCATTGGCATGTCATCGCTAGTTTATCAATTTAAAGGACTTTATCAACAAAATCCCTGTACATTCAAACTTTTTTAAGTTTTAGATCCGATTTTTTGTGTTGGTTTATTCAAAATTTTGAAAACGTAACAATGAAAACCAATGAAGTGAAACTATGGATTAAAATCAGTAGTTTTTGTTTCATAAAACACAATCAACTAATCGTTATTGCCTAGGGTAATGAGGGCATGGATGTTTATGTCAAATAATTATATTATTTGTTAAGATCTTTGATCATTAAATTAGATGAAAATGATAATGCATTGAATTTTAAAAGCGTTTGTTTTGCGTCAACATATAATGACGTAAAACCAAACCGTACGCAAGGGAGATATCGCAGAAGCAAGAAACATACTTAAGGACTTAAGATATTCATGTTTTTGCAGCGGTTTAAACGTGTTAAACAAGGATGACGTTTAAAACATGTCTGTATACAATTTGACAGTTCCGAGCGAAAGCAATAGCTGTACAACCTTATACGTCCACAAACACAGCATTACGTAAAACGTTTCATGTAGCCATTTTCAAAGCAATAATGCTTAGCCCACGCCTCAAGAAGTTCCTACATACTTAGCAATAACGTGATATAAATCGTACATATATGGTTTATATATATATACTGGGTTTATTACCGTAGATTTCATTGTTTCATTGCTATGGACTTAACAAATGGCATAGTGAATTGTATTCGATTCATAATAATAAATTCCAGACACTTTTTACAGGCAATACAGTATATAACGGTAACCTTATTTCATTTTCATTACAAATCAGTCTTCATAATCTCCGGAAGAGTGATATAATTTAAGTCGTGCAGGAAACATTATTGTCGTACTCTTCGAGAAGTAGTGTTCGACCAACGGTGGTCCTTACCTGTAATCAACACTGATAGTGGTATTATTATTGTTGTCTGCATGGTCGGACAGATCCCCCCGCAAATGGAGCATACACTGAGAATGATAAAAATTAGTAGCCAGGAAAAACGATATCTATTAATCTAAACAGAGATTATACTATTCAATAATTAGAGCATATACTACAACCAAAACGTAAATGTGAATGTTTACTTAGTAGAACAGTAATTTAATTTCTGAAGAAGAAGAAAAGTACAGCACGGAATGGCTTTATGACCAGAAGAGATAATGATTCACAAGGTGTATTAATGCTTGAGAATCAATATATCAAAAGCACATTATACAGCAGGTGTATGATAATAAAAGTATTGGTTTGATGGAGATAAGGATGATGACTATGTATTTAAAAAGCGCTTTTCATATTTTCAAATATAGCTAAGTTTAGGGCCCGATAGCGCAAGGAAAAGAAAATGCAAAACATGCAACCTGGAGAGGTCAAAAACCGCCTTGAGGCGGGGAGAAAATGTATTGCAGCACATTTTTGCTCAGACACTTATGCATTTTACGTTTTAACGTCATCATAGCGATTTAATTGTGAAAAAAAATAAAGTAACGCTTTTGCATGGTCCTTGAAAAACTTTGTTTGGTGTAAACAATATCAGGTGCTATAATTCACACTTCATCAAACACATATAAAATATTTAAGAATGTTGAAGGCAAATCCAATATAAAGGAAAATGGCGAAGAATATATATATGACTTCAAAGGTATGCTCATTCACTAATCAGGTTTAAGGCTGTTTTCCTTGTTGCATCATATAGTATGGAAATAGATATTTGAACCTTACAGGAAGATTATGATTATAATTGAAAGTTCCAGAGAATAAATTAATTCGGCACAAAGAGGGATTCTTTTTATGACTTAACAAACTGCCATTAATTTACTCTTTGTTTCAACTTATTGTGTCTTAGAAGTAGCGGTAAATATCAGTAAACTCATTTAACTTGAACAGTAGATAATTTTTTTTTTTGACCTAAACCCGTCCTTTATTTGGTTTGTGTTAGTATCATACAAATGAAACGTAGACTTCTTGATATCGTTATGAAGTTTGCTCACAGGACAAAAATATTACAATCTTAAATTCAAAGATGCACAAGGCATGTGTGTATTTTGTCTTAACTCGGTTAACAAAGTGCGCTGATGTATCCTAAAAAGCATTCTAGGTTATATTAAGGTAGGGAGTTGCTTTTGGGATCTAACATCTGTGAAAGAAACGAAAATTGGCTGATACTTGAAACGTCGCCTGAAAATTGGCAAACATCGTCGAGAATGTCAAATCAAAGTAAATGCAAAATGAACATCAATTTGTCTAAGTCAAACTGACTAAGGACAAAGTGCATATTAAATAAACACTGGTTACGGCCAATCCAGAAATCATGTAATGACGTTTATTTCAACGACCACAAATGAGGAAATGACGAAGATAACGGATAAAAGTGAATACCATTAGATGTTCATATCAAATGATGAACACCTAATTAAGCTTTGATACTGTGCATACATCACAAGTTGTCTATATCGGAGTAGGATCATTAACGAGATCACAGTTTGTTGTCTCTTACGGCGTATGAACATTTGCGAGGTCACAGAAGGTTATTTCTTGCGGAGTATGATCATGAACGAGGTCACATTCGGATGTCTCTTACGGCGTATGACCATAAATGGGATTACAGTCGGTTGTCTCTTTCGTAATATGATCAATAATGAGATCACAGTCGGTTGTCCCTAACGGCATAGCATTATTGACGAGGTCATCGTAGGTTATCCCTTACGGCGTATGATTATTGTACTTAATCCATTTTATAAACGTAAACAATCGCACTGCTTGACTCCATTGATCAAAGTGTATTTTTTGCTAAACGGGACTCTCTGGTCTTTACATATTTGATAAACTTGAATGGATGTTATATCTTTGAATACGCAATCTGAGCCTCTGAATTGTATTGTCTTTATCAATTACCTCATTTTTCATGATAATCATCAATATGAGTGAATAAACGTGTTGACTTGACTTGACTCGTAGATAGTTAACATCGGCTTATGTCCATCATCTAGATCTCTGTAGGTTGTCCCTTACGGCGTATGATCAATAACGAGATCAAACTATGTTGTCGACAACAAAGCCTTGTCTTGATGCAATACACATTGTGTTGTTTGTTCATTTAGTATGACACTGTTGCAAAGGAGAGGTATTTGTTCCTTAGGGTAGTCATTATAATTGAATGATCAAACGCATTAATTAATTAAGCCCGAAAGGGGAGATTTAAACATGACTGAAACTAACGCGTTCAGTAAACAATCTTTTATAATTAAAGATTCAATTAACTTCGTCTATTTTATTGTCCTTAAAAAAGAAACGGTTCAGTAGTAAACTAGTTTTACTTGAATAATTGATATAAGATAAGTCTTAGCTCATCATACGCATGGTTGGTGTTTAAACTATAAACGCTGAAATATACGAGGTTTTGCTGTTGTAGAAATGTATTTTTGAATTGAAAATGTTTGTTGTTCTGTTTTAACTTTATTTGAGCATGAGATTTAAAAAATAGGAAATATTGAGAAACAACATAAGTTTATAAATAATGTCATCGAAACTACGGAAATCATCGAATTAACCGAAAATTTAATGTGATCTTGCTTATAAGCACATGGATTTAATGCCGCAGCTTAATCTATAGTAAACAGTAGACACACATATCAACAAAAACATCTCCGTATATATTGAAATACAGTTTTTCAATGAATATTAGAGATTACAAAAGTTCCTCCAAGCAATACCACATAATTCAAGGGAAATCTAAGTATGCTAAATGGCTGTCATTGAAAAATATCCGCAGAAAATTTTGTGACTGTTGAATCCTTAAACTCCCCTATTTGCTACTGAAGCCGATTTGGAGAGTTTGTAAATTCCATATAATACTGATATGGTTTGACGCAATCTCCTTTATTCGGTATGAGTAGTTTAAACAACGAATAACACCATTGAACACATACATTTAATAAACAGAAACATACTTCCACAGTTTAAGAAACGCCAGTGTGAGTTTAATTCAAAACATAATCCTGACAATAATGTGGTCATTAACACCGAGTTCGGTCACAGTATGACAACCTTTCATTCAGTTCACAACTTACCATTTTTCTTTTTAATCAACAAAATCCCTCGACCTTGACCATGACCCTTAGGGCTCAAAACAATCCTCTGAAATGTCTCTATAAATTGTTCCTTTACACCAAGTGTAGTCGCAATAAATCAACCCTAACTTACGTTATTGAGTTCAAACCTTTTTTTAATATAGTAACAGTAACTTTGATGTTGATTGGGTGTTAAACGCAATCCCATGAAAATTTTCCATATTTCTTCCTATATACCAAATTTGGTCACTATATGTCAAACCTAACGAATTTCATTGATACCATAGGTAAGTTTGACCCCGGCATCCCAACAACGACGTACTTCATTCTAATATCCAGCTTTCCATTTGCGAAAACATGGTTAAAAATATAACAAGTGCCTGTCAAAAGCATACAAAGGCTAAAAAGTAAAACAAGAGTAATAAAATGTCAATCAAGGGTCATAACATATAAGGTTTATATTGAGTAGTGTAAGCGTATTGTATAAATAATTGCCTTAAGTATTAAGTAAATTGAATGAAGGTTATAGTAAAATCCATAAAACCTTATCCTGCCATAAAACGTTTACCTAAGTCAATCAGGGGCCATTATTTGTATTAGGATAATATGAAGTTTTGATGATCTTGAACAACTGTGTGAAGTATAAAGTGATTTTAACGAAGAGTATTGGAGATATAAGTTAAAATGCAAACTTGCCCTTAAACCTTAACCGGACGCCGACGCCAATGCCAACGCTGACACCGACGCCGAGGCGAGTAGTATATCCTCATTATTCTTTAAATAGTCGAGTTTAAACCCCTCTGAGAAGAGTAACTAGCATACTCTTGAAGACATGGCCTTCGTTTAGCGCTGGGGCTTTATCTGTCATAAACACTGATATTGGCATAATGAGGAAGTACGTATTACTCAATTAACCCCTTGTTTCTGTCATTCTGGTCGGTGAGATATTCCACAGAGTAATATAAAGCGTAGATAGAGTCGAGAACTAATAGTAAGAACGTAAGATATGACATTGTACATACCTGCTTCGGAACAAAATGTAATAATGTATTAACTGTTAACCAATCGTACTTTGAGACATAATAGATCATATGATTATACGATTATGGGTTTCCACCTCGGCGTACTCCGGATTTCCATAAAGCCTAAAAACACATCGTTTAATTAGGTGTTCGGCTGCTGTGCCTTGCAATGATGCACTACAAGTGGGGCAAAATGAACATTGAGTATGGACTGCTCATAATACATTATAATATACCTCACATAAATGTGTCCCTTCTTTGTATATATATATATGCTCGATCGGTCCGTATATCACTGTGTTTTGATGAAAATCCATTTGTATGACGTCAGCGGTCCATATTATAGTTTTGGCCTGTCCGGACCTAGCCAAAATTGTAATCTGGACCGCTGACGTCATACAATTGGAAAGTGCGGCCTTCTATTTTCACAACGGCGAAAACTTGTCGCAAGTAAACATGATTAGCTTTGTTCAATAAAACACATTTAAATCGCTTTAAAAATATTGAATTGTAATGAAAAATGTTCGGTATAATATAAGAAATATAACACACCACCTCGGGCAATTTGGCTTATAAGGACCGGTCAGTCAGCCCCCGAAGGTAAATGGACCTTGGCTAACGCCTCGGTCCATATACACATTCGGTGGCTAACTGGCCGGTCCTTATAATGTCATATGACCCTTAGTGGTGTGTTATATATTTTAAGTAGGTGCTTCAAGCTTAGTGTATATTTTGATTTTGATTGAATGTTCCAGCGCATTAACGGAGAAACGGTCTAACCTCAGGTCTAATCAATAATTTGGGACGTAATAATCATAAGTCGTCATCAATATTATCTCATATAACACATTTTGTGTACACAGTTTCTAACGTTCGCTTAATATTTTAAGATATTTCATGTGCAGCTTTTTACAAAATCATTAAATTGATCATTTTCACAGAACATGTCCTGCGTTTTGCATAAATAAAACGTGTAAGATGGAAATACAGCGATTTTGTTTCAGAGCTTGCAATAATAAGCTTTTATAAGTTGACAAGGGACCCCATTATGCAATCATGTTCCCTCGCGTAGGGTAACCATATACTTTTGCAGACATATATCATTGTCATGATTTAGCAGTAAGAGAGGCTATAATAAATTGCTGCCCTAATGTGTTGACGAAATAGTACGAACCGAAAACGCCGAACGATTGTATTTGAACACCTTAAGTGCCGAGGTGTTCCGAATTGATCGCAACAAAGAGACAGTCAATATGCACTGCTTCAATGGCGGCTTCGTCTTTCCAATGAATTGCCTTTGCTACTGCCCCATTCGTGTTGAATTACGTAATTAAAATATAAGAATTAATTAATCGGATACCATTGTAATCTGTACATCATCTTTCTATGATAGAGGCGAAGTAAAGGATTAAACCTGCGACAAAGTCTTAGACGAACGTCGACTGTGGCAATCATGATGCAGACGTATTGTATCCTTCCAAAGCGTGCGTGGGGGTTGTATTTTTATTTTTGGTTTGACAGACAAAAATTAGACGGTTTGTGACAGGTTGACAATCAAACATCGTGCTGCCAGACAAAGAATCCGACACGTGCTTCATATGGATATTTTCTGAAGTAATTGTGCATGGCTTTAAAAGAGCAAATCGTAGCCAAATATTTCGTGTGCTGTCTTTCAGTTATTGGTGTAATCGATAAATATATTTGGCCCTTACGCACACCATGAACAATATGACTCGTAAAAATGAATCGTTTTAAATACTAATCGAGCTCACTTCTGTCGCTCCCTTGGACTCAAATTTGATATACATGAAGAACAACTTTTACTATAAGTATCTTGCATGACCGAGAACGTAACATGAAAAATTATGTCCATCCCAACCAGTGCGTAGGTTGTTGTTGCACCGAGGTTTCCGCATAAGACCCTGCGTGAGTGTTTGGATGAACTTATCTTACACGAGCGACCACGGTAGTTCCCTATATCCTACCTCAGTTTCACAATATATAGTAAACATGTATATAATTTCATTTTCACATACGGGTACTTTTGCAAGATAAAGATATCAATCATGGCTCAATATTTTGATTTTGGATGAGATAAATATTGTTCTTAAACTGAAAGGTACGGATTTTCTCGTTGTATGAAAACTTCCTTGTTCCTGTAAAGAAGCTCATAGTTTGATATCGGACAGTTGTGCTCGCTCATGTAGATTCCATGTTCTTTATTGTAAAACACGATATCACACCAACCGTATTCCATCACTTTTTCTAGTTTGAATAACTTCATGTCGCCATTCAACATTTTAATGCTATTCAGTTGAAGGTTTCAAATAAGCCCACTTAAGAGCACGTTTTTGGTCAGCATCCTTGTGTGGAATTTCTATGTTTTGTTCGATTTGGTTAACCGATTTATTTAATGTCACATATAACCATTTTATTTCTCTGCATTTATTTGTTGAAATGCTATTCACAATTATGCCAGAGACAGGTTTATAACTTTTCTGGGCGTTGTAAACAAAGTTATTTCATTAGTTTATTGATGGTGTAATTTTACATTTCAGGATATTAAAATGCTTTATGCCTCATCTAAAAGAATTAATGCTGTAAACAATTCATTGTCTTCATGATAATAGTACGTGTTAACAAAGTATCATCACCCAAATGGATTGTGTGCCTTTTGAGTTTGAACGCACTCGCACTTCATTGAATAAAGTCGTTCAATTAATTCAACGTAAATACAATGACAATCGGGATATTCCGTGAATGTATCTGCGACTGCTACGCACTTTCAAGTACGAGTAGCGACCACGAGTGTATTTAATTATATGCTATCTCATTGATATGTATTAAATATATATATATATATATATATATATATATATATATATATATATATATATATATATATATATATATATATATATATATATATATATATATGTCACACAAAAAGGCAGAAACAGAGTATATTGGTATATGTTACCTTTTCCTACAGTTAAACAAGTAAGCCCCAGTAGATAAAAAACGGTCTTAAATATAATCTATAAAACCATTTTTGGTGCATTCATCAGAAACAATCAACGTAAAGTAAATTTAAAAAAAAGAAAATGCAAATGCAAACACCAAGTTCAAAGTGATATCTAAACATGAATCATCATATTATTTATGTTTAATCAAGGAGATTATTTATAAGACCATTCTTTAACAAAACGCTGACGTTGCGGATGAAAAACCAAGGGCGCATTTGATTTGTCATGTATTCGCTCCGGTTAATAAATTCGTAATGAAAGTAAAAGATTCATATGTAGACATACTTTCTACAGTTTCATGCAACTGAAGCATGCAAAAGTTTCGTTAACTTGGTAAAAAATGATGTCGTACAATAGGCATGTTTTGGCAATGCGACAACTCGTAGCGAAAGTAAAAGCTGTACAGGTATTAAGGTCCACAAACACAGCATAACATTGACATAAAGCATTGATCTTTACCCCAAGCAATACTTTCACATAGAGAAAACCGGTGTTATATAACGTATAGAAAACAAAATGTGCAGAACGTTTTTCCTTACGTAGACGGCCATTTTACAACAACAATCTCGATTATGTTTAGGCTGTTCATTGGTCAATACTGTCATACCCCTAGCACCCAAGGTAGATGTTTAGGTCAGTTGTGGTCAGCCTGATTATGCCTAGCAGCTATGAAAGTGGTATTATGATGTTCATTTTAAGATTGATCAGAGTCATATATACATACATGTTTGAAAAACGAGTTCTATTTTCCAACTTACTTTAAATTTTATTATCGCCGTTCGTAATATCTAGTGTTTGCCAGCTCTTTAAACAAGCTCTCTTAGACAGTGTGAAAACATATTGGTGGCTGACAAAAGGGATTTTCTTTTTAAAAGCTAACACACAGCATTCGCAATATTCTTTAAGAAAATATTCCACGTATTTAACATTTCGGTCGATAAGTGGGAGTCATTAATTCTACAACATAGTAAAACATCGTACTTAATAGTTTTGATAAATTATATCAATCTGATTCAATGCTGATCAATATATACATCTTTATAATAGCATTTTTCTTGATGTACACAAGGTGTGCATGTTGTTACTGTATCTGTTTAATTGTAATAGTGAAGTATCCGCATTATATTGCTTATCATAGAACACAGTTGAACAGAACGTTAATTTTGACTTAAGCCTAAAGATATCATCTTCACATTACACACCTTTCACAGTACACACAAATACAATACGCACATGCATATTGTCACTACAATGTGTAAAGGTGTCTTATACATATATTTAAATTTAGAGATAAGACACACTAAATATGACATGAACATTTGTAACATCTTTGATATCGTTACGATGTCTTTGAAAAGTAACTTATTTACTAATCAACACAGAAAGAATAAGTTAACGTTGTGAAAATAAGCAAATAAAGGTATAAAGTACAGAAATATCATAGTAATTAAGAAACCTACATGCATAATATATAAGAAACAAGAACAAAAAAAGGAAAACAGAAAGGCCAATTCGCTTCGGAGGAACAAAACACACTCTAGGTTTAAAAATAACGGTCTCAGCATGATGACAGTAGTTATTGGCGCAGACGTACAGGCTTGAGTGATTATCTAATTTAAATAACATCTACGGTCATACATCATGATCTCAATGGATGGCAGACTAAATCTACTTTGTGCACGAAGTACATGGTGACTTTTAGCAAGAGAACAATGGAAAGTACATGTATAAGCAAATTCGCCTTTAATTTGATCAAGGACTTAAAATTACAAACCTACAATGAGACCAGCAATATGTTTAGTTTTCTAATTTTAGTTCAGAACAAACATTTAAGATATCCTTTTTGTAAACTTCTGGTCCTGTTTTTGTGCAAACTTTACTGTCGGGATCTTTATTTTCTGTGAAGTTTATTAATACCTTGTGCTCTTCTTAATTATAATCGAAAAAGTTTATTTTGGACTTTTCTATTAAAAAAACTAAGGGTCTCATTTGGTTTTAAAAACTGACTGCAATGATTGATCATTTTTACAATAATAAATTCTAGACACTTATCCTGATATCTCTCTTAGGGTTAGGTTACCCTATTTGTTTGTTTTACAATGATTTCTAATTGAAAATCTTGCATGAGTTTTTTTGTATAAATACAAAACATCCTTGCAACGTACAATATATATATATATATATATATATGTAGCGCCCGTTTGTTGAGATTGTGGTGGGAGTGACCTCATTTCTGTTTTATTTTACAACTCGTTCTTCATAATCTCCAAAAGAGTTATATAACTAAAGTCATCAAGTTCTAGTTATTAACGTACTTGGTTTTCGACCCGCCTTGGGACTTAGTCTGTCATAAACACTGATAGTGGCATAATTAGAAAGTATTATTCAATTATAGCCTTGTTTCCGCAATAATCGTCGGTCAGATACTTCACAAAGTAGTACAGTGGTTATACAGAAAACTATTAACTATTTTCTGACGAAGAAAGAAAGTACATCACGGAGCAGTAAAACATAAGAAGCACTTTGAACAGCCGGGGTATGATTCTAAAAGTAACGTTTTGGGAGAGACTGGATGATGATTATGTATACCGCGCGGAATCGGGTTTAAAAGAGCTATTCGTTATTTTCAAAACTTGCTAGGATTACAATTTTATACTTCTAAAGGAACTGGCAAAAGAACAGGGAAATGAGAACAAATTACATACAATTTAAATGGTGGTATATTTGATATTTCGTGTTAACGTATTTTTTTCAGCAATAGGGGGATGGTGAGACACTCGCAGTCTCGCCACGTGGAGGGCCAAAAATGCGCCATTTAACCATTTAATACTCTAAAGGAAATGGCAAAAGAACAGGGAAAGGAGTACAAAGTACATACAATTTTAATTGGTGGGATATTTGCCATTTCATTTTTAACTTATTCTTTTCGGCGATAGGGTGATGGTGAGACAATCGAAGTCCCGCCGTGTGGAGGGGCAAAAATGCGCAACGTGTCGGGGCGAATTTGGGCGAAAATGCGCCCAGAGCGGGGGAAAATAGTGATGCAACACTTTTTTTACTCCGACACTGATTCATTTTCGCTCGTCAATGACGGAAATCAGCAAGGATACACTACGGATAAGGTACAAGGTGACGTTTTTTTAAGTCATCATAGCTATTTACTTGTGAGAAATAAAGTATCGCCTTTTGTCATGGTCCTCGATTGCTTTAATTAGTTAAATTATACCATGGTCTACGATTCACACATTGCGACATTGAAGCAAAAGAAAACTCTAAAAATGGCTACTGCACACATACGATACTGATTAATATTTTAGGCCAATCGAGCATGGGGTACGTCTTTACCAGAGCTAATAAGTAAAATGACAAAGATTATAGATATAAGTGACACTAATACAACAAGATGGTTATCGTAGTTTAATTAATGAAAATAATACAATGTGTTCATGCATGGAATATGTCTACGACTACAAACGTATGAGTTTTCGGCTGCTGTGCTTTGTTGCAATACAGGCCAATAGGGGATGTAGCTTCAATTAGAATGGTAATAATGCATCATAGTTATTTGAACCCTAAGGGTATATTTTAATAATAATTGAAAGTTCCAGCGCATCAATTAACTCGGCCTTAAGAGGGAGATTGTTTTTATGTTTAGACATACTGGCATTTATAATTGAGCCTTCAATCATTTACGCATCAAATGTACTAAAAAAATACCAGTCAAATAGCAGCTAATTTCTAGAACTTGAATAATAGATATACAAATACATTTGACCTATTTCCGTCTTTCATCATCAATCTGTTTAATTGCCAATACCTTAATAAAAAATTCGAACGATATGCACAACATGTGTTTTGTATACAATGTATATAAAAAATACCCATACAATAACACCTTTATTAGATGAAAGTTGACAATTTCATGGCTGTCGTATAGTTCTCGGGATGTATGTTACCTATTCTTCAAATTAATGAGTCCAAAACCATGGAAACACGTATAATTGATCGTACCATAAGTAGAGGACAAGGAAACAAACATAACTACGCATTCTCAAGACAAACTATTAACATATATTCAAGGCAATCGTTTGTACATCCACTAAAAATACACGTACGTTCACAACGGTCATTCGTTAATAACCAGTGTAGCAATTAGATACAATGAATGTTTGTTAAACTCCGCATCGGTAACTTACCTTTGTCTATCAGCAATCACTACCAATACGCATAACATGTGATAATGGTTAAATATTTTAAAGATTTCTTTTACTATGAAAACATCGTCTGTTTAGGTTATATATAGCAAAATGTCTGTTCAAATGATAACTTGGCTGGGATCCAGCTATGTGTGTACATGGTGGTAGATATCATCTTTGCTCGACAAGGGATATATGTACGTAGGAAATGGCATACTTGGGTGACCGTCTTGGATCATTTACAAGGGTAAACGGCAAATTTTATTTTTGTTCATTTATCATATTTTACTCTGAAATTATGTTTTGTTTCGCCTGCGCATGCGTTTATGAACGGTATGATCATATCTTAATTGCATTTTGTAGAATAAGACAGCAAGACGTTCGAAATACAATACGCTCGCATGTCGCTTAACACATTGTGAATATGAAGAGGCTTATTTCTATAATTTAAGAGGTAAAATATTAATATAAACTCATATTAATTCTAAGTAAAATACGAAAACCAAAAACACATGCTATAATATAATCCTACCAATTTTTTTACCAGTTTCAAAATGAATATGAATCAAAAATTGAAGATGATTCTTTCGACTGCTCAGTTATTGTAAATTGTAACATTCGGTTCATTTTATTGTATTGGATTTCTTTTATTCATCAAACGTTCAAGTCTTAAAAGCTTTTCCATTACCACAAAAAAATAAATTATGTCAAATAATGTGAAAACTTTTAATCTTTAACACTTTGATATTTGGTTTAAGATACCCATTCATTTTGCGTAATCAATGCAGTTAACTTATGTTTGAGATTAAACTTGCAAATGCATGCATTTGCAAACTTTTATGGGTGTAATGTCTTGTCTCAATTTATGCTTGAAATAGTGGATTTTTTCCCACTGACAGATCTCTTTAAACCGTAGATTCGTGATTTTTGATGAATTGAAGTAAATTATTTTTATTATGTAGCATTAATGCAAAAGACAACAAAAAAAATCATTCCAGTTGAATAATGTTACAATCTCGCGAGTTTTAAGATTGAAATTCATTTCGGTAGTATTCATGAGTCTTATGCCCTGGCCAACGAAGCGCGCGGAATTATCCTTTAAACCACTTTAAGTCAAATTGAGGAAAGGGTTTGTTTTTGGCGTTTAACATCTGTGAAATAAAGAAAATAGCCAATACTTGAAAAGTCGCCTGCAATTGGGCAAATGACGTCGAAATCGTCCAAGCAGAGCCATCAAAATATCACAAGGACGTATTTACGCCGTGTGGTTCATGCAATATGAACATCTTTCGTCGCAACGAAAATGACTCAAGACAATGGACATTTCAACTTTTCAAGATTGATTAAGGCTTATTAAGCCATCATAAAATGACGTTTATTTCAACGCCAAAAAATGACGAAAATGACGAAGATTACGGATAAAAGTGACTTTCACTTGATGTTCAGATCAGCTGGTGAACACCTAATTACCCTTTGATACAGTACAAGCATTCATAGAATGTGGACTGCGACGTCGAGCTTGTTGACGTATGATAATTAACGAGATCACAGAAGGTTGTTGACTACCAACTATTGTGTTATTGCAATACGCGCTGTGTTGTCGGATCATTTAGTACGAAACTGTTTCATTGGGGAGCTGTTTGTACCTTACGCTAGATAATTCATCTAATTGGAAGTTCCTACTTATTAATTAAGTCCGAAAGGGGATTTATTTACATGCCTGAAACTGAAGCGTGAAGCAAACTTCCATTAATAATTAAAGTTCCAATTATCTTCATCTCTTTTAAAGTCGTTTAATGTGGCTCAGCAGTAATTTGTTAAACTTGAATGATAGATAAAAGGTAAGACTTCATTTATCATACGTTTAATTTGTGTTTTAACTATCAAAGCCGAAAAATGAATGATGTTTTGCTATAGTAGAATGTATTTTGAATTAAAGATGTTTGTTGTTCTGTTTAAAAGAAATACACTGCATATCATGTGTGAGAACTCAGTATCAAGCGAAACTAAAATGATACGTCTAGTCAGATAATATTTACTTAATAATGTAATGGAAGCTCGTAGCAAACAAAGAAGACAACAATTTAACAGATACGCTTTGTAACAGCACAATTCTACGGCCTAACACACAAAACAACTGAAAAACGTATAAGAAATCAAGTATTAACACTTTCGTACATTCTTAGTAAATGGAAATGGTTTAAATTTCATGGCCTCTTAAATTCGTTTAATGTTTAGCTTCTGTAATGTCCTACCTGCTATAGATGTTTTATATTATTCTTGGTACAACATTTATAATAAAACAATATCTCCACGTTTCGAAAGAACCTGAGTTAAAGCATCAACATGACTTTTATCGAGTCTCACGGACATTGTATCAAACATCTTTAATATACATACCTTATATTTGTTCTTGTCTGATTCTTCCTGTAAATAAATGTAAATATTACAATGGTATTCACATGAGTGTAATTGGGATATACAATGACAATGATAATAGGAATATTTTACGTTTAGACCCACAGCCAATTCCCATTTGTACAAAACAAATCATACACATTAATATAGTAAAGATATTGTCTGCATCCGAGTGACCCGCATTGAACGAACTTCTCTGTTTTCTAACGGCAAACATTAACGTAATATAGACTCCACAAGAACGCAAACTGGGATCTATCAATTTCAAACAATGTATTAAAGCTAACGATCAGAAATCATCGGCAATTATATTAAAATACAAATGGCATTTACAATTCCCTATGCCTACGCTTAGTTTTGCTTTCGATACAAGACTGCGAACAATGCTTTGCAAAACATTTATCATAATGACGAAAGGCAGCGAATATTCTTAGGAACTGAGAGTATTGTACAAATAAAATATCGAAGAATCTTTTTTCCCTTGAAGAGGTAACCAAATACATATGTAGCAAGTATTGTTTATTGGTTTACAATTAGCAACACCAAGGTAATAATTGATAAAAAACGTATCCATTGTAAGATGCCAATAACAACCAATAACTTAAGTGCCAAAACTGAACTGCCGTCATGAGCTATGTACCAGATTTGGCAGAAAGCAAAACACTTGCCTACCGAAAATGAATTATTTACATTAAAACATTGAAGTCTAATGAAATAAATTAGTGTATCTTAATAACAAGCGTTTGTTTTCAGTTTCCTGACCTACCATATGGTTTTGCTACCGATAACCAAGCAGATAAAAACCTCTTTGTTTTTTTTTAACCGTTTAGGAGACCATTTTGGAGTTTCATGCACGGGAAACCTAGACCAAAATGCGATAATTTAAGTATGAAAATGATTTTAGACACAACTTATTTATACAAATAAAAAAACAACAACATCAGGATCGACCTACACCTGCACTCGGAAACAAATCATTTTAATTTGTTTATTCCTTTATAACAGCAAAATCATGAGACATTAATACGTTAATAGCCGAGAAATGTATTTCAAAGACAATTTAATCATGATACAAATCGAATAAATCATGCCTTGCGAAAGATCTGTCAGAATATAGGAATAGCATATAGCTTAATACAATTAAAACGACGATAAATGGAAAAACGACTGCCCTCGACAATGACCTACTTCATTATAAGACAAACTGAACTGCAATGACATTACAAGAAACTAGGACGTCCTCGAACATTAACCGCAATTTTCTATTCACTGATCATTTTATTTGAGGCCTTCTGAGTGTATTTTGTCAAAATCTTGTTTATTTGTCAACCCGAAAATGAGAGCAATAGTTTGATATTAAACTGAGTTGCAAAAACAATTATGATAATGGAACTATTGCCTTCTAACAGAGAAAACTATGTATATTCTGCCTTCATAACGTAAAGAAGAAAAAAACTAATTTGTCTTAAAAATACGGACATACACAATCCAAGTCCAAGTGCAATTTTTCAGGGATATCATGTGACTTGTCTTTATCTCCAATAGTTAAACAATCAAAACTATTTATATTTTAACACAATTTTATTATGCAATTACGTAATCCTTTAAGTAAAACTAGATAGATTTAATAGTAATCCTTTAAGTAAATCAAGATAAATTTAAAAGTCAGTGCTTACTTTGACCACAGCTGTGAAACATAGTTTACGCCTGTTTTGCATACTGTTCAAATTTTGTTTATTAATAAAATGATATATTCAAATGTTTGTGGAAGTTGTGTTTGTATGGTGATGTTTTTTTGTCACTAGGCATTGGCTTTGGCCCTTTACACATGGTCTTAGTTAATGCTCATTCTGGGCTTGTCCATGTCGTTTCCATTGTATAACTTGCATGTTCATTCTGTACTAAAAGAAGTGTTGTTTCGAATGTTCAGATAATCGTTATTTAGGATACATATATTCGCCTTGCGTGAAAAAGATTTATATGGTATTTCCAATTCCATACTTGTTATGGCATGGCGACAATGACGCTTGTGGTAATGGGTGTGTTGTAATTAATTATAGCATTTGATGATTATAGTTCTGGTTTTATTCAACATTAAAAACTCCAGATTTATCATTTTTAATTAGTTATATTGACAACCTAAAAGTGGTATTGTTTAAAGATAATCGGTGGGCTTTCAGCAGTTTTCAATTTCAAAGGGATTTCGTTGGCGTTGAAGTACATTTCACTTAAATGTTTGATTGATTAAACTTATTCAGCAATGTTAATGTAAATAAAATAATAAAACGGAGCACACTACGAAAATGGTTCTATCATTGTTTAGCAGATTAGCATTAAAAGTTATATGTTCATGTAACATATGCCTAAATTTGATTTCAATATGTATCTTTTTCATAAGCCAAAACTTGTGAAAATATTGTTTTTCAAGACAAAGTAAGTGAATAACTCCAAGCTTTAAATTCAAACCTATGGTACCATCTTTAAGATTCAAACGTAAACACACTGCAGATGGTTAAACAGAAACTGTGTGATTTAATGACCAATGTGCCAACATAGTACGGATAATACTAAATAGATATGTATAGTTATTTTCAAAAAGTAGTAAAATTATTTGGAGAAACATGCATGATGATAAAAGCATTTCTTTGATTTCAGAGATGTTCATTCTTAATATTTGAGTCTTCTGAGTCCATAGGTAACAGGAGAAGGCAGTTGATACTTATAATCTGCTTACAACTTCTATATCAGTGGCTGTTCAAGATAGTATTAATAAAATGGCGATGCTGTCAGTGTCTTCATATTGTTTTGCAAAAGATACATTCGGTTCAAGAACAGGCGTTCAACAAATGTACAGAAATTAGACGTTGAGATAAACTGGACATTAAGACAAAGGTTGTGAAACAACACTTCAAAAGCAGAAAACAGTCAAACAAGAAATATATCAAAGAATCACATGCTTTTTTAATCCTTGCAAAATGAAGCTTTAATGGGTTTATGCATACCGAAGACATTTTATTGTTGCTGAAATATATAACATTATATGCTATTCTGTCCATTTATTCCAATGTCTACTTAAATCTCATGGTTTTGAAGACATAAACTCCACGTAAATGTTCCTAGGCAAGAACTAGCCGCCCGCTTAACTTAGTTGGTAGGAGCGCCGTGCTAGTATACCGGCAGTCCTGGATTTGAGTCCCACAGCGGGCGCACTTTTTTCTCTCATGTTACTTTAGTGGTGTAATAATAAAAAACTAGGTGTCGTCGGCGTACTGTAGACGTTGTTTTCCAAAATATTTACCTTGGCAATAATTCAAACAGCCTTGACATTCAAATGAAACTTCTACACGTATTGCCAGAAACAATATGAACTTGCATGGCAAGGCCATACATGTTTTTCAAGACTTGTATGATTGAATACACCTGCTATGCGTCTAAATTTGCATTACTGAGATTTTTTAGGATTAAAGATTCAGATCTCAAGTTTAAAATTAGATTTCCCTCAAGGACAATTCCATCCCATCACTAGGTGGCAAGAGATCTCATCACACTAAATGAGCCGTCATAACTTGATGCAAAAAAATAATCAAAGTTACAACTCAACTAACTCATTTCGATGAGAATCCGCGGTTAGGTTAGATGACATGAATAAAAATCTTAATGATTTAGAAAGGGCGAATGGATCGAAGCGAATGAGCCCTTCTTTATCATTGAAAGTTTAAATTAGGTCATCTAACTGACTTAGAATACAACCTCATTGGCTAACTCATTGTTACACAACATCTGACGCAAGAATTGTGTATTGCATCAGTGGCAGTGGGCGGACCTTTAAACACCCGCAATTGGAATCCCACCCGTAATAGCTGTCCATCCAAGAGAAGCGGTTCAAACACCACTTGCGGTCAAATCAACCACAACAAGAGGTCCATCTTGTAGTCGCAGTCCAATAGACACTTACTGTACATCCATTAATAGTTGTTCAACCAGCACTTATTGTCAATCATATCTGTAAAGAAAAGAATGAAACAATTTACACAAAAGTATATTTGTATAAAAAAAAATAAAAATTAAGTCTGATAAGCGTAGTGGTTCTTAGACTACCTGGTCCTGAATTTAATTCCAGACATGGGTGTATGCGACTAGCCCGCTGGCCAACATAATATTTAACAAAACTGACAAATCTTTTAGAAAACTACACAGGTAACAGCATGACATGATACCAATTTCTAAGTAACATTTCCATAACATAGTATAATAGTACACACAACTGTATCAATAACATCATTTATATTGATGATAATTGATATATATTTATTTAAAAGACTACATATATATATATATATATATATATATACATTATCTAAAAGAACAAATCTTACTCCAAGATATTATTAAATATAATGTACATACAGATTCCTTATTAAATTGAGTCAGCCAGACAAACAGAATAATGTATTAATTTTCAAAACTAATGTTAAGAATATCTGAGAAATATTTTTTTTATAAAATAATAGTTCAGTAAGAATAGTAACTCCATTCATTTCTGAAAGATCTACCCTTACCACCAGAACCTTCCGTCTAGGTAGTCTGTCATACCTCATGACACTACAATGTATTATAAACCCATTAAAATGACAAATCTTATAACGATAACTACATTTTAACAAACCTGGAATGATAATAAGTCCGAGCTTATCGCTGTTATTAAGCTTAAACTTAAACGAATGAGTACATCATTATAAGCAGTGACACCATTTCAAAGTTGCAGTCATTTAATTAACATAAAGCCATCTGATATTACTCGCATTAGCAAATTCATGGTTTAAAAGATAAGTGTCACTATCAAACTGCGGTCCGTTAAGATTAATCATAATAACGGACATATTCATGAGTGTTCGATTAATCAACGACAACAAAATATGAACAACATCTTATTTATATAAAGGAGCTTTTTCATGTTTAATTGTGGATAAAGAGGATAATGCTTGCCTACTGGGATTTAGACCGAACCGGTGTATTTGTTAGAATTTTTTTTATATACATATCTTTATTTTTTAATATGAAATGCAAAGGAAGATTCTTGTCTGGAATACTTCATTTTTGGCTTGATGTAGTTGTCTGTAAATTGCTTTGGTACATTACATTGTAAGTACTATAATCGGTTTTCAATTCATTCGTAGGAGGAAAACGCTAAACTCATAAGTTCACATTAAAATGTATTGCATTCAAGTCTTATTTAAACTGGATACTTAATATTTTCCTCGATTTTGAAACGAAACAACGTCATTTTCAGTGGGATATTAATCATTGCCTTCATTAGTATGGCGGTCATAGTTGGCTTTAATCGTTAAAATTATTCTTTTGAGACATAATGTCCTCAAAGGGAAATTCATATTCGAAGATAAAGCTATACCGACAATGGTGATGGTTCCACTTAAACAAGGCAGCACCATTATGCTGAATGTAGACCTTCGATTGGTATTTCATGGTGGTGTATTTGTATGACCTTTCCTTTTATATGAACATATGCGGGTAAGGAATTTCATTCACAGTGCATTTCCGTATTTTCTGGGTCTTGAGCCATTAATGGTTGTATTAACTGTGTGATGTTTGATTCTTAAAAAGTCATTAAAGCGTAGATCAAGAAAAACCTTTATCAAATCGAGACTTGATGTTTTATTGTTTGTAAGTACTTGGTTCCTGCAGATGATCCTTGGTCATGAAATGTAGGCACAATTAATTAGTCCTGTATTATTGGTTTTGGCTTTGTTTGATATGTGGTTACCTGTCGCACGTTTATAGACATTCTTTATCAGGATCCATTGGTTATTCAGCCAATTACAAGTTTCACAAACTGTCTTACACAAGCGCAAGATTGAGCTTCAGATATGAGAGAACTCTCCGGCCGTTGTACATTGGGTCAAAGCCAATTACAAAGCCACTGATATATTTATCAACGCAACAGGATAATCGAAATTAACCCACTCTGTTCAATTTATATCAATTACTTGAGTACACATTAATCTCTGTCAACGTTAATTCTTAGACCACGGACAAGATATCCCTTCATCTGACCATGTGCTTTATTATTACACAGTTTGAACAATATTGATATCGCATGCTCAGTCATGACGCAAGCAAGATATAATTCTAAAGCATGAAAACAACACTCTTGGTTCGAAAGTAATGACATGCTCAATTATAAGACTTAAAGTCTAATTTTATACAGGGCTTCTCCCTAAATGAGTATTGCGGTCATTGCGCTCGACATTAATTATTTCCTGAGTGTTTTATTTAGTGAACGCTAATGAGTAGGCCGTTAGAAGGTCTTGTTTTCCTTAGAACCACGGATAGGTATCATTGATATGTTAAAGCGATTAAAATAACTGATATTTTAACAGTTTACGATTAATTACGATAAAGATGAAAAACCCTAGTTAAAGGCACTCCGATTAAGCCTTACAGACAAAAAACGAGTGACACAAAGTGCAAAAAAGAACAAAGCAACGAAAACAGAAACATCATATATTCTTATTGTCAATTGTTGAGGTTTATATAATTGAACGACCAGCGAAACACGAGTTTAAACTGGTCACTGTGTATGATTTCTCAACCTACTACTATTGAAACAAATAAATAACTGCAACACTAAAAATATAAGGCTGGCATGAATAGTTTCATAGTAACTTAACCTTTTCAATATGTTTTTTCTCGGAGTAGGTACACAGTGTTTGCTATATTGTAACATTGTATGTCTGTTATTGCGTGTTTGTAAGATCTTGAGCTTTGTGCCGCTAAACATGGTCATTGTTAAATTTTTGTCTACTTGGATGATTGATCATATAGTTTCCGTTTAATTAAATTATGGACAGTAGTTTGAAATCGTTTAATGAGTAGCCACTACATTATCAGATTCCTTTATGACAGACCTATGTAAAAGCGATTGGTCATATGAATAATTATTTATTTTGTAAAATTATTTCCGATTCGAAACCCGCTACGTTGTGTTAAAACAAACGGCCGTTACACGTTCACAATTATGTACAAGCAAGACCATATGATACGAGTGAAATCTTATTTTGCTTAGTTTCACTTAACTTTGGAATGGTTGGACGCTATTTCCTTCATTCTGTATGTGCAGTTTAAACGAAGTACACCCTAGAATAATATCTTTAGCAAATACAAACATACATCGAAACTATTAAAATATGCAACACTGCCAACGCGCCCTTGCAAAAACGATAATTGTACATATTTACAAAAACGATATCCAACTTGATCCGAAACGAATAATTGACAATAATGAATAAAAATCCAGTGGATTTCATCCGTCGCAATCATTGCTAGTAATATACGTTCCGTTTTTTTTCAATAATTGGTCTCCTCCCGTCATCATACCTTGACAAATATTACATTCCGTAATATGCATTCACAGGGCGCGACTGTCTTTTTGAAGTAGTAGTGATAAGGTATTAAAGGCAAGAAATACCATCAACTGAATGTTGATTAGAATTTTAGATGACACGTACTGCAATTAGTGTGTGGAAGGCTATCCAAATGCAAAAATTGGATGACATGACCACCGTATTACGGTTTGTGACAACGAGAAAAAGGGTTCTGGAAGGCTTACACCTATTAAATGAATTACAAACTCAATAACTGAAATAATTGCGGCTATATTTTCCACTCAATGTGTTCTTAATATAAGATAATATGTCGAAGATATTCCAGGATGCATGGTTGAATAATATTGAATACTTATATTGTGTTTAACATTTATATTACTATAGCGCTAAAACATCCGTTAATTTTATAGATGGAATAATCCAGTGACACCAATAACGATGAGGGCAGATAATAAAGTATACTGAACATCGTTTTAGGCATTTCAAAGTATTTTTGGAGCTGCTATGGGTTATTCCTGTAATGGATTTGGGTTCATAATCATTTCATCTTCTACATCCTTAGGAAGATTTTTATTATACCAAAATGGCAAAGACATTTTTAATTAAATAACTAAACATCTGAAAGATATATTCCTTTTCTAACTAAGACCGAAGCGTAAACAGCCAATCATAAAGATTGTTCTTATAAATTGACAAGGACTTAGATGTGTGTACACCAAATAGCCCAGCAGAAGGCACTGGAACTTTAAACGGTTAGTAATACAAGGAGTCACTTCTGTTTCAAACCAGCTTCTGTGTACACAACATCTCAACCCCACACTTGTTCTAGGATGCATCAGAAATGTGTGTACATATAGGATTAAACAGCAACGCACGAACACATCACGAATAACCACATAAGGAAAATGAGTAACTCGCTGTCTATTGATAAATAGTAGGGCCTTATAACGGCCAATGCAAACTCTTGGGAAATAACTGCGATTTGAACCAGTAATATGGTTGTACGAAAACGTATTAATAATTACAAAAAAGAGTCATTGGAGCTAGCATCAAATTGAAATCAATAAAAAAAGCAAAACTAAATATATTCTCATATATATTTAAACGAATGAATTCAGCAAAAGCCGGAGTGCTAACATTTCGGATGTTCGATTTAGTCATGAATCAAACCGGAACAGAAATGAATGATTACATTTCAAAGGTACATTGCTGTTATTCAACAACAGCCATCTTACATTGGTCGCATTGACAAATTCAAGGTTTAAGACGAATATTTCATTATCAAAATGCGGCCCACTTACCGTAATCACGTTTACGGTCATATCCAGGCGTGGACGAATATTCTTAGACAGCAAGAATTTTAGCACGATCTACAATATATCTGATGAAGTTCCATAATGTTTAATTGTGGAGTAGAACAGTTGACAAGGTTATCAATTATTCAAAATTGTATCGCCTTTTCTTAAAATGGAAAATGTTCTAACTAATAACAATGTGTGATGTTGTTTCGGAGCGATGTCTAGAAATATACAGGATACGAGACACGCGCCAGGCAAGACAGCTTTTCAGTGAACTTTATCATGAATCTTATATCATTCGTTAATTGAAAAAAACATGGTTCATATTCAATAAATGATGATTCACGTTCCTTGGCTGTCCTGGCATTACATATACATTCTGATAATGACTGACATTATATTGCCGGATAATTTTTTTTTCAAAGAAATATTACATATTTAGAATTAAACCTCTTTCTAAACCACATGCGTGTTGGTTTGAAAAAGGACTTGCGTAAGTTGAAAAATCCAAAAGTACAGTGTATTCTCATCCTTTGCGGTGCTGTGGTTTTCACACCTAGTGTGCTTAATGTGTTTTCGAATAATTAATCAAACATGCACAATTATAAATGCAGTAAAATTGACTTTTTATATACATTCTTTTTATACTTTTTTACAAATCTTGGCTTATATTAGTAAATGAGTTCCTTAAGTACAATTTAAACTAACGACATACTCGGTTTTTAATTTAGAAGTAGGAGGATATTTTGAAGTTATTGATTCTTGATCCAAACTCTGTAATTGTTCACCATATATTAGTTTTATGGGAGTTATTGCCCTTTGGTTACTGATTTACTCCTTTCTTAGATATTTCCATATTTATGTATGTCTTTAAGGAATTGACTTCAAATGGCAAGCACATATTGACTAGGTTGAGTAGAAGTGTTGTGCAAAAGAAGCATTGTTCTAAGTATGGTAGATTTAGATTGAAGTCGAACTTTATACATTACTCCATATGTTATGCATTTGATTTTTATTTGAGGTGGATGCTAAATGAATATTCATTGTTTAGCGGCATGAGTTCAAGTCAAAATGATTTTCGATTGGCATGCTCTGTCGTTGGATTCCTTATTATATGGAGGTAGGGGATTTCTTTTATAGTTTGTTTATTTGACGGGATTTCGGCGTTCAGTGTTTGCTATTAATGCGTGATCCCTGAAATTAAAGTCTATAATATTACATTATCGTGAACATTCTTAATCAAATTGAGACTCGCTGTTTTATAGTCTGTAAGTATTTTGTGCCGCCAAAGGGTCCATAGACAGGAAATGTATGTTGTATTAGATCAGCATTATTGGTTTTGGCTTGACTTATATGGAAACCTCCCGCACTTTTATGTACCTTCTTGATCGGCATCTATGATTTATTCAAGCAATAATTACAAGCTTCACATCCACAAATTTGCTTCCAAAACGCATTACTGAGCAATAAATATTGGACAAATTTCCGTACTTGTGTAAACTTTGTCAAAGGTGATGACATATCCATTGTTTATTTCTTTCAACGCAACTGTTCAATCACAATTAACCCACCATGTTCAATTTCAACCAATTGTTAGAGTACACATTTGTCATTGATGACATTAATTGATACGCCAGGGAAAAAATATATTTTCATCTGACCATGTGCTTGCTTTTACACAGTTCGTACAATATTAACACAGCGTGCTAAGTCATGAAGCAATTAAAACACGCTAGAGCAAAAACACAGCTGTTTTGGTTTGATATAAGTTACAAGACTAACAATGTCAAGTTTCCAGTACAATATTTTATTATTTTCCATTTTGGTAATGTTAAAACAAACCGATGCATCTGGAAATACGTTCCTAATACACATTTGCATTTATCTGCAAATTTTAATTTATAAGTTTTTAAATATAAGTGAGGCATATGTATCTTATGTTTCCATTCGTCTATCAATACGAATTGGTACATAGTTATGTGACTACGGCGTAAACATTCATATACATGTTGAGTTCCAAAAATGAAACGAAATGACATCAAAAGTTCATATGCAACTGGTTGTGAATTTATTGCTGCAAAATGTATAGGTTAATATCTTATTCAGGGTCAGAATTCACATAGTATGTGTATTGTAGTTAAATCAGATTGTCTAAAGTGTTTTAATAGTCTAAGTGTTTGACCATAATTGCTCACACATACTTTGATTTAATTGCACAAAAGCCAACCAAGGGTAAATATCATGAAGATCATAGGGGCTAGATTGCTATTCTATGCGAAAGAAGTTTTAAAGGATATGGAGAAAATGTTCAAAATCAACAGTCAGAAATGTGTCAGTTTCACTCGAGGTTGTTTTTGCAGTCCTCTCTATGGACATAAGGACTTACATAGAGTATTATATACAATTACATTCGGGCTGTAGTGCATAATAATGCCTTGTTTAGCATGCTCTGAGCACTGTCATAGCACCTTTGATAGGGGTCATTGGAAGTCGTCGTTTAATAACAGATACTATTTTCCTTTTAACAAAGTTTTACACTTGATTACGATATACATAAATGAGTTAGAATAAATAAACATTGGGAGCAACAGTAGTCTTGTAGGGTTAAAAGATAATAAAAAGACACAAAACGCGTAATCCTTTTGAATTCTTAAATTTCGGTATCATAACGCCCATTACAATCAAAGTGCTGAAATCACTGATGGACTAGGGGTTCATTCAAGGGAATGTTGACAACCACATTCTAAGCATTGAAAAAATCGGCTCACATCACAAGGGGTCACTGTTTAATGGGCTAGCTTAAACTTTAGACTAAAGCTTCTTGCAAGCTGCAAAGGAAATTTGAAAAATCTAGTTAAGTTTGTGTAGAGTGAGGGGGTAGGAGGGGGGGGGGGGCACACATACTTCTTTAATTTGATCAAATCCTTTTATATCAAAGGTCTTTTATTTGCAGTTTCAGAGAAGATTTTCAATTATGTAATTATATACTATAGAAAACCTGTCACCTCTTTTTCAGGGGAGCTTTAAACCACAGGGCCATACTTTGAACAATCTTTGTAAAAGACATCTACAGTGTACACCTATGTCAGACTGCATACACAATGCTATTAGGAAATATTTTTTTTAAAAAGAGAAGAATTATTTTCTCCCTCTTAATTTGTGCTTGGTATTCAATTCATATAACATGTTACCATGATAACTTAGTGCTGTTGATAAATATTAGGCACTGCCTTCTGTCTAATGCTATTCATATTACTGCTGCAAACTTTTGTACATAGCAAAGCAAGTTGAGTAGACTAAGATGAGGTGAATATCGTTTTTAAAGTATGAAATATTGAAATGTGAACTTTGACCATCAAATTTCATAACATGGTGTCAGCAGTTCTTCACACTGCTAGTGAGAATGGAATACCAAACATAATTTTATTCTTTATTATATACCCATCATCAATCACCATGCAATACATATCACAAAATACTTTAACCCATATTCCGCTCTGGTGCAATACGGCCTTATACCACTCTTGTGACGTCACGTCATAACAAGTATGTTGCGCAATATTAAATTGACCTCGTTAAACCAATGAGTGCATCCTTAAAATGAAATTTATTATGCAAAGATGTGGCTTCTAAGTGATCTAATCAGTAATGCATATAATAAAAGGGTTATTAGTACTGCGTTTTGATCCGGATATGGCGGAATGTCATATTTGATTCTGGTAGTTTTTTGTAGATTTTGATTTTACTCGGCTTGTGCCTTGTGAAATCCGAATCTGCAAAAATCAACTTGAGTTAAATAAAACCTCCTGGATCAAAACGCAGGAACAACAAAACCTGTTACTCCGTGGACAGAGCATCTTAAACCGACAGGGCCATTGTAACTTTGAACAATCATTGTAAAAGACAACTACATACAAGATGCTTAAGGAAGTAGTTTGGAAAAATTAAGAATTATTTTCTCCATCTTAATTTGTATGCATTAGATAACTCAATAATTGCAGCAGTTGGCCATTCTTGTATTGTCCTCTGCCACTGTCCTGATAGCTCCCTATCTCAATAGATGCAAAAGGTTGTAGGTTCATGATTCTCCTGGTCCAATGTGTCATACAGAAAAAAGATGTTGAATGTAGAATCAAGAAGCTTTCTTTTCAGGCACTCCAAATTGAGTAGAAGTGTAACATTTGGAGTGCCTAGAAATTGTTGGATTCCAAGGCAACAGGTACCAGGTATTGCAGAACATTTGAGAAACACTTTTCACCCGTCCTTGTAAATCTAAAAAAGCTTTAATTTCGTAAAGTAGTCCATATAACTATATTAAGGTTTCTTAATCAGAGTTTGAATAATTCTGCAAACTAGATGTGCCTTTAATTGCAGCAATTTGAACTCCAACTCATAATGTCAATTAAGAAGGTTAAGCAATACTGCAGTTCCTTGGTGTGGGGATTGCTTTATTTACTTTAATAAACAAACAAGTCTTGCGTTGGAACGAACAATGTATTAACATGCATTTGTCTTGCCCTGACTCCATCCAAGCCTTAAATCTTAGATCAACATGTACTTGGGGCTATGTGTAATATCAATGAGAACTATAAATTATGTTCAATTTAGTGCCACTTATGATATTTCATTCCACATACAAAAACACTAACATGTTCTTTATTTAACATTGCCAAGTTGGTAATTTGAAAAGACAAGAAATTATATCTGGTCAGGGTTTGACATAGTCTTTCTAGACAGCGTTCTTGACTTGTTTTGCAGTTACTTTGAAAATCTTTAAATGCTAAACTGAACAAGACTGGAGCAAAAAACTCACAATACCAAAAGGGTTTTTAAAGACCTACGAGATCATTCTCATATCACCTATACCATTAGTTCTTATCTACAAACTTAAGTCAACATAATAATTAATGTTTTACATAAATATTGCAATGAATAAAACATATCGCAATAAGTGCCAATAACATAGCAATCAATTATGATCACTATAGGCCTAAACATGAGATTTCAACATTTCCTGATAAACAATAAATAATTTTACTTAACAATTTTCTCATTATTTACACAAGCTGAAAAAATGGTCTCTTTTTGAATACTTCACATATTTCATGGCTTTCATCATTCAAACTAACATTTCGCTTGTTATTTCAATATTCAATGATTTTGTAAACATTCATAAATGATGGTTAAATTAACATTCATGCTAATCATGCCTACCAAAAGCACCTGACTGACCAATCAGTATCCAATTTTGGCAGGGCTTTTTGGTGGTTCATTGAAATCAACCATGACCTCCGACAATTTGCACTGATCAACAGTAGTTGTTTCAATTGTTCTTATTTTCATAAACTTAGAAAACAACTGTAGTGTATAAAATTTATTCCTCATCACTGAGAGAAAGTTTAGAAAAATGAACGAAGCAGAGTTACAACTAGTAGGATATCAAATCCTACAAATGTATTCATCATTTTATATAACGGTATTTAGTAAATGTTAAATTTTTGAAAGTTTAAAAGTTTCATTTTTTGTATATCAAAGAACATTTGTGTGTATAATTTTGATGATATTTTGTGATTCATTTAATTTCATTCTTGTTTCATTTAGTGTTCAATCCCAAGCTTTCTTGTTCACATTTAAGTGCAAGAAAAGTCACTTAATAATAATCTGAATAAATTCATTATAATGTAAGGTCACATAAAGGATATATTGTGCTTTTTAAAAATAACATTTTTTCATATATTTAAAATTATGTCAAATGTAGTGCATTGAAATTTTATTATGAGTTTAAAGCTGCACACTCATTTTGACAACTTTTTTCATTTTTTGTCTCGGAACGAGCCAATTTTTGCGAACATCCATGGAAACCAGTTATATAAGACTGCTGACCAAAATTTAGATGGCAGATTTTTATATTAAAGTTTAAAAATTGATGTTTTAAGCATTATTCTTAAACTGTTAGTAACGGATTAAGCAATAAAACATTAATTTTCGAACGGAAATATGACAAACTACGAGCTGATTGTTTGTCAGCAATATGATATCATTGGTTTGAAGATGTTTACGCAAAAATTTGCTCTTTCCAATACGAAAAAAAAGTTGTAAAAACGGTAAATCTGTGAGAGTGCAGCTTTAAACTATGACAGGAATAATTCAAGGGAATGATTTTTTTGTGATTTCTAGCATTAAAAATGTCTGAATCGCATGAAAATTTATAAATTATGTGAGGTATTCTCACATTGGTCACACTTTTTGAACATTTTGCTGTCTTATTTTTGTTTGTCTCAAATTAATACAGCATTGGCTTCATTTGTTGTTTATGAAAGGGACTGTACACCAGATTGGCACCAAAAAAGTTGTTTTTTTCCTGTAACGAATCTAAGGACACTTTTTTAATAAAATATTTTACTCTTTGATATCGTTATTGTAAATAAAATACCAAAAAAAAATTGCAGGGAAGTGTCGTATCCACTATGCTATAAAAACTTACTTTTACTGGGTGGAATTTTCCAGATGTATGCCTTACCCGCTAATATCATGTAATAACATCAACGGCAGCTCACGCATAAGGAATGAATTCTACTCTGTAGACATACCTAGTAATCTTTTTAATGGAAAAACACGAAATAACTGCTGTTAATAAATCATTTGTAAACTATGGGGATCATCAGTTAGTAAGTTTCAATGCATTAATTGTACACATCGATACCAAGTTTATGTAAATTTTCTACAATTTTCTTTGAATTTTTGCTTTTTCAACATTAACTGAGTACAGCCCCTTTAAACTGTACCTTATAATGTCTGTGACTTATCAAATATTTAAAAGTAATGGTCTACAACCAAGATTTGTTTTAATTATCCAGGTTTCAAACTGCATTGTGTATGCGATTGGAAAGGTAATCATGAAAGCTCACTTAGTATAATTTTTACAAATAACATTCACCCTGCAAGGTAGTCATATTTGGATGATACTTAAAGATTTGCACAGTCATTTATGTATACTTGCATTTATTGATAAAGGATACCTTTTTCAAATCTTTGATTTAGATTGCAAAGTATAACTTATGTAAATAAATATATATTTTTAACTTCATCTGAATACACAAGCTAATGCATCAGTCAATTGTAACCATGCCCCCCTCCCCCGGTCCCTGAATAGCGGGGACTTTTACTTTCGGTCCAGCTAACCCCAGCTAAAAACCCCACCCTGCGGAGATAATCTGATGGTAAAGTCCCTACCAAATGCCCCGCACCCAAGGGACATTACGTTTAGCCCGATCCACACTGTATTTTCCGGGAAAACCTGGCACTGCGGGGCCACCTGAAAGGTAAAAACATGGCCCATTTCGCCGGCTATCCCCGGTATACCCCCGGATGTGGAAGCCGTGGTTACAATTGACTGGTGCATAATGATCCATAGTGATCCAATCTCATGCCAAGATGATTTCTGGTCTGACATCGCGAGGTTAGTTGTTCTTAAGCATAAAAAAGCCTGGACAGCATTTGAGAAAGACTGTTGTGAGGTTAAATCTTCATTACTTCACTATTCCACAACATTGGGTGATAAGGGAACTTTATTGAATATTTTGATTTTAATTTTGTTCCCTAAACGCCACAAGTCAACTGATTAATTAATACAAATTCAATTCTATCTCCACAATATTCGGCACTGCATTGTAAAATAAAACTCAAAAGTTACACTTGTTAATTATTTAACCAAATACCTTTCCATCAAATATTTCACAAATTTATATTGATCTATCAACAACAATGAATCACCATACAGTATCTCTGACTGATTTTTGATTTACATTCTTGGCTAGAAAACAAAGAGTGAGCACAAAGATTCTTGAGAAAAAGAACTTGTAAAGTATGCACCAGTCAATTGTAACCAAGCCCCCCCCCCCACCAGGGAATAGGAGGTACCTTGACTTTCGGTCCAGCCAATCCCCGTTGAAATCCCTGCCCTGCGAGAACGAACTGGTGGTAAAATCCCGTGAATAACCCCCCGCACCTTAGGGATCTAAGGTAAGAGCAATTTCCTGATATATTTTGAGGGCAGACAAAACCACCGCAATCACCCGGCATTGCGAGGACACTAGTTATGGCTTCCATAACTTTAATGTTGATATTTATTTTTGACTGGTGCATTTCACAGGGGCAGGTTGTGTTGTTTTGACACACCACGCCCCTGTCCGTTTTGTTGTTGTTTTTTGTTGTTTTGTTTATCAATTTTTAGTCAGAATATGTTGTGGTAACTGTAACATGTGATAATTGGCAAAAAAAAATAATATTTTTTTAAATAATAATATTCTTATTTTATTATCTTTGTAAAGGGTGACGACTTGACCCTGAATTTCCATATATTTGCCGACATGACCCTGTTTAAGAAGCCATAACTTTATCAAAATGTTTGTGTCAAAACAACGCAACCTGCCCCTGTGGTAAGAGAGGAAATCAAAATAGAGCATTCAAGATTGTTTTATCAATGGCGATGGTTTATCACAATGTCATGTACTTACACTGAGAGTGGCTCCAATACTTTTCTATGCACATAGGTAAACAATCATTTTATTCACAGATGCTGTGCACATATTCATACATTTGGCTTCATTTAGAATGAAACTTCATAAATAAGTATGCGCATATTTGATATTTTTTTATCTCCATTTTGCAAAATTGAAATCACATGATTTTCTTTCAAACGAACTTGTATTGCTTGAAAATTTACGTGTCACATTAAATATGCTACCCACAGTAAGATCAAAATAAATCCGTTTGATGGTGGAAATCATTCAATGGCGGCTTTATTGATAAATTTTCATCAGCACCCGGAAGTAGTGATAACATACATGTATGTCTGAATCATTCGGCCGCTCTGATCAGAGTAAATTTTGAGGTCAATAAGAAGACTGGTACCCTGATTTACTTTTCCTCAAAAATATAAAGTTATACAGGTACGCGGCATATGGTTTTTAGTTAACATTAATAGTATTTGAATAATAAATACCAAAAATCTTGTTGTATATAAAAATGTGCTAAGTGCCATGCGATGATTAGTTAAAAAAACTTTGTATCGAAAAGAAAATATCACGGAAACATGCAAATTATGTCGAAAAAAAAAGGGACCGACTTCGGAATACCAACATTGTATGGAAAGGATAACAATACTTTTTTTAAACCAACTTTCCTGGTTGTTTTCTACTTAGACCGCACGCTTTATTCGCTTTACGTATGAATTCACAAGACATTTCGAATGCGCGACGGGCACCGTGGTTAGCTGATACTGATTTATTTTCGGATAAAAGAGAAAGAGGGTACCAGTCTATCAATATAGAGGATTGAACGGAAAAATTTTGATGCGTACTTTTCCAATATGTTCATATTCTTATTGCATATAATCTGACCGTATGCAAGAATATTCATGTAGTTAACCCGAGTAACTCACTCGCTACGTATGCATTTCTTGTGCTCCATTAAAAGAACATACAGTTATCTTGAATTGTTTGGATAACTATTTTTATTGGATGTTTTCATTGTAATCAGTTCTGGAACTACTTTGATTATTCAAATTCGCTAACGGCATTCCAATCGAAATACAGCGTATGAATACATTACGTCAGTGAACCCCCAGATGCGGCTTGAGAATGCAGATAGCGCGTTTATGGCTATGAACTAGGCCACAAGTGCCCTAGTCCAAAAAGCGAGACCACAACTGCATACACTATTAAATTATAAAATGTTGCGTTTACTACATTTGAACCGTTAGCGAACACATGTTCACTCGGGTTTTTATCAAATGTATGAGTTCGCAACCTTTAACTATCCGAACATTTAAAACAAAAAGGCAAAATTAAACATGTAAGCCTGGCATTAATGGCTCCATAATGTGTTTACCTTTTCCATATCTATCTTTCACAGTATATTATCAACTTTATGAACTGTGTTAATAATATTACATGAAACATTATATGATAATGTTACTAAATAAATATGTTTGAATCTTGAACTATTTAAAAAATTATTATAACGTAAGTAAAGAAAACTTGTAATTACATTATCATTAACAAAAGAACATTAAGCAAGCTACTAATGGCGATGAACTCAAGTAAAACATATATGTCAAGGGTAAAATTAACTTTAACTTTAACTTTACTTTTATTCAACTTAACTCAAATGTTATAACATGTTTTTATTCATACACAACAATTAAGAATATGATAATAAATGATTTGCGACTAAATAAGAGGATGAGCTTTAAACAATTATGGCTTTTACCAAATGAAAGGCCTGAATGTTTCCAAAGTTTCTCGATTTGACCAAACAATATTCACACAAAGGCGTTCGGGGTTAGATTGTTACAATATTAGGAATGGATTAAGGTGCCCAACATTTTGACACTATCCATTCAACAATTCCCCTTGTTTTCTGGTAATTGCTTCTATTTTAAAAAGAACTAATTGTCTTTTGTCACCGGGATGTTAATTTGAGTTCCTGTGTTCAACTTTTTCATTCATTAGATTTATCAAATGAAAGTATTTGAAAATGAAGCCGGAAGATGTTAAAATGTTAATTGGGTTGTCTAGCATTTTTATCTTAGGCCTTCCAAACTTCTTGATATTTTAAAAGACCCTTAATGGTTTAAAAATCATTCGTAGTTTAAAATTGTAAGCACTTCAGTTTTTTTTTACAAAGTATCTGTGTTCATCTGATTTTACAATGTTTTATAGTCGATGTGAATTCGAATCCAATTTTCTAGCTTAACTGCATTCATATATTAAACAAAGGTTTGAACGGAATCGAGCGAAAGGCGAACTAGTATGTAGATAAAACAAACACATAGATTGAATGAATAAAAAGCCTTTATTCAAAATGCCATAAAAGTGTCATAAAAGTATTATATACACGTAATTTATTCCGAGAGATCATATCCGGGTGAACAAAACCGCCGCCTAAAGCCACAACACAAAATGCATAAAGAAAATAGAAACTAAACATTGTAAAAGAACTTCAGAGATGGTATATCAGCAGAACAATGATAATTAACAACCATGAGGTAATTACATGGAGAAGACACACATCAAAAATGTTAACCTTAAAATCAGTTACAGGAAGAAAATATAAATGATATGAAATAATAATACTGCATCTATTTTGCCGATGGTGAAAACACGACAGTATATCACATAATCATCATCGCACTGTCGTTTTATCGCTTTTTCGTTACCGTACTGTCGCGTTTTCATCATCGTTTTTTCGAGTTTTCATTTTCGAAAGATCGTGATTTCGCGTTTTCATCATCGTATTATCGAGTATCGCGTTTCAAATCAACAAATTCACAGGCGATGGCACTAGCGGCATTCGTATTGATACGATAATCAAGAGATAAAATTAGGCTGAATAATTACGAATTAATGGTGTAAGAATTTTGTTAAGAAACCGCCCTACGTATTACATACAGTCAATCTGATAGAGATAAATATTCATAATTCATAAAGTGTGAAGAACAGTAATAGTTGTCTTCGCCCGAAACGAATTAATAACGCTCTTAGGAAATGGCAGATGGACAGCCCTGGGATTTTGTCAGTTATAAATACTGATAGTGACATAATTGAGAATTATTATTCAATTATTGGATTTCTCTCGTCATAATATACTGACAGACACGCTACTGAGCAGTACCGGTCACAAGTAGAGAGCGAAATTATATTAATTATAAGTGAGGAAGTCACAAATAAAACGAACGGCCATTTTCATAACTGCGTTATTCTGACAACATATTCATTCCTTATATAATAAAAGAAGACTGTATATCAAAATACGAATATGAATGTAATCGCCAATTATTCATGTCCCATCAGAAAGTTGTTTTAGGAAATAAAACAGTCCCGAAAACAATATGTATGCAATATGTTCTGTTATGGAATGGCATTTAAGTAAAAAATCAATTCATATAAATGAATTATTCTTGTATGTAAATTACATTAATATTATGGTAAATTTATATTCTATCATTACTGCTAACATGCGCATTCATACTATTGTTACGCACATTTAGAGATGTTACTACGTCTTAGTTACAAATAGCTGCCATATATGATATTCATAAAAATGTATTATTCTTGTATGTAAATTACATTGATATTATGGTAAATCTTTGTTCTATCATTACTGCTTACATGTGCATTCATACAAATGTTACGCACATTTAGAGATTTTACTACCTCTTAATTCCAAATTGCTGCCATATATTAGAAACTTGTTAATTTTAGATTTTATCTACAGACTGACAAATGTCTGCTGACTACTGCCTAATAACTGCTTGCGTGAATCTGAACGAATAGTTTATTTATAATTCAAATTAATAAGTTAAGGTTATGCTAAGCGAAAACATCCAGTACTATAACACAGCCAGCAAGCAGAAGACAACAAGCATTTGTATAAATCCGTGACAAAGCTAAATTCATATAAAGCTGGGGACCATTATCTTCGGTTGTTTCCGTGATTCGCAAGGTGCGCACCGGTGTTACCTGAAAAAATACCACGGCAAATTCCTACCGCGAGGAGCGTGTTCCCTCGACGCATTGTGGATTATAAGGTTTGTATGATTATCGTAACCTTTGAAATATTGTCTGGTATTTATATATGTAAACCGTAGATGTATAGTGTTGCTTAATACCGATTCATGGGAGGTTTGAATAAACAGATCTGCCTCAGGTCCGCATGTCGGATTTTGTCACAGGATTTCGTGCTGTTTCACGATTTCTGGCGGACGGAAAACACTGCCAACAAATCGAATATGTAAGCTGTTATTATACACGGAATCGTTTGGCATTTGTGACATTTTGACGTAATTGTTTCCATGTTGTGCATGCTTCCACGGTGAATACTTCTTTTGATTTATTGTCGTTTCGCCACCCTGAGTTTCGTCCCAGTCGATTCGCTGCCCTGACTTTTCGCCACCTGTTCTATTCGCTACCCATATAAGAGAAGGGACATATAGAGAATAACAGGTCAGTGCCTAATATGGACAAGTTTATATGGTAAGGCGTAGGAAGACAGATTTTGGCGAGCTTTAGCGATCCAAAACGTCTTCCGTAGCCGAACCAGATAAACTTGTCCATATTAAGCACTGACCTGTTATTCCATTTATCCTGTCATCATCATAATCTCTTTTCGTCGACGTTTGGCTTATATGTTAAAAGTGTTCTCCTCTTATGTTTATCGAAGTTAAACCCCCACCCACGAATTTTCACTTGAACCGTCGTTGTTTTGCACATCAAAAACATTATCATTCGCTTCCTGAGTTGAGTCCAAAATCGTAAATGCATAGAAAACACGATACATAAGAAAAACAATCTAAGAATGCCGGTTAAACTTTATTCAGCGACGAAATGTAAACCAAAACGCGACATTTGAAATCGATTGTTCGATTCAGTTGACAGTTTGTATGTCTACACCGGTAATAAAAAGTCCGGAATAAAACCGCCGACTTATATATGCGGTACTTAAGAACAGGATAAAACAAAATTGGAAAATACGTAATTTTGCGGTCTTGATAATAGAAATGTAAGCTATCGGCATATTCCATAGGCAAAAAGAGTTCATGTGTTAAAGTAGTCCCCATATTTCAAATGTGTTACTTATTTAACTTTCGGATTGAGGATGCTACAACTGAAACAGTTGCAGATGTATTTAATGAAACCATTTCACTGTTGGAGGAGACTGGCTACAGTGAGTTGCTGACTGCAGAGAAGAAGCAACATGCTGTATCTGCTCTGAAGGGCCACTTTCTTCTATACCGTGTTATGGCTTCAATAAATCAGTTAAAAGAAGGTGATTATAAATATATTCTAAAACAAAATTAAGTCTCTGCTCCATGATTTTTATCTCACCTGAGCCAGAGGTTCATGGTGAGCTATTGTGACCGGTCTTTGTCCGTCGTCCGTCCATCATCATTTTGCTTCAAACGAAATCTTTTCCTAAACACCTAGGCCAATTTTGATAAAACTTTACAGCGATGTTCCTTGGGTGAGCCCCTTTCAAAGTTTCAAACTGTTGTTGCCTTGGCAACAGAAAGGAAAAACTCTAAAATTCTTTTGTTAAAAACAACTGGCCAGATTTCAAATTAAATTTGTCATAGTTGTTCCTTTGGCGAGGCTTTACCAATATTTTTTAAATTATTAGGATCCGTAAAAAAAACATGGCTCCTAACCTCTCCCCGAATCTTCTTGTTCTTTTAATAGGTTAAGAGAAACATTCAAGTTTCATGGTTTTCAGAAACAGTTCTCAGGTGAGCGCACCAGGGCCATCATGGCCCTCTTGTTACACAACTGACAAGGAAGAAGTTTGCAATGTTTGTAGTCAGCTCCATAGTGTTTTACGACAATAACTTTCATATACAAAGATGCCGAGTTTGACTTTATTTTTGGGGTAAAAAACATGATTTTTGAGAATTGGAAATTCCAAAAATGTAATATTCACCATTTTTTAGCTCTACTGGCCAAAGGCCAAAGAGCTTATGTCGTGACGCGTTGTCCGTGCGTCCGTGAATCCGTAAACAAATGTTTGTTTATTCTCTAGTCTTTATTTTTGATTGTATCTTGATCAAACTTATACAGTAGTTAGATATCCATGAGAGCTCGCTTCCTTTCGATAATCAGCCAGATCCGCCCATGCATGACTGGATTATGGCCCTTGAATTAGTCAAAATTGGGCGTCAGTTAACAATTGTTTGTTTATGCTCTAAAGTCTTCATTTTTGATCGTATCTTGATCAAACTTATACAGTAGTTAGATATCCACGAGAGCTCGGTTCCTTTCGAAACCGCCTATGCATGACTGGATTATCTTCCTTGAATTAGTCAAAATTGCTATAATTGGCTTGTTTACGCCATTAAGTTCTTATTTATTTTAAGATCTTCACCAAACTTACACAGTAGTTAGATATTCATGAGAGCTTGGGTCCTTTCGAAAATCAGCCAGATGAACCCATGCGCGACTGGATTATCTCCCTTGAAATTGTCAAATTTCGCTATAATTCAGCTTGTTTATGTGATAAAGTCTCCATATTTTTTCGGATCTTCACCAAACTTATAAAGTAATTAGATATCTATGAGAGCTTGGTTCCTTTCGAAAATCAGCCAGATGAACCATTGCGCGACTGGATTATCTTCCTTGAAATTGTCAAATTTTGCTATAATTCAGTTTGTTTGTGTGATAAAGTCTCCATTTCTTTTCGGATCTTAAACCAAACTATTACAGTAATCAGATTTCCATGAGAGCTTGGTTCCTTTCGAAAATCATCATGATGAACCCATGCACGACTGGATTATCTCCCTTGAAATTGTCAAATATTGCTATAATTCAGCTTGTTTATGTGATAAAGTCTCTGTTTGTTTTCGGATCTTCACCAAACTTATAAAGTATTTAAGATATTCATGAGAGCTTGGTTCCTTATGAAAATCAGCCTTATCTGCCCATGCATGACTGGATTATGGTCCTTGAAATTGTTAAAATTGCTATATTGCAGCTTGGGAACATAAGTCTCCATTTATTCATCTTCCTTTTGTTGTTCATACATACATGCTTTGATTTGAAAATGATCAAACTATCAAAGCCAGTAGAGCACAGGCCCCTTATGGGCCTCTTGTTTTTAGTTTAGTTTAATTTCTGGTTTTGGAGTCGGTCAAACATTGGAAAAAATAAAAATGAAATGATTTTTTTTTTTTTGGGGGGGGGGTGGACTTGTATTTTTTTTCTGGCTTTGGGGTCAAACATTTTTATTTTATTTATTTTTCTTGGACTTTTGTCATATTTTTTCTTTATTTTAATTTGTTCGATTTTGTAATTTCAAACATTTTGAAAAAAGTTGCATTGATTGGCAAAGCATATGACAACGAGACATTTAATTACTTGGATACTAAGCAGACAAGCGCCAGGCACCCGCAGGCGGTGCTCTTGTTTTGACTGTTATAAATTAGTTCCTACTGTGACAATAACTTCAATTTAATTTATCCTAACATCGTAATTTCACCACGAGTCTGAAACACTGGAATTGTGAAGCAGAAATTAAGTAGTTCTTTTATAAAGCATTTCCGTTTTGTGTAGGTCTGAAGCTCCATGGCATTCTGGAACTCCTACAACAACATACTAAAGAGGCCAACAGTTACTTGAGTGAAGATTGCAACCCCACAGCACATGCGTTGGGTCTTTTTTTATACCAGAATTCTCCACAGATGCTGACCAAAAAGCTACAGAAGAGATGATGATATACCATTGGAATAAATTTCTGAAGAAAATAGAAAGTAAGTATAAATGTATGTTGCAAGATCATGAAAATTGGTCCTTTAACTTTTTATATGGCCGACACCATTGACCTGGTTCAAGCCAAGTCAGAAATCGATTTACAGCTAGCAGTCCAGCTTCCTCTGTCAAATCTTTGAATAGAAAATATTAATCATAGAAGGTATCAATTTAGGTAAAGAAGTCGAAATTGTTCAAACTCAGTTCACATTAACTCGGGGCAATGATTCCATTCAAAATTCTATTTCCATATGACTGTGTCATGTCAAAAAGTACTGAAATTATCCAACTGAGACTTTTCCTGGAGATAAAAAACAACATATTGGCCAGACATACAAGAATAAGACGGAAGAAGTGAGATGGCCGTGTTATAAGCGGACCGCCTTACAAACAAGTAGATACATTAAATATTAAACAACATTTAAAATCACCTAAAAACGTTGACATGATTCTTCCTTAAATTCAAATTACAACTTTAAAAATACTAGTCTCTTGAAGCATATTGTATAAAATTTGATATATATTGCTACTTGTATCATATTGCAACACTAATAATTATTGCATTAGTCATTCACGTCGGTCATCAATTAAAGTATATCCCTAATTTATTTTCAGAGAGTAAAATAATAACGCCATGGTTAGATGTGAATGATGGAAACCAGCCCGACGTGACTCTCAACATGGGCCACGTGTTGCAGTCACTCCTCGGATGCACTAGACTACCTGTCAATTTGAGTTTTGGAACAATTCAATTTGACCACATTTCGAGACACCTACCAAAAGTAAACACCTGTGCTCCATCGATTTTGTTTACAAAGACAAAAGAACTGGAAAATTATGAAACATTTGAAGAAATTTTGCTGTATATCATTGTTGGATCTTACGGGTTTGGGACAGCATAACAATATTCACATGAAGTTATATAGTGACACCTTTAGTTTTACTTATCCAAAACCATAAAAACTTTTTGCTGTGCAAATTTTGTTACTTGACAAGTTACTATCAAGCAGAGACATTTCAAAATTACTTGGCACGTTTTGAACAATCAAAAACTAGAAATATAAAACATTGTGAATAACTTAAGTGTATTGTTGATTAATGTGTTGACACTCCTTCCACTAATGTTCTACACTTTATTGAGTTTAAAATTCATTGAATGTAAGAAAATAACAATAGATCAATCTGTTTATCAAAGATCGGATACAATTGGCAAATAGTGTAGACCCAGATCATATGGCTCAGGTAAAATAATGTTTTTAAACAGTTGTACAGGTACATCCACTGACAATCAATATTTTGTAATGACATCCAATGTTTAATAAACATGAATGCAACTCTAGATACTATTTTGGTACATACAATTACATTGCCTTGCATATGGCTTCCTGAAAAAATTATCCACTGAGAGGACCCTTTGGTGAAATTAAAAATAATCGATAGTTTTACTTTCACTATCGATTGTCTTTGATGTGGGCATTTGCGATCAACTATCGATTATAACCGATCATCGGGACAACACTAGATCAGACAACTTCAGTGCACAAGGAGGTAGCATAGGAGCTTCCTAAGCTTCACCAAAACATCACAAGGATGATAATTCAATAACTTTAAAACATTTATAGACTGTAAACCTGTAATTGTCAAACCTCTGATTAGTGCATGTATACTAGATCCTAATAGGCTGAAAATTAATAACTTAAGCAATTGTTGTACAATGTCAGTAAAGCAGGTTCTTCTGGAGACTGGCTCTTTTGTAGTTGTTTTATGAATCACCCTGTAAGTCTGTGATATGTGTACAAATGTCCATGAAAGTCTGAACTTCATATGGTGTGTCAACATGCTGTTCGGCCATTTCTCTTATTTCCTTGAATGCTTCTAGTTCTAGCTGAAGCAGAGTAGGTACCTCAATATCACTTTCTTCACATACTGGCTCTGGGCAATTAAAATCGACTCCATAAAACATCAAGTCCTGAAATGATATTACATAATGACTATATACTATTAAATTACTATACTCAACAAAAGGAGATTGACAAAGAGTGGTGTTGTAAGGGGTTTGAAAACTATAGACGATAAAAAAGATTCCTTGCTGTAGCTTTGAAACATTTAATTGCTTCATAATAAATGTCTTCAAATGTAATATTTTAAGAAAAAAAACTTCAAACTTACAACCAAATGTGCCATGTGCTAAACTGACATGTGGTTATTTAGAGAAAGACAAAATTAAAGGAGAAGCACAAAGCATATAAGGTACAAGACAGAGTTGACAGTCCAATAAGGGATTTCAAACCTATCTGCAACAGGACAGCAGTTCGATATTTCTAGTCTCCTCTGAATCAGGTGCCAACCACAAGGACATAATTTAATGGATCTTTGTACAAGAAAACCTTAAAGAACACCATATGAGGCTACAATCCAAATATCTAAGCTCTATGTATTTTCATGGATCGGGAGGATGTTGGTTCAAACCCCAGCCGCGACAAACTTATTGTGAAACACTACACATATGCCCCCAGTTCCACATTAACCAATATATATTTGACCTTTGACCTTTATAATGACCTTGACCTTCTCATATGACCATTCAAATTGTACAGCTGGTAAACATAAATATCAAGTTTGAAGTCTTTATCTGTACTAGTTCAAAAGATATTGCCAAATCAATATGTTTGACAGTTGACCTTAATGAATGACCTTGAACTTCTCATATGACAATTCAGAATTTGCAGCTCCTTAAGCTAAACATAAATATCAATATCTGTACTAGTTCAAAAGATGTTCCAACAGTTACTTTGACAAATATATTTGACCTTGAATAATGACATTGACCTTTATATGTAACCAATCAAAATGTGCAGCTTAATGAGATCCATATGCATGCTTATTATGAAGTCTCTATCTGTACTAGTTCAAAAGTAAAGGCCAATGCTAAAATTGGTAATTTTACCTTTAAATATTTGAACAATGACCTTGAAATTGACATGTTTGCACTCAAAATGAAAAACATATGCATGACACATATTAAGTCTCTACCTGTATTATTTCAAATGTTATGGCCAATGTTAAAGTTGGACACAAACAAAACAACCAACACACAGACAGGGCAAAAGCAATATGCCCACAGATATCGATCTGGGGGCACAAAAATTAAAATCAGCAGCTAAAGCTCTGCAATGAAAGATTAGTACTGTGGCTGGTAGAACGAGTGTCGGCTTAAATCTTGCCATGTGCCTTCTGCAGGAATGTTCCAGTGAGGCAGCACTTGTCTCATGCAGACACTGTCTGCAACTACATTTATGTTGGTTGGACATAAAATGCACTAAAACACTTTACCATTCCAGAAGATTTTTTATTGTTTTTTTCTTATCAAAGGCTTATGAAAAACTATTGGCCCAAGGGCAATAATTAAAAGATTATATTAAAGGACCACTAGACAATTAGTCATCTAACCACTGTTTGATCCAGTTTTACTCATTTACTCCTCAATGCAACTAAAGGCTGTATTATGAAACATTTCTCGAGCCTTCCATGACTTTACTTTACCTCAAGATACAGTCCTTAACCGCAATTCTGTCATGTAAACATAAACAATACCCAACACAAAACTTCTAGGTCTCGCATATTAATAGGCACACTTTTATCGGTATCTTACTGTATCTTGAGGTAAGGTTGAGTCGAGGAACATTTTAGAATATACCAATTAATGCATATCACTCATGGTGAGGTGTTAAGTGATTGACATCAGGCGCAATGGCTGTCTCAAATCGCCATGGAAAAATTTGATGTCTATGTTGGAACTTAACTGACCTACTATTGCAGGGGCAATTCAAATTTTAACACCTAATATTAAGATACTTCCCAAAATTATGTATTTAAGGGTATATACTAACTTCTTGTGAAGGATGATCATCACTGTCTTCTATTTGTCCCATTATCCATAACTGCATAGGTGTCATGTTGCGTTCAGTTCGAAGGGGACGCCTGGAGACAGCATGAACAAAACGCTCAACAGAGGTCTGTATCCTGTTCAGGTACACAATGTGAAGGGCAAGCAGGTGAACTTCATTGTCAACATTTAATATTCCCTCCTGCTCCATATAACGAAAGAGTTCGTAGTAAGTTTTGTACATCCATCCCACAATTCTCTCCAAAAGCGTTCTATCCTATAAAAGATAGTTAAGAAGTAGTTCAACTAAATGCCTGTTGGCAATATGTTGAGCCTGTTGGCAGGGAAGTAAAATTGACATAATTTGTACACAGTCATATCTAAACACATACAAAAGTTGTCAGAGAAGTGACACAAATCCACACAGCATTGGTCTTGAATGCAGCAGTCTCCACAGGGTGAACATCTGTACCAAGTTACATGTATTTAAAAATCCTATAATGAATGACAAAGTGTAACAGCCGGCGGCATTTTACCCACACTCGACCTTTGACCTCTTAAGTGTAATATTGACATCTTAGCTAGGGCACAGGTTTTGTATATGACAAGCTGTCTCCAAATGGTTAACATCTGTACAGTTTTTAGATCTACTGGCCTTTCCAGAGTGCTTATGTCGTCACGTGGTGTCTGTTGTGCATCCGTAAACAATTGTTTTTTTACGCTCTGAAGTCTTTTATTATGATCTAATTTCAATCAAACTGATACAGCAGTTAGATATCCATAAAAGCTTGGTTTCTTTTGAAAATCAGCAGATCTGCCCATGCATGACTGGATTATGGCCCTTGAATTAGTCAAAAATACTACAAAACAGCTTGTTTATGCACTAAATTCTACATTTCTTTTCTGATCTTGACCAAACTTATACAGTAGATAAATATGCATATGAAATCAGTTCCTTTTGAAAACCATCCAGATTCGCTTATGAACAACTGGATTTTCTCCCTTGAACTTGTCGAAATTGCTATAAAACAGCTTGTTTACGCCATTAAATTAAGCCTTCATTTCAAATCTGATCTTCACCAAACTTATATAGAAGTTAGATTTGCAAATGAGTTCAGTTGCTTTCGAAAACCATCCAGATTGGCTTATGAATGACTGGATTATCTCCCTTAAAATTGTTGAAATTGCTTTAAAACAGCTTGTTTATGCAAAATCAGATCTTCACCAAACTTGTACAGTTATTAGATATCTATGAAAAGGACAAAACGAACAAAGACAGTAGAGCACAGGCCCTCATTGGCCTCTTGTTTTAATATCCCATCATCAATAGCTAACAGACGTGACCTTGACGTTCAACAGGTCAAGCCCAAAATCCCATTATGTACAATAAGACATTGATATTGATCATTCCTTACAGCTGAAGAGTACCTCAGCCATGATAAATGTCTATGTCACACACAAGAATGTCAAGGAGACAATATGTAAAAACTAAAGCTATATCAAGAAGAAAGGGTATTTTGCATCCATTTGCATACATTTGTAGCTTGTAACACGTTCCATCAATCACACAATAGCCAGATTACTTATTCATTTTTGAGTCTAAATTGTTGGATTCATAAAAAAGCCAAACTGTCAAACTGGGCACTTTTACATGACATTATGCATAGAACATGTGAATGTTATGATCGAGAAACGGCAAGTTACCCTTTAATAAATAAATTAATCTTCAACAGCAGAAATAATTTGACCTCGAAGCCTTGAAAAGTTAACAAATAGAACCCAAGATAAGCCCGTGTATCTTAACCGTTTCTCAATTTGTTTTGGTACAGTTTCTCAACTGACCAGTCACTAGAATGGTATTTTCAAGACGATTCGAATAAATGATCACAATACATGCATAGGGTTTGGTTAGGAAAAACTGATTTAGCTTGTTCAATACGCACCTGATCACGGGCCTTGAAAACAAAACAAAACATCATTTTCCAAACACGATAATAATGCCTTTGAAGTTTAATTCATTTATCTAAGGATAACTAACCCTTCCGTGATCATAACACTTACATGTTCTAAGCATAATGTCACGTAAAAATGTTCAATTTGGTAATTTTGCATTTTTTTTATGAATACGACTACATGTATTTTGACTCAAAAATGAAAAAAGCGAGCTGGCTATTGTGACTCCTTAATGCTTTGAAATAAACATTTGTGTGTGTTCTCACTGCTGAGGTACCCTGAACCTTAACTTTTAAGAAATTTGGTAGGGTTTTTCAATGTACAATGTATATTTACCTCATACGACGTGTATATAATATGTGTTGTTTTGTTATCGTCGTTGTTCATCGTATTATCTGGGGCTGTAGGAATCGGGTAATGTTTATCCATGCACCGTCTCGTCACGGAAAATCCCGAAGTTATGAAGATGCTTGACAGAGTGACCTCCCGTTTATAGCAATTTGCGCTAGAATTTTGTTTTTTTTATTACTGGTTCCCTTCCATATCTCGAATAACACAATGCACAATGCTTTGTGCGTTATGAGTGCTTATATTGCAAAAATCAGAACATTGAATTTGTGTATTTCTAATTGATATAAGGTAGAAGTGCAATTTTAACTTTAGAATCTACATGTTGAAGGAAAGTTTGATTATGCTGCATGCAGAAGTAATGAAGCAACACAATGAACTCGCTCAAATACATGCACGAATAAGACGGTTATTATTTACACGCAATAGCATGCATAAACATCTTGGTAATAATAATAGAATGTCGATTTACCATTTGAGACTATGCAGTTGTCACCAGTATGAATACACATGTCACTAGTATGAATACACATGTTAGCAGTCATGATAGAATACAAATTTACCATAATATTAATGTAATTTACATACAAGAAGAATGCATGTACATGAATTGATTTTTTACTTAAATACCTTTCCATATTCTGTGACAAAAGGATATCATGTAACAAGTTGTGGGCATAGCCACTGTTTAACGTCTCGAGACTGTTTAGTATAGCTAGTCTTAGAATTTGTTTGAACAACTATAAATGAAGTTAAATTGTATATCGTGATAATTAAGGACGCTCTGAACAAGAGTTTATGATTTAATTGGATAACATGTCGTATCTATTATAAACTACTCTATTAATAGCTGAGAATGTATTGAATATATATATATTGGTTCTATCTTGAGCCCTGACTTTGCGCGAAGTTGTATAATATTATGGTCAAGGTCATGCCGTGGTTCGTAGTTACTTTCCAAGTGTACAATGTTGAAAAACAATGTCCAATGTTTTTCTATAGTTTTACTGTTTATAGTATCCACATATAACGATAGTACCAGTACCATGCAATACAGTTGAATCTACACATCACTGAAATATAACAAACAATACATTAAGCAAAATGCAACAACACATTTAGTTATCACATAATATTTTAGAGAATATGCTATCAAGTGCCTATTGACCCGTATTAAGAAACGATTATATTAAATGTGATTACTGATACTCAAAAGAGTCACGTCCGTGATGTCTTTGCAACTGGTATTTGTACTGTCAATGGTTTCATGCAAGGGCGTGGTATGAAAACACTGACGATGTTTATCATACACCCTCAGATTATTACATCGTATTAATTATACATCACCTACTAGACTCTGCAATGACAAAACAATCCGGCGAATGGCCTGGTTTTCATAATTAACTGTGATCAATAATGATTCACTATTTTACTTGAAGCTAATTTCGATTCGAAAACGCCGGATTTTTCAGATGATTTGGAAGGATTACTATAATATAATTAGTATTTCTTTGTTTTATTTGCCATTACAGTCTTTCTTTAAGTTGGATAAATCAAGAATATTTTGGATCAGACATGCCACCTTATTTCTACATGAAATTTCATGATTTCTAATATGAATCAACTTGTATATCTCCGTCACTATAATTTGTGTCTTTGTCACTATAATTGCTGGTATCGTCACTATGATTACTGGCTTTATAACTGTATTATATGTCTTCGTCACTATATTTATTGTCTTCGTTACATTATTTTATGTGTTCATCACTATAAGTGTCGTCTTCGTTACTATTACTGTTGTCTTCTCCATTATATTTTATGTCTTCGTCACTATAAGTGTTGTCTTCGTCACAATACTTGCTGGCTTCGTCACTATAATTGTTGTCTTCATCACTATATTTTATGTCTTCGTCACTATAATTGTTGTCTTCATCACTATATTTTATGTCTTCGTCACTATAATTGTTGTCTTCGTCACTTGAATTGTAGTCTTCATCACTATAATTTATGTCTTCGTCACTATATTTTATGCCTTCGTCACCACACTTGTAGCACATGATAATGAGTTATCCAAATGTGTATGTTTGATGGTAAAATACAAATGTTTTTTCCTTTTTCGCTAGACAATACAGTGAGTATGAGAAGTTCCTCGAGGTGTTTGTCAACTTGACTGATATTAAGCGCTCTTGATGGAAAGTGTCATTCGTTAAATATGTGTAAGATTATTAAGGAAACGTGGTTTAGTATAAGTTTTGAATTTTCTGAATATTTATGTTGAGCTGAACACTGTTCTACGTACAACCTAATATGTATCAGTGTATTTCGTGGATAAACTACTCTTGTGCCATCGATGCAGACAGCAAGAAAAATACTGAACATCTGCGTAGACATTTAGAAGGAATTTAGAATCCAAGATGAATTATAACTTCAATTAACAAGAAATTAAAAAAGAAACAAAATACTCATTAGACAAGCTAGCATCAATATAATCGTGACAGATTCCATTTTGCGAATTTAATTACTGATACAAATAATACAGTTTTTAAATTACCTTTGTGTGTTTTGAATAGCAAGTTGTCTACCGGTATTGAAATAAATTAGGCAGGACTTCCCTAACATAATACTTGTAACCTTTTACACTCTGCTTGTTTAAAGCCGACGGAGGTTTCTGAACAATTAACGATTTTTCCATTTCTTGGTTAATAACATTAAAATTATGATTGAGACGTAAGAAATCAGATTAATATTAATAACTTAAGCATCTTATAGCAAACGGAATAACTCGGTTTCTTCCTGGCCGATTATTGCGAGTTTTCGTATGACTGTACTTTTATCAAATATCGGGCCATAACCATAAATCACGATTAAAGCCATGCAGGCGTGTTTAATTGATCAAAACAACAGGAATTTTAATACCATCTTGTGTATATCCTAATGTCTTTAACTGAGATTTGTACCAGTTCACAAAATAATTTAGTCGTGATTTAAAGTCATGTCCAGCTGGCGGGTTAGATTGAACAAAACAAATGAAATTTTAAGACCATCTTGTGTATATCCTAATGTCTTAAAGGTTAAACTGGGAAATTTACCAGTTCACAAAATAATGAAGTCGTGATTTAATGTTTTATCCAGCAGGCGTGTTTGATTGATCAAAACAACTAGAATTTTAATACCATCTAAAGTATACTTAAATGTATTAAATGTTGAACTGAGAAATTGACCTGTTTAAACAGTAATAAAGTGTTTAAAATTTATAGGTTGTCCTTTAAAGGATACAACATTGTTTTATGTTTTTTTTTGTCATGAAGCCAATCAAGCTCTCTAAAAAAATATTTGTGAAAAAATGTGTCAAATATTTAATGAAAAAGTCCGGATAAATATTTGATCTAGATAATGTTTGTCCTCTGGAATTTGACTTACAAAATCTTATCTTTGTAAACGATTTTCTACTGCAAATGCAGAGACAACATGATTTCTTAGCAATTTTTTTTCAAGCTTTGTATTACATGTTGGTATATAATCTCATATTGTAGTGTTCGAAATTTGCTGTGTTTTTAAAACTTGGTTTCTAATGTTAAGTATGCTTGATTGGTCTTTTACAGCCCTCTCGTCTTTTCCCTAACGAGAATGCCGCTGATAAGGATCCGAATTCAACTCGTCCTAGACACTAATATGACTACAAATGTGACTATCGACGTCCAATTACATAGTTGTGGCAATTTATATTTAATTGTGCGTATTTGACATTCCACATTCTGGCTTGCCGTGCATCCCATTTAAATTCTGTTTTGTGATGACAAGATGACAATCGGAATTTCAAACATCATGAAATCGTAGCTCAAATCCGGTCGATAATTCAACTGATCGACATTAATCGGATGGTTTATCATTTATCAATACGCTTAAAAATTAAATTGAATGCAATAACATGATTTCTTGTTTGATCGAGTTGACAAACAATTTAAAATAACAGTTATACAGCCATACACAGAAAATAAGATAATGACCATTGACAATTTTAACAACCGAAACCAGATTTAAAAAAAAATCATCAGAAACACATAAACAATTGGCAAGTGAATTGATCTATCCACACAATAGGTCCCCAAATATGCTGCCTTGAAACCTTCAATAAATCATTATCACAATAATCTTAAATGTTATTTTTTTACCAAAGACGCCATTTTTGATAAATTGATGTTTAAAATTCATTTTTCAATCACAGCCATATTCTTTGAATACGTCCTATAGATCTAAAACAAGAGAAGGTTTAAAAGCTTATTTCATATTGCTACTGTTGACTTTCTCTAAAAGTGTACTCTATGCAATGCAATGGAATTAAATTTATGTATAATGCAGCAAATAAAACCAACAACACTCCATCCACTTTGCTGATTTCAGTCTCTTATGTAGTACCCGACCTTTATAACCGCAAAGACTACTAATTTTTAAAAAATCACATAAGCCGTACCGGTAAATCTCAAAGTGCTCTTTGAAACAATTTCTGCCGCTGTAACACACAATATAAGCGACAGAATGATTGTTTCAAACAGAAAAAAAGATTGTATATTGTACAATTGAACACATCGTTTGTCTCATGCACATGTATGTAGGATTTCATTAACAGTGCAGTTGTTTAATTACTTGGCCTTTGGGGTTCAACTGCTTTATTACCTGTGTAAATCCTGATCCTAGAATAATAAACGGTGATGAATTTGCATTTTCTCGAAATAATTCCTTCAGAATTTTGTATAGTTTCTTAGTATATTCTTGATCGGTGGGGAGAAAATGCATATTATGGTAGATAGACATTATTAGTTTTGGCTCGACTTATATGGATACCTCCCGCACGTTTATGTACCTTTTTCAGCTGTTTTGTTTATGATTTATTCAAGCAATTATTTGAAGCTTTACCATCACCCAATATGTTACAAAAACGGATAACTGGACTTAAAACATGGCAAACCATATTGTTCACAGCGTCGAGGCAAATCACACAGCCACTGTTCGTATATATAAAAACAACAGAACAATGTACTGGAGAACATTGTCACTGGCGACATTAATATAAGCCATGGACAAGATTTGTCTTCTTCTGACCATCTTTCTTGGTGATAACACATTTTGAGTAAAATCAACAACGCACTATGCTAAGGCCTAATGTATAAGTGCATTCTAGAACAAAGGTTTAAGTTCGCAAGCAATAAGTTAAACATAACTAAAACATTAAAACTGCAGTCTTGGTTCGACAGAAACAGTGCATGAGTAGTAATGCCATGTTTGATACTTCTACCTCTAGCTTCAAAGGTAGTTCTGTTTTCCAGTCAGTTTTATATATTCAATATAAATAATACAATATACATTAAGTATATGCAAACAGTGAAGCATCTGTATAGACTCTTGTTCTTAAAAAGCTCTTAGACAGTATTCATCTGCAATATTTTGATTTTCATAGTTAACAAAGTATTTCATGGCTTTATAGGATATATAATCGTTTCTCGAATGTTCGTACCTAACTTGAGTGGACATGTATAACTTCAACAAGTACATTACATTTATGGCGTCAGATTTCACAGTATGTTTTAGTCGAACAGCTTAACCTGTTGTTTGTACTAATTTTATTCGAAATAATCCAATTATTTTAAGCTGTTGAAGTAATATCTATAATCTATTAAAGCCAAGTAACGCTAAAGGGTAAACTTCAGTAAATAGGACGTGATTATTTTCCCTGTGGAAAACATCAATGGAACACCTAATTAATTTCTTCTATCTCCGCTCATTCTCAATTAAGGGTGATTAACGTATCAAATATTTCTTTGAACCTGATAAACAACTTACAAAAACTATATGCACTATTTATATGCTTACGTTATGCAAAACATATTGAATATTTTATTATCAACAATATACTAAATAGGATGTTTACCAGAAATGCGAAATATTAAAAATAAATATGAAAAAGTACTATAATCTTTAATTTATTAATTTGTTTAAGATTTAGATAACGTATAAAATTAAATGTGTTATTTTAAATAAAAAACGTCTTTGAAAACCATTTTGAAATTGAGGTAGTAATTTACTAGATTGTCTAAGAGTAGTTAGATTTTTACATACAAGTATAACCATTTAGGGCAATAACATATAATACAATTCAGAGAAAAAATCTAAAAATAAATTAATCTAAATCAAATAAGAAACGTTTCTAGTTCGTTAGTATATAATACATGCCAATGCTACGTTTCAGTACGCCTCGTGCTGAAGTTTACGATTTAAGTCCCATTAATATATGGCTTCTACATTAATGACCATAACGGCCCTGTCGATGGTCATTATGTATTTCCTAATAGTGTCATTAAATTATCTTGGATCTGGAGGCAGTGAGAATAAAATATTTTGCCCGTAGTAAGCATTGTTAAAAAACTTTAACAGTGCTTATTTCATTTTTCGTAATAGTCGTAACAAAATCCGACTTAATTACGGAAAGATAACGATGTACATGCAGTTTTAGAGTACATAGAGGTTCACTAACCGTAAATCATGTGTTGTTGGCATGAACCATACATATAGGTATCATTTAAACATATTGCAGCGTCGAGTAGCGACATATGCTTATTTGAATATGATTTACAATTTATTTCAAAAATAGTATGTGATATAAAACACAGTTGTTCATAGTACATTATTATGATTTCCATGGTGAAAATGGTTTGTAAAAACCAAGAATGCTAATTTTAAGAAGAGTAATTCAGTGAGAGATGATCTCATTAGCAAAACAACGCCAGTGCTTTAGCTCAAATGGAATTCAAGCCGATTACTGATGGCAATGAACTCAGATAGTATAAACGTTAACATATTTGTTAAACTCAAGAACTATAAGCCTTATGGGGATAAGGTTACTAAAGTAATTTAATATAAATTTTTCCAAGACATCTCTTTATCAAAAGCTAATTATGTTTTAACTTTGAGATCTTTTCCTCAATGAAAACAGAAAATCGTTATTTAAATGATTGTGTTTTACTTACAGTTAAGCTTTTTTCAGTATTTTTTTCATTTAAATCCCACACTATAATTGGAATTTTAATGGAAATAATAACTTGATACAATAATATTATGACTATCAATATTAATTTCATTTTGTTTAAAGTGTTGATTATTTTTCATAGTGAATTCATGACTCACTGGCTGCAACTGTTATAATGGCTGTTGCCAATACTTCAAAGCATATGTGGGGACAGCGACAATCTTTTTAAAAAAAGTTAATTATACGAGCAGGTTTGTTAAATTAATATTGACAGCCTTTAGTCGGAATTTGTTAAGAAGAATTTAACTGAAAAAGTTACACACAAGATGACGAACCGAACAAGCTGACGATTTCACCGACGAAAACAAAACACAAATTGAACGTTTTAATTCAGGATTTGTGAAAAGAACGTCGATCAGGAATCCTCACTTACTCAAACGAGGTTGACTGATATTCGCGAGGAACAAAAAGGTCAAGTCATCGTTTGGTGCATACACTTCAGATATATATACATTCTCAAATAAAAGCCGTCAGAGTGGTCCAGATTTACCAAACATAAAAACAACAACAGGGCCATGCTTGCCCTAAATCGTTCGCCTGAGTGAAAGTTTTTAACTTTTCTCTTTAATGAGAATTAATGAGTTTATTGGTTTATAGAAATGCAACTAGGGATTAAACTATGATCGAGAATTGTCAAAGTTGTAGTTGTTAAGGTCAACCAAACCGTGACATTGATATGTATTTACAAAACTGTACACATGGTCCCCATTTCATTGCTGTTCCTACAAAAAGAAAGTAGATCAAACGATCACAGTATAGCACATCCGATGGTAACATTAATATTTGATTGCAGAACTGCACACATGGTCTAGATTTCATCGATGTAGATGTAGAAATAAGAAAATAGTTCAAAATTTCACGGCCAATGTCATTTAAGAACAACATTAATATTTGTTTTCAAAACTGTACGTATCGTCCAAATTGTATTGCTGTAGCTTAAAAAATCGAAAAGGAAGAAAGTTATTAAACACCATTATCAGATGAAGTCCAACCTGTTTACCTCTCCATATCGGGAACAATGTTAATGTGTGAAGAAAAACAATTATTTATGTTATGCCTACAGATGGACAAATCATCATCATTCTTTGCAGTGCCCTGTTCAACACTTATGTTTCAAAGACACTCAGTTGAAATACAAAAGTCTTGTTTTCTGTTCTAAATCTATAAGATTTGTTGAATTTCAGCCATGTTCAGCCATTTCAGGTCTGCCCAGTAAAGTGAATTTGCCTTTCAGTAATTAGCAAATGTTTGCGTATGATTTAAGGAATATCACCGACAAAGTTTCTTTTTGTGTTCTTAGACTATTTTAAAATGCTCTGAAATGAGAGAGAGAGAGAGAGAAAAAAACATCATTTCATCATTTAAAAAAGGATAATTCATAGTTAAACAAACCATCAATTTCTAGGAACAATTCAAGTATGACAAACATTATACATGTATTGGAGGCAAATGAACGAGTCCTATCTATATTGATTAAACAGTTATGAACAATGAAATAATGCAAAGCTTCTTTTTGGAACTATAGGCGATCAGTTTCCTATTAAACCGAGTTTCTAACCCTCTGTTTATTTTTAAAACACACTGAGAACTCGGAGTTGACAATTTGTAATGAATACTTTCATTTGTGTATTTAATTCCAAAAGCCAAATTATATTTACATTTAGTGAGTTAAAAAATAGATTACCATGTGTTATTGATTTTTAGTTTAAACTTCAAATAAAAAATATCGCAATAAGCTGAATGCTATCAAACTCTATACGCATTAGTTTATTTATATACGGAAACAATGTATAATATAACATTGATTGGATCGTTCCTGGTACATATGATAAGCGGAAAAAAAAAATATTATGTGTAATTTATGGGGGTTATCTTGTTATATACATATTTCTTATTTCAAAACAGCGAAATATACAAAAAAAACTGATTACTAAGCATGAAATGTTTGTTGTCCTCTGAATCATGGAATATTTAAAAACTAATGCTTTATTTAACAGTCCATAAACTCAGATTCTTTTTAATATTACACAAAAAGCAATCTATATACGTATTCAGTTCAGTTCGATTATGGGTCATAAACAGGCTGAAATCAATCAGTTTCGGGTCCGTTTTCATGGATTGTAACGTGGACTGGTGGTATTCGTTATTGGTCTTAATGGAACATATGAACGATGTAGCTAATCCAAGTTATTGTGATTAATAACTCACCAACAGTGTGAATGATTTCAATTATGTGTGACCGTAAGATTAGCTAACGTCTAATATTGAAAACCAACCTAGTTCATAGGTGTCCTTATAAAAGAAGCCAAAATAAAGTATAGCTCGAACATCTTGAGTGAAAGGCGAAAACTTATATCACAAAACATCCTTTTTACAAACATACTCCCATACATAATTGAATATGATAAATTTATCACGTTTTTCATGTTAAACTTTTTAAATGTGTACTTTGTTCAAATGCGCAGGGGTCCTGATCCCTTTGTGTTGTAAGGCTATTAATGTTTTTTTCCAGAATCATTTTGATGCGAGTCTCATGTGCCCTTGTGTTTAAGCCTTTTTGTACTTTGCTTTTAACACTGGTGCCCAAATGGCCCTAATCCTGGTTTAAAACTGAAACTAGAGAATATGTACATCCAACAAAATCTGCACCAGTAAATTAAAAACACTTACACTTATAGCGGTCATCTTTTTGAGCCAATTTGCTTTCAGTGGTTGCTGAACTGTCGAATCAAATTTGACTAGGTTAAACTCTTTATTTCAACATTCAAACCTTCATGATGAACAAGATGAAGAAGATTTTTACATTTAATTATATATATATCAAAATAAGGAGATGTCTATATCATCAGCTGTCTGCACCAATGAAACCAATGAAATATATTCTATTAATGTAAATATATTAATATTCAGTTTTTTTTACTTCAATGAAAAGTACCCACACAATAATTAAGTCTGGTTCATGTACATGCCGAAAAAGTGAGTAGTTTTCAGGAGAAAAGTATTAGATTATATATGGTAATGCGCCTGTGCTTCAAGTGTGCATTTGTGTTTCATTCGACACTTCTCGCAATAAGTTACTATCAAAACACATTCAGCTTTCATGTATACCTTGTGGCCTTTTTTCTTTCTTTCTCTGCAGAAGGACCAGTCTGAGCACCCGAACTAGATATCTTGGGGTCCTCAGCGGATTCGTGGGACCCTGAAAAATATAAACTTTGACTAACATGATATGTCTGATGTCATCTGAAATCCATAAAAATCGGTTGTTTTATTATTACATCTCTTAATACAAATAACAATAAAACGTGTATAGTTCAACACAATGTGCATGATGATGGTGGTGTTAGTAGTTTATACTCCGGGTCCCGGCGTGAGCACATTGAAGGGTCCCAGACAGTTCAACCACCGCACACCTATCCTGGGCGGTGAACCAGTACTAGGTGCCTTCACTTCTGCAAGGAACTGACAACTTCTGAACATGTATGCCAGGGGCAGTGGTACAGCGCGAATGGTCGTAGAAAGGATTTCATAACCAATCACAACAGAAGTGACCTGGTCCGCCCGGGAATCGAACCAGGGTTGTCCGATTAATAGTCCAACGCTCTACCGACTGAGCTAACCGGGCGGACTATATATGCATGATGAAATGATGCTTTTAGTTTATATACTTATTTATTTCAGCTTGAGTGTAGGTCATCAACAAGCTGATAAGAATTACCTTCGGGTCTGTTTTTTAAACATAAAAACTTGGTTAAACTGTTCCTACCTTTTCTTTTCTTGCCCCTCTCGCGCCCTGACGCAGACTTCTCTTCGTTAACAGAACGACCTTTTTAATCAAAAACAGTTTTACAACTTGCAGTAGGGCCGGGATAAAAATGAAATATGAAACTAAACAAGGCACTTGGATTGGTTCCTGGATTTTACGTGAGGGGGGCTTGCTGTGGGATCGTAGCCCCCAACTTACAGAATGTTGAAAGTTGATAGTTTGCTATATTTTTTCTAACAGGGATTTAAGTTGATCGAACTTATACAAATGGTTTAGATATTAAATTTGGTATTGCAACTGACCACCACAAAACATCCTCACAACGAGCGTGTATATGTTCATAAAAGTTACTTTGTATTATTTAATATCATCAATGTTCATTGCAAAGCCCGTGCTATTAACAGATGTGTGTTGAATATCTTTGACAAATAATATACATAATCCCACATATAATTAAATGATAAGTAAATTCATATCAGTAATCATGTTATAATATTAAAAAAACGTACTTTTGTTTGATGCCCAGTGTGTGTGATACGACATTGAGATCCCTAGTTGTTGGAAAAATATTCGTGGTTTTCATGTCAATCAAGTAAATGCAAATATGTATCCGAATATCATTCTTTAAACTTTGTTGTAAAACTTACGTTCCTTTGTGTTCTTTTTTGTTTACGTTGTTATTAAATCATATGCATGCATAGGAAATTTACATCAGTACAATAAATTACTTACTAGAAAGATTTGAAACGTCACCTCGTTTTGATGTTTCTTCCATTGTTCAAAAACAGCTATAATCCAAACTAAATAGATTAAAGACTATATGATAATAAGCAATTGTCACAATTGAGAAAATGTTAAACAGGAATATAAATAACGATTTTCCAAAAAGCTATGTTTACGTTTAGTCGCATTGAGATAAGGGTATCACGAGCTGATAGCATGTATGTGCGTTTATATTATATTGAAGAACATTAAAGCAAAAAAATACACCTTGCGTTTTTACTTGTACATCCTGCTTTCTTACTTTTACTTCTCGAATTCCTTATCCGAGCAACTGAATTGATAGCTTGGTGAAAGTTTATTTATTACTCTCCATTATAATCGTGTGCAAGCTATCTTTTAAGTATTACTGTCTTTATACAGTTGTAGCTTACTTCCTGGCTTACTTTCTTTGCTGGGTTAGTTTTTCAAACCTAAGCATGACTAATAAATGTCAGCAAGCATCAGGACGAAAACCATGTAACCATACGCTTACAAAACGCTAACAGAGTCGGCCATTTCTGTTAGTTTTTTATACATAGGTTTTAACAATCGTAACAACTCAGCCATCTCCAGCAAACGGGATAGATTTATTTTGGCCGAGGTGTTCCGATTGTCATATTATGTCGAAACCTTCCGTTTTTTTCTGTACGAGTTTCCGAACTTTCGCCCAATCGGAACGAGGTTTTTGTTAGGAATTGTTAATCGATTGATCACGCGAATTTGAACACAAACACTTGATATTAGGTTTAAAATATCAACTGCTATAAATATATCTTTAAACAACAAGGATGCAATTAAGCACGATGTACATGTAAGGAATCAAGATGTACAAATCAGAATGCAAGATGTTAAAGTCAGAATGCTAGATAAATAATCAGTAAGTCAAGATGTATTTTTCTTCAATGCCCTTCAATAAGTTTATACGTCTTCTTTACGGCAGCCAAAGTCAATTCTCATCCATCAAAGGTTTGATAATGTTAAATATTACCTCTAATTCATTCTTTGCAAATTCGAGAGCAAAACTATAAATAGATCATTTTCCTGATAACATCTTCGACCAATCAAAACGCTCGTTACATAAACATACTTAACTTTTGGGCACTGACCATCGATACGCTGTTTTGCCGCTAATTATTTTTCAGAATTCTGTTTCGATATGAATACGGGTTTAGTTTTAGTAAATATCATTTTTTGGCGATTTACCATTAATACACAATGCGTCCCGGTAGTAAATTATATAAAAGTGTCAGACTCATTTCCTTTATTCACTCATTCCAATTAATGCATGGACACATGGGGTAAATTAAATATCAAATAATAATAATATAACAACTAGATTGACAGTTACTTAAAGTTGTCCACCACTTCACTCAAAAAACGCGTCAATTAAGGATGTCCACGTGAAGATATAATTACGATCTCGTGACAAAAGACACGTGTAACACAAGCTTTATATACACGCAAAACTCTCCAACCGTCAGACATAAGCCCTTAACAATTACTATCACAAATACAAGGAGTTGATTCATTTGACCCTTACATTTTGCAAGAACGGAGAACATATTTTGTTCAATAGATCTAGACGTGCAAAATTATTTAGGGGACGTTGCTTCATACCTGAGAATGGTTAGTTTTTTTGTGTCTTTTTCCTGTTTATCCTATCTATAGTTAATGTTAGGACTTGTATTTTTTATTACATGAATAAAACAGAAAGCATAATTACGTTCATATCAAAATTTTGCTGAATGGCATCATATATTTGTTTATATCAGTTTATTATATAAAGCATGATCTTGAAGATAAAATATGTGTCTTTGCATATTTGAATTAGTCTCTTCTAAGTTAATCCCAACAAGAGATATCTCAAAGCTTACTTTTAAACGTAATCAAAATAACATAATTAAGTTTTAATAAGTTACATTAACTCATGTGTAAGTTTCATCAACACAAATAAAAATGAATGATAAAATTAAAGTAAAATATTCATTAATACTTTCAAGAACATTCAAAGTTTCTAAAAGTGAAGAATATAATCACCGATACCCTAAGCCGTCTAAATGTACCAACAAGGCCTTCCGAAAATGAACATATCATGTCTTGCATTATATAAAATTATATAACTACATGTATTTCTCATTTCATTTTGTGTCCTTTGTAGGTACGCAAGACCCTAGTTGAGCGTCAAGGCCGTGAGAGGATGAACGCAAGCATTGACCGCCTCAAGCTCCTTATCACGGAAACCATTCGACAACAGGTACCGCCTCGACATGAAATGTTTTAAAAGCGATTAAATAATCTGATATTGCACTGTTTCTATTACAAATCCTATATATAATAGGATGATTACTATAAGTTATGGTTGTTTGATTAATTTCCTATAATATACTTATTAAATACATTTTTCCTTTTTTACAATATCGACATCAACTCTTTTTATTTTAATTTACTCGCAGAATAATATGCATATTCTCTATATATAGTAATCGGGGAATGTATGGCGACTATAAGTGCAAAAGATTGAAACAACACAAGGTATTTATTTACGGTTCGGAATGTTATCATTGATTTCCATATGTTTCAAATTAAGATTACTGCTTCCTTTCGTACCCGATGGGACCCAAACTATTCACGCAATGACGTCCCGAGGTCGATTACATCAAGATTATTAACGGGTTCAGGTGCCAAAATGTTTGACAATTTTCAACTGCGTTGTGGAAGTCGATTCTACTTCAAAATATATTTATGTCTTTTGTTACTAGGAAATGAAATTAAGTGGCTTTTTATTTTTGATTTTTTTTAACAAACAATCACCAAGAAGCCACAAAACATTGTTGAGTGCGAAGTCTGGAACATTTTGAAACAAACATATTCCCAAAAAAATCTCTGATAAATGATAAACAATTAGTGTATTAGAGAGCTTTCCTTAACTGGATATAACCACCCACTTAGCAGAGGATGTATGTTTTACTCCCGCGAAAGATCGAACCTCAGAACTATAAAGACAACCTTTGAAACGTTTTAATTCTTGGTCTCCACACCCAGTTATCCCTTAAGATTACAAATTTGGATCTTTTACTTATATCGGCTGTTTCCTTCGTCGAACGAACGTTCTTCAAAGGATTTTCGATCATTCAAAATCAGTCTGTTCCTAACTTAAAACAATGATTTAATATTATTTAGTCAAAGAACCTCTAGATACAAAGTTCGTGTATAAGTACATCTATGGCCACATAGGTTTTGGCACAAATTGTGCATTTTCAAATTATACGGTATCTTTATAAAAGCCTTCTATAGTTGCAAAAGGTAGCCTTTAAATTGTGTTAGAAAAAAATAAGTAACATATTCAGTGTAAATATAATCTAAGCACGAACAATCTACTGTATTAACGTATTTACTGAATGCTGAAAAATAAGTTATTACAGGCAAAACTGCTCCAGACATTAGACATTCCATTTATATTTGATACCAGAAATATTGTCTTTGTTGTAATTCCAATGATCTTGAAGATGAATTGCACTTTGTCTGTATTTGTCAGTCTTTTAATGATTAACTAGTACAAATTGTTAATCCCTTTATTTGGATAATCTATAACAACTATTAACCTGTCTACCTGTCTTACTGCCTACATGCCTGCCTGTCTGTCTGCCTGCCCGACCGCCCGCTCGCCCGCGCTTAAAAGTTTCAAAACCTTTCAAAATAAGAATGTCAACGGACTTAATATGATCGAGATATAGGGGCCTTTAGTTTTAACGCACATGTTTACTTTTTGTTAGACACATCATGTAATTTAGGACCACGTAAACATCAAGTATAAAAACACCTAGAGGATAATATCTGTTTCATCTGTAAACAAATAAAATGCCCTTTTTGTTTTCATTCATTTAAGTCAAATGAGTTAAACATGATAATGCATCAACCAGTGAAGAGTATGAGCGTGTTTTAATTAAAAAATATATTCAGACTATAAATTTATCAGGCCTAATCCGTTTCATTTGCGTCCTTAAGGTTTGTTTAGATGATGATAAATGCTCTTCTGACAGCAATTAATTCCAAAGGGATTGTTGCGTTGGCGTTGCAATACTTTTCACTTAAGTATTAAATTGAATAGCCACGTGTGCAAGTTTAATGAAAATAAAATGGAAACGGAACAAACTGCGTATAACTACTAAATGGAAGTGTCAGTGTGAAGCAGATCGTCATTAACAATTAAAGGTTTATGCATTTTTATGTCACGTATATTCGAACTTCATATAACATTTTATATCTTAAAAACGACAAAGCTTGTGAAAAGGTTTAATTTTAAATGTTACGTTTTAAAATCTTCATTCCTCTATGCTTACAATTCAAGCATATGGTATTAAAAAGCAATGTCAAACACTGCAGATGTTATCAAAACTGTATAGTTCCCTTACCCTTTTTTAGTTTTGCGACCTATGATCCAAAAAATAGGTTTAAAATCAATCTTTGCATAATCATAAAGGACTATATTTTTTACGAATAGTATGCCAAGCATTTGGCTGTTCTCACGAGAACTTGCTATGTGTACAATAGCCTTGAGGTTTGGTGTTTCTATATTTTCAATTGAAATATTGCTTTTTTACATCTCTTCCCTAGACTGTTACTACTTAGAGAAAGTGACAGTCATTAAACGCGGGCCGGAGGACAAACACAAGGGTATATGGGTATTCTTTTAGTAAGTAAATCGAATACTTTTCGTTGTGATGTCCGTGAATAGTTAAATAATCGATATATTCCATTTTAACTTCAGGTCTGTTTGGTTTTACAATCCCAAAGAAGGTGATTATATACCTATCTATCATCCTTACGTGCATGGACTATTGACCACATACAGTAGCACCTAAATTTGTCCCACGGAATGATTAATTTGCTGGCGTTCGGTTGGTGGTGAAATATATATATGTGGAGGTATGTCTATATATCAGTTTATGAAATGCCAGCTTATTTACATCACTTATTAAAATGTTTAAAGTTATGTTTACTCACATTCGAATGAAGATAGGAAAATATATTTACATGTAAACCTTTTCAGTTGCTTCGTTGACGTCTCGTCGTGCCATCCCTGTAGCATCATGTACAAATGCTCAATCATTGCATGTGCTCATTCAAGCAGTAAGTATGGTTGAATATCGTTTATATGTTTGTTTTTTTTGTCGTTGTAAATTTAATGTTTGTTTGTTAACAGTGTTAACTCCATTACCACGTCATCAGCGATGGCACATATTTGTTAAATATTGCACATATATTCGTGTTTTCTGCCAAAAAAGATGAATATCTGCTGATTTTGTGAATTTCATATAGAAGAAATACAAATGATTTGTAATCATTGAGTTCCCATGTGTATTTGTCTATGTCCAAAGTATAACACAGCAGTCGCAGCTTCATTGAAATTATTTATTGATAGTTTTGATAATTGGAACACTGCCAAAACATTTTCATACCAGCTTAAGTGGTAAATCAACTCCAAGAAGACTTTAAGATATTCTGTTGGTTGTTTTTGCATGTATTTACTATTTTATAGTGTAATATCTTTGAAAAGATAAATAATTGAAATCGCCCAATACGAATCAATAACATACACTAAGGGAATGGCGGATAGACAGCCCTGGGATTGTATCTGTCATATACACTAATACTGTCACGATTAGAAAATATTATTTAATTACGCCTACTTTCCTCGTCATAATATCTTGACAAATACTCCATAGGGTAATACAGGGCACGCAATTAGGGCGACTGTAATACAAAGAGAAAGTAACAAATAACACAAATTTCAATTTGAATATTTACATTAAACTGACAATATATGAATAATGTAGAATGTATTATGAGGTTGTATGTCATAACTTTTTTAATAAATTTTGATAAAAGAAGTAAAAAGCTCTCGACACAATAGTTATGCGGTAGGATCGCTGTAATATAAGTATCATACAACACTCGTTAGACAGAGCCATTGTATTATGTTTGACCAAGAATCGTTTTAGTTAAAACTTTTGGAGAAAAACATCTACACATTGTCTTTCCAAGACGACCTCGCAGTTGGCCAATATAATTTGTGCATTATTTTTATGACTACTTTCCAGAACTCCGTTTCGTCGTTAATAATACAAAATCAGGTTTGATTCAATAATTATGTTTTCAGAAAATGGTATTTCTTAAAGTTGATAGAGTATGGTCAAAGTTTGATAAACAAGAACATAGTGTGCAAACTGATGTTGTCTAAATCATGCAAGGAATGTCTAGTTTTCTATTTTCTATTTTCGAAATATTGCACGTGTTAAGGAGTTAAGTACCTACATGATATTTATAAACAATGTTTTCTATTAATAGCTAGACAGTTGAATTGACCGCCATTCATTTGGTTATGCTATTCACTTATGTGTTTGTATCATAAGTGATGCTCTAGTTTCATCAGGATAGCAAAACATATAATAAACATCCTCCTAGATTCAAAATTTAAAAGACCAAATTTGTTATATTTTTAAGATTAACTACTTAAGTGAAATATATTACTCATAACACTACTTACTAGATATCGTGACATTACGATACACTTCTTTATTATCAGTAAAACTTAATTCAATGAGCAAATTTACGACTTTTGAAAAAATATGTTATTATTACTTAAAAACAGTTGGTGCTGTGGAATCAGTGGAAAAAATATCTTTTAAAATTCTTAAGGCAAGAAATGTTTATAGTCAAGAGTGTGTACCCATTCCATTTACTAATAAAACGCCTTAGAGGGTATTCATCATAGGACGGAGAACGAAACATAAGGCAAACACTCATTTTTGTTTAAAATATTAATTTTCTTAGACACAGCAGTTGATTAATAGAACTTGAAAAATACGTTATTCATAGGACCGGCCATTCCAGTAAATTGCTTTAATTAAAACGTGCGAAAATATGACCTCTGGTGACATACAACCCTTACTGTTTTGATATTCTTTTTTTTATTTTTTGTAGGTTATTTTATCAGGATTCACTTCACTTGAAGTGTATACTGGAATGTCTCCTGAAGAATCATTTTAAATGTGTACAATCATATACATGTTTTATTGTTGCAATATATACAATACATTTGTTATGATACCAGATTCACACATGGTGGTAGCACTCAATTGGATTATTTTATGAAATAAGTGAAAAATCCAACTAATAAAATTCATAACGTTGCGTTAACAAGAACATACTTTTTCAGATTATAAACAAATATATAATTTTGCAATTTGCTTTTGAAAATGCTTTTGGAAAGAATGTTAAGAATGAAGGTACGAGAAACATTACAAACAAAAAAGCCGCCTATATTCATGATATATTGTTCAGTTCTGCTTGTGTTTACAAGTGTTCAGATATATCAATAAAAGAAATAAGTAGTGTTGTTAACAAATATATGTACAAAAAAGCGTGTGTACACAAATGCTCGTTGATTTAGCCCATATGTAAAGATGTCACTTTGGTCATGTCTAATCCGGTTAAATCTGCTATTGGTATGTCATTTTCAATGCTTTGCTTGTGTAATTCGTCTATTTGGCTGTTTTATTGTCAGTGTATATTGATCATGCCTTAAACGCAATGTAATATGTATGAATTGCGTATTTCTTAATGTATGGTATATATACAGGTGTACCAGGTCGTGTAAAATTACAAATGCTAAATTGAAGATTGTTTTACTTTAACCTGTTGAGCAGCAATAATGTCCAAGTGTTTTTAAAACAATAGTTCCGAAGATTCTGATCCGTTTATCACTTTCTGTTTTTGAGTTATTTACTTAATTCTGAAGACAAATACCCTCAGATTTAATACTAAACCATTACTATGGAAATTTTCTTTAAACAGACCGAATCATTCCTATTTTCCCGACCGTGTTTTGTCAGTTTTCGTACTAGAATAGTCATTCTGTTATCAAAGGCAAGTCTATAATCATTAATCACGATTACGATCATATCCAGGTGTGTTCGATTAATCAGCACAACTAAAATTTAAACACCATCTACGTTATACCAATGTTCAACCGCGGAATGGACCAGTTGACATGATCATTAACTATTCATATTTCTCGCTTTTAAGAAATTAAAAAGAAACAAGCATTAACTGCATGAAATCACGCGTCTGACAAGATATTTTTGGAAATAGATGATTTGTCAATAAAAAGGCATTTTAGACTTATGAAAATCGATCTATATAAATCGTGATTCCATGATCTATAATATTGGCAATAAAAACGATGCTCAAACTGATTTCGATTCGGAAATAATGCCACAAACAGAAACACGCAATGTATCGTCTCCAAATGTAAAAAAGCATTTGTATTCTTAGCACCGTTGATCAACCTTCGTAAATTATCTGTTGAGATAAAACTCCCCTTTACACACAGATCCGAAATAAATTTCCTGTGTTTGTTAGGCTTCTTTTTTAAGTGTTTATTGCGTTTGATTTGTCCATTACAGCCCTCCTATCTTCTCCCTCACAATAATAACGCTGATTAGGCTCCCGATACGACTCGTCCTCGACACTAATATAGATACAAACGGGACTAACGACGGCCAATTTACGTCTCAGTGACATGATTTCTATTTGCGTTTGTTTGTCATTCCGTATACATGGTTTGCGAGCATCCCAAATCAATTCAGATATTTACTCTCATTATATTTTTTTGAGAAATATAAGTCACGTGAATAGCTTTTATATCAATCTTAGTTAGCCTTGTGCAATCGTTTTCTATCAAAGGGAAACATACGGGTGTGTTCGTTTGCTACCGTACAGACATCCATCAATAGTTTGCCAACAATGAGGAAATTAAAGTTCTTTGTACTCTGGTATTACTTAATAACTTCTTTAACTACAGTTATAAATAGAAACATCTCATATCATATCGGAGACTGTTCATACTTTGTATGTTTTTAAAAATATATCCGTCTATCAAAATGGCTTCATTTTTACATTTTTTATTAAATAAAATAGTGTATCTTATCTTCATCACTTTGATTATGATGAGATATAAAGCAATATACTTGCCTATAAGAATTCCTTTTAATTTTGATGTTGTTCTATGTAAATTCGTTCCTTAAGTACAATATCAAACAAGAAAAACTGTGATACAAAGTATCACAGCGGGCCCACAAACAGATCTTTCATGTAAATATTTTGAAAATGGTGATGGCTGATGTCGATTCAATGCTATGAAGGAATTAAAAGAGACCTATTTTGGTAAAACATTTGTCTATGCACAACTACAGTATTAAACACTTCTTTCAGGTTTCAGTACAACTATAAGTTTTACAGGGGACAAAGTTTTGTGACAGACAGACAGACAGACAGCACTAAATCAATAAGTCGCTTGCTTACTCGGGAAAAGACATAAATAAGGCAAACCAAAGTTACAGTTCTTGGACAAGCACAGCTGTAACAATACTTCTTTTATTTTGGTGTCCATTTTTATATTCAGTATCAATTCTCGGGACAATTAGTTACTTATATTGAAAATAAGTTTCAATAACATATAAGTTAAATCACTATGTAAATTGGCACTAAATTTACAATGCATCAGAGTCAAGTTTTTATATATGTTACATTAGTCTGCTGTTGAATTGGTCAGTAACTTATCAATACGGCAGTATCGAGTTTCCCTAAAACATACATTGGTCAGCTAAGAAATTGGTCATTAAATTCTGAATGAGGCAGTAATTGGTCATCTATATGCACTGGACCATAAAATGTAAATGAAACACCTTAAAAGTAATTTAATCTGTGATATATTCTCATCTTTTTACCAAACCAGCAAAAAAAAAAAATAATACTCAATTCATTTCAATGAACTGCCATTTTCAATAAAAATACACAAACATCCGTCTTTACGTACACTTTAAGGAGCATATAAAATAAATTATACAAAATAAGTCTTAAAAAGCATTAATTTTAAAACTTTTTTTTCCTTCTTTGTCTATATGGTCAGCAATTGGTAAGCAACTCTACTCTATTTGTATATCGTCAGCTAACTCGTCAGCACTTTAGTACGTGCCCCAAAACGGGAATGGCAAACAACATTCTTTTGATCGTTCTTTGATGTAGTGCAGATAGTTTTCCACAAGTTGTGAGGCTAACATTTAAAGCTACATTTACAATTAAAATAATTGGTTCAAACAATTGTAAATGAAACACCTAAAAAAGTAATTTAATCCATGATATCTTCTCATCTTTTCATCGAACCAGCAAAAAAAATAAAATTACTCAATTCATTTCAATGAACTGCCATTTTCAATAAAAATACACAAACATCCGTCTTTACGTACACTTTAAGGAGTATATAAAATAAATTATACAAAATAAGTCTTAAAAAATATTTAAATTCAAAACTTTTTTCCCCTTCTTTGTCTATTGGTCAGCAACTCTACTCTACTTCTATATCGTCAGCCAACTCTTCAGCACTTCAGTACGTGCCCAGAAACGTTCCGAAAACAAATGTACGAAAGTCACGTAAAAAAAATAGACTGTGTCTACATTATTAATGTCAAAAGTAACACCGTTTATTTAATGACGAGAAAATCATTATGGTAAGAACGACAATTCATGTATTCAAGGGAAAAAATGACTGTGTCTACATTTTTGTCGGCTCAAATATACTTGATTTTTTTAGGAAAAAGAACCACATATTTTCAACCAAGTTCTTATGTCTCAATAAACCTTTTACTCACCACGTATTATATATAGCGGCCCGCAATAACGGCAATATTCGGATTTTAATTTGAAGTATGATGAGAGTAGTTTGTAACTTAATTAGTCTAAACTGAAATGTTTCAAGTTCTGGCTGTTTAAATTTGATAACGATTCTAATAGGAAAGAAAATCATTGTCAGTGGGATATTGAAACTTGCCATCATTCGTATTTTGGTCATGGTTGGCTTTGCGCGTTTAGATTTTGTCAAGCCACAACACATTATCCAAGAGAATTTCTTATAAGACGATAACCCTGCACCAACATTGGTGATGGTTCCCTTCAAAACAGAGAAACAGTTTTTATTAAATTAATTTTTTTTTTATATCAAAGTGTTCTTCATGTTGTTGTTTATTGTGAAATGTTGTATCATGGCTTAATGTTAAACATGTGATGATATTGTATTTGTCATGTCTTTCTCTAATGATTGTACGGAGGTATTTGATTTATTTTTCCATTTGAGACCACTCTCAATATATATCAATTCTTGCAGTATTATAACAACACAACTATAATAAAACTAAAAAAATGTAAACTTATTCACTGTCTTTTTCATTGATAATGGTCGCTGTTCAGACGCAGTGGATGTATTCCTTTGTCAAGGGAGAGCACAGTGCTTGTAAAATCGCTTCCGGAATTTTCAATATAGGAAACAAAAGGGTATACGTCAGTAGTTTTCCTCATTTTTAGGATTAGTTATTCCCATAATCCATAATGCTGTCATTATAGGGCGAGGAATGTTGATTTATTTCAATGTGTTCACATATGAATATATAGGTTATATTACATGTTTATAACGACGAAAAACTATGTATGATTTATGGCAAATAATGCTATAAAATACAAAACTATGTTTCATTCACTATATACGTACATGTATAGATGCATAGTTATCATACAGTATTACTAGATGTACTATTTATAGTTATCCTTCTTATCTGATATATTTGTTTGTTGTATATAATTTATGTAAACTTTTGTTCTATATGTTTCTTTGTATTATGTTCTGATTATATTGTCTCATGTCTCTTCATATCGGAGGAAATAAAGAATATCTTAATAATTATGTTTAATCTTATGTTTACCCTCTTTCGAATACTGATAGATTTATATATTCACATTTAAATCTATTCAGCCGTGTGTTTGATGTTTCGTCTTGCCATGACTGTAACATCATGTGCAAATGCTCATCCATTGCATGTGCTCATTTAATCAACTGCTCGTTTTTCCATTGAGTAAGTACGGTTGAATATCGTTTTATTGTTGTTGTTTTTTATGTCGAATGTTGTTGTTGAAAAATTGATGATTGTTTACAGTGTCACATACATTACTACGCTATCAACGATGTCGTATATTTGTTTAAATTGCACATATATTCGTGTTTACTGTGAGAATAGATTTTGAAAATCTCCTTAATTAATATAATTTGAAATACAAATGATTTGTTAACATTTAGTTTCAATGCAAAGGGAGGGGTCTACATTCAAAGTATTACCTGATTCATAGAAATTGCAGTTTGATTAAAACCCTTTCATTGACAATACGATCATTGAATTTTAGTACCGCCTTAAATGGTATTCCGAATACAAGAAGGCTTTGCGACGATTTTGGGTTAGTTGGTGTTTCATGTACTTACCGCTTTATTTTAAAATATCTGAGAACAATAAAGACAAACTTGACGTCGCCCGATACCAATTGATAATATACTCTAAGGAAATAGCGAATAAATAGCCATAAGATCGTATCCTTGACACTGACATAATTAGAAAGTATTATTTCATTATTGGCCTACTGTCCTCTTCATTATATCATGACAAATATTCCACTGGGTAATACTGGGCACGCACTCAACGAAACATAATAAAGTAACAAAAAACCCACATTGCAGTTTGAACATTAACGTTATACTATCAACATATGAATTATTTAGTACATATTATGAGGTTGTATATCATAAGTTTTCGATTCAATTTTGATTTAAAAAATAAAGAAGAAACGGCAACCACTAGTTGTGCGGAAGGTTCTCTGAAAATCTAGCAGAATGGAACACACTCTAGACATAGCCACTGTAATACGGTTGACGACTAGTTATAGCTGTATTTAGTTTAAAATATGCATCTCCATAATTAAAAGTAAGGCCGCTTTCTATACAACATTTTTGTTGCTATAGTACAAGGGTTACATTTCTTAGACATAATTATTATCAATAAGTACACCGATAGTAGCTGATAGAATATAGAATAAACACTAAAAGGAGGTTTAGTACATACACCAACAACTACAAACAGAACTGTAATGTTTATATCCCTATCTAAACTTTGTCATTCCAAGACAATTCCGCCCTTGGCCTTTTATAATTTATGGAGTCCTTTGTATCAGTATTTTCCATACCTTTGTTTCGTCGTATTAAAAAAAAATCAGGTTAAATATTTAAATATCATTTCACAAAATGAAATGATAAATTATGATTAAAGTTTGATAAATCAAAACAGCTCGCACGTGTTTAGGAGTTATAGACACGTCGCTGTAAGATTGTAAGAAACTCTTTTTTTGTTAAAAGCTAGACAATTGCATTGACTGCCATCACCTGGGGTATGCAATTCACCGAATGTGTTTGTATCATAAATGAATGCTGATCTAGTGTAACCAATGTCGATTAGGACAACAAAGAAAATACTAAACATCCTCGTAGATCCATTTAAAAATCACAATTGTTTATAATTAAAATCAACAATTAATTACTTAAGTGAAACATATTACTGATAACATTAGCTATCATGAGAGATTTCGCGGTCTAACGATATCTTCCCTCATTATCAGTAAAATTTAATTCAGTAAGCAACTTTACGAACTTCTTACCAATATGTTATTATTATAACTTAAAAGCATTGTGTGCTGTGAATTGAATTATCTGTTGAATAATTCATGTTTGGAAACTCTTTAGGCCTGATAGTTTTATAATCAAGAGTGTGTACCCATTCCATTAATTAATAAAATACCTAAAGGGGTATTCGTCATCGGATGGAGACCGAAGCATAAAGCAAACACTCATTAAGACTAAAATGTAAATTTTCTCAGACACAGCAGTTAATCACTGGAACTTGAAAAATAAATAATTTATAGGATCGGCCTTTCCAGTTTATTGTTTTAATGAAAGCTTGTGTTAAAATGACCTCGTACAATTTACGTCTTTGTTGTCTTTCCATTCTCTTTTATTCTATGTCAGAAACAACCTGAAATGCAACACGACATAAAGGTGCAAGGTAATGGAAACAACCCACGTATATTCACAATATATTGCTGAGTTTTCTTTGTGTAAAAGAAGTGTTGTAAAACTCGTTTATATGCACAACAATAGTCGGAAGTATTCCTTTCCAAACGTGTTAAAACCGCGATTGTTGCCCAGTATTTGTTTTCGCCACCAGAAGGCTGAAACCCTAACAACTGTCGACTTACGAGAATAAAAATTGATGTTTATTGGATAAGCTATCCTTTTCGCATAGCTGAAATGTTCTTTAATTCTTTGCATGTCTCATGTGTCTATTTGGCTGCTTTCTTGTCTGAGTTCAGTAATCATGCCTAAAACTGGTTGTTGTAATTATTTATTTTCTTATTCTTCAATGCATGGCATATATACAGGTGTACCAGCCCGTGTAAAATTACAATTTCTAAATAAAAGTAGTTCTACTTAAAAGTTTAATTTTTAGTAACAATAATGTCGAAGTCTTTTTACAACAAACATACCGGGAATTCTGAACCTTTAACCATTTTCTGTTTCTTGTGTCAACCGATTAATTCTGGAGACTTCGACACTCAGATTTATAATGAACCATTATCATTGAAGACATCTTCAAATAGTCGGAGCAATTCGCTTTTATCCTGACCGATAATTGTGAGTTTTTTCGTCCAACTTTACTATTATAAAATACTGGTCCATAAACATTAATCACGATTACGGTCATAACCAGGCGTGTTTTATCAACCCAACTAGAGTTTTAACACCATCAAGGATATACCAATGTGCAACCGCGAAATGGACCAAACATAAAATGCATGAAATGTGTCATGTTGTTTTCGAAACTTTTGGGAAATAATTTGAGTAGTCAATAAAAAAGGATTGTCGACTTACGAAACCTCCTTTGTTTATTTCTGGATTCCGTGATACATACTATTATAAATAAAAAATGAAGAATAAAACGCCTTCTGTTCGAAATTCATGCCGCAGACAAAGATCAATGAAATCCTAATATTTTCTCACGAAATTATTGACGTTCGATAGGCGGCGAAATGCAAATTTGTAAAGGTACTTTTTATAGCACTTTATGTCATGCCTTCTTATTTTAATCAATTATTAGAATGTTTGAGCTGATGCTTATCCGAACTCAAAAAAAGATAGAAAAAATATATTCACATTTATACCTATTCAGTCTTGTCGTTGATGGCTCGTCCTGTCGTGCCTATAACATCAACTTCTCTAAGGAAATGGCGATTAAACAGCCCTGGGATTGTATCTGTCACAAACACTAATACTGTCAAAATTAGAAAGTATTATTTTAATTATACGCCTTCTTCTCTTGTCATAATATCTAGACAAATACTCCATAGGGTAATACAGTGCACACATAGACTGTGTTTGAATATTTACCTTAAACTGACAAGTTATTAACTATTTGTAATATATGAATAAATGAGGTTGCATGTTATAACTTTTTGATTAAGGTTTGGTTAGAGAAATAAGAATGGACGGGACACAATAAATATACGGTAAGATATCCGAAATAATTTTGAATGAATTTTTATATTTATCTTCAAGACCTTTGTTTCGTCGCCTGAAAAAACACAAGGTTTGATTCTTTAAATACGTTTACACAAAATTTCACTTCTTATAGTTGATGATTTGTAATATAAGTTTGATAAATCACGAACATTGTGAACAAACTGATGTTTTCTCATTCATGCGTAGAATGTCTGGTTTCCTATTTTGGATATTCGAAGGATTGCACGGGATAAATTGTTCGTTAACAACAAGCCATACACGCCTGGTGAAGCATAGGGGGACCGAGAAGAGACTGAACTTTCTATTGTTAGTTGGAATGTTGAAGGCCTCAAGAACTGTCTAAATGATTGTGATTTCGTAAACTTTGTGAATAATTTTGACATGATATTTTGTAGCGAAACTTGGCATAGTAAAAACGATAAATTTAATTTAAAAGGTTATGAAAGTGTGTGTGTACCTAGAATTGATAGTATGTCTGTAAAACGCAAAAGTCAAAGAGGTCATGGGGTTATATGTCTATTTATAAAAGAAAATGTGTTAAAAGGTATTAATGTAATAGAAAAAGATAGCAATGGTTACATATGGATAAAGATAGACAAAAACTATTTTAATCTAGACAATGATATGTGTATTTGTTTTGCGTATATTCCTCCAAACGATTCTATTTATTTCAAATCGCATGAGGTAGATTTTTTTGAACAACTAGAAATTGGAATAAGAAAATATAGTAATATTGGTAAGATTTCAGTAATTGGTGATCTCAACGCTAGGACAGCTTCTAGTGACGATTTTTCATACGATTCGGATACTTTTGATCGATATATTCATACTATAGATACTTAAATAGACGACAATAACATTTACGTACCTATTAGAACCAGTGAAGATAAGATATGTAACTCATCTGGGTTAAAATTACTTGATATATGTAAAAGTACGGATTTAAGAATTGTCAATGGTAGGCATGGGGACGATGGTGATATTGGGCGTTTTATTTTTATGGCATATATCGGGAAAAGTGTAATTGACTACGCTATTGCATCATGTGAATTATTTCCTTTGATTGAAAATTTTATAGTATATGACAGTTTTTCCTGCTCTTCCCACGTGCCAATACAGATCAATTTTAAGGTTATGTTAAATCATCTTAATGAAAATACCAACCCTGTTTGCATAGATAAATTAGTATGGGATAATATGAAAGCTGAAAATTTTAAAGAAATATTGTTAAATGAAGAAAACCATCTTAATGAAATTGTCTCCAATATTATATCATCTAATGTTGATATAAATAATGGTATAACTACTATTGCAGAGGTGCTGTATACAAGTGCATTTAGTGTATTTGGGGTTACAAAACGCATTGTAAACACAAATCTTAATACCCCTCGGAGAAAGCATGTAAGTCCGTGGTATACGTATGAGTGCGAACAAGCTAGGCGTGATTTAAAGTATGCAAATAAACAATACCGAAGACTTAGGACAACTGAATGCATTAATTTGATTATTGGTAAGCGTCGTTTGTTTCGACAGGCAAAGCGTCGCGCTAAATTTAAATATAACCGAAGCAACGTGAAACGCTACATAATACAGCAACGAATAATCCCAAGCAGTTCTGGGATCTTATTCGCAAATATAAAAATAAATATAAGAATAACAACAGCGATCTTTCTTCACAGGAATTTTATGAACATTTCAAAACTTTATTTTCTGATTCTGAATCTTTCACTGATAATGATGTCGAAAACGTTATAAATAATGACACGTTTGGTGATCAAATAATAGATCAGCTTGACTGTGATTTTAATGTCGATGATGTTATTAAGGCTATAAATAGTCTAAAGAGAGGAAAAAGTCCCGGTTGCGATCTGTTAACCCCCGATATATTTATTGAGTCAAAACATATTTTAGCACCGATAATGTGTACACTTTTTAATCATATATACAATACGGGTTCTTATCCTGAATCATGGACGAAAGGCATTTTGATACCTGTTCCTAAAAAAGGTGATAAAAATATAGTTGATAATTACAGAGGAATAATGCCTACTAGTATGTTCTCTAAAATATTTTCACTTATGTTAGATACTCGGCTAAGAAAATGGACTGAAGATAACGATATACTAACACGATATCAATTTGGGTTTAGGCAAAATAAAAGTACAGTTGATTGCATTTTTGTTTTACAATCAGTTATTAACAAAGTTATACAACATGAACGACGAAAGCGTTATTGCGCATTCGTAGACTTAAAAAGGCGTTTGATCTAGTTTACAGAAACGGCATATGGTTTAAGCTCCTCAACAATAATGTGTCCTCAAAATTTGTTAAAATGTTACAATCTATGTATAAGTCTCTCAAAATATGTGTTCGTTCAAGTGGTAATTGCTCGGACTATTATGAAAGTTATATGGGTGTTAAACAGGGGGAAACCTTGTCGCCACTTCTGTTCATTATGTTTATAAATGATATGTCTACCCATATATATGATGATGATGCTGCTGATACTGTGTCACATAACGAATTACAGATATTCCTTCTGTTGTTTGTAGATGACACTGTTTTGTTTTTATACTCTGCTTCTGGCCTACAAATACTCTTAAACAAGCTTGATGATTATTGCAAAAAAATAGAATATCACTGTTCACACCAAGAAAACTGTAGCAATGGTTTGCAAATTGGGAACTCGAGTTGAAAACATTGATATATTTTACAATAATAATAGGCTTACTTGTGTATCAAAATTTACATATCTAGGAGTCACCCTATCTTCAAATGGCAAATTTTATCAGTCGTAAAAGGCTTTAGCCGACCAGACATTAAAGGCTATTTATTCACTGAATTCACTTTTTGACGTTGTGTCATTGGGGATTAATGAAAAACTTAAACTATTTGACAGCATGATCATGCCTATATTTAATTATTGAGCAGAAATATGGGGTTCTCATAAAGCCCCTGACATGGAAACAATATATTTAAAATTTCTTAAACAGGTATTAAAGGTGAGAATTCAAACCACAAACGCTTCTGTTTATGGTGAGCTTGGGAGGTTTCCCTTAGATATTGCACGTAAAGAGCGAATTCTAAAATATTGGTACAAAATTTTAACTAAGCATCACGGTTCTTTGGGACACGAAGTGTATTGGGATCAAGTGAATAATAATATTCGTGGGTCATGGGCATTAGAGGTAAAGCAATTGCTTAATAGTTTGGGTTTTAGCTATTTATGGAACAATAATGACATTTCCGTTCTTCAATTAAACAGTGTCATACAAAGATTACATGATCAGTATTGCCAACACTGTTTTTCTCTATTAGACACGTCATCCAAATTAAAAACTTATTGTAGTATAAAACGTAGGTTTGGTTACGAGAATTATCTTAATTGTATTAAAAACGACAAGCATCGTATTTCGCTAACAAGATTAAGATGCTCAGCTCATAAACTTGCAATCGAAGAAGGCCGTTTTAGAAATATAGAACAATCTGAACGTAAATGTATATTTTGTCAAATGAATGTTGTTGAAGATGAGTTTCACTTTGTGCTTGTATGTCCTTTTTACAGAGACATACGGATTGAATGCTTACCTAGATATTTTTGTCATTGGCCCACAATGCAAAAATTTAAATTGTTAATGTCAGCTGAGCAGAATAGTACACAAATTAAACTTACGAAATATGTATATCTTTCAACTTTAAGACGAGAAAGTATCATAAACCAATAAATGTTTATTTTTTTTCTTATATTGCTATTATTGCTTGCTTTGAAACATTGGTTTTTGTTGTTGTTTTTTGTTGTTGTTTTTATTCTTTTTTCTTCTTAAGTCTGATCAGTGAACTAAAACAAATAATAATTATGCTCTGAACAGTGGCCTTACAACGATCACTTTTCATCACTAACATACCCGTTACTGTCAAAACATGCCTGACCGCATTAGCGAGGTTGGTAAATTTATAGATATTGTTCTGTAAAGGATTAAGGTACGCCAATGTTCAAGCAATTTCACGTTAATGATTACTTTTTTACGTGGATTATCAATATCCTAATAGTGTTATTAATCTGTGTATTATAATATCATGCTCTTCTCATGTATGTAAATAAATGTTACCGCCAGAAGTAAAGGCGATGAACTTGAATGTTTGTGCTAATAAACTATTGAATTGAATTGAATTGTTCAGGAGTTATAGGGACGTGTATGGATAATAACACAAATTTATTCTTGTTAATAGCTAGACAATTGAACCCGTGAATAGCTGGAGAATGTAATTTTCTCAATGTGTTTGTATCATAAATACTAATGTTAAACCATTAATGTCGATTAGGACAGCAATAACGATAATTAACAACCCCGTAGGCATTTCTTAGGATTTCAAGAGACACAATGGCTGATTCTTAGAACAAACAATTAATTATTGAAGTGAAACATATTACTGATAACACTTGCTTTCATAAAATATATCGTGATTTTACGATATATGTCTTCATCATCAGTAAAACATTATTCAATAAGCAACTTTACGAACTTCATTAAAAAAATGTTATTATTTCTACAATCATTTGGTGCTGTGAATTGAATTATCTGTAGCATAATTCATGTTTAGAAGTTTTTGAGGCTAGATTCAAAGTGTAAACAATGGGTTTAAAAAACTTCTAAACATGAATTATTCCACAGATTAATAAATACCTAAAGGGTCCTCGGACGGAGACTGAAACATAACGCAAACACACATTTATAATTTAAATGTTGTTTTTTTCAGACCCAGCAGTAATGCACTGGAACTTTAGTATGATTTAATCAACCTTTCCAGTGAAATATTTTAACTAAACGTGTGTATATAATAGCTCTTAAAAATGTATTCCTGACTATTTTTGACATATACTTTTTTCTAAAATATATGTAACACTCTTTGTAATAAAGAAGTACATTCGAAACAAAACCTGGTATATCTCCTCCAGAATCATAACGAATGTGTGAAAGCATACACATGTTTCATTGATTACATACTTTTTAGATATTTGTTTTCAATATCATGTTGAAATTGACGAGCTTTTGAAATTAACTAATCCAAATAAAAGAAGGCAGCTCGAAACTGATTCCGATTCGAAAATCATGCCACAAATAGAAACAACCAATGTTTATTCTTCTAATGCAGAAAGCACATGAATGTTTAGCACCGTTGATCAACCTACGTAAACTATCTGTTGAGATAAAATCTCTCCCTCTACACACAGTTCCGAAACAAATCTCCTGTGTCTTTGAAACTTCGTTTTCTAGCGTTTATTCCTATGATTTGTCCATTACAGCCCTTTCGTCTTCTCTCTAACAATAATAACGCTGATTAGGCTCCCGGTACGACTCGTCCTCGACACTAATATAGATACAAACGGGACTAACGACGTCCAATTTACATCTCGGTGACATGATTTCTATTTGCGTTTGTTTGTCATTCCGTATACATGTCCTGCGGGCATCTCATATTAATCCTGATATTCACTCACTTTATTTATTTTTAGAGAAATATTAGTCAGTAGAATATTATTCTATCAATCTAAGTCTGCCGTATACAATCGTTTTCCCTCAAACGGAATCATTCGGGTGGGTTCGTTTGCAAAGACATAGTGTGGCTACAGTACGTGCCCTTTGGTATTATTTAATAAGACTGAAGTTTACCTAGTGATTCAAAAATACACTAGCGATGAAGCCGGTGCTAGGTTCCTTTTTCAACTGTTATCAATAGAACAATTATCAACACCGAGATTGTAATTTATAAACCTTGTATGCTCTATGTGTTTTTGAAATATATATCTGTCTATCATAATGGTTTAATTTTTTATATTTTCGGTTGCTCTAAGTATTGTTTCATATATACATTACTTAAATTATGATAATACAGTCGAAACTCGTTGGCTCGATATATCATGGCTCGATATCCTCGTTGGATCGAACAAGATTAAAAGGACCGATTTCTTTTTACTCTTTGTTCTTATAAAATATTCGATCGGATGGCTCGATATCTTGAGGGTCGATATTTCTCTACGCTCGATGTCATATTCGCGGTCCCAAGTAAGAATTTCACATTTTGTTTTGTTTGCTTGGGTCGATGTCATTTTCGCGAGTTCAGGTAAGATTTTCACACCTTGATATGTTTGCTTGGCTTCATTTAGCACAAGGCGCCAATCGATTAAAATTTCTTGATTGATACTTATTATAATTATTATCAAATTTAAATGGTTATACTGTTTGCGCAAACATGCCATCACTTTTAAAGTTCTGTCTCTAATTGTTATCGTTATCTATGTAAACATGTTAATGCATTTTGATAGGGCGACATTCACATAAAATATTGCGCTGAATGCTTTTCTCAATGGATGAATTGTTACAAATTTCAAATGCTGAGAAATCTAAAAAAAGACCCGGTACAGCCGGGGGGATATCTTGATCGGCACCCCTAAGGTTTCTGCCTTTGGGACTAAAGGGACAAAGGGAAAACTTAAACTGTTAAATATTATCTTGAGAATATGAGGCCACAACGGTTGTTGAGAGAGGGCAAAACTCTAAAAACCAAATTGCAGAAGACTTCAGCATTCCGCAGAATACTCGTTCAACTTGGTTAAAAAACAAAGTCCAAATTCAAGCCAGATTCCTCGCCAGTAACATAGAGCCCGAATGTAAGCTAACTCTTCTCTTGCGGACATAGCGTAGCAAATAACAAACGAGGTAAACAATACTTTTTGTAACCAATCAAAGAAAAAATCACGTTCTGTAAGCAAACCCGCTTGGCTCGATATTCTCGAAGTATTTAGGCCGTTCCCTAGAATATCGAGCCAACGAGTTTCGACTGTATATAAAACAAGCTTGTCTGTAACATTTTGTTTAAATTTTAATTTGGTATTGTTCTGTGTAAATTCGTTCCTGTAGTACAATAATAAGTAACGACAATATTTGGGTTTAAATTCGAAGTATGAGGAGAGTGATTTTTAAATTAATTAGTCCCAACTAAAATGTTTCGAGTCCTGATTAAACTGGCTGTTTAAAATCAATAACGATTGTAATACGAACCAATCTCATTGTCAGTGGGATATTAATGATTGCCTTCATTTGTATGTCGGTCTTCGTTGGTTTTAGGCGTTTAAATGATTAAAAGCCACATCACGTCCTCCAAGGGAATTTCTAATTCGAAGATAAACCTGTACCGACATTGGCGATGGTTCCATTAAAATGAAGAAACAGTTACTAAAAGTTACATTGAAGTGCTCTTAAATGTTGTTGTTTTTTGTACCATTCGGCTGCATGACTTAATGCAAAACATTTCTTGAAATATTATTCGTACTGTCTTTCGAGGGTACTGGATTTCTCTCACGTCGCATCTAAAGGAATGGAGAATGGAAAGCGCCTGGATTTTATTTGTCATAAGCACTGATAGCATCATAATTAGGAAGTAATATTCAATAACAGCTCTGTTTTCGTCTTCATGGTCGGACAGATATTCCATAGAGTAATGCCAGACACACTCGAAGCGCGGCTGTGTGATAACTAATAATAATAAAGTAATAAATGAAACAAATTGCAATATTATAATACATTATTGTACAAATTAATACCAATATCTCTTACGGCAGCAAGAATAATACCGACTATTTTCTACCCTAAATTCTACCATAAGCAAGGCTCATCGAAGTTCAAAATATAAACCATATACCTGGCTAACTTTGTTGGGGGCAGATTAAATGCATATCCTTATGAGTAAATCATGTCATAGAAGAACATTCTTAATAAAGACAATAACAAATTATAGTTATTAGTTCATGTTTACATTTGCAACAAATTATTTGATAGTCTTAATAAGCACTTCTTTTTTGCAATTATGATTCAAAATGAAACGCAGTAAGAGTCTCTGCTTTGCAAAAGAACATTTAATGTTCAACTCTTTCTGAAAAGCTTACAAAATTCGATTCTAGCAAAGGTCATTGTTTTTCTAATTCTCATTAAATCTATGCATTTACTTTCACAATAAAGTGTCTGGCCAATTTAAAGACAAGGGTTTAAATATTTTACACGCGTAAGGTTTGAAGAACCGAATGATTAAAACATTCACCGAGTTAATGATGCATTTAAACGTATTTCTCTCTTTTTTATGTCCTACATTGAAATGAATTGTCATCTTTTTTTTTTTTGGGGGGGGGGGGCACCAGGTGCACACTTGATCCGCTGGTGGGTAACACATTGTTGCATTTAATATTTGTTGCATTATTGTTCAGTGTTGAGTGTGTGCAAGTGTTGGAATACTGCACTGGATACTGTTGTTGAGAGTAAGATCGTTGCCGGTAGTTTGTAGTTTGTTCAAGATACCGTGTATAAAGAGGAGATTACTAAACATGGAACGTACTCCACCTTGACGAATGCCTTGATTTTAATCGGAGTGGTTTGAAGCTTTCATATTTACCAAAACGTATCCTTTAATTGTACGATACTTGCTCATTTTTAGGGAAGGAACATTCCTTTCATCCATTTTCTTTCATTTTTATGACAATTACACTGTGGCGCACATTGTTAGACGTCCCGGCGGTGTTCAGTTAACCAATATTGACGTCGGTCCCTAATTCGAATCTGTCATATTAGATCGATTCTAGATTGAAGGTAGCAATTATTGAGGTGCTTTTGGTACGCGTTTTGATGTTTGTTTGGGAGTATATTTTTCAAAGAGTGATTCAGTCGTTTGTGTAAAATGTGTTCAAACAGTTTTGGTATAACTGAAAGCAATTGAAGGGTTATGAGCTACTGGAATATCTTTAAGGTTAACCTTTTCCATGTATAACACATTTAATTCCAAATTTACGATGTCCAGGCACAAACTTTCAGTAAGTCATCATTGTAAACAGTTTAGCTATATATCTGTTTAGTACTTCGCCAACATGTTGTATATGTTTTGATGTGATACTCTTATCTAATGTGTCCTTAGATTGCTTTGACAGGTCATATTTAGTATAAATGCAACCTCGGATGTATATGGACGGTTTACAATGTCAGAATTCTTTACATTTAACTACGCTGCATGTAGATCGCGTAGTTGTTTAAATTTAGAAGTTATTATGGACTTTACCCAATGTATATCTTAATTCTTTATTTGATAATACACTAACTGGAAATCAGTTTGAACTAAGTAATACAATAAACATCTTAAAACACTATAATTAGTAAATATAAGTATTACTTATAATATTATTTTTATTATTATTACAAACTACTTCTATTGATGCACCGGCATACATCCGAGGTTGTTTTTTGAAAAAATCCGAGGAAAGTGATTGCTTGAGTATTCGTTCCTTAGCCTTGTTCTTCACTATAATACTTAAATATTTAAAACTGAATTGTTTATGGGATGAAAAGAAAACAGCCATTTATCATTAAGATATTAATTGACTCGGATTTTTCCCTAAACGATCTAACAGTGAAGCAATGGAACATGAAATACAAATTACAAATTAGGATCTTTCGTTATCATTTTCGTGGTTTAATAAACTGTATATATTATTATACTATAACATTAAGTTCAAGTAATCGAATAATTAACATATGTATTTGAAAATAAGGAATGTCTCCTAACAGATTATGACAAGTGTAGGCAGTAAAACGTTATTAGAAATATTAGAAACGCGTAAAACAATCTTAATAATTAAACATCTTACTTGTATATGTACGTAATCATAAAACGAAACATAAAATATATTTTGTTGCAATTTGAAGCACTATTGAGAACACTTCCATGGAATGATGCATCCTTGTTGGAAGTCAAGAGATAATACGTGTAATTATAACAAAGAGACTATGTGACGGTGTGATCGTATATGCTTGCCAATTGGTCATTGTCAGGTTTTTTATGTTTGACCGTAAGTAATGATACCGTAAAGCAAACCGGCAGTTTGAATTTTAATTCTATTATATCTCAAATTCAATGTCAAGCACGGCCTTGATTGATAATCTACATGTTGGAAGTGTATACACAAATAATTGAGTTAGGAATACATGTCTTACCGGAAATGAACAATTTGACAACACTAATCCCTTGAGGTTTATTACCGAACAGAACTCAACTGAAGCATAGTCTTAAGCATTACAAGCTTATCGTCATACAAGGAATAAATATGTACATAGCATGTGGCATATGTACATTATATTTAGTGAATTCGTATTATCTGAACAAGTATGTACGTTACCATATAAAATATTTTTTTATTTAATGCAGAAGTTAGGCACTTGCAACGCGCAATTATCACGTAAGTAATAATAATAAAATTAATAAAATAATAATAATAATAATAATAATAATAATAATAATAATAATAATAATAATAATAATAATAATAATAATAATAATTATAATAATAAAAGTAATAATAATAATGCTAAAAGCAAAATTAATAATAATGATAATAATAATTATATCATAAATAATTATAAAAATAGTAGTGCTAAACGGTCAGTGGCAACCTAGCACCAGCGTCACCAGTATTGTATTCTCATGAATTACTTTCTTGAGATATAATAGAAATACCAATAATCTTTACACTTGAACGGTTACCACGTGGTATGCTTTGAAAACGAACAAACTCATACGCTTCAAGTTAAAAAACAGCATGTGTGCTTGAACTTTTCCTACAGTATATAGTCATTATGTATCATAATGATTTGTACGGGTTGCCAGCCCCGCCAGGATAGGAAATGGCAAATAAACCAAAATAAAAATCATGTCACTACGATGTAATTGGACGTCGTTATTCCCGTTTACATTGATATTATTGTCGTAGACTAGATGCATCGGGGGCCTAGTCAGCAGTATTATTGACGAAAGGAGAAGACAAAATCCAGTAATGGACTATTCAAATGGAATAAACGCTAGAAAACGAACTTAGGAAATGCAATTCGGATATATGTGAATAGGGCTAAATTTGATATCAACAGAAAATTTAAGTAGTTTGATCAACGGTGCTAAGAAAACATGTTGTTTCTAAATTTAATTTAGGAGTATATACAGTAGGTTCATTTATATTTGTAGAATGATGTCTAGCTGAAAATCATTAGAGATTAAATGGCATTGCAGCATTATCACTCATACTTTTGTTTTTATCTGCAATACTGCTAAATGCCTTTGAAGTGTGACAAAAGAAAAAAAATATGCTTAACATCCGCCGATTATTATTGCTTTTCATTGTTTTAGTAACGCCGACATTATAATTGTCAACTATCTGTCAGAATATCATGTATTTAATCAAGATGTTTTCCTAAATAATTTTAGTCAGTTATTACAGCAATTAACATATTTGTTAAAATAACAGGTATTCGTAAGTTCAGCAAAAACATTTACTGATTTCGTTATGGTTCTTTAAGCTAATAATCAATCGTTAAAAACAGGGATGGCAAATTTTTAAAATGTTGTTGATGGGGAAAGTCAGAAACGACTATACAACTGCATTAAGCCTGGAAAGCGAGTATCCGGATTCAGAAAAATGGAAGTTTAGAATGTTTTCCAACCAGAAGTTAAGATATGATATCCCTGAGTTAGTATCATGGGGCATAAAAGGCGATATTCTGATGTGCGTATTAAGTCTGATATTAGACCCCGATCTTTTGACGTCAAGGGATTCTTAGCGACTCAGTTTGTCGTGTGTGGGTGACTCGTGGGAGTCTAATTATCAGCATGATTACAGCAAAAGTGACTAACGGGTTTATGGATCTCCTTACAGTCACTGCAATCGTGTAGGCGTTCTATTATAGAAACTACTGACTGAAGCATACACCTGGGACAAAGGGTAGGGTAGCAAAAATGTCTGTACAATTGCCGCATTCATTGCTGCAGTGTGTTTGCATAAGTTAATAGCTCGGGTAGCGGTGAGGCTTTGAACTCTTTTGGTCAAAAGTTTAGTGCAGAAATAATTAGGGTCTTTGCAAAAGAGAACTTAGTTGACCTAGACCAATTTTTTTTTTAATTTATTGAGCGAAAACAGTAAAGCAGTATTCATCTTGTTTGTATGTTATGTTGTATGATCTCTGGCTAGACTAGCATTTCTGCATTTCGTTTGATTCATATATGATACGTATGGATATTATAGAATAACAAAATAATGGTCGACGTGGTTTCAACTCAACGAATGAATTATAATTTGTTTAAGAGAATCATGTGTGTAACTTCGTAAATGATTTTAAATTAATTCTTTTATTTAAATACCTTCATATTATTAGATATCTGTTTTTCTAATCAGGCGACTAGGAAGTCCTGGGGAAAATGTTTGTTTTATGAAAGGCCGCTCGGAAAGCATTTAAACAGTAGATAACAAAATAGCGCTCGAAAGAATGTTTGATGTATTTTGTTGTATATTATATGTTGAGGTAACGTGAAATTATTAAATACAGTAAAACAGTCGTGACTAGTTTTCCAAGAAGTTGCATCAATTCATTTACATATGCATTTGACTAAAAGTTATCTTAACACAACAATATAAAAACGGATGGGCTTCTTTGAATAGAGATAATAACTCTGCTCGGCAAACATTGACATACAACAAGTTTAGCTATACCATTTTTTTCTGCCGACTAATCATATTCCTTCTCCAAACAGTTTCTCTGAAAAATGCCTTTTTCTTGAGTGCCATGGAAATTGCCTGACCCGTCGCTTAGATTACCAACATGACACATTGTGTGAAGATAAAGAAAAAGCGAGAAAAATATTAATTATTAATTTCACCCGGTCTGTTCCACATTTAAACATTTCAGAATTTAGTCAGATATATCCTAAATGGTGTATAACATTCTAGTGATTATGATTAATCGAACACGCCTGGATATGAACATAATCGTGATTAATGTTTACGGACCATATTTTGATAATGGTACAGTCGTGCGCCAATTTATAGTTATTGGCTAGGAAATGCTACAATTAGTTCGACTGTGTTAAGATGCTTTTAATATTAATGTAGAATTATAACTTTGAGTTTATATGGCACCAGTGTTAATTCATTGCACGTAACTCAGTAGTTCAAAATAGTAAAAGATACTACTTGCATTAAGCATATTTTATTTTTAACAAATGTATCTGCACTACTTTTAATAACTTTACTGTTTGTATATAACACTTGCCATTATATTTTCTCTCATTGAATATATATATATTGTCATTGTACCCTCACACTAGATTTTTACCTTGAGCTACACAGTTATTTTAAGTGAGTGAAGTGAAAAATCCACCATCAGTTATCTGAATGATGTCGAGGAAAATGTTTTTTGTTCTCCAATGCCCAGATTATGCGGATTATTATTATAAATACAGAAAAACGTTACTATTCAACTTAAAGGAGTTTTTAACTAATGCATGTTGTATAACTACTATTATTATAATTGTTGTTGTACTTGTAGTAGTATTAGAAGTAGTAATAGTAGTAGTTGTAGTAGGTAGTAGTAGTAGTAGTAGTAGTATGATTATGATTATTATGATTATTATGATTATTATTATTATTATTATTATTATTATTATTATTATTATCTTTTAAACATTTGCTTCAGCAAGAAGTAAATTCGTTTCGAGTGCACTCGTGTTTAACTGACCGTTCCAAAGCGGTGATCCCATCATTTAACGGCAACGCTATTTTGATTAGTGGTATTTGTATTTGTGTGTGTGGAGTTGATACTTTTGCGTCTCTTGTACATTGCCGTTTTTGACCCTTGCCTTGCGCCTCTATTCATGGTTTAGTGTCTGCTATATTCATGCCTTTGATTATATTTGAATAAAGAGCAAGTCGCTTAACTAGTATACGTCAGTTTTAACTTTTACCTTTCTGTTGTGTTATGTAGACTCGTGCCTTCACTGAATTAGTAAGCAACGACAAAAGTGTTGTTTTTCATTATTGTGTATACAAGGAACTGTTTTGAAAATAAGTTCCGTTTAAACTAAATGTTTACATTTTACGACTATATTAATACGAAACAATCTCATTGTCAGTGGGGTATTAACCATTGCCTTTATTCGTATTTTGGTCATAGTTGGCTTTAGTCGTTTAAAACTTTTTGATTACCACAATTCATCCTGCGTCATTAATTTCAGATTCAAATGTCTTTATTATAACTGGCATTGTTTTACTTAAATAAGGAAAAAATAGCTACATTACAATTATAACAAATTCCTGGAAAATGATTTTTATCATGTTGCCTCATGACTTAGGCAAGTATTCTTTGTGGACGTAGAGGATATCTTTCACGGAAACACGTTTACGTGCTGGGGTACACTTTTCGTATTAACTGTGTGCTTCTTGAAACTATGTCAGTGCTTACTGCACTTTCCAATCCAATCTTTATTTAAATCCAGCTGTTTCTGAATATCTGAGTTATTCGTTTTGGCCTAACTTATATGGATACCTCCTGCACGTTTATGCACCTTCTCTATTGCATCTATGATTTATTTTAGCAATTTTTAAAATGTTCAGACGAACTTATTTGTTTATACAAACACGTTTCTAGGCTATAAACATAGCACATTTTCCGAGCTTCTCTCTAAACTGTCAACGTTAATCATACAGCAATAGTTTATATTAACTTACGCAGCATGCCAACAAAATTAACCCAACATGTTCATTTTTGTTATCCATTACTGGTGTACTGATTCTTAGGGGCAATTATTGGTAAGCCAGGGACAAGCAATGTCCCTATCTGACCATTTGTTAAGTTATCAGACAGTTCGAACATAGTTAACACCGCGTACAGAGTCATACAATCTAGAAGTAGGATGTACCTTAAAGATGCACTCTTACCCCCAAATATAAATTACTACAATTAATACAATGATTATAATATACCAAAAAGGGTGAAAATGTCGAAAACAACGATTCTTATGAAGGATATCGAGTTTACTTTGAAAGAAAAGTTCAGAAAACATGTTATTCCTACCTTCTAAGACGATAGTAGATCACAGTAATCATTTGATATTTCTGCGTTTTCAGCTTTTAAATACACGTCTGTAATCTTGTGATCAGTAATTAATATTTTCCATAAATACATTATTTAGTAAGTAGTAAAGGGTTTATCACTCAAGATTTACGTTTTGATATACATGTGTATGTAATGATTTTGAATAAGAGTGTCACTTTAAAGAGAAACTGAGCATGCTTGGTTCGATTGAAACTGTTCCTTGTCAATTATGCCATATTCAATACTCTCAATGTCCGTCTAGATGCTTATGTTCCGTTCTGTATCATTTGATTACCATTAAACGACGCATTTGAATATACTAGTGCTCCTACGAGTTATAATATGTATGCACTATTTATATGTATACAGTGTGCATAGCTTAATATAAATTTCATCATCAACTTTATGAGACGGACGAAATTAATTAGATGTAAATATTAAAATTAATTTGAAATTTGCAACACTTTTTTTGTTTTGAATCTGGAATACGTATTGAACTGAAAAGAAAATGTATTTAAAGAACATGTATTACATTCTCATAAGAAATTAAAAACCCTTCATAATGGAAGCAAGAATATACTAAAAATAATACCATCTGTTTTTTGCATGTAAGTTATTGTAAAAAAAATACATGAAATACAATTCAGACGTTTTTTGTTACCTCCCTTCAGGAAATGGTTGTCAATTTTTTGCTCCGTGAAATGTTTAAATATAAAATGACCTAAAGGTTTTTAAAGTGTGAAAACTTGCAAATGTGATTGGGATAATGTAACTGGACTTATATATAAAAACTGGAACTAAAGGTACTGTAACTTGAAGTAATAAAAAACGCATTGTTCTCAAAATTTTCACCTGGATATTAATAGCCATTTTATTGTGACACGACATTCATGTGTGATAGCTGTTGTTACATGTAAAAACTTGAATACATCAGTACATAATAGTGAAGAGGATTACAAAGGATTATTTTCTGCGCTCATAGTTCTGGTCGCTCATTAAACTACACTGCGCAGCGAAAGTTATGTCTAACCCAAATAGTACATCTACCCCGATTTCTAAGTCGGCGGCCTCCAAAAGGGACTTATCATCACCCATGGACGATGCCGACACCAAAAAGTATAAACTGTCTGAATCAAAACAACAGTACATATTGAAGATACCAGTGGCATCGCCCCTTGTGCACTTTCCAAAGAAGATCTGTTTTATGTCTCAAAGCAAATATCAGCAACATTTCATGATGACATGTCCACTCTGGTTGAGACACTGATATCAAAGTTAGTGCCTCCTCTTGTCAAGAGTATTCATGCTGACTTAACATCACGCATCAATGCTCTGGAATACGAAAATGAAGAACTTAAAAGCAAAGTCTTTAAGCTTGAAAATGAAGCCGATAGAGCTGAACAATATAGTCGGCGAAATTGCTTTCGTGTTGCTGGTGTCGCAGAAACGACTAGCGAAAATACTGACGACATCGTTTTGGGCATATCTAATGCTGTCTCGAGCGGCTTATCGATCGAAGAAATTGACCGCAGCCATCTTGTTGGGCCGGTGCGCAACGATAAAAAGCCGCGCGACATCATCGTGAAGTTCGTCTCGTATCGCTCTAGGCAAAAACTGTACCAGCGTAGATCAGCTCTCAAAAAGTCTAGCGAGCACTCGTATGTCTACGTCAACGAAGACCTCACCAGAAAACCAAGCTCTCTTCTTTATGAAGCTAGAAGACACGCCAAAACTGGTTCCCTGTTAGGCGCTTGGTCGTCCGACGGGAAAGTGCTTATTAAGGACAAGGCAGGCAAAATACATGCTATTAACTGTCCTGATGAACTGTACGCTGCTCTACCTGCAATGTCCTATGCCTCAGCGGTGCAGAAATAATACACATTTTCGTCATATGACACAGACTTTTTTGTTCTGCAGTATACTTCGATCGTTATTTTGCTCGTCAACTGGCGAGTTCACCTGTACCATATTCATTGTAATCTTGTCTTACTGGCCGTTCTGCATCCGTGATCCTATAATATTAAATTAAACAATTATGTTCAACATATCATTTATCTTTTATTATTATAAAGTGATTGTAATACTGATAAATTATCTTTGTGACGACTGAACAGATAATCCGTTACTATTCTTTGAAAAATAGCAGTGTTATTATGTCACCATATGCTTTTTATAAACTGGTATAACATGCATCGTACTGATTAAATAATAAGCTATTCACTCTAAGCTATGTTTAAATATATAAATTATCGATCTTGATATTTAAATATAGCCTTAAAGATATATTTGGTAATATCCATAAAATATTGAAGATATTGTTACTTGTTTTTAAACATTTGGATTATACCAACATAATATTTTTCATAACTATAATATATATAGTGTAGATAAAGTACTTTTGTTGCCAAATTTTAAGAGAAAACGATACAAGTCCTATTTGTAAGATATTTTATGCACTATTGTTTTGACCAATTCACCATTATCATGTATCGTGGAACATTATATTTTTGTTCCGTTTTTCTTTTTAGTTCCATTTTTGTTCACTCATTGTGTCTCCAAGATATTACACTTTACTCTGTAAACAGAAATGAATTCAGCGACCGCACTGTTGTATACTTCCTTATGCGACTGCGTCTCTTCTGTACACTTGTTTCACATATAACCTAAATATGCCCCTTGAGTTTGTTCATTCCCCTACTCAACAAACCTTTGACATAGGATCAAGACTTACTCGTCTCTTAACCCTGTTGTTTTCCCTAGTAATATTGTTCAACACCATCTTCGCTTTCTCAGTGCTTGTGAACTTAAAGTCACTAGACACCTGTGGTAAGATATACCGTGGTCTGCAATCCAAGAAGTATGACCTAGCAGGAAGCCGAGTGTTCCAGTGTAATAACACTTTTATTAGGAATTGTATACTCACACTATCCGTATGTACTCTTTGCACCTGGTTGGCAGTACTTCTTAACCAGAGTGGTGACATCCATCCTAATCCAGGCCCTGCAGATCACTCATCACGATCATTGTTAGATTTGTCCCATAATTTATCCTTGGTTCATTACAATGTCCAAAGCATATTACCAAAACTTGACATAATCAAAGCTGAACTTCTAGACTTCGATGTTTTAGCGTTTTCGGAAACTTGGTTATCACAGTCAGTTGACACCAACAATATTCTTCTTCCACATTTTCAGGCTCCTGAACGCAAAGATCGGGCAACCAACAATTATGGAGGTGTTATTTTATTTGTCAAGGAAAATATATTTTATAAGAGGAGATTTGATCTAGAAGTTCTGGACACTGAATGCATTTGGATCGAGTTGGCTATTAAACCTAACTTGAAGATGCTTGTTGGATTGTTTTATCGACCCCCAAACACTTCTGCTGTCTTGGATTCACGTATTGAGGAGTCTATTGACACGGCTGTAAACACTGATATTTCTAACATTGTTTTGGTGAGTGATTTTAACTTGAATGCTACTCCATATTGTATCAGTCCTAAAATAATGTCTTTATGTCAGCAATATGGTCTTACCCAATGCATTGATGAGCCCACTCATTTTACCGAACATTCTTCGTCTATTATTGACCTGGTATTTTTAAAAAATACTAGAAGTTTGCTTCTCTGTGAAGTTGGAGATCCCTTGTTTGATCAACAAGTTCGCTATCACTGTCCCACTTTTGTCTTCTTTAAGTTTTGTAAGCCAAAGTTAATTTCTTATCGTCGTCTTGTATGGCTGTATGACCGTGGTGAAAACAATACATTTAGAGCACACCTCGAAGATTTTGATTGGGACTCGATTCGCTCCAATGATCTTAATACATGGGTTTCTCATTTTACTTCTACTATTCTTGATGGTGCCAAGCGCTATATACCTAATCGTATGATCAATATCAGACCTCAAGAACCCAGATGGATTTCATCGGATATCAAGAGGCTCATTCGTCGTCGCAAACGCTTATATAAAGAGGCGAAGAGGTCAAACATACCATCTACATGGAGGAAATTTAGAGAGCTACGGAATCTTATTATTTCTAAAATTAGAGAAGCCAAGGCTTTGCATATTGACTCTATCTCTAAATCTCTACTCGAAAAGAAACATTCCAAAGGCTGGTGGTCTACCATTAACCAATTCATGTCCCCTAACTCTGGTTCTCTTTCGATTCCACCTTTAGTTGTTGAATCTGGTATTATTCATAGCAATGCAGATAAGGCTGATGCTTTCAACACTTTTTTCGCCAATCAAACACATCTCACAGAGCCTAACAGTGAACCTGTACCACGGACTTACCATATATTCTCCCTACTAGCAACAGTCGTTTTTAGTCCCTCGGATATAGAGCCTCTCCTTCGTTCTTTGCCACTAGGGAAAGCTGTAGGTCCAGACACGATTAATAATCGTGTTCTTATTGAACTATCTGCCGTCCTCGCAAAACCACTTAGTGATATTTTCAATTATTCGATGTCTATTCCATCCTTTCCTGATTCCTGGAAGATTGTTAATGTTTGCCCTATCTTTAAGAAGGGTGAGTCTAATCTTGTCGCTAATTATCGACCTGTATCTCTACTTGACTCACTTGGCAAAGTCTTTGAACGTGCAGTCTATAAGCACTTGTTTAACCATATTGTAGACAACAATATATTGACGGATTTTCAGTCTGGCTTCCGACCATGTGATTCAACTGTGAATCAACTATCTTTTATATATAACAGCTTCTGTGAAGCACTTGACAACGGTAAGGAGGTGGGTATCGTATTTTGTGATATAAGTAAAGCCTTCGACCGTGTCTGGCATAGAGGCCTTCGTTCGAAATTGCATGCTATTGGCGTCCGAGATCATTTGCTTCACTGGCTTGGTAGTTACCTACAACACCGCAAACAACGTGTTATACTTCAGAATTCTTCGTCTTCCCTTCGTTACATTAAAGCAGGTGTTCCTCAAGGTTCCATTTTAGGACCCTTGCTCTTTATCATTTATATTAATGACATTGTTCGCGACATCGAAGCTAACATCAGTCTTTTTGCGGATGACACTAGCCTATCTATGGTAGTCGATACCCCTAACAATACTGCTTCTGTTCTTAACTCGGACTTACAGAAGATAAGCCGTTGGGCCGATACTTAGTTAGTCTCCTTTAATCCCCAGAAAACCAACTCAATGATGATTTCCAGGAAACTCCACCGACCCCTACATCCCCCTTTGACTATGCTTAACCATAACATTTCAGAGACTTCCTCCCATAAACACCTCGGTATGTTTCTTTCTAGTGACTCCTCCTGGTCTGCCCATATTGATTATATCAAAGACAAAGCATGGTCCCGTGTCAATATTCTACGTTCGCTCAAGTTTACTCTTGATCGTCTCGCCCTTGAGACAATTTATATGAACTTTATCCGACCTTTGCTTGAATACGGCGATATTATATTTGACAACTGCACTGCAGGGGAAAAGCAGGAACTTGACAAAATACAACATGAGGCTGCGAGAATCGTCACAGGTGCAACAAAGCTAGTTTCTATTGATAAACTTTACAGTAACCTGAACTGGCAGCCCCTTTCAGATCGCCGCACCAACCACAAACATATTTTTATGTTTAAAATCAAATCCAATATTAGTCCTACATACCTTGTTAATCTCATTCCTTTACGCCCAGCCGATCCTAGGTACAATCTTCGAAACTCTTCGGATATTCCACTTATACATTGCAGATCCACACTATACTATAACTCTCTTGTTCCGTCTGCCATTCGTGCTTGGAATACTCTCGATTCAAGTTTCAAGTCCGCTGACTCAATACAAAGTTTTAAAAGGCTGATTAGTAATACTCCTAAGGTTCCTCATTATTTTAACACATGACCTAGGCGTTTACAAGTCCATCACACTAGGCTTAGGCTAGGCTGTAGTCTACTTAATTATGATCTTTACCGGAAGAATATTGTTTCCTTACAAGCTTGTCTCTGTGGTGACCCTGAATCTGTCCGCCATTTTATGTTATTTTGTCCCCTTTATACCTCCTACAGAGAGGATATGTTCGAGTCAATAAATTTGCTCGTCCCTGGTACAGCTATCACGCTCGACTTATTGCTAAAGGGTAACGTTCGATTTACTGATCCCGTCAACTCGCAGCTTTTTTCTATTGTTTACTCATACATTGATTCTACCAAGAGGTTTCTTTGAGTACTAACTCTCTAAACAGCTTATGTGTGCGTTGAAATTCATCTAATCTGTTTACTTTGAGACACATCATTCCCATCATCTTCTACTGTTTCTAATGATTTTGTATTATGAGCGCTTAACTCATTTTATCTATATGTTTGACTTACTAAAATATTTACATTTTACTATAGCAATATTCATTTGTAGTACCGCTCAATTTAAAACTTGCTCTATGTTTGATTTATTACAATACTTAAATTTCATAATAGCATTATTCTTCTACATTTATTTTAGACATATTCATCTTCTTGGTAAATATAATAAATGATATTTTGAGCGACAACCTTTTTCTGATTCGTAAATTATACATGCATACGAAAATGATCTATATAAGCTATGCTTTCGATCAAATTCTTTGTTTTTCATTGATGTATATATGTTGTCTTGTATTATTTTCCTCAATAAATATGTTTAAACTAATTATTACATGGAGTTTACCTTTATTGACCTCTTGATGGCCATTATATATTTTCTGGAAGTGTTGTTGGTCCGTCAAAGCCGTTATGAAGTGCTTGGGTAGACACAGTTCTGCATGCAATTCAAACTGTTTATCCACATCAAATTCTGCTTAATGTAAGGTTGCATCAAAATATTTTATAAATTTATTTTGGATCATTAACGATATATACGTACGACCAAGAGTACAAATTCATAAGGCATCTGGTAAATACATACATCAACTTGTAAAAACATGAGGCTGTTGGCACACATCAACTGGTAAATACATGCAGCAAATTGTATAGTCAAACAGCATCAGCTACTACATTTAGCTCCTTGGAAAATGCATACAGCAACTTGTAAACACATACAGCAACTAGTAAATATATGTTGATGTTGGCATGAAACGTACAACAACTGGTAACTATATGTTGATGTTGGCATGAAACATACATCAACTGGTAACTATATGTTGATGTTGGCATGAAACATACAGCAACTGGTAACTATATGTTGATGTTGGCATGAAACATACATCAACTGGTAAGTACATACAGCAACTGGTAACTAAATGTTGATGTTGGCATGAAACGTACATCAACTGGTAACTATATGTTGATGTTGGCATGAAACATACAACAACTGGTAACTATATGTTGATGTTGGCATGAAACATACAACAACTGGTAACTATATGTTGATGTTGGCATGAAACATACAGCAACTGGTAACTATATGTTGATGTTGGCATGAAACGTACATCAACTGGTAAGTACATACAGTAACTGGTAACTATATGTTGATGTTGGCATGAAACGTACAGCAACTGGTAATTATATGTTGATGTTGGCATGAAACATTCAGCAACTGGTAACTATATGTTGATGTTGGCATGAAACATACAGCAACTGGTAACTATATGTTGATGTTGGCATGAAACATACATCAACTGGTAAGTACATACAGCAACTGGTAACTAAATGTTGATGTTGGCATGAAACGTACATCAACTGGTAACTATATGTTGATGTTGGCATGAAACATACAGCAACTGGTAACTATATGTTGATGTTGGCATGAAACATACAACAACTGGTAACTATATGTTGATGTTGGCATGAAACATACAGCAACTGGTAACTATATGTTGATGTTGGCATGAAACGTACATCAACTGGTAAGTACATACAGTAACTGGTAACTATATGTTGATGTTGGCATGAAACGTACAGCAACTGGTAATTATATGTTGATGTTGGCATGAAACATTCAGCAACTTGTAAGGTAATACAGCAACTGGTAACTATATGTTGATGTTGGCATGAAACATACAGTAACTGGTAAGTAAATACAGTAAATTGTAAATTCATACAACAAGTTGCATATCTTTACAGCAACCGGTAAATACATACAACAAATTGTTAATAAGCATGTGGTTTTTGGCATCATATATGCACACATGAATCAGTTATCGTATATTACAACGTCAAATAACAACAAGTGGATGTTTTGATTATAACTTTACACAAGCTAGCGAATTTTCTTGGTAAACAACACATCAGTTATTGAATTTGAAATAAAATATAAGTAAAACCATTTCAGTAGCAATATAACGCTAGTGTTGGAGATCAAAAGGATGTTAAGCCAGTAACACATGGTATTGAACCCATACAGAGAGTACAGTACATAAAGACGTCAATAATTTATCCTAGCCAAAGACAATAAGCCCTGTCGGGATTATTTTGACCTTGATTTGAAAAATTGGACCTGGGGAACAATTGAAAGCCTTTATGAGACCTGTCGTGTTACCGGCTTTTACCCTTGCCCTAGGGTTGAGATTGTTCCTACACACTGGAAACACACGGATTACCTTTTTATTTGCATACAATAAAAGTTCTGTTGATTTAAATAAGATTTTAGAATAAGCGCGTCCGACGTTGTTTACTGACGTCAATATGGTTTCTGTAATTATGATTCTAATCAAAGAAAATATTAAATGAACTTCGATTGAAATGTCATACTTCAATTTCTACACCCTTAATAAGAAATAACGCTTGCTTTGTTATCCAAAACCATATTGGATTTAAGTCCAGCACAATACAGTATTATACAATCTATTTGACAATTGCTCGGGAGAAATATCACATCTAAGAACATTGAGGCCTTTTTATTAATTCAGATGTGTTGCGTCTAACCATATGTATACTATTTAACTAGAATTGATACAATTTTTGGAGAAATGTTGAACTGATCACGATTGGACTTGAAATTCTTCCACTTGAAACGCTATGTTTTGTTTCAATGGACATCCTTACCTCTTTAGAGTCGAACCCCGATGGCCCGAACTTCCAGGGACCGGTTGAACTACCTCGATACTCGGATTATTGGAGCCAAGGGGGAATGTTTACCTTCAATATAAATAAATCAATCCTTCTCATCCAGTTCGAACCAACGAGATATTCGAGCGAGGCGAATTCGAGCCAACTTGAACATAATAATTGTATGGTTGGTTGTACTAACAAATATCATCCTGCAACATACAACTGACATAGCTACCGTATTATAGCTGTAGACAATGTTGAGGAGTTAAATGGTCTGGGAAAGCTTCTCTATAAACTTTAAAAAGACATGTCGATCCGCCACCTGAAGAACAGCTTGTGATGTTTTAGGACTATATAATGTTGGATAATTGTAGAATATTTATAGGATATTTGTATAATATTATTTTTTTAGCTGACTTTAGCTTGTATACCATAATCGATTAGAACAGCAAAAAATCAATTAAGGCATTTCCTAGAATTTCGAGAGCAAAATTGGGTAACGACTAAAATTGGCATTTGACCGTGTTTTTTGCACCTTTCTTTCAAAATTGACTTGGTATCCTTCAATAAAAACCATTGTTTAAGACATTTATTAATCCTTTTTGATATGTTTAAACAGTTGTATTAATTGTGGTTAATCTTATTTGGGAGTAAGAGTGCATATTTAACGTTTAAAATATGTTATATTCAGTGTTATGAGTTTGCTCTGGAAAACAGGTCAAATTTATTCCTTAAGCTAGATATTCATCATGGTAAAGAATCCCAACGCATTTCATTAATTAGTGAATCACCTGAAGCAAAATTGTTTATCTGACGGAGATAAATGAAACAAACCATTTATAATCAAGAATTTAATTGACTTAGACTTATTTGTGCTAATCGATTTAGCAGTTAACACTGGAACTTGAATAATAAATTTCACTAAGAAGTGCGTACATATACAGTGCTTAAAAAGTTAAACTTAAACAGTTGATGATAAAAATACGAGTAAGACTTCACCGAATATAACTAATTGTTTGCATAGAATTTATAAAAGAGAAAAAAAGTATTTATGACTAGTCTGGCTTTTGATATTTCATTAACTCGTATGAGTGTTATAGCACTTCGGTATGTATTTACCTCTACAATCTGTATCAATATTGGGCAATTGAGATCAAAATGAAATACGTCCTCAGCACCATTCCGATTTTACAATCTGTATCAACATTGGGCAATGGAGATCAAAATGAAATACGTCCTCAGCACCATTCAGATTTGAGAGTGTCATTTTGTCTCTCATAATTGTGTCTATTAATTGAGTCTCAGAACGATCTGGCTTCTACGATTGTTCGATGTTAATAACGGACCTATACAGCGAATGAAGTCAATGATACAGCGATATGTTGGACCTATACAGCGAATGAAGTCAATGATACAGCGATATTTTGAACATTCGTAATCAGAAGGAATTTGTTATTTTTGTTGCTCATTAATCCAAACTGAAAAGTATTACATTCGAGTCTTATTTAAACTGGATGATTAAATAATTTGTCGATTTTAATACCAAACAATCTCATTGACAAACGAATACAAACCATTTTCCACATTAGTATGCCGATCATGGTTGCGAAAATGTTAATACTGACGTTTGTGATGCTTTCTTTAAAATAAAGGTAACAAAGTAACATTGAAATCAAGATCCATCTTGCGTGAAACATAATTAATAGGCAGCATAACCTACAATTATTTGCCGTAATGTTTTGAGATTATTATGGATTATTTGTAAATTTTCACAAACCCTTTAATTTTTGTCTTTCTCTCTTCATCAAAATATGGTTTTGCCACACCAAACTGATTCGTCATTCCGCGGATTTACCACATCTTTGTTGTTGAAAATGCAAAAAAGGTTTGTTTTTTGCGTGCGACCGCACCTATATTTTTTACCGCATATCGGATATGTTTATGCTTATCAGCTTTTATTTAAATTTGCAACATAATCGTTGTTTGTCCTACGCTTTTATAGTTTTGTTTTGAAAAAGTAAGTACCTGGTGTGTGGAGTTTTTTATTAAACCGCATATGCATTGGTGTCAATAGTTTTAAACAAAATGGCGGCTTCTGGTAAACGTGTTTTTGTTTTTTATTTCAAACTGAGGTGAAATGTTGTTTACTCATTGAAATGAAACTTTAACTTCGAATAAATATTTGAAAAGTATTATTATCTTAAAAATTTTAACTGTGAAATGTGTGTTATGATGAATAAAAATTGATGATTAGGTGCCGCTAGTCCAAGCTTTTTACTATTTGTATACTATGTTTCCTCTAAACGCTATTTCCTGATAGAGGTCGTATTTCTCACTCTAGAACTTGATCTAAAATTGTACATGAAAGTCATTTACGATAAATACTGATAAAAAAACCCACCAATTTTGAACAAATCTTATTTGATTATGTCATAAATTGCGATGAGTATAGTACAAAATACTTCGTCGGACAGACCGAAAAAAGTAAGCCAACTTAAATATCTGTACTTTTATATAGCATAATCTTTGATGAATAAAACAATCCCCTGATCATACTGTTTTAGTATTCTGAACAAACTGTTTTTGGTAAGCACATGCCGCTGCCTTTACAGTAACAACTAATTTAAAAAATGCAATTAAATCAAAGAACTGGATATATATGTAGACTCCTGAATGTTTCCTGCATATGTTTTGTAAACCAATGATAAAAGATTGCTGACAAAAGATCAGATCGCAGATTTGCATATTTCCGTTCGAATATTAATGTTTTATGGTTCAAACCGTTACAATAACTAACGGTTTAAGAAAAATGCATAAAACATTAAATTTGAACTTAAATATATAAATCTGCGATCTTATGTTTTTTCAGCCGTCTTATATAACTGGTTTACATGGATTTTCGCAAAAATTGGCTCGTTCCAAGACAAAACATAAAAAAGTTGTCCAAACGTTCAATCTGTGAGAGTGCAGCTTTAAGATTCAATTACAGCTTACAATCAATTACGATATATGTCTAGGACGAATTGTTGAATCAATTACCAACTGGTAAAAACATGTTGTTCTTGTTAAAGCTGCACTCTCACAGATTTACCATTTTTACAACTTTTTATTTTTTATCTTGGTAAAAGCATTCTTTGCGTAAGTATCTGCAAACCAATGATATAAGATTGCTGACAAATATCAGATCGTAGATTGTCATATTTAAGTTCGAAAATTAATGTTTTATGACCTAAGCTAACGGTTTAAGAAAATGCATAAAACATCAATTTTTGAACCTAAATATAAATATCTGCGATCTAATTTTTATCAGCAGTCTTATTTAACTGGTTTCCATGGATTTTCGCAAAAATTGGCACAGTCCAAGACAAAAAATAAAGAAGTTGTTAAAACGTTCAATCTGTGAAAGTGCAGCTTTAATAGTCAGATACATCTATTTCAGCATCGAATTACAACATGCGGATATTTTGATTATTTTTCTACTCGACATCAATCGTCTTATATTATTCAAGACTCAAGTAATTAGTGATTGAACTTTTAACCATTTGTAAATAAGACGATCTCATTTGCAAAAATAATTCCGTGTTTGAGTGCAAATGAATATTTAGCTCACTTGTTGATGTCAATGAACTCAGGGAAAACATAAAATTGTTGACATATTCATTAAAACCAAGAACCATTAGCCCTGAGGGGTTTAATTTGCTAATCTTATCAAGTCAAGAAATTTATTAAGTAATCAAAGGCCACCGGCCCAAAATACGTGACATACATAATAAAACAAATAATATACGAGTTGTGTCAAGAAAAGAAATTGAAGCATATATCCAAACATGAGTATATCCTTATATAATTTATAAAAGAAGATGAGATACATAGAAAGACAACTTAGCTTTTCGCATTAATATTACTGAGAGTCTCATAATTAGTTGTTTTTATAAGGTTATAAAGGTCATTTAAATCTATACTAGCAGAGTACCAATTAAACAAATATTGTCTTCTTATTTTGTCATTGTTTCTATAGACAAAAATGCTTGATATTCACAATCTAAGACAGATAAATGTTCGTTATCATAACAACAAGTACATCTGTTTATCAAATTCTAATTGAAAGTTAGTTCTCTGATCTTGTCCGTAACTTAATGTCCGCTGAAATGATTGTTTTGTGTTTAATTACAAATTTCCATTGTATTATTGTATCATTGTATTATTTTTTATTGTTGTTTTTGTTTTTCCATTTCCGTCACACATGATGCAGTGTCATTGAACTTTTAAAAGTGGTATTAATCAAGGCTAATATATTTATGAGAGAAATACAGGCAAAGTAGTTCCGAGTTCCGAGTTGTTTCCGAAAACGCCAAAGTGGTTAAGTTTGCAGCATAATTGTACCAATTAGGTAGTATTCCCTCTCCCCAAATTTTCACCTCTGAACCAGAATCCTATTTACCACGATAACGTTTCCAAAAGATGTCCGTCATAGAAGTCCTTTCACTTCGACTTCAAACGAGGCCGTCACTGGTTCTCAATGATCTCCAATGGGTTAATCAAAAGGGTTGGTAAGATGTCAACAGATAATTATTTCAACGATAACGAGAAGGACCAGTGAAGGAGCAAAGAAGCCATGCAAGACTTCCAAATCGATTGATAGAAAATGAATCGCACAGAATCATACCCTCAAACTGTTTTCTTGGGAGTTTCACCACCGACTTGTGTTGTGTCCTTTTTTCATATGAAAAAAAAACAATAATATGTAAATATAAGAACATCGAGACACGAGACGTACTTAATATTTGAGGTGGATTTTTTTATTCCCTTTTTGCTTAATAAGTACCATAGTGTGAATTAATAAAGGATTATCATTTTGAATTGACGTTACCAAAAGGACGTCGCGACGTTATTTGTCCCAGGCCATTAACCAATCTTACAATAATGAACAGTTTTTAACTGTTACTATTAGAAAAAACAGAATATATGTTGAAATTGATGTAAGATCAAGCTGTATTTCACTAGTGATCACTGAACATATGTTGATTTCACTTGTGGCTGCTCAATTCGTAAACATATTGACTTTTGAGCTCACCGGGCGAGGTCGTTAAGATGATAAATGGTGAAAGTGATTTAAAGAGATTTATAAGTAGAATATATATGATATTAAACTGTTAAACAGTGCAAGTATCAAATTGATATGTTTCACTGACGTCATATCAGGGTTTACTCTACGTTTTTTTCGCATACGATTTGGTGCGATTTCCAAAATACTGCAATTCTTCATCATGTCACATCATTGTCTGCGAATAAATAAACAAAAACGAAAATAACAATAACATCTTAAATTTCGGTTTGAAATGCAAAGTTATACACTTTTTTTTCAGGCAAAAACAAGAACACCGAGGTTTTCCATCAAATGTCTGTTTTTAAACTGTTTGACATTTTAAATATTTCTAAAAGATGCATTGGAAAGAATAACTTTATTGTTATGATAGAGTCGGAACGTTTTTACAGCCTTCTGACAAATATGCAAGAAACAAACATACTTGTTTTGGCAGGTTATTCATATTGAAGAGCAACATTTTGAAACTTGAATTTTTCGATTTCAAAGTGTTACTCGTACTAACCATTAAAAGCAACGTACACTATAACCGTTCAAAACCTTTTTATCTAGGCCAGTTGTTATACGTATTGGCCTACCAAATGTGCATTGTATCGATAAAATACTTGTGACCAAATTATGATTAACTATTGAAACGCCACGATTTAGAAATGTATACGATTAGTGTTCCTTTAAACCGCATATCCAATCTTAAGTTTGCAATCCAATTGGTATTTCATTTAAGCTAATTGTTTGACGAGGAGGTTTAACGGTAACGCGTATTAGTTTACTTCTGTTCTCAATTAATGAAAATATATTTTATAACGCACACTTTAAAAAGATTTCTGCAACTTTGGTATCTATGTTTTGGGTTTTATTGTTTTTTATCAGGCAAACTTTGTTCAGTTAATTTCACCTGATAATTCGTTAAGGATCATTGTACATTTGTATTATATATGTTTGTTTAATGATTCACTAACGCATTATGCTATTGTGACCCGGTACTAATTTGAAAGTTATCTTGATAAAATATTATGTTATGAAATTTTCGTTATTATATGCATGTAAATTTCAGGAAATGATTTCAATTGAAGATTGCTCTTCGAAGACATCTTGCATTTTACCTTTCTTATTTATAATTTATAGGCATTATGATATCTGGTACGTATTGAATTTTCGTTTTAATTCTGCATCCGGTACAATGAGTTTTTTTGGATTCTTGTTGTGTTTTTTATTCAGAGTATGACATGTATCGTGGTTCTGGTAAACTACAATTGTTGTCCTCTATTTGTTATACACGTTTATCAAATGATGGTTTTCATGTTTACAAAACACTGACACCACCAATTGAAATCATTCAAAAGTAAATTGACCCAAGGACCAACGAATAAGGGATACAAACGTATTAAACACACACACATAAACAAATATCCCAAACAGACAACGTACGCATCATAAAGTATATATTCATTTAATATCTAGGTATAAATAACATCTTTGATACTGTTGTTGATTTTTAATTTTCGATCTGAGAAATTGCCGTGTATGATTTGTGTTGCTGTTTGTGTTCAGTCTTTCTGTCTTGAACATAATATGGTTATGGACTTTTTTACAGTTTATTTCCTTATTTGCTGTCACTTTGTTGATGATGTTGCACTTTCTAGACAAATGTAATTGTGTTTTTTTTTGGCCTCAAAAGAATCGTTAGTCGAAAACAGTATGTTATATTAGATGTGCATTATTGGTTTTAGTTTGGCTAATGTATCAATAACAACCATACATTTATGCACCTAATTCATTTCATTCTCATGGTTTATTGAATCAAGTGGTTTTTAAGTACATTACCACAAAACCTTATACAAAAGTGCATTTCAAGTCTAAAATCATGTTAACACAGGTATAAAGACGTGGGTTTATATTTAATAACGCAACAGGACAACCACATTTAAATGTTAAGTATTTATCAATTAATGGAGTACTTTTGCCGTAAGGGTCACCACGTAAAAAGCCATGGACACGATATATGTACACCAGACCATGTGCTTAGTTATTACATAGTTCAATCAATATTAGCACCGCATGTTATGTCACAATATGTTAATATGAACTAGTTCATTCTAGAAGAGAAATCCTTCGCAACGGACAGATGGAAAAAATAGAACAATTTTTATAACATTTCAGTGATAATAAAATACCATATACAAATTGAGTGGACTGTGACAGATGCCAATTATACATGGACATACATTATCTAGGGTCGGTATTCTCATTATAAGTTTACTTCATACATGTCAGACAACAGTTGCATTAATTTTGTATTTAACATTTCAATGTATGTACGTTCACAAAATAAATGCGTGTAAACACTTTTTGTAATTTCAAAATGAACACACCAGAGCAAAGAAGCTTATTAACTATGCCTTTGGTGTGTATTCCTTTGGGGTAAGTAATTTAAGCTTGAGCAAGAAATTTAATAGAGGTAAATTTAAAAGTAATTTAAGCTTGAGCAAGTTTTTTTCTTCAAAACTGGAATTTGTTATAAAAAGAAATGTTTTGAATAATATATGTCCTTGATGAAGTAAGTGTTAAGACTATTAATGGAATATTTATGAGTATGTACATTTTCGAAGGAGATGCAAATAGTAAGGTGTATGTTTTCATGAAATGAATACCCGCCAATATCATCTTTCAGTAAGCATCGTGCATACAAGTTTAAGACTCATTGATACAAAGCGTCTCGCTAACTGAGTTATGGAGTTCTCCCCATTTCCCTGGGATACTTCCTGATATTTTTTATTCAGTTAACGCCAATTTTGGGAGCGCGAGAAGGCACTGTTTTGTAGGCAGTTAACACTGTTTGACCACCATCAATTGTGGCCATTTCAAGGTTTAAGATGCAGCAAAATACGATACATTTTCTACTTACAGTAAATTGCAATATATCTGTACGACCAAGAATACAACTACCAACCCCAGCTGGTAAATGCATGTTGTTGCTCGTATTCTGTGAAAGGTATAACAGCGTCGAATAACAACACATAGATGTTTTGATTATACCTTCACACTCGACCTCAACCGTTATAAATTATTAAAACGCAATAGATACGTTAGTTAACTTTAAACCATCTGTAAATAAGACGATCTCATTAGCAAAATGACTTCAGTGTTTGAGTGCAAATGAACATTAAGCTTACTGTTTATGAACATGAGCTAAGGAAATCAGCACAATTGTAAACATATTCATTAAAACCAAGAACCATAGAACCTGAGGGGATTAATTTGACACTCTAATTTAATACAAACTTTTACAAGACATCTGTTTATCAAATGCGAATTATAATTTAGTATTCTAATCTTGTCCGAAGTTTATTGTCCAAGGAAATGATTGTGTTTTTTGTGTTTCATTACAAATTTCCAATGTATTGTTGTTTCCGTTTCTGTCACAAAAGATTAACTTTTAAAGGTGAAAAAAATCGACGCTCCTAAAATAATAAGTGAAATATAATCCATAACTATTTTATATTGCATTGAATCTTAGTACCTAATTGCAATTATATACAACAGTTGTGACAGAAAGCGCCAATGGGGTTAAGTTTGCACTTTGATTCTTACACAGGCATAATTTTACCAATTATTTGTATTCTCTCTTTCCAAATGTTAATTTCTGACAAAGCATCCTTCCTATTTAGCACAAAACAGTTTCGAAAGGGGTCCGTGATACAAGTCCAATCACTTTAACTTTAAACAGGGCTGTTTAAGCAACACTCCCACAGATTGGACGTTTTGACAACTTTTTTTATTTTTTGTCTTGGAACGAGCCAATTTTTGGGAAAATCCATGAAAACCAGTTATATAAGACAGCTGACAAAAAATGAGACCGCAGGTTTTTATATTTAAGTTAAAATATTGATGTTTTATGCGAATTTTCGTATTAATTTTCGAACGGAAATATGAAAAACTACCATCTAATTTTTTGTCAGCGATCTTATATCATTGGTTTGAAGATGTTCACGCAAAAATTTGCTCTTTCCAAGACAAAAAATAAAAAAAAGTTGTAAAAATGGTATATCTGTGAGAGTGCAGCTTTAATGGTTTGAATTGAATTAAAAAATGTGTATCAAATAGGATGGTGAAATTCAAACATATACATATTTCAGCTATAACGTAATCGACGGGTATTACAGTGACGAAGAAGCAGTGCACTTCCTTATCGTTTGATACAAAATGATAATTGCAAATTAAGCAACTAGAGTATCAGCAAAGGTTTATTTATAGGGATTCATCTGGACTTGTTTTCGGATGACTTTTGTGTGTTGTGTTGTCATGTGTTTCTCGCTTTGGCAGTATGTCATTGATCGGGGTTAATTTTAAAGTTACGCTTTCTGGGTTTGAGTGAAAGAAACATTCTCTAACAGCCTCACAAACTTAACCTAAATATAAAAATGATTATATCAACTTACAATGATCCCAAGAAAGAGAATATTTACTCGGATAAACATGTTGAATAAACTAAGCTTTAGAACCGAAACGAAACATTGCCAGGATGTCTTCATTGTTTTTGAAAAAACAACAGCAGAACAGTGATTATATTAATCGAAATATGTATAATTCTATTGGTATATTAGTGTACTGGAAGGTACAGGAACATTCCATCTCGCAGAAGCACGTCCTGGATTATTGGTCAATGAATCAAAGATCCATACACTCAACCTTTTTTCATATGAAAAGACGAAAACTATGTTAATACATGAAATGTCGATAAGAGAGTTAACGAGACGTTCTTATTATATTAGGTGGTATATTGTCTTCCCTTTTTTGTTTGAAATATCGTAAATTCTCAAAGATAAACATTTTGAATTGATGTAACCAAAAGGACGTCGCGACATTATTTTTCTCACGCGATTTACCAATTATTTTAAAAAAAGAAAGTTTCTTAAATGTTACCATTAGGAAAAACAGTATACATGTTAAATATGATGTAAGATCGAACTGTATTTCGCTAGTGATCAAAAAAAAATATGGTGTCACTCGTTGCTTCTCTACTCGTAAACATATTTCCTTTTGGGATCCCGCGGTGCGTTTAGTATATTTGCTATAAGGAATATTCTCAAAACAAGTTCATTTTATATATCGGTTTAAAATGCAAAGCTATCCATTGAAAAAACAACAAAAAAGCAGAGGATATTCCATCAAATATCTCGTTTTTGAATTATTTGACGTATCTATGACTTCTAATGAATGCGTTGGAAAGAACACTTTTTGTAAATTATCAAAACTGACAGAATTTTCTGGCTTTGTGATAAATATTCCAGAAATAAACATAACTGTTTTGTCATGTTTTTTTAGTCCATATGTTGTACTGAGTTGAAAAGAGTTAAGGGGCAACATTTTGAAACGTTAACACTACGTTTAGGATTATTATACTTTAAGTTTCTCTTATAACCGTATTACGAAAGTCCAATCAGTTTCTTTTACTAAAATGTATTGCGAAAAGGGACTGTTTAGCAAAAAGGCGCATTTTTTTTCGACTTTTCTCAGTTGACAATTTAAATATTTTATAACTATTTTTTTATAATATTTATTGAACTTTGGTAGCTATGCTAAGGCCAAATGAATTGGTTTCGTAAGTCCAATTTATGTTTGGAGTTCAATGACGAATTATACTCTGTATGTGATAATGGATTTAATACAAACAAACTAATTATTTGATTGATTGGGATATTTCTGCTTTGAGGTATAAAAACGTTTAAATACACGTGTCGGTACCGACGGGCTTTGAGATCATTTGTTTATGCAGGTGTTCTATGCCTTTACAAACATGTGCGAAATATATCATACTTAAAGCGAGTCCATCAATTCAAAAGTCCCTTTCATACATATCCGCACTCATTTTATCATCTCTAAATGGATTTCCATTATGACTGAAAGTCGACGAGACGGCACCGTCAAAAAAATAAGTGAAACATTGTTCAAAATGCGTTTAATTGTGACAACTGGCAGTCATTGTCCGGGGTATTTTCGTTGAAAGAAATCGAGCGAAAGACTGGAACCACAAATCAAATAGAGGCACACAACAAGTTCCATAGTGTTTGAGTTCTTGGCTCCCGTCTCACCCTTGCTGGTAAACTTTGATACAAGTATTAGGTTAAGTACTTATGAAACAATCTAAAACCCCTATTCTACGGCTGTTTAGCCTACCTCTCCAATATGGTAACCCTCAATTATAATAAATGAAGAAATATTTAAGCATTTTAAGGTTCTATTGTTTAGTTTATAGGTTGCTAATTCGAGAGCATATACAATCAGATTCTTTAATTCAAAATGAAAACAGTGAATGGATTTCACTAGATATGTTTTGGTTATGACTGTGCCAGCAGTATGTATACAACGGTGCGGGTGTTGTTATTTATTTTTAATTATTTGAGCGTGTTTTTATATTCAAGAATTAAGATGAATTATACCTATGCAAGTATATGTACCTCTAGTAGTATGAATTTGATGATATTATGGGCGCTTCCAGCAGTATTTAAATTCAAAGGGAGTGTGTTTATTTGCTTAAGAAAACATTTAAAGTTTGTAAACATTTAATTGAATCAACTCATCTGCTAAAGTGAAAATAATTAAATGTAAATAAAATAAAAACCCGACACAATGCGTAAAGGGAGCTTTTGTTGTTCAGAAAGTCGGCATTGACAATAAAATGTTTATGAAACGTTCAAAACAAGTTGTTCAATTTTATTTAATATTTAATATCTTACAAGTGTCAACGCGTGTGAAAAGCTTTTATTTCCAGGCAAATTCATTGTGATCCTTCAACATGTAATGTTCGAATTCCAACCTATCGTGACATGATAAATATTCCAACATTAAAACAATGCAGATTGTTTCGACACTTTAGGGTTGGATTACTATTTTAGAGTTGCATGGCTTTCAGACCAAACAAGTTAGGATCAAAATGGCTGCGTTATCTAAATGTCGTATTTGTTATTTAGTTTCACAATCAGGAAAATCATATGAAGATAGAATGGGACTTTTGGGGGAAAGCCTATTATTATTTTTTTAAGGAAAGCTTCGTTTGCAAAGCATACTCATTATACCTTACTGACTGTTAACGCGAAAAAAGATACGTACACACAACCCTGTACACAACTATTATTAAAAGCATCTCAACACAGTCGAAATCAGTGTATCGTTTCTTGGCTGATTACTATAAGTTGTCGTTCGACTGTTTTATTATCAAACTGTGATTCATAAACATTAAGTACGTTTTATATTCAGACGTGTCCGATTTAGATTCGATTAGATTTAGATATAGTACATGTTAGAAGAAGTTGTTAAATGTTTAACTATGGAACGGACCCTTTTTTACATTATCCTAGCTTTTTTATAAAAGCCAATTCAGCTCATCTACACAGTCACTATATGTCATGTTGGCTTCAAACGATGTTTACACATATAATGTATCCAACGACGGGTCACGCAATATACAATGACACTCAATGAAATATGTGAAATAGATAAAATGTTGAAAAAGAATGTGCTTAGTCGATGAGAAAATATATATAAATAAAATTGTTGAAACTTGATAATTATTGATGCTCGCCCACCGGAATAATGACTTCTATTTAAAAAACACACATCCGTTTTAAGCTTAAATGTAACGTTTGCTTTCGTTCAAATGCATCTGTTTTAATTGTTTTAACAAAATAAATGACCAAATTCTCCACAGAGGTTTTTTTACATTGTATTCGATCTTTTCTTTTTATTGTTTTCCTTGTGGTCTTTAATAACACAAATGGCTACTACATATTATTTTTCCTCTGGACTTCTGTGTTCGAATTTTCTTTTACTAAACTAATTAAACGTACATGCAGACCCAATTTAATATTACCATATTTATAATCAAGAGTAATCCACGCACGACAAACTGACTCGATTAGACTCCCATGCTGTCCAAATATCAGAGTAGAACAAGTTCATCTGTATACTAAGTAAGATGTTAAAAACATTCTAAATTTCCCTAATTCTAAATCCATCAAATTACTGGATATGATAAACTGACCATGCCTAATACAATTCCATTCGCAAAAGTATTGATTATAATGAGCTCTCTGACTTATTGTCATCGATATTCTCTTGACAAATTACCGTCCCTGTATTGACAATTGACTATTTCACGATTTATTACCTTTCATTGTGCATTTAGAACAATGACAAATTTGTCCATTATTAAGCCGAACATATCAATAATTATTGCTGTATTTCTTGTCAGCTTGCCAAGCAGAAAACTTAAACGAACTGCAAGAGCGAATTTTTTTCTAGCTATTGCTTTTTCTACGCATAGTCTACGAAGATTTGCGCCTCATTTGTCCTTCGCACAGATAGCTTGAACCTGTCATCGGTGTTCAGAGTCGATTTGGATATTGACAGGAGACAACCGGTACAATCTTGCATATAAGAGGTTCTACGACGCTCAGAGCATAGGCATCGGCCTTCGTTTGCAGAGACGAAGATAAAGGGTAAGGTTTGTGAAAAAAAATCGTTGTCTAGCTTTTATTCCATTTGATTGGTCTCCCATCGCACGATAAAACCGCTGATTGGGATCCCGATACGACTCGTCCGCGCCACTTATAAGGATGCAAATGGGACTAACGACGTCCAATTTCATCGTTGAGACATGAAGTTTATTTTCGTTTTTTTTGTCATTCCCAACCTGGTGAGGCTCACAGCCCGTATATTTTCTGATACGTACTGATGATAAATGTGACTAGTCCGAGACACAAATTTGGACATAAACGGGACTAACCAATTTAAGCTACATGTCAGGGACATGAATTTTGTTTTAGGCTATTTGTCATTCCCTTTCCTGGATGTGCATTTATTTCAAATAATTCTCATTTATGCTGATATTGTACGAATGGAGAAATATATGCTTCTCATGGGAATAGTGTTTCTTGTCAAAATAAACCTTGCACTCTTGTTTTGGTCAACATAAAGCTTGTACGAGGTTTCAGATTGCACGGATACTATTTCGAGGCACAGGGCAAGGACTCATAACTGCAATGAACCAAAGTCAAAAACGTATTAACACACCATCCACAAATAGAAACTTCACAAACAGACAACACGCACATCAAAATCACTGTACCGATAAATGGTAGGATTACCGCCTTGGAACAGTAAGTGAATCACAAGTTAACTAGAACATTAGTCTACCGACGGCTGGAACTAGTTTGTTTGGCCGTTACCTCATTTGTCCCAACATGTGTTTAATATTAAAAATACTAAAACCATAAGCCTCATCAGGGCCAGTATCAATTTAAAAACAATGAAGAATTAAATAAAACCACATAAAGTAAAAATTGATCAAGAAATATCAAATCTCAACGATCCGATAAAAACGTCACGTGCAAGCGAATAAATCAACCCGAAGCAACAGTACGATTAAGTTAGTCAAAGACTGAGGTCGGACATAGTTCGCAATACCAATGTCTAAAACTATGTCTTTTAATATGTTGGTAATAAAATTATCATTGTACAGACCAGAAGAAAAAACACAATGTATAATAATAAAACAATACAAAATATGAATATGCTGTCGAATGTCCTTTGAGATGTAAACACGAAATAAATTGAAGGCCTTTCGAAAAGTCTTTGAAATATGAGACAACATCGGCTACCAGAAATTGGTCTGGAAAAAAACACTCTTAATTCTCAAGAAAACCATTCGTGGACCCCAACCAAAAACGATGGTAACAACACTATTTAAATTGTATTATTGTTTCAGGTTTTGTTTTGTTTTTTATTTCAGTCAACATGATTTAATGTAAACTCACTTTTAACAATTCAATTAAACGATGCTTATATAATTTGAGGGAAATGTGTAGGCAATAAGATATTTCCATAAGGATAATAAAGTGTGTTGAATCGAAGCATTATAATTTGTGTCGAATCAAAATGCTGAATTAGAATCATAAACCACTGTTGTGATAGAGAGCGCCAATGTCTTACGTAACATTTGCGAACGACAGTGACTTAAGTAATAGTGTAATGACTTGTTTAAAATTGTTATAAAACAAACAAGACTAAATAAACTGATAGCAAGAACATGATTACGTGAAAAGACCCTATGGGTTTGCATACGTACCACTTTCACTCTTTGAGTACCTGTGTTTTACATCCTCGTTTGCGCTATAACTTTTTGTCATTTTTCCCCTTTTTTCAAATTAACAAGCTGATACATTCACCTAAAAGTTTCCAAAAACTAGACGGCGTCTTCGAAAACAGATAATTATATGGCTTATACTTCATATAACACTCAGTATCTAGAGTGTTATAGATCAACATTTCACCGTTTGTAGTGTTTTTTGACACAAATTATTGCTCCAATTAACTATTTTCTCTTTTTTCACATGATTATCTCTTTATAGCATCCGTCATAATTTCGTCGGTACAGTTTCCAACACTGCCTCTATATAAGAACACTCCCTTCGACTTCAACCGTGGCCGTTAGGGGTTCGAACGAATCTCAAGGGGATTGGCAAGCGGTTGGGAAACGCTAACGAAAACAACGGTTATATCAATGGCTAAAAGATAGTGCATATATTTATAATAGCTTTAAGAAAATCAAAAGAATAAATAAACAAGGAGTGCATTAACATAGGTTCATTGATATGGATTGATCAAGCTTTGTTCGAAATAATACTTTTCTAACATACTCAGAAAATGGTTTAAATCATAACAGTGAGTATCTAAACTCAGACAGTCACATATATATATCAAGATTGAAATTTTCGCACATATACAAATGTTGACTTAGCGTTAGCGTGCGAAACTATACACTTCCAGGATGTTCTCATCGTTTGTGAGAATCGACCGCCTTACAAGTGGGGTCATTTTAAATGATTTAAGCAATTATGTCATTGGGGGATCCATCAGATATATTACTGGTTGATCGACTTGTAATGTGATTAGACACAGAGGACGATGCAAACAATACAACATCACTTACTGAACGACGAATGTGGTGTTAGGTGACATCAGTAGTTGCGTAGATCGGTTACGGGTTTTAAAAACGGAGCGTGCCCTTATCGGGATGTATACAAAAATGACAAAATATATATTCGCAAATAAACGCCGGCTATATGATCTTTTTTGTAACATAATGTTTTGTTATGTTTGACATTTGTTCACTGTTTGTAAACAAACGAGTGTTTGAAGTGTTTCATTTCGGTGAAATCGAATTTTGCAAAATATACTTGCAATGAAGATACAGGCACACTCTTAGTCACAAAAATAACAGTGGAGTGTTTTTAAAACGTCGCGGTAGCACAGAAAAAATGAGATATATGCCTTTTCTTACGACAATCATTTTAAGGGAGTCGATTGTTTTCTTTTACTTGTTTAAAACGACAGTTCTGTTAAGATAGTTTCTACAATGATGGACTCCTAAAAGTGAAAATAATTACTAGTTGAAGTTTTATTTATTATTGCATTATAGGTAGGTGAGGTTTGTCTGCCAAGAGCGTCGTAAAAATATTATATAACACACACATATTATATAACAGGGGAATTTATAATAAATACAATTTTCATTTTGCTTTAATACATTCGAAACGCGTTAGCTCGATATCGCAGGAATGGCAAAAAAAATCGAGCCCGTGAAAATCGAGCCCATTGGGAATGCTTACATAAGGTAAAAAAACACATCGGTCATTAACATCAAGTTCGAGCAAACCAGGAAAGCGATATCGAGGAAACGGGTTTCGACTGTCCTTTAATGTGTTTTTACTTGTGTAAACATAATGTACTTATGGAAATATATCCTGACAAATAGTGAGAAATGGTTGAGCAGTCCTTAATATTTTAATAAGTTAATATTAAAAATATGCATATGTTTTATTCAAGTTTTTTTTAATAAACACAACTTGCCGTTCATTAGGGAAATGGAATTCCTAAATTCAATCAATTGTTTGAAGCTAAATGCTCCAACTTTTGTTATCGAACAGACAAACATTACAGACGAAAACAACTGCTGGAACATACATTTGATGTAATATCATATATTTAATATATTTTCAAAATGCTTGACTTTGTTATACGGACTTTCCGGAATTTTCACACAACCGTTAATTGATTCACTAAGATATTCCACCGCAGATCAAAATGTCATCAACGAAGTGTGGTCTTCTCTCTTCACCTGGAAAACGAAACGTCTTCACGCGAATCAGACAGACGTCAGCGGCGATTGAAAACCTGAATATATCATAAATAACTCCAATACTAAGACAAAAGCTTTTAATCCAAAGTTTACAAACATATGTTTTGCTTACAGGATCAACCTTTCAAATGTACATTCAGTAAATTTCGACCAGTGTAATGTAGTCAATGTTTTCATGCCCTGTTGAATATTGATGAACGCGCTGATAGCGTTGAAAGGTGCGACAAGTGTTGGTTTTTATTAAATTGTGTTCAAATGCAACACCAATCGAATATTTTCTTTATATTATTAGTATCACAAAAATGTACGTGATTATCGCATGTCTTAACCTTAGAATAGGTAATGTTAGTTCAATGAGCTAGTTCCATAAAAGTAACTGATTACTTATATGTTCCAGGATAAATGATCATTTCATTAGGATTCATAGGCTTAAAATACCAAATATCTCCGTAACTAATCATGCAAGAAACGGTGAATTTGTTTATTTCAGCTTCGACACTCGAAATAATTTGTTTGTCTATGACACTCGTGAGATTAAAAACGATATTACACTAAAAACAACATTAATTTAGTTAAAACAGTTTCCCTTTTAAGAATAGGCGAGACAATTTTGAATAATTGATAACCTTTTCAACTGTCTTGCTCCACAAGTAAACATTATAGAACTTCTTCAGATATCTTAAAGTCTTGCTGTCTTAGACTATTCGCCCACGCCTGAATATGACCGTAAACGTGATTAATGTAAATTGACCGCAATTTCAGATCGCTGTTGTTGAATGACTGCAATGTACCTTTGAAATGTAGTCATTCATTTCTTTTCCGGCTGGATTCATAACTGAATCGAACATCCGAAATGTTAGCACCCCGGCTTTTGCTGAATTCATTCGTTTAAATATATATGAGTATATGTTTAGTTATACTTTTTTTCTTTATTGATTTCAATTTGATGCTCGCTCCGAGGACTTTCTTTTGTTATTATTGATACGTTTTCGTACAAACATATTACTGGTTTAAATCACAGTTTATTCTCGAGTGTTTGCATTGACTGTTATAAGGCGGACCCTACTTTTTATCAATAGCCAATAAGTTACTCAATTTCATTACGTGGTTACTCGTGATGTGTTGGTGCTTTGCCGTTTAATCCTATATGTACACACATTTCTGATGCATGCTAAAACAAGTGTGAGGTTGTGATGTTGTGTACACCTAAGCTGGTTTGAAACAGAAGTGAATCCTTGTTTTACTAACCGTTTGAAGTTCCAGTGCTCTCTGCTGGGCTATTTGTTGTAAGCACTTTAAGTCCTTGTCAATATATAAGGATGAAAATATTTTTAACCCAACTCCATTACAGGAATAAACCATAGAGGCTCCGGAAATACTTTGAAATGCCTAAAACGATGTTCAGTATCTGCCCTCATCGTTATTGGGGTCACTGAAATAGTTCATCTATAAAAATAACGGATGTTTTAGAGCTATAGTAATATAAATGTTAAACGCAATATAAGTGTTCAGTAGTATTCAGCCATGCATCCTGGAATATCTTCGACATATTATCTTATATTAAGAACATATGAAGTGGAACACATAGCCGGAATTATTTCAATTATTGAGTTTTTCTATATAACGTTGTCACAAACCGTAATACGGTGGTCATGTCATCCAATTTTTGCATTTGGATAGTCTTCCACACACTAATTGCAGTACGTGTCATCTAAAATTCATGATCAACATTCAGTTGATGGGCTTTCTTGCCTTTAATACCTTATCACTGCTACTACAAAAAGACAGTCGCGCCCTGTGAATGCGTATTACGGAATGTTTTATTTGTCAAGGTATGTTGACGAGTGGAGACGAATTATTGAAAACGGACGGAATGTATATTACTAGCAGTGATTGTGACAGATGAATTCCCATGGATTTTCATTCATCATTATCTTACAGTTCGTCCATAACTCGTTCCGGGTGATGTTGAATATTTTTTACGATTATTAATTATGACTTCAGGGACAAACTTAATAATTATGTACAATAATCATTGAAAACGATTAGTCGTTGCTAGGGCCCGTTGGCAGTGTTTCATTTTTAATACTTTGGATGTTGTTTTTATTGTGTTTGTGAAAGACATTATATATTTAGGGTGTACTAAGTTTAAAATACACATACCGAATGAAGGAAACAGCGTCCACCCATTCCAATGTTATGTGGAATTTAGCATAATAAGATTTCACTCGTATTTTATGGTCTTGCTTGGGTGTACTTTTATAACCTCAAATGTTTATTAAAATGCGGTATTTCAATATAAATGGTTATTGTGTTTGTTGATATCTGTGACTCCTGTTTACATTTATCTGACTGCGGCATTTGATCCATGCGCTAAGAAACAAGAGCACTGTTATTTTTCGGTGAACTGGCTTATTCATGTAGTTCCCATGACATTAAATATACATTAATCTTTTTTATTTGTAAACTGACACACGATTGCGGAGGTGTTATACGGTGAGGAAACGTAATGACCTAGTGAACTCCTCCTCTTCCGCTGACAGTTCCAAGGGCACTTTCTTCAACATTAATTGATAAAGATTCGTTGCAATTATGTATTTGTTTAAATAGTTAAAGGATGAGAACTCATACACTAGTTTAAACCCTCAGAGAACTCGTGTTACGTTGGTCGTTCCAATATATTAGCCGCAACAATTAACAATAAGAATATGTGTTTGTGTTATCTTTGCTTTGTTCTATTTTGCACTTTGTTTCTCTCGTTTCTTGTCTGTAAGGCTTAATCTGAGTGCCTTTAAACAGGGTTTTGTTAACAATTTAGCTACAAGGTTACTGCAGTATCCTTTGTATGCTTGCCCTTTTATCTATATCGTAATTAATCGTAAACTGTTAAAGTATCAGTTATTTTAATCACTTTAACATATCAATGATACCTATCTGTGGTGCTGTATTAGTGCTAAGGAAAACAAGGCCTTCTAACGGTCTCCTCATCCGCGTTAACTTAATACAACACTATCAGGAAAAAGTTGATGTCTAGCGCGATGACCATAATACTCATTTAGGGAGAAGCCTTGTATAAAATCAGATATTAACTAAAGTCGTATAATTGAGCAGGTCATTACTTTCGAATCAAGAGTGTTGGTTACATGCTTTAGAATTATGTCTTGCTTGCGTCATGAATGAAGACGCGGTATCAATATTGTTAGAACTGTGGAATAATAAAGCTAATGGTCAGATGAATGGATATCTTGTCTTTGGTCTATGAATTAAGGTTGTCAGTGATTAATGTGTACTCAAGTAATTGATATAAATTGAACAGAGTGGGTTAATTTCAATTATTCTATTGCGTTGATAAATATATCAGTGGCATTGTAATTGGCTTTGACCCAATGTACAACGGACGTAGACTTCTCCTATATCTTAAGCTCAGTATTGCGCTTGTGTAAGACAATTTGTGGATGTGAAACTTGTAATTGGCTGAATAACGAATGGGTGCTGATGAAGAATGTCTGTAGACGTGCGACAGATAACCACATATCAAACAAAGCCAAATCCATACTACAGGACTATTCATGCGTACATTTAATGACCAAGGATCATCTGCAGGAACTAAGTACTTACAAACAATAAAACAACAAGTCTCTATTTGATCAATATTGTTCTTGGTCTAGGCTTTAAGGACTTTTTAAGAATAAAACATCACACAGTTATTACAACCTTTAATGTCCCAAGGCCCAGAAAATAAAGAAATGCACTTCGAATGAAATTCCTTACCTCCATACATTCACATAAAATGAAAAGTCATACAAATACAACACCATGAAATACCAATCGAACAATAAGTTCTACATTCAGTACAATGATGTTGCCTTGTTCAAGTGGAACCATAACCATTGTCGGTATAGCTTTAACTTCGTATATGAAATTTCTAGTCAACCATGGCCGCTATACTAATGAAGGTAATGATTAATATCCCACTAAAATGACATTGTTTCGTATTAAAATCGAGGAAAACATTAGGTATCCAGTTTAAATAAGACTTGAATGCAATACATTTGAATTTGGACTAATGAGTTTACAAAGCGTATTCCTCCTATGAATGAAATGAAAAGCGATTATAGTACTAACTTTGTAATGTACCAAAGCAGTTTACAGACAACAACATCAAACCAAAAATGAAGTATTCCGGACAAGTATCTTCCATTGCATTTAATAATAAACAAAGTCGTGTATATAAAATGACAATATTTATTCAAATATATTTTTTCTAACAAAAACACCGGTTCGGCCCTAATCCCAGTGGACAAGCGTTATCCTTTTTAACCAGAATTTTCATTTACTATTCACATTATTTTCCAAATATAGATCCATGGAAAGCTGTTTTACCTGACTAGTCGCTTGGATCCTTTCATTTCTAAACATCGTTCGAAAAAAACAAGACACACTGTTACTAGTAGAAGCTTGTTTTGACAAAAACTTTTGAATAAATGATAACCTTGTCAACTGGTCTTATCCACAATTAAACATGAAAAAGCTCCTATAGATAAATAAGATGTTGTTCATTTATTGTTGCCGTTGGTTAATCGAACATCTTGAATAAGTCCGTTGTTGTGATTAATCTTATCGGTTTGCTAATGCGAGCAATATCAGATCACTTTATGTTAATTAAATGACTGCAACCTTGAAATAGTGTCACTGCTTATAATGCTGTAATAATTCGTTTACGTTTAAGCTTAATACCTCTGACTTATTATTATTCCAGGTTTGTTATAATGTATTTATTAGGGATGCAAACGAATATTCGAATATTCGAATATTCGATCAAACGTTTGGTATTCGAATGTCAAAATCGGTATTCGAATATTCGGAAAAAGAGTAATGATACTAATTCTCAATAAAGAAAGTTTGTTTATTTTGTTTTTACAACGACTGGCCCCTAATGCCAGAGGTGTGAATGTGATGACAATACACTAAACACGTGTCATATGTCATTAAGGGACATATCGTCGGGTACTGTAAAAAGTCCCCTTACTTTTACAATAACTGACTAGGAATTGGCTTTAACGTTTAAACACCAATGTTTTGTCCTGGCTGCAAATTAAGCTGGGCAACATAGCTCAAATCGCCGTGATGATATGAATGCCATGTGCTACAGTAATGTTGTTACATATGTGCTTTAAATTGTATTCTATGTTTCGATACAACGTTCGCGCTTTAAAATGTAAATGTATAGTATAGCGTTTTATGATATATTTCCTCCATTGTTGAACACTGGATGAGTCAAATCCAGATATGTTTTTGTTTTATTTTTTTACTAGTTCCCGAGTTGGTTTGGGTTTTCCATAGTTACATTTAGTCAATTTAAAGATCGATCTCAGAACGAGGCTGCTTGTCCTATGAAAAGACCCTCTGTTGGCGCAAAACCCTATTTGACTAGGACTCTGGGACAGCTAATTTCACATTGTTTACACATATAAAGGCAGCGGAATTGAAATTATTTGATTGTGTTGTTTGTCTGTTTATAATATATTCTTTTTTCTTCCTGAAAATTGCGAATTTCAAAGGCATATTTGGAGAAAATCGGGGTCCGCCGCTACGACAAATACGGTCAAATTGCCCCGGCTATTACTTAAGCGAATAATAATAGTAGTTTACTACATCTTCCAAAATATTGATTTCGGTAAACGAATATTCGAATATTCGATCGAAAGAATTACCAAATATTCGAATATCAGTTTTGCCATTCGTTTGCATCCCTAGTATTTATCTTTATAGGATTTGTCATTTTAATGGGTTTATAATTCATTATAGTGTCATGAGGTATGACAGACTACCTAGACAGAAGGTTCTGATGGTAGGGGTAGATCGTTCAGAAATGAATGCAGTTACTACTCTTACTGAAGTATTATTTTACGAAAAAATATTTCTCAGCTATTCTTAACATTAGTTTTGAAAATTAATATTTTTTTTTCTGTTTGTCTGGCTGACACAATTTAATAAGGAATCTGTATGTACATTATATCTAATAATATCTGGGAGTAAGATTTGCTATTTGTCCAAGATAATGAGTTAATATAGTCTTTTAAATAAATATTTATCAATTATCATCAATATGAATTATGATATTGATACAGTTATGTGTACTATTATACTACACAATGGAAATGTTACTTAGAAAGTGTTATCATTTCATGTTGTTACCTGTGTAGTTTTCTAAAAGATTTGTCAGTTTTGTTAAAAATAATGTTGGCCAGCGGACTAGTCGCATACAACCAGGCTGGAATTAAATTCAGGACCAGGTAGTTTAAGAACCACTACACTTATTAGACTTAATTTTAACATTTTTATAAATATATACTTTTGTTTATAATTTTTCATTCTTTTCTTTACAGATATGATTCAAATATGCTCATGAGTGACAAAAAGTGTTGGTTGAACAACACTTTAATGGATGTACAGTAAGTGTTGGTTGGACTGCGACTAATAGATGGACCTCTTGTTGTGCTTGATTTGACCGCAAGTGGTGGTTCAACCGCTACTGATGGTTGGACAGCTATTATGGGTTGAATTTAATTGTGGATGTTTAAAGGTCCGCCCACTGCCACTCATGCTATACACAATTCCTTTGTCCGATTTTGTGTAAGCCAATGAGGTTGTATTCTCAATGATAAAGAAGGGCTCATTCGCTTCGATCACTCCGCCCTTTCTAAACCATTAAGATTTTAATTCATGTCATCTAACTAAACCGCGGATTCTCATCGAAATGACTAAGTTCAAATGTATCGTTGATTTTTTTCCATCAAGTTATGATGGCTCATTTAGTATAATGAGATCTTCTGCCACCTAGTGATAGGATGTAATTGTCGTTGAGGGGCATTTACTTTTAAACTTGAAATCTGAATCCTTAATGCTTAACAATCTATGTAATGCAAATTTAGACACATAGCAGGTGTATTCAATCATTCAAGTCTTGAAAAACATGTAAAACATGAAAAACATGTATATCCTTGCCATACATAATCATATTGTTTCTGGCAACATGTGTAGCAAGTTTTATTTAAATATCAAGGCTGTTTAAATTATGGCCAAGGTTAATATTTTGCACAACAACGTCTACAGTACGCCGACGACACCTAGTTTGTTAATTGGTACAACACTAAAGTAACATGAGAGAAAAAGGTGAGCCCGCTTATGGGCTAAGATTCAGGACTGCCGGTACAGTAGCACGGCGCTCCTACCAACTGAGTTAACCGGGCGGCTAGTTTTGCATAAAAACATTTACGTGGATTTTATGTCTTCAAAACCATGAGAGTTAAGCAGACATTGCAATAAAAAGATCATGGACAAGAACATTTATTACTCATCTTTAGTGAAATGGTATATATTTCAGCAATAATAAAATGTCTTCGATATGCATACACCCGTTAAAGCTTCATTTTGCAAGGTTTAAAAATGCATATGATTCTTTAAAATATTTCTTGTTTGACTGTTTTCAGCATTTGAGGTGTTGTTTCACAACATGTGTCTTAATGTCCAGTTTATCTCAACGTCTAATTTTTGTACCAAAGGTATGTTTGTGTGTCGCCTGTGTGTATTTCGTTAGTCCTTGCTGTAAATGATAGTTTCCAGTTACATTGATAGCACTTCATTTATTTTACGCCTGTTCTTGAACCGAATGTATCTTTTGCAAAACAATATGAAGACACTAACAGCTTCGCCATTTTATTAGAAAAATCTTGAACAACCACTGATATAGAAGTTGTAAGCAGATTATAAGTATCAACTGCCTTCTCCTGTTACGCATCGACTCAGATGACTCAAATTCCAAACAACACTTCCTTTAGTACAGAATGAACATGCAAAGTAAACAATGGAAACGACCCGGACAAGCCCAGAATGAGCATTAACTATGACCATGTGTAAAGGCCCAAAGCCAATGCCTAGTGACAAAAAACACATCACCATGCAAACACAACTTTCACAAACATTGGTATATATCATTTTATTTAAAAAAAATGCAAAATAGGCCTAAACTAGGTTTGAGAGCTGTGATCAAAGTAAGCACTGACTATTAAATTTATCTCAACACTTTTCAACGCAGTTTTACTTAAAGGATTACATAATTGCATCATAAAATTGTGTTAAAATATAAATAGTTTTAATTGTTTAACTAATGGTGATAAAGACTAGTCACATGATATCCCTGGAAAAAATGCACTTGGACTTAGATTGTATATGTTCGTATGTTGAAGACAAAGTAGTTTTTTTCTTCTTTACATTATGGGGCAGAAAATACATAGTTTTCACTGTTAAAAGGCATGAGTTACATTATCATAATTGTTTTTGCAACTCAGTTTAATACTAAACCATTGTTTTCATTTACCTGTTGACAAATAAACGAGATCATGCCCAAATATACTCAGAAGGCCTCAAATAAAAATGGAAAATTGCGGTAATGTTCGAGGACTTCCTAGTTTCTTTCAATGTCATTGCACTCTGTCTTATAATGAAGTAGGTTTTTGTCGAAGGCAGTCGTTTTTCCATTTAACGTCGTTTAATTTGTATTAAGCTTTATGCTATTCCTATATTCTGACAGGTATTTCATAAGGCATGATTTATTCGATTTGTACCATGATCAAATTGACTATTGTCTTTGAAAAACAATTCTAGGTTATAACCGTATTCAAGTCTCATGATTTTGCTGTTATTAAGAAATAAACAAATTAAAATTATTTGTTTGTGAATGCAGGTGTAGGTAGATCTTGATGTTGTTTTTTTTCTTTTTTATTTGTTTTGATAAGTTGTATCTTAAGTTATTTTCAAACTTAAACTATCGCATTTTGGTATAGGTTTCCCGTGCATGAAACTCCCAAAATTGTCTCCTATAGGGAGAAAGAATTAAGCAATGGTTTTCTTCTGCCTGAAATGTCGGTAGCAAAACAGTATGGTAGGTCAGGAAACCGAAAGCAAACGTTTGTTGTTTAGATTCACTCAATGTATTTGTTACACTTCAGTGTGTACATGTAAATAATGCATGTTCGGTAAGAAAGTGTTTTGATTTCTGGCACATCTTGTCCATAGGTTCAGTTCTTGTACTTTAGTTATGGGTTGTTATTGGCATTTTACAATGAATACGTTTTTTTTATCGATTACTATCTCGGTGTTGCTAATTGTAAACCAACAAACAATACTTGCTACATATGTATTTGGTTACCTCTTCAAAGGAAAAGTGAATTTTTGATGATTTATTTGTAAATTGTGTCAGATAGTGGGGTGCCAATACTCTCAGTTCTTAAGAACATTCGCTTCCTTTCGTCATTATGATGAAAGTTTTGCAAACCATTATTCGCAGTCGTTTTAGAAAGCAGAACTAAAATAAGGCATTGGGAAATATAAATGCCATTTGTATTTTGATATCATTGACGATGATTTCTGATCGTAAGCTTTAATACATTGTTTGAAATTGATAGACCCCAGTATGCGTTCTATTGGAGTCGACATTACGTTAATGTTTGCCTTTAGAAAACAGAGAAGAGCGTTCAATGCGGATCAATCGGATGCAGACATAAAGTTGTGTATGATATGTTTTGTACAAAGAGTGAATTGGCTTTGTGTCTAAACGTACACTATTCTTATTAGCATTGTCATTGTATATCACAATTCCACTCATGTGAATAAAATTGTTATACTTGCATTTATGTACAGGAATAATCAGACAGGAACAAATATAAGGCATGTATATTAAAGATGTTAGATGTAGAGTCGATGAAACACGATATAAGTAATGTTGATTATTCGACTCAGGTTCTATCGAAACGTGGTGATATTGCATTTATTATAAATGTTGTACTAATACCAAACATCTATAGCAGGTGGGACATTATAGAAGCATTTAAACGAATTTATGAGGCAATAAATGAATACATTTCCATTTACTAAGAACTTACGAAAATGCGTATGTGGTATTTCTTTATTTCTTTATGTTTTTCATTCGTTTAGTTTCTGTAAGGCCGCAGAATTGTATCTATTACATTTTTGCCTTCTTAGTTTGCTACGAGCTTCCATTACATTATTAACATAATATTGTCTGACTAGATGTATCATTTTAGTTTCACTTGAAACAGAGTTTTCACAAGCACACTCATGCTATGCAGTGTACATCTTTTGAACAGATCAACAAACAACTTCAATTCAAAATACATTTTATTTTTACTAAAGCAAAACATCGTACATTTTTTCTGTTTTAATAGTTAACACACAAATTAAGCGTATGGTAAATAAAGTCTTATCTTTTATCTATCATTCAAGTTCAACAAATTACGGCTGAGCCAATTTTAACGACTTAAAAGAGATAAAGATAATTGGAACTTTAATTATTAATGGAAGTTTGCTTCACGCTTCAGTTTCAGGCATGTAAATAAATCCCGTTTTGGACTTAATTAATAAGTACGAACTTTCAATTACAATGACTATCTAGTCTAGGTACAAATACCTCCCTGATGAAACAGTTTCATACTAAATGATCCGACAATACAACGCATATTGCAATAACACAATGGTTGGTAGTCATCAACCTTCTGTGAACTCGTTAACTATCATACGTCAACAAGCTCGACGTCGCAGCCCACATTCTATGAATGTTTGCACGGTATCAAAGGGTAATTAGGTTTTCATTAACTGATATGAAAATCAAGTGATAGTCACTTTTATCCGTAATCTTCGTCATTTTCCTCATTTGTTGTCGTTGAAATAAACGTCATTCCATGATGGCTTAGTTGGCCTAAACCAGTGTTGAAAAGTTGAAATGTCCATTGCCTTGAGTCTTTTTCGTTGCGACAGAAGATGTTCATATTGAATGAACCACACGGCGTGAATACGTCACTGTGATTTTTTTGATGGCTCTGCTTGGACGATTTCGACGTCATTGGCCCAATTGCAGGCGACTTTTCAAGTATTGGCTATTTTTCTTTATTTCACAGAAGTTAAACGCCGGAAACAAACTCCTTTCCTCAATTTGACTTAAAATGGTTTAAAGGATAATTACGCGCGCTTCGTTGGCCAGGGCATAAGACTCATGAATGCTACCGAAATGAATTTCAATCTTAAATCTTGCGAGATTTTAACATTATTCAACTTGAATGCATATTTCTGTTGTATTTTGCATTTATGATACATAATAAAAACAATACACTTCAATTAATCAAACATTAGCTAATTTTTGTATTCCTCGGAACGTTACATCTTGAAACGTTTGTAATTCAAGTCTTGTTATAAAACAATTGTGTAAACATTTTTAATATTGTTAAGGGTTTTTCATAACTCATCCTAATTAATCCACTGTTTGAAGCATAGCTTGAGACACGACATTACACCCATAAAAGCTTGCAAATGCATGCATTTGCAAGTTTAATCTCAAACATAGGTTAACTGCATTAATTACGCAAAATGAATGGGTATCTTGAACAAAACATCAAAGTGTTAAAGATTAAAAGTTTTCACATTGTTTGACATAACTTATTTTCTTGTGGTAATGGAAAAGCTTTTAAGACTTGAAGGTTTGATGAATTAAAGAAATGCAGTACAATAATAGGAACCGAATGTTACATTTTACAATAATTGAGCAGTCGAAGGAATCATTTTCAATTTTTAATTCATATTCATTTTGAAACTGGTAAAGCCTTTGGTAGGATTATATTATAGCGTGGGTATATTGTTTAAGTATTCTGCTAAGAATGAATATGAGGTTTTATTAATATTTGCCTCCTAAAATATAGAAATAAACCTCTTTATATGCACAAATTCTGAAGCGACTTGCGAACGTTTTGTTTTCGAAAATTTTACTGTCTTATTCTACAAAATACAAATAAGATATGATCTTACCGTTCATTATGATCTTACCGTTCATGAAAACATGCGCAGGCGAAACAAAACATAATGTCAGAGTGAAATATGATTTATGAACGAAATAAAATTTGCCGTTTACCCTTGTAAATGATCCAAGACGGTCACCCAAGTATACTATTTCCTACGTACATATATCCCTTGTCGAGCAAAGCTGATATCTACCACCATGTACAAACATAGCTGGAGCTTAGTTATTTTTTAAACAGACATTTTGCAATATATATATATAAAGACAATATTTTCTTAGTATAATGTTATGCGTAGTTGCAGTGATTGTTGAAAGGCAAAGGAAAGTAACCGCTGCGGAGTTAACAAAAATACATTGTATTAAATTATTGTTACTCTGGTTATTAAGGATTGACCGCTGTGAAAGAACTTGTATGTTTGATAGATGTACAAACGTTTGCCTTGAATATATGTTAACTATTTGTCTTGAGAATGCGTAGTTATGTTTGTTTCCTTGTCCTCAACTTATGGTACGATCAGTAATACGTGTTCCATGGTTTGGACTCATTTCATCTTAGAATGGATAGCAATCACTTCGAGAACTATACTATGTCTCGTCATTAAATAAACGGTGTTACTTTTGACATTAATAATGTAGACACAGTCTATTTTTTTACAGAGTTGTCTTTGGTACGTCTGTTTTCGCAACGTTTCTGGGCACGTACTAAAGTGCTGACGATATAGAAATAGAGTAGAGTTGCTGACCAATTGCTGACCATATAGACAAAGAAGGAAAAAAATAAGTTTTGAAATTAAAGATTTTAAGACTTATTTTGTTTAATTTATTTTATATACTCCTTAAAGTGTACCTAAAGACGGATGTTTGTGTATTTTTATTGAAAATGGCAGTTCATTGAAATGAAATGAGTATATTTTTTTTGCTGGTTTGATGAAAAGATGAGATGATATCACGGATTAAATTACTTTTTTTGGTGTTTCATTTACAATTGTTTGAACCAATTATTTTAATTGTAAATGTAGTTTTAAATGTTAGCCTCACAACTTGTGGAAAACTATCTGCACTAAATCAAAGAACGATCAATAGAATGTAGTTTGCCAATGATTTCTCTTTAATCTGTTGTATTTTCGAAGTTGTTTTGTGGAAAACAAGGCACACTGTTGCTAATGAAATGTTCATATGATGTAAAAAAATAAAGCATGAATCATTAATGGCGAAATAAGTGTACTGTTTTCATTTTTATTTATTATTTGTTCATTAACTTGTATAGTCCATTAAGCCTCAAAGGCGTGTTGTCACATTTCGCACAAAGCCCCTCGGGGTGTTGAATTGTTGTATGGTCATTACATTTCATGGTCCAGTGCATAAAAATGACTGCCTCATTCAGAATTTAATGACCAATTTCTTAGCTGAGCAATGTATGCTTTAGGGAAACTCGATACTGCCGTATTGATAAGTTACTGACCAATTCCTCAGCTGACCAATGTAACATATATGAAAACTTGATTCAAATGCATTGTAAAGTTAGTGTCAATTTACATAGTGATTTACTTATATGTAATGAAACTTATTTTCAATATAATTAACTAAATGTCCCGAGAATGCGGTTTTCTGGAAATGATTTAAAAAAAACTTCGCTCTTGGAAGACAGCTTGTATTTAACCTTTTTATTTATTATATACAGGCATAATGATATTTGGTACGTAATGGTTTTCTTTTTTAATTCTGCATCCGGTGCAATGAGCTATTTTGGATTCTTGGTTTTTATTTTCATAAGAAGTCATGTATTAAAATCGTGGTTCTGGTAAAATACAAATGCTGTCCTATATTTGTTATACCTTTTGTACACGTTTTCTTATATGTTGGTTTGCATGTTACAGAACACTAACACTATTTTTGAATGAGAAGGGTCTTTGATATTTGGCTCCATGTGCCTGTAAGTCTCAAATGTGTTATGTTAAGTAATTTTATACTTTTGTATCCTTTTGAACTTAATTTTTTGGCATCTCATGTGTCAATATTGAAGAGCGACAGTGTCTCGATAGTCCATTCAGTTTCATACTTATTATTATCCTTGATTGTACAACTTACATAATTACCTTCGTCTTTATTACCGTGTTATTCTGTAAACAATTGGCCAGCTACAACACGATTTGTATAAGCTATCATAGCTATTCTTTTTCTAACCGTAACCATAACCTTTGTTGGAAGAATTTGCAGTGTTCACATTATAAATGATTTCAGGCAAATAAGCAATTATCTCTGAGCCTAACTGCTCCATAAAAGAGATATTACATTCGATATAAAAAATAATATCTGAGTAACTTGCAGTGTAAGGTTCATCAGTGACATTTATACGATTAAAGTAAATAAATTATATGCTGACAATTAAACTATGGTGTACGCCTAGTACAATGTCAATTATACACAAGTATAATAAAGTAACTTCTTGTTCATGGTCTCAACCAAACACATAAAGCCATAAATAGCAAAACAAGCCATACTATGAGAGTGTTAAGAGTATGATAGTACAACTCGATCTGCCATCCGTTTAATTGTATGTTCTGTTATTGGAATATGCCGTTGATGTCTTAATATGATTTTAACTATTACTTTATTAAACCTGTATGTTGAACTAAATATGTATAGTATTCAATTTATAGAAATATCGTTTATGGCAGCAGGAACAATACAGAACACCTTTTTAGGCAGAAGAGCCACATAGGGTATTTTTTGCGCATTGTAAATCATTAATTAATTATAAAGAAAATAATAATAAAAATAATAAAATAATGCATAACATAAAGTAGATAACGTTGCGTACAACGCATTCAATCTTAATAACTATTGTATAAAATCGCTTACTATACATGTTTCTTTTGATGTAGCGTAAGCATTGTTCAATTCAAACATTTACTGGGTCCTAGTACCACGTAAATCACAGTTAATTTAAAGTCCGCCTCGGAATATGCACATATACTAAATATTATCTAAATCATGTAAAATGATGTATTTTTGGCCTCATGCTAGCACGTATTGACACTTGTATGCTTGTTTTGAGAAAATCCTTTGAGAAAATTTACTTTGCCAATTTTGGAACCATCTGGTGTCTAGCCCCTTTAATTGGATTTACTCAGGTGATATATTAACTCAAAGTTGAGAAAATGTGCGATCTCATGGCTAATATATCCAAGCTTTAGCACATCAGTACTCTTATCAAAATGTGCGCCATCAAATTTAATGATACCGATTACAGTGACATCCATGCGTGTTCGATTTATCACATTTCAACTAGAATGTTCACACAATCAATGATTAATCTAGAATATGTTTTAATATGCTTAACTGCGAAAGGGAACAGTTGACAAAGCTATAAATTGTTTACATTTTCTGTTTCGTTCTAAAATGAAAAAAAGCTTTAACTACGAAAAGTGAGTCATGTTTGTTTCCTATGATGTCTAGGAATGTATAGACTAAAAGCAAAGCATCAGGTAGTATAACAAAGCATATGTTTTTCAGATAAACTATTTTAGAAAGGAGTGTGGTGAACACCTAAAAACAGGATGAACGCGTTTGGATTTATGTTCGATTTTTAAAAGCACATCCAATTCAAGCTTAATGTTTGTTATTTCTTATCGCTCATACGCTGTCATCAAAACAGGCAGCAGTTTTTCTTTTGTATTAAGTTGTTTCATATTGCCTCAATCTATAATCTAAAACAAAAAAGACAAGAAACATTCAAAATCAGTCTTTAGCTCTATTTTGAAAATGTCGATTTTGTTTAATGCTTCCCGAGCGTTACAAAATTCCTTAGGACGTCCTTTCGTAGCGAAATCATTTACGGAGTAGCCATTACCATTCCCTGTTACTAATTTTTTAATTCAATTATTGAGTAGTATTTCCAACTACTGTTTCTTTTTCTTCAGTCACTAAACTCATTTAATATAAATCAAACATCTAAATATAAATTTCTTGCGACCATTCAACGTGACATACTAACACGGCCAGCCATTTCCCCAATTTTTTTCTATCAACACAATTACCTCATTAAATCTAACTTGACAAATTTATCTTTAAACTTAATACTCTTCAATCTAACATTCTGCAAACCATGATATCCAATAATTTCGATAAAAGCGGGACCTACAAATTCAACTGCATCTGGGTGATTTGATGTTGTTTTTGTTTATTTGTCATTCCCTTTCTTGCCTGGCTTTTAACTCATATATGACTGATATATCTTGACTGCACGTATATGCAGAAGAATAATTAATAAACTAAAAGTATGGTCGATCAAACTGAACCTCGCCTAATTGTCCATCTTTCAACGAAGTTCTTTTTTCCAGTTTTCAGATTGAACAAATACTGTGTTGTTTCGGTATAATAAGTACGCCAAGGTTTCAGTGTCGATACTTAAGTTTCGTCGTTTGGGATCTGTTATATAACTCAATGACTTTTAACAATGATATACGACTGAGGCTTAGAGGTGTCGACAATGTTTCATATGTTATACTTTTTAACGAACCGTCTGTTAGTTAAATCAAAACCAAGGCGAATGTTTTGCCTTGATAATTGTGCCTGCAAACGACAGCGTGGTTATATGGTAGGGTAATAGGATTGGCTTTGTATAGCTGTTTTATTTCAAACGTGTAATATGCGCTTCAAATATATTGCTAATCCATATTTCAATAAAAACTACAGGGACATGCCAACAGTCATTTAAAAGTAAATTGACCGAACGAACAATTAGGGACACAAATGTATTAACCACATTTATAAACAAACATTCCGAACTGACAGCGTACGCATCAAAATAAAATGTCTAGGTAACATCTTTTATACTGTTGTTGATTTTTAAGTTTAGATCTGAGAAGTTTCTGTCTTTCTCTCTTGAACATAATATGGTTATGGACATTTTCACAGTTCAGGACTTCATTTGCTGTGACTTTGTCGATGATGTCGCACTTTCTAGACAAATGTAATTGTGTTTTTGCCTCAAGCGAATCGTTAGTCGAAAACAGGATGTTATATTAGATGTGCATTATTGGTTTTGTTCTGGCTAATATTAGTATATCAATAACAACCATACGGTTATGCACCTTATTCATTTCCTTCTCATTGTTTATTGAAGCAATTGTTTCATGTACATTACCAAAAACCCTTACACAAAGGTGCATTTCAAGTCTAAAATCATGGAGAACTGTCCTTATTTCTGTCAACTCTTACCGCCCAGCCATTGTTTTTATATAATAACGCAACAGGACAACCACATTTAAATGTTAAGAATTTATCAATTACTGGAGTACTTTTGCCATTAGAAACACCACGTAACAAGCCATGGACACTATATATGTACACCAGGCCATGTGCTTAGTTGGAACACAGTTCAATCAATATTAACACCGCATGTAAAGTCCCTATATGTTAATATATACTAGTTCAATCTAGAAGAGAAATCCTTCGCAACGTAAAGATGGAAAAACAGATAGAACAATTGTTTTATAACCTTTCATTGATAATACAATACCGTATACAATTTGAGTGGACTGTAATAGATGACAATTATACATGAACATGCCTTTTTTAGGGTCGGTATTCTCATTATCAGTTTACTTCATACATGTCAGACAACAGTTGCATTAATTATGTATTAATATTTCAATGTATGTACGTTTCAAAAAATAATTGCTTGTAAACACTTTTTAGTAATTTCAAAATTAAAACTCCAGGGCAATGAAACTAAGTTACTATGCCTTTGATGTGTATTCCTAAGGGGACCTTGATGGAATATAATTAACAAATTACTTCAATCACCGCTCTGCTTTAGTAAATTATGTTTTTGGAGAGAAAAAAATACAAGTTTACGGCAGATGAACTGCTCGATTTATGGTATACTCCCTATTTATATATGTATACGCTTTTCCTAGGTAATTACATTTTCTTCATCAATTTTTCGCATTTACGTTCACTAGACAGATTAATTAATAAGATGTAAATATCAAAAGTAATTATAGATTGATATTTAGATTGAAATTTCTTTAAAACTGGAATTTGTTATACAAAGACGTGTTTTCGTTAAAATATGTCCTTGAAGAAATAAATGCTTAAGCTTGCACTCTCACAGATTGAACGTTTTGACAACCTTTTTAATTTTTTGTCTTGGAACGAGCAGTATTTTGCGAAAATATCTGTAAACCAATGCTTACAGACTGGTGACAAAAGATCAGATCGCAGATTTTCATATTTCTTCTCCAAATTGATGTTTTATGCATTTTTCTTTAACCGTCAGTAACGGTTTACGCCATTAAACATTAAATTTGGACTCTGAGGGGAATTATATGCCAATCTAATTTATACAAACTTTAACAACACATCTGTTTATCAAATGCTCATTATAATTTAGTATTCTGATCTTGTACAGAACTCACTGTCCGAGGAATGATTGTTTTGTGTTTTATAAAAATAATCCATTGTATTCTTGTTTATAGTGGTGTCCGTTTCTGTCACATAGTATTTAGTGTTATTAAACTTTTAGAGTGAAATTAATCGACGCTCCCAAACTTATAAGTGAAATGTAAGCAATAGATTCCATAACTATATTAAATTACATTGAATCTTAGTGTCTTATTGGAATTGTATACAACAGTTGTGACAGAAAGCGCCAATGTGGTTAAGTTTGCAGTTTGATTTTGACTCAGGCAAAATTGTTCCAATGATTTGCATTCTCTCATTCATAATGTTAATCTCTGGCATAGCACCCTTTCTATTTAGCACGATACAGTTTCCAAAGGGGTCCGTGATACAAGTCTGATCATTTCGGACTTTAAACGAGGCTGTTAATGGTTTGAATTGAACTCAATAAGGTTTACCAAAAGGGATGTTGAAATACAAACAGATAAATATATCAACGATAACGTAAACGACGGGTATTACAGTGACGAAGAAGCAGTGCACTTCCTTATCGTTTGATAGAAAATGAAAATCGCAAATTAAGCAACTAGGGTATCAGCAAAGGTTTATTTATACGGATTCATCAGAATTTGTTTTCGGATGTGTGCCGTGTTGTTTTGTGTTTCTCGCTTTAACCGTATGCCATTGATCGGGGTTTATTTTTAAGTATCGATAACTGGATTTGAGTGAAAGAAACGTTTTCTAACAGACTCACAAACTAAATCTAAATATAAAAGTGATGATATCAACTAACAATGATCCCAAGAAAGAGAATATTTACACGGATAAACATGTTAAATAAACTAAGCTTTAGAACCAAAACGAAATATTCCCTTTCCTGGATGTGCATTTATTTCAAATAAATTCTCATTTACGCTGATATAGTACAGATGAAGAAATATATGCTTCTCATGGGAATAGTGTTTCTTGTCAAAATAAACCTTGCACTCTTGTTTCGGTCAACAGAAAGCTTGTTGGAGGTATTAGATTGCACAAATACTATTTCGAGGCACAGGGTAAGGACATTAGTCTACTGACGGCTGGAAATAGTTTGTATGGCCGTTACCTCATTTGTCCCAACATGTATTTATAATTAAAAATACTAAAAATATAAAGCTCATCAGAGACAGTATCAATTTAAAAACAATGAAAAATTAATAAAACCACATAAAGTGAAAATTGTTCAAGTAATTTCAAATCTCAACGATCCGATAAAACGTCATGTGCAAGCGAATAAATCAACCCGAAGCAACAGTGTTAACTTTAAAAGGAACGATTAAGTAAGTCAAAAACTGAGATCGGACATAGTTCGCAATAGCAATGTCTAAAAATATGTCTTTAAATATTTTGATAATAATCAGAATAGAAAAACAACAACAACACAATGTATAATAATAATAAAACTATACAAAATATGAATATGCTGTCGAATGTCCTTTGAGATGTAAACACGAAATAATTTGAAGGCCTTACAAAAAGTCTTTGAAATATGAGACAACATCGGCTACCAGAAATCGGTCCGGAAAAGAACACTCTCAATTCTTAAGAAAACCATTCGCGGACCCCAACCAAAAACGATGGTAACAACACTATTTAAATTGTATTATTGTTTCAGGTTTTGTTTTGTTTTCTATTTCAGTCAACATAATATACTGTATACTCACTTTTAACAATGAAATTAAACGATGCTTTTATACTTTGAGGGAAATGTGTATGCAATTAGATATTTCCAAAAGCACAATAAAGTGTGTTGAATCTAAGCATTATAATTTGTGTCGAATCAAAATGCTGAATTAGAATCATATACCACTGTTGTGATAGAGAGCGCCACAGTTTCACGTAACATTGTGCGAACGAGAGTGACTTAGGTAATGGTGTAATGACTTGCTTAAAAATTGTTATAAAACAAACAAGACTAAATAAACTGATAGCAAGAACATGATTACGTGAAAAGACCCTATGGGTTTGCACACGTACCACTTTCACTCTTTGAGTACCTGTATTTTTCATCCTCGTTTGCGCTATAACTTATTGTCATTTTTTCCCTTTCATACAAGCTGATACATTCACCTAAAAGTTTTCGAAAAGTGGACAGTGTTTTCGAAAACAGTAATATATGGCTCATACTTCATATAACACTCAATATCTAGATCGTGATATATCAAAATTTCACCCTTTGTAGTGTTATTTTGACACTAATTATTGTTCTAATGAACTATTTTGTCTTTTACCATTGGTTTATCTGTGGTATAGCATCTGTCATAGTTTCGTCGGTACAGTTTCCGCTATACAAGAACACTCCCATCGACTTCAAATGCGGTCGTTAGGCGTTCAAAAGAATCTCGATGGGGTTTGTCAAGCGGGATGTGTGCCAGCATATACATGTATAAATGATAACGAAAAGGACGTGTATATCAATTGCTAACACATTTCTAATTGCTTAAAACAAATTAAAAGAATAAATAAACAAGGAGTGTATTAACAAAGGTTTATTGACATGCAGTTGTCAGGATTTGTTCGATATAAATACTTTTCTAACATACTCAGAAAATAGCTTTAATCAAACAGTGAGTATCTAAACTCAGACAGTCACATATATATCAAGATTGAAATCTTAGCACAGATACAAATGTTGAATCAACTTAGCGTTAGCGTGCGAAACGATACAATTCCGGGATGTTCTCATCGTTTGTGAGAATCGACCGTCTTACAAGTGGTGTCATTTTAAATGATTTAAGCAAAGATGTCATTGGGGATCCATCAGATAAATTACTGATTGATCGACTTGTAATGTGATTAGACACAGAGGACGATGAAAACAATACAATTGAACATCAGTTACTCAACGCCGGCTATAACATTAAATATATTGTTATGTTTGACATTATTTCACTCTTTGTTAATAAACGACCAATGGAAGTGTTACACTCCGGTTAAATCGAACTATGGTTGAGCTGTCCTTATTATATTTATAAGATACTTATTTATTTCTAGACATTTTCATACATGATTTAGAAAAAAATACACAAATATCAGTCGAAACATAAATCATCCACGTTACATTCGTCATACAAAGTTATATAGGTCCTAACAACATTGACTAAATAATTAATTGGGAAAAACTCTTTTGTGCATGTCAGATGTATGGGAAGATAAAAACATAAACGACAGACCCGATCCGATTGCCCAAACATATAATAGAAAAAAAATGTTACGAAAGGGATCGTAGTAGGTACAAACATAATGCCATACGTCGAATAAAGTTACATACAACTATAAATCATAAGGCTTTTTACATTACATTTAAAACTTTTTTATTTCAGAGGAATTACGATAATGAAAGAATTATTAAAATATATTCAGCTTGTTGCGCTAGCAATGAGACATTAATGAACCGAAGGTATATGTATAGGTATTGATACAGTATGATAGATGCATGGATGTCAATGAACATTGGAAGGAAGCTTGTGTAGCAAATAAGTTGCAAAGTGCCATCTATTACCATCGGATTTTGATGTAGAAATGAAGTGGTGTTTATAAAAAAGTGACGTTGTAGCCCTATGACAATTACAACGATCAATTGCTGTTATTTCAACATTCAGCCAAAACAACGAGATCTCAAAATAAGTGAAATGTGTTTTTTAATACTGAAAGGGATTAGATTTGACCTTTTGTCGTGCTTTTAAAATAATGAATGCATGACAATGTTTGTTACTTGAATGTTAATGATGAGCTTTGTAGTAGCTGTTGTTTTGTCTCATAATTGTATCATGCCCGAGCGTTATTACCGTCAGTGTGAACTCGATACAATATCAAAGCATCATTTGAAATCTGAAGTTTCAATTTTCGTTGTTGTAATGCATTGGCATTAGGTATTATGCAAAACTACATGCTTTGGCAAACACCAAACAGCATATTCAATGAATGACAGATTATGAGTAGCATTAAACTATATCGTTGGGAGTTTTGCTACCAGTTATGCTTACAATTTGTGTCGTGTTTCGTTTTCATACGAAAATACGAAAAATAATTTAATACAAGAAAGTTCGAGATACAAGTTGACAAAAGTACTAATTTATTCATGCTTGTACGTGAAATATTGAATATTATCACAGAAATAACAGCAATAAACAAATATTCACTGCCAACTAGCCAACTAAGGAGTGAAAGTGTCAACTTTTACAACTACTTTAAAACTCAATTGTAGTTCCTTGAGTTAAATATAGTTTATCACGTTTAACCAAATATTATGTCAAACATAAAAGTTTAATATTAAAAAAATGTTTTATTCAAGGTATTTTGAATTAAACACAACTTGCCGTTCATTAGGGAAATGGAATTCCTAATTTCAATCAATTGTTTGAAGCTGAATGTAATCGAACAGTACAAACATTACAGACGAAAACAACTGCTCGAACGTACATTGGTGTTTATCATATGTTTAATATATTTTCAAAATGTTTGTTTTTGTTATATCAACGTTCCGGATTTATCACACAACAGTTATTTGATTCACTAAGTTATTCCATCGCATATCAAAGTGTTATCAACGAAGTATGGTCTTCACTCTTCACCTGGAAAACGAAACGTTTTCACGCGAATCAAACTTACGTCAGCGGCGATTGAAAACCTATATTTCATAAAAAATCTCCAAAACTAAGACAAAGCTTTTAATCCAATGTTTACAAACATTTGGTTTGCTTACAGGGTCAACCTTTCAAATGTGCATTCGGTAAATGGCGACCAGTTTAATTTAGTCAATGTTTACATGCCCTTTTTGAATACTAATGAACGCGCCGATAGCGTTGTAAGGTGCGACAAGTGTTGGTTTTTATTAAATTGTGTTCACATGCAACAAAAAGCGAATATTTTCTTAATATTATTAGTAGCACAAAACTATAACTGATTATCGCATGATTTAACCTTAGAATAGGTAATGCTAATTGATGATTTTAATTTAATTCAGTTAGCTGGTTCCATAAGATTAACTGATAAACCTGTATGTTCAAGGATATATGAACATTGATTCATCGGCTTAAAAATACCAAATATCTCCCTAAATTATAATGCTAGAAACGGAGATTTTTTTTTTTTAGTTTCGACACTCGTAAAGCCTGGTTTTTTATATTACACTTGTGAGATTAAAAACGATCTTACACTAAAAATAACATTTTTTATATATGTATTTTTTTTGTTATGTTTGCCAAAATACTATGCTATCTTAACTGCGGTAATTTTTACTGAAGTGAGAATAGAATTTTGGATATTTCACTGCATTTACGGTTTAGATCCCGGTATTGCTTTAAAGGGAACTGAAGCGTTCATTATGCCAATTTTGAACATTTTCAAATAACGTAACCAAAAGGACGTCGCGACCTAATGCTCCTTACATGATTTTCCGCTAAAAGAAACTGAAATATTCTAGAGAAACTAATTTTTTTTAGTTTGATCAAATATTAAACCTTATTTACGTTTTATCACATAACGTAATATTTGTTTTCGTGGCTGCGCTAGCCGCGAACATATTTATTTTCATAATAATTCGGTGATGTCAATATGATGATAACTAGTGGTTTAAAAAGAGTTATCAGTGAAATATTATTTGATATTAAATCGTTTCAATCAGTTAAAACTAAAGTTCAATTGTTTTCTCGCTCGACTTTAAATAACATTACAGTGCGCGCAGGGAAAAGAAAGCAATTTCAACAATGTAATTTAAGAAGATATCTCCCATATCATTTGTTGAACATTTCTGAAAAAAACTGCAATTTCATCTCATTTAATATTCTTAAAGGCGAATAAAACATGTGTTGTTTAAAGTTTGTTGCTGGTCTGTCTTTCTCAGTTGCGTTTGGTGGTCGTTACATAATCAATCAATTGTCCGTTTAACAAATCCCGATACTCTATCAAATGATATTGTTACAAATTCGAAATCCATTCTATCAATCCTGCGTGTATCGGGTGTTTCAGCAGAATTTGTTTTTATAAAGGACGATTGCATCCGGTCCAGGCACCTCATTACAATTTCGTTTCCTAGATTCAATATCACTTGATCATTTAACAAAGCCTGTAATTCCATCGAGTGGATATTTGACAAATCACTACCGGGAGTTTTACAAAGTCTGGATCATTTTGAAACTTAAATCCGGCTGTAACCCTAACCCTAACCCTAACAATGAACCTTTTCTGATATTGCCATTGACTATTTGCACTTCTTATATTTCTAAAGCTATATAAAAGTATTGTATGGATTTCCAGTTACTGTAGAACCCGTCAATCACTTTTTGGTCGATGTAAGTATCTGTTGAAATTCAGAGTGCATGTTTAAAAAGGCCAATGAGATCATGACGAACAAAAATTGTCCCCTTTTGTATTGGAAGAAAGCGTACTTGTATGACGGATTCCTTTGGAATCTTTAACAAAGAAAATATGAAGTGTAATATGTCAGACATGAGTATCTAAAATGGGACAAATCTCATTCATTTGCAATTAGGGCAGTATTAATTTAAAGCTACAATTAAGTGAAATATTACTCTTTAACAAAACTTACAAGTTTATTTTTAAATCTTGATGAATTACATGACAAGATGACAGCTATTTAAACATATACGAGGTTCATTCACTGTATATAAAACATTAACTAGAGGCTACACTTATATTCATGCAATCCACAGAAATTGTCAGAATCTTTTCGCTTAAAGTGTTATAAGTGTTATTTTTCATTATTGTAGATTGATTGTGCTTGATGGGGTATTTTTATAAGGTGAGTTAGAAGAAGGCGGCGCAACCCTTTGACGTAAAATGACACTGTTTTCAATTGAGCGAGCAGACCATTATTCACCTTCAAAATTTATACAGTTATTTTCTATATTTTACATTTCAGATTTTGACGACAAAATTATAAATGTCTTAACAATATAACAATATCCATATAAATGTAATCCATCGTGTATTTTTTCTTAAATAGTAGCATGTTTGCGTATTAATCACAGTAAAAGTATATGAATGAAGTATTTATTATTACAATTGATACTATAATGCTATTAATTAGGTGATTTCATATTGGCCTAGTTATATGTCCGAGGTTAGCTGTATTTGCCTGAGCCCGAAAGGGCGAAGGCAAATACAGCTGACCGAGGACAAATAACTGGGGCAATATGAAATCACCTAATTAATAAGCATTCTATTAATTAATCTAACCATTTTGGTAAAAAAATAATCTTACCCTTAGTTCACAATGAAGCCGTATTTATCCCTTATTTATTTATGGTGTCCGCTTTTTTAGACTTGACTTTGCTGATTTTGATATGCATTCTTAAAGTGACATTGCAAACATGAATAAAGCACTGTACATTGAAGAAAGCATGTCTGTTCGTCTTAATTTCGTAAATCGTTTGCCATAACGTCTAATGTTTCACCTTCGTCGTCTATTTTGTCGGTGTACAAAATCATAATAGTCGTAAAATCCACAAACGGGTTAAATACAACTGTAATATCAAACCGTTCAATCATTCAATAGGTTCAAGTATTTCAAATAGGTTTATACGAAGCACAAACTTTTCCAAACAGTCGGAAAACGGAAAACAAAATGGCTACCTTAAAAAATAATTTCCAGCATATTTCTCATATAAGGCGAATTTCTCAAATCCTATATTGTGCGAGTTTTGTAGCCAATCAAAACGAAGGAAACTAATATTTGCCGAGTTTTGTTGATATTGGGCGTGTTTGGTTGATATTGAGCGAGTTCTGGCATATATTGTCTTCAATTGTCTGGTATTGGTACCGCAATTGTCTCTGTATCTCGTCAAACACGTAATAGTTAATTCATAAAGACCTACATTAATCTGGGGTAACATACGCTAAAACGTATTCATTTTCTTGTTTAAAGTTAGTTCAATAACACGACATCATGCGTGAATAATACGAAAACAAGCTAAAACAGTAGCAAAAGTTAACACACTCATTTTTTATATTTTTTTGTTTTAGTTTTAGTCAAAATACTAAAATATCATTTGATCAGCAGGTGTCTCTAAAAAAGTATATAACTAGGTGGGTTAATTGATCCCACAGGGTCTGTAGTTCTTGGTTTTAACTAATATGTTTACGTTTGTATATAGTCCCTGAGACCATGTCATTTGTTGTTGGCTTGATGTCCTTTTGACCTCAAAGGCTGATGTATGCTCGCTAATGAGATCGGCTAACTTACAAAAGGTACAAAGTTTAATCACTAATTTAATCGTAAGATTAATCATTGTAACGTTAAATTTCATTTTGGTGTCAAACCCTACTTGCTTCAAGATTTTTTTTGTAATGTAATGATATACTAAGTATGAATTATTACCGAAACATCCATTTGTTGTTAGTCGGAAGCAGGTACGTGTTTGCATTTATTACGTAAACAACAACAGGCATTTACCACTTTAAATATGTATTCGCTTTATATCATAATGATGCATCTCCAATCTTTAAATAAGAAGTCGGTCCTACGGTGCTTACTGCATGCAAAACATCCTTTTCAAGCCTTCCACATCGGCCTAAACGGGATTAAACATTATCAGGAATGATCCAATGATCATTTAGAGCTTGGCAATACTCATTATTGGAGAATGGGTCTTAAAGTCGTATATTGAGCACAATGCGTACTAAAACATAACATTGACATGTTATAAATAAACAAGATCATACACGTATCTGGTAAATAAACAAATATTACTATAGTCTTGGTTAAAAACATTCCTAATCTCATTTTGGTCTTATAAAATAAAAGGTGAGAAAAATAATTAACCCTGTCAAAAGCTTTATACATTTTCCTGGTAACAGGGCGCTTGATGCATTTTGCTTGACCACGTAAATTACATCTAAAGTCATCTGGTTACGTGACCAGTTCTATAGAAATAAAAGAAATAATTCAAATACATAAAAAAATATACTATGTAGCAATAAGATCCAATAGTGTTGTCTAATTAACACCCTTCGCCTCAATTTTACATTGCGTTCATAGGTCAGTGACGTCAAATTGATAAAATTAAATGTCAGCATACATAGGTAAAATGATAATTTAACGCTTAAAATAGACAAACGAAATGTTATCTATCTACATTCTATGCATCTGTGTGTACAGTATATGGATCACGTTTGTGTTTTTCCACCACGATAATTCTGTCTCAAGGATGACATTGTGGTCGATTTATGACCCTAAGTAGGACCATAGTCTAGAAGGCCAAAATGGCGTCATAAATTCCACAATTGAACAGACCAAAATCAAACTACTTATTTCAATGCAAGCAATGTAGGTTTAATATTTCTATCTTTCTTACATAATGATGTTTTTAATTTGCCTATATATTTCCATCGACGTGATAAGTGTGCTGTTAGTTTAAAAATAAAAAAAAATAAATGAGTGTATGTTTCGGGATAAATAAAAATTGAATTTTCACCGATGTTTAGTTGAAGTACCATATTTGAAATGAACTTGACACACATTCGTTCGAAATGTAAAACAACTTAAAACATAGAAATGAAGTACTTTTCAGTATCCACCTAATATGTTCTATCTGTCTGTTTAATGTAAATAAGAAAATTTGACGACGAACTATTTAATATCGGATGAACAGTGTTAACATAAAGAGTAAGCAAACATCTTAAATCGAACTGTCAATCAGACGGAGAGGAATAATTGATTCATTAAATATTGTGTTTTTTTTTGACACAGAGAGAGAATGAAAGTAATTTGTTAATTGCATTTTATAACATTTTCCCCAAAGAATGAACATCAAAGCCCTATGCACTTCATAACGTGAACGCTTGAGCGTTCATTTTGCAATTACGTAAAAGTGTCTATTCCCACTAATAAAAATTAATTAAACAGTCTTTTATATCAGATGGCGGATCCGGGGCCAAATAGATGGACACTTGATTGTTAATTTTAGAGTCGCAGGTAACATCCGCCAACTCATTCAGCTAAACTGCTTACAGTAGGCAAACGAGAGTCCCGTATGGCAGTGCAAAAATGATGTACGTTATTGAAACACGGTAACTAAACAACACTGGTAATTAAATTAGGGCCGACGACCATGTTTAGACCATGATTTAGATTTATCTTGTCCCAGCCTTTATAAATAATTTTGCTAATGGCAAATACGTACACCATTAATTGAAACATATTGAGTATTGTGGCTCATTTGGTTGTCCTGATGCGTGTGTTAATATAAATCATTAACATGCACTCTTACTCCCAAAAAAGATTCACAACAATTAATAATATTGTTTTAATATTCCAAAAAGGATGAACAAATGCCGAAAACAATGGTTCTTATGAATGATACCGAGTTTAATTTGAAAGAAATGAGCTTGAAACATGGTATTTCTACCTTATTAGACTAGAGTAGACCACAGTAAATCTTTTAGCACTCACCAATCATTTATTATTTTTCCGCTTTCTGCTATTAAGTACACGGTTACAATATTGTTATCAGTAACAAATAGTTTCCATAAATGCATTATTAAGTAAGTAGTTGAAGGTTTATCAGACAAAATTGATGTTTGTTATACATGTGTATGTATTGATTTTGAATAAGAGTGTCACTTTGATATATGGATAGCTTTGAGTCTGTTGACAGAGGATCGGAAAGTTTATTGTCCAATTATACGTTTCTTTAAAAGATGGGTATAATGTTGGAAATAATTGCTCAAATATATCATAGAAGCAAAAATATTAGGTGCAAAGAATTCTGGAGGTATCACAAGTGTAAAAATATATCGTACGTTTGGTAGTGTTACAAAGCCAACAAAAGGCAAAATGCGAAGAAATTGCGTTGCTCACGCTATTTATTTGTGTAAATATGTATGTATATAATGATTCTATTGAAATTCAGTTTGCTTATTTATATGAAAAAACTACAGAAACAAGCTCAGTAGCAGAAAGTTTAAACATGAAACTATACAAATTGAAAACCAATAAAAAACACATTAACAAACTTATTTGTGCATGTGATTTAATGGCCCGGTTGTTCAAAACTCTCGTTAAGGATTTAACGTTAACTATGTCATCGATTGATAATCGCAATTGCCGAAAGGCAGTTCATTTAAGGAATGGAAGTTGAGGTGTACATATTGTCGTTTGGCCCTTGCGTTGTGCCCCTAAACACGGTTTATATTATTTTCTAATTTTCGACTTCTGGGTTTGTCCCTGTATATTTTATTGTATTGTTAAATTTGAACTTGATGTTAAGAATATGACGATAATTATAAGGTTTGGATTCAGCAAAGCATTTTGTTATTCCATCAAAAGTCTTTTATAAATAGTTCAAACATTCTGAGAACTCTAATATATGCCTATGACAGAAAACCTTTGTAATTCATCAATATTTTTGTTATGTGACAACAATCCAAGAAATCAACATAATCGTTTTGGCAGGTTATTGATTATATCATAAAACCTTTTTATGTTCAATTTAAAAGTGAAACTCTTATTTGTAAATAAGCACCAGTACACTCAACCAATAAAACTGTTCTTAACCTTTCGATCCAATTAGATACGCGTATTAGCCTTAGGTAAACAATTTCAATTGAACTGCAGTTGCGTGTCAAGCAATTAACTGATGTCATAAAGATTAAAACACTTAATCCAATAGTTAAAATTTATAAAAATTAACAGCAATATCGTTGAAATCGGCGTTGTAAGGCATTTGTCTACATTTCAAAACGCCTTAACGCGTGTCAAGCAATTAACTGATGTCATAAAAATTAATACAAAGTTGACGTCTAATAGTTCTTCTAAAGCATCGCCTTTTTACTGTTTGTATACTTTATTTAGTAATTAAAATTCTTAAAAATTGTATATATTCAATAACAGTTTATCGAAATGTCATTGTTATATTTTTAAAAAAAAAAATACAATTATGCAATAAATTAAATGTTACGCATTGAGACTCGTGACGCATCAGTCATGTGGTTGCCGCATAGGGTATTCAAACAGAGCCATATTTAGTTTAAATGCTTGTCCTGCATGCCTCCAGTGCGTGTTTTACTAATAATTTGACCATTTCCATGAAGAAGATTCAACTTTTAGGAACGTGTAATATGCTTATTTTCTAGCGTATTTCAGAACCACTGCGTTTCACCACATGTATGTCATTTCCAATAAGGACTGTTACTATTTTCTGATTTCTGCTCGGCCGTAAATCATAGGACCCATAACAGTTTGTTATGCGTTAAAATGCTCAAACGCGTTTATCTGTTATGGTGCCAATTAGAAAACTGTAAGTATGGTTTCTCAAATTCAATTTTCATCGTTTTATTAAAATGTAAACAGTCGGGAAATGTAGTTCCACATAGGATTTACTATGGGTAGTGATAAAGTATAAGTTCTGAACATGAATCGAAATATGATGCCAGAAATGCAACTTCTAAACGATCATGTTTCGATTTTTGTTCAAAACATGAACATGTAGTTTACATTGTATTATTTATGTTAACAAGAACAGAAACCACGGTATCCTCTTTTTAATATGGCATTCACTCATTTTGACTAACATACGAACGAATGCATGCTCGCACAAATACACAAATAGACCCTGTATTTGCAAATTATTATCATTTTAGTGAATACATAATTGTCTGCCTTCTAAGTTATATATACTTATTGATTGGCCAAAAACGTAGTACATTAAAGATGCACTCCTACTCCCAAATAGGATTTAACACAATTAACACGATTGTTTAAATATACGAAGAAGGATAACTAAATGTCAAAAACAATTGTTCTTATGAAGGATACCGAATTCAATTTGAAAGAATTTAGGTGCAGAAAACACGGTATTTCTACCTTATGAGACGTTAGAAAATCACAGTAAATCCTTTACCATTCACCAATAATTTAATATTTGTTTGCGTTTTCTGCTATTAAATAAACGGTTACGATTCCGTTATCAGTAATTGATAAGTTCTATAAAAGCATTATTTACTAAGTAGTTAAAGGTTTATCACTCAAAATTTATGTTTATTATACATGTGTATGTATTGATTTTGAATAAGAGTGCCATTTTAATAACTGGCTTGAAGTTGTATGTATCACTGAAATAGTGAATATACATTGTTTGTCGCCCTTTCTCTTCTCTGAAATGATATGATTCAGGGTATTATTGAAATATTATGATTTAACGTGATGAAAACAATGTGACCATTTGTCTTTTTACACGGTTTTTCTTAAAGAAGACAATCTGATAAAAGGATACAGTAACAATCTGAATTGGTAACTTGTGCTGCTAACGTTGATTTACGATCTCTGGAACTTCAATGTTGATAAAGTGGCTTAATTTCTGGACGTATCTGATTTATTTCTAATTTATCGCCTTGCTCGCTAGACCAGACATCAAACATAAACTGCCGATTGAACATTTTGATAAGACAGTATATCTTACTCCACACAAATATCAATATTTGATTCAATTGGAAAATCATTAGTTATCTCCACAAGCGTGTTTGTTAAGCGTACTTTGATGATTTACTATCTAAATTGTTGATGATATAACGAAGGGTATTAGGCTGAAGTGTGATAAGGTGGACACGCTGTAGGCGTTTCAGGAATTTAAAACGACGTTTAACATGTGCGAGTTTAAGAACTTACTAATTGGAATAAGAATAAGAATAGTTAGTTAGTTTGACTTTCGTGTAGTGTTAGTTTGATCTTCGTGTAATTTTAGTTTGATCTTTGTGTAGTGTTAGTTTGACCTACGTTTAGTGTTAATTTGACCTTTGTTTAGTGTTAGTTTGACCTTCGTGTCGTGTCAGTTTGACCTACGATTAGTGTTAGTTTGACCTACGTTTAGTGTACTAAGTTAAACCTACGCTAAGTGTCAGTTTGACCTACGTTGAGTGTCTGTATGACCTTTGTTTAGTGTTAGTTTGACCTTTGTAGAGTGTCAGTTTGACCTTTGTTTAGTGTCAGTTTGACATTTGTTTAGTGTCCGTTTGACCTACGTTTAGTGTCAGTTTGACCTTCGTTAATGGCTAGTTTGACCTTCGTTAAGTGTTAGGTTGACCTTCGTTTAGTGTCAGTTTGACCTAGGTTAGTGTCAGTTTGACCTATGTTTAGTGTTAGGTTAACCTTCGTTTAATGTCAGTATGACCTTTGTTTATTGTTAGTTTGAACTTTGTTCAGTGTTAGTTTGACCTTCATGTAGTGTTAGTTTAAGCTACATTTAGTGTTAGTTTGACCTTCGTGTACTGTTAGTTTGACCTTCGTTTAGTGTTAGTTTGACCTTTGTTCAGTGTTAGTTTGACCTTCGTTTAGTGTTAGTTTGACCTACGTTTAGTGTTAGTTTGACCTACGTTTAGTGTTAGTTTGACCTACGTTTAGTGTTAGTTTGACCTACGTTAAGTGTTAGTTTGACCTACGTTTAGTGTTTATTTGACCTTCGTTTAGAGTTAGTTTGACCTACGTTTATTGTTAGTTTGTCTTGTTTATTGTTAGTTTGACCTTTGTTCAGTGTTAGTTTGACCTTCGTGTAGTGTCAGTTAGACCTACGTTTAGTGTTAGTTTGACCTACGTTTATTGTTAGTTTGACCTTACTTTAGTGTCAGTTGGACCTTCGTTTAGTGTTAGTTTGACATACGTTTAGTGTCAGTTTGACTTACGTTTAGTGTTAGTTTGACCTTCGTTTAGTGTTAGTTTGACCTACGTTTAGTGTTAGTTTGACCTACGTTTAGTGTTAGTTTGACCTTCGTTTAGTGTCAGTTGGACCTTCATGTAGTGTTAGTTTGATCTACGTTTAGTGTCAGTTTGACCTACGTTTGACCTACGTTTAGCGTAAGTTTGACTTTTGTTTAGTGTCCGTTTGACCTACGTTTAGTGCTAGTTTTACCTTCGATAAGCGTAAAGTTGACCTTCGAAGACGACCTTCGTTTTGGCTTAATATTTCCTTGATTATTGTGCTTTGAAACAGGATCCTAGTTTAATTTAAGGCTACTGTGCTTGTTTTGTAGTTTTCATTGTTTCATTATGCAATACAATATAAAAACAAATGTTCGATTTACGTGTTTTGTTAATGGCCTGTCGGACCTTACAAAGGATAGAAACAGAAAATCTTGATATCCTTTTTCTTATTTATATTTTCAGATTCTTACTAACTGATGTATTTAGTAAATGTTGACGTTTTATCGTTATATAAACCAAACAAAGCCAGGACTTAACGCAATCTACTCAAAAGGTAAAATCAAGAGCGTTGTGGTTCGCTGTGGCGAGAATGAAGCAGTGGGTTGTTATTTGTTTGAAAAATGAACTTATTCCATTTTTAAAATATTATGATATCCATACGTTCATGTTTGAATCATTTAGGATATACGTCAGCTGTTGCGTAATTGAATAACTTAGGATCGTTCGAATGCGTATACGTATTAGGCCACCAGACCACAAATGATGATTATTTTGACATTCAAACAATACATTGATAACATCACGTGATAATGCCAATCAGTTAGAAACGCAACAACAAAGCCTTTATT